>NC_090269.1:435174529-435810600 GCF_040414725.1 Anabrus simplex
AAAACCATTTTCAGGGCTGCCAATAGTGGCATTCGAACCTACTATCTCCGGGATGCAAGCTCACAGCCGCGCGCTTGTACGCGCACGGCCAACTCGCCCGGTATAATCTTTTTTAGGATTGCTTGTAGAACAGGTTAATATATTTATAATAAAAGTGGAAAACATGCACATTAAGTACGAAATTTGAAATGTACGCACTAAACTTTAATGTATACATGCACTACTAAACTCATTAATTGATCGAATTTTGGCTTCAAGCGCACTTCCTTCTCGGTTTTGGAGGTATACATATCGGCATTTGCATACAGATCTGATGTCTACTCATCTTAAACTGTAACTGTCAAAAAGTAATGATAGTGAGTTCCTGATGTGACGCCAGTAATATGAATCTACGATGATGCTATGAGTCCTTGATGGGAGTCTAGTAATATGAATCTGCGCTGATGTTTGTGTGAACCCAGCCAACGTAACACCCAATTACACAAACGATCAGCAACAAATGCACATGCCGGTACCACCTATAAGCTGTTGGTGAAAATGAGCAAGGAAAGCAAATCAGAGATATCACTTACAAGGAAGCCTCACACACAACACATGAGTTTACCAATGAACGTGCCCATTAACACCCAAAGAAGGTGGATAACATGATTGGATACCGCGCTGAATGACCATAATCTGTGAAGGAAAACTCAAATGTACGGTTTACTTAAAATTTTAATTTGTGAGAAAAGGTTAAATGAGAAAAATTAAAGGGGACATCGTCCTTTAAAAAATAACAATACACGGACAAAATTAGAATTAGTAATGTAATGGATTTTGAATTACTCCATTACCTTAGTACTATATATTTTGGATTCCATTTATGTTTTAATATTATGGTGTGCGTGTCCACGAATTCTGAGTTCGAGATACCATGGTCCTTGCTCTGATTTGCGCATGGGGAGCCATCTTGCGGTGGACTTGGTTATAGAAGCACGAGGTGGCTAGTGTGTGCTGCGATCTGGCTGCGAGAAGTGAAGTTTACCTGGCGAGGGACCGTGCTCGACAACGCATGTCTGAGCGTTTTTGTTTTTTCGATTCTTGGGACTGAATTGAAGAGACGCTCTGAAGCTAAGCTCTTGGTTGTGGTTTAACGACAAATTGATTGCTCAAGAAAAGAAGATGTTGGTGAATTTCGATCCGGGTTAATGGATTTCCACCTGAGCGTTAGGCTCGAAGTTTGGTTTGTTCCTTTTAAAAAGATTATCCACTTCTACAATCCGACCTCGTAAGTAGATTCATTTGTACTTCTGAACTGGATTGATCTCGCCGATGAAACTACTATTAATGACGTTTGAAGACATGGAGAAAATTTATGGCTATGATATGTGAGAAATGGAATATATGATGTTTCGGACATTTGTTTTGAGCATTTAAAGTGAAGGACTTTTCCAACTGGTCTTGTTATGAGCTTGTAAGATTCAATCTAGGCTTGAGGTTTCAAATTTCGATGGTAACTATGATATTAATTTTAACTTTTGGTTCTGTTACTTAATGTTTCATGCGCATGAAGCAAGATTTTATATTTGAGGAGCTCCTCACAAAGGTAAATATGTATGTAGTATCGGTGCAACCTAATCCATGTTTCTTATTTCCCTTTTAATAATAATAATTATTTGATTACTAAATTTTTCAAACCTATTCGAGGGTGTTAGGTAATGTTGGAATATTGTTAAGATGAAAGCTTTTCTGTGGTTTACTCGGTACTGGTGTAGCCATTTTGAATTATGGTGACTGTGTTTTGTTACTGTACGATGTAATAGAATGCACACGTGGGTGGGCGTTGTCCTGTTGCATGTGACAGCCGAGGATCTGAGATGATTATTGACGGCTAGAACCGTGTGCTGTGATGGTCTTGATTTTGGCGCCTAGTGGTGGACCTGCTGCTATTTGGTGATATTCAAGTGATTTAAGTTTCGGTCACTGGTGTAATGTTCTCTTATTTAATCTTTCTTGTGGATCATGTACCTTCATTTGGATTATTTCTTTAGGATTACTGAAGTAATATGGATTGGTAGGCTATGACCGAGATTGTCATTGGAGAAGTTTTCATCTTCAAGACTGTAACTGGGAACTTCTAGATTTTAATTGTCATTTGATTCTCTTTAATTAATGCGTCGACCTTGAAGGCTTAATGTTGAGTTGATTTTCCCTTATAATTGATCCAGTTGCAATATTTAAATTTTCAATTAATTTTTTGGGGGGCGAATTACTGTGAAATTTAAATTGTAGTTGGAGAGGTCGGTATTTTTCTTTAAAAGATTTTGTTAATTAAAGTTTTTTTCCAAATTTATTCAGTAGTTATTATTCCAGCCATGTAGCTAATTTAACTTGTTTAATTGATTCGCCTGGCCTCTTGGCTCTGTTGCTTCTACAAATTGCGATGACCTTCCGATTGGGATTGCACGGTAAGTGATGTGGTATCTATTATTCTTGTTTACTTGGTACAATCCCTGGTCGTGCTAAACGCTCTACCTTCATATTTTATGTTGTGAGAGTAATGACCATTTAATACTAAGTTTACAAATTAAGACGCGGATCCGCCTTACTTATTTGAAACGAATTGACCAGGGAAAAAATAAAAGTTGCAGCCTTGAGATTAAACATTGGCAAAGTGAAACTTGCATAAGTGGTATAGTATAGTATTTATTTATGAACAGACAGGCTTTCCGCCCCATTACATGTTCACAAAGCAATAAGACACAATATTAATAATTATAATAAAAAATAACAATAATAATAATAAAATTGATAATAAAATCATAATAATAATTATTATTATTATGTTTAACTAAATACATAATAATATAATAATGATAATAGTGATAATAGGAATAAATAATAACAAATATGATAATTCTGTAGCAGTCATCGACTCGAGGATCCAGCAAACTCATCACTTGTCCTTATGCCTACAACAACTTTCGTCACATTCATTTTCCCTGACCTACTCCCGACCAATACCAAAACATCGACCGTCAGCACTTACATTCTAACCAGCCATAACACAAACAAAAGTCCTCCACGTTCACAACAATAAATAAAACAATCATAACACAGAAGAAAATAATATTAACTTACGATCAAATTTCAACACTGGTCTCCCTCCTCACTTACCTTAAATACCACTTTTCTTTCAACACATTAATACCACTCATGTTGCAACTTATCCTTATTTACTCATGCTTGATCTCATTTTAAAACCCAAGCCATGCTCAGCATTACAATTTCTATCGCAACCACCACTCATTACGTGTCCTTGTGCATTCAGCACATACGTCATCTTCATTGTCCTCTAGCTTACTCTCTGTCCAAACCATAACAACCAACATTCCGCAGTTGCCCTTCAATCCATCATACACTACATTTACCAACCCCCACTTAATACAATCACCTCTCCAACTCCAAAAATTTCAGCAATAAATTAAACCATCTCATTACCAAACCATCTTCGCCTATACCAACACTTCTCCCACACCACATTTCGTTTCAATAGATAATAAAATCACCTCTCAATCTCCCGAATTCAGTAATCAATGCTCCGTTTACATCATCTTACTAATACCAAACACAAATACAATAATACCACTTCCCAAATCTAAAATAAATCAGCAATAAATAAACCATCTACATACAAACTCCCGGATTCAGATACTACCTCTTACCCACAATTTCCATTCCAGATCCACCTCATATACCTTCCACAATACACCACAAAATCAAAATTTACAAAATCTCAGATTTACAAAATAACACCACTTCTCACCACATTTCAACCATAGTCCTCAATAACTGCGACCATTTTATACCACCACTTCTCCAACACCTCATTTCAGCAATATGACACATCATAACTTAATCATAACACATAATCATATCTAGATACCAAGCCATCTTCACCTTAAAATACCAAACACTCATATACCATCTCTTCACCAACACCACATTCCAATCTGCACCATCCAAAACTCTGCTCCCTCTTAACACTCACTTAGTTTGAATTAAATAAACCTCCTACCCAACCTAAAGCTAATACAACTACTCTTCAATACCAACACATCGCTTCATATACCACCTTTCCATCTCATACCACCCTATCATGGTATCCTCTCTGTTATATACATAACAATTCCACCCCCCTACCCCCTTGTCCACCCTCTAACTCACCCTCCTTCATTTTACTCTCGCAGGCCTTTTTTGTCGCGCACAAATACCTGTTCAATTCACCCCCTTTTTCCCACTGTTTAATAATCCATCTCAAGATTGCTTTCTCATCCCCTCTCCCCAAAATTTTCCGATGCTCGGCACTCAATAATCCATGTCTTTTCTCCCTCGTTTTCTCACAGTCTCTTAGCAAATGAAATTCGTCATCCACAGCTCCACAAAGTATACACCTTGCCTTATCTCTCCCCTGCAGCTAACCTGTATTCCTTTGCAGTCCTAACATCCAACACATCATCCCATACCGTTTTGACCTATCAACGTATCTGATATTCAACCCTGCTATCTCCTCTATTTTCGTCAAAACATTCAGCGCGTTTCTCAATCTGCTTTCCCCCAATAATTTCTGCCTATGGATTTCTCTAATTCTCCTTTCAAGTATCTTCATCCCTCTCACTTCTGTCTTCGACCAGCCTCCCCCCACAGGTGTCCTAATCCTATCCTCTCCAAATATCCCTTTATTTTTCTAGCCATCCACCCCTATACATGCTCCTACATTGCTGTTCATACACTGCCTGTAATACCCTCCCACCTTCCCGTCTTTTCAAATTCATCCAGTATCTAACTATTCTCTTCGCACCTTCTGATTCCAAATCCTCCCCACACATTAATTCCGCCCCTGCATTTGCCGTACACCTCGGTAAGCCCATTACCAACGTAGCAAAACTACTAACAATCCTTCTTAGTTCCTCTCTTTTCTCGTCCAGCCCCCAAACTTCTGCGCCGTACAATACCCTCCCAAAAATTACCGACCTTAGCACTAACCTCAGTGTTTTATAACTGATACCCGGGTATTTGGCTAGCAGATTTCTGACTGCGGCTAGGGATGCCAATCCTCTATATTTCACCCTTTTGATCTGGTCATTCCACGTTCCTTTATCATTAAAAATAACTCCTAGGTATTCCAATTTCCTTACCTGTTCCAATCTTTCTCTTTGAATTACCCATTTACCTTCTATCTTTCTTCTTTTCTCTACCTGGACTACTAATATTTTAGACTTATTTCCATTAATTCTCAATCCCCATTTCCTCGCAAATAGCGTCACTGAATTTAACGCCCTATTCACCCCCCTAAAGTTAGCGTCATCAATAACACATCATCCGCAAATATCAGTCCTGGTACCTCTAAACCATTAATTACCGGCACAGCCCAATTTTCTGTCCCAGACCCCTTTAAAATATCGTTGATAAATAAAATAAACAATATTGGTGATAACTTGCACCCTTGCTTTAAACCCACCTTGGACTCTAAGGGTCCACTCAGTCTCTCTTCTCCCAATTTTACACAAAACCTGACAACCCTATATATTCCTTCCACTGCCTTCAACATCTTTTCCGAAATCCCTAGCCTGCCTAATTTCTCGAATAGGGCCTCTCTATTCACCTTGTCAAAAGCTTTCTCAAAATCTATTGCTGCTACATAAACCGTACTTCTAGCCATATTCTTATACTTTTCTAAAGTAGTCTTTACTATCATTATATTATCCACTGTTCTTTTCTTTTTCCTAAATCCCCCTTGGTAATCTGACAAAATTTAATTTTCTTCCGCCCACCCGCTTAATCTGTTCGCTAACACTCCAGTGTATATTTTACTCAAGGAATCCAACAGAGATATACCTCTATAACTGTTCACAATGTTCCTGCTACGCTTTCCCTTGTATATAGGGCATAATATAATTCCTGTTTCCCATTCCTTCGGGTACGTACCTCCCTCAAATATCTTATTGAATAGTTTCACTATGCCCCCTATCATTATCTCATTTTTGCTAATTTCCTTCCAAAACTTGTTATTTATACCATTACATCCCCAGGCCGACTTCGCTCTGACTCTGCTTATCACTCTCAGGATTTCCTCCCTTGTGATTTCTTTATCCAGATCATAAATTGCCACTCTCCTATTGCTCCAAATTACCTCTTTCCCCATCCCTCTCCATCCTTCTTCCCCCTTTTCCCCTAGTAATTCATCAAAGTGTCTGACCCATTGCACTTCCTCAATACTCGTTTTCTCTATATTCCTCCCACCCTTAATAATTTTAATAATCTTGTCCCAAACTCTCTGAAAATTATTTGCCTTGCAATCATTATTTATGGCTTCAGTTTGTTCCTCTAACCACACCCTTTTTGTCTCACAAATTTTCTTTTTATACTCCTTCCTCAATTCAAAGAAAATCTCCCTTTCTTGGCCCCCACCTTTCCTTCTATATTCTCCTAACGCGTCCATCACCTTCCTCCGCATTCTTTCGCACTCCCTATTAAACCATTATTCTCCCTCTTTCTTATTTCTCTTTCTAGCTTTCGCCATCTGCGCTATTATCTGTATTGGATGTAGCAGCAATTGCAAGGCTTTATCAGTATTATTCTCTTCTAACGCCCCTTCCCACCCATATTTCAGAAGTTGTAACTCCTCTTTTACTACCCTATTCCAATCCCGGGCCACCTTCTCTGACCATTTATACTTATTATAACTACCCCCTCGTTTATCATTCGTCTCATCCTCCTTCCTTGTACACTTCTCTACCCCCCTTTTCAGCATAACCCTCACCGGGAAATGGTGTGATTCAATCCAATCTATTATTTCCATTCTTACAATATCCTCAACCACCCCTTCCGAGCTTAAAACCATATCTATCACACTACCACCCTTCTCAGTAACATATGCCAATTTCCCCATCCTGTCACCTTCTATCCACCCATTCAGAATATACAAATTTCCCACAGCACACATCTCTAGGAGCTTCTCTCCATAACTGTTTATAATTTTGCCCTCACTCCTTCTACTTTTCAACAAACACATTCCATCCTCCCTACTATATACTGGGCTCTGTTCCCCTATTCTCGCGTTCCAATCCCCAAATAACAGCATATCCTCTTCCCCTGGAAACATTGCTCTTATCCTACCAATATCGACCAATAACTCTTCAAAAAAATGTTTATTTGCATAAGCTGAATTACTCGGATGGCAGTAAACAAAAGCTAGATTTATTTTCTTCCTCCTTCCCTCATCCCCTCACATATTCAATCTCAACCACATGGTTCCTTTCATATCGGTCTCTATATCTTCTACCATTTCCCTAATTTATTCCCTAATTAGAACTATCATCCCTCCTGGAGCTCGTCCCTTATTCTTCTCTTTTCTTCTATATTTATATTTTATCACAAACCCCTTCCATGAAATCTCCCCCCCTGTTTCCAGCCAAGTCTCTAAGAGTGCCACAACATCGAAACTTTCTATTACTTCCCGACCTTTCTTATTTCCTAATTTGTTCCTTAGTCCCTCAATATTCACACACCCTATTTTCCAATATAGTTATAACTTTCCCTCCCTCCCTTCTAAGTCTCCCCCTCTATTCTTACTTCTTGTAGTTATCCACCTCTCATCCCTTATCTCCAATCATCCTTTTTTAACCAACCTATTCCGTTCCATGTCCTCTGTATCTTCCAACCCTTTAAGTACTTTTCCCCAGATGTCTTTTAAGCTCCTACTTTTTCCTTTACTCATATTTTTTTTACCTTCCTGTCGATCAGTCTCCTCGTGTCCTTTCTTGCTCACTACACCACTGCACTCAGCTCTCACCGATTCTTGCTGCTCACCCCCACTCACCCCATCACTATTTTGGTCTTCTGAATCCACACTGCACTGTCCGTTCTCGTCTGCGCTGATCTCCTCTCCTTCCACGTCTCCCCTCCTCTTTGTTACTTCCTTCTTCTTTCCATCTTGCCTTGTCATTTCTCCTCCCTCGGGAGTAGCGCTTTCATCCATCTCCTTTAGTTTCGCCACTGAGTGCTCCCTCATCCATCGTCCGTTTGTCACTACCAACCTCTGACCTCTTATTCGGGCCTTTAGCCCCTGATTCCTCGCTCTCCATAAGTGCCTGTTCAGGATCTTCATATTTTCACTTCCTTCCCTTCCTAAGTCTCTTTTCACTCCTAATGTCTGTCCCTGTAAATTATTACTGTTACATAACACAATGTCTGCCATTAAGGTTGAAAAAAATGTTACCCTAATAGGCCTCCGACCTCTGGTTTTTCCAACTCTCTCTACATCATAAATGTTTACTTCACCGAAGTTTATCTTCATTCTGTCTCGTATGACTTCCACCACCTTGGATATCAGGTCAACCTTGTCCTCCCTCCCACCTTCCTCAACTCCATATATAAATATGGCTTTCTTCAATCTCTCCTGCCTGTACCCCTCCACTTCTTTCTTCATCTTCATCACCTCATCTTTCAAATGTTTCACTTCCCCTCTCAATAACTCGATTTCCTTCTCATTATTATCCACTCTCCTGCTCGATTCCTCTGTCTTCGTTTCAAGCCATTTCTTCATGTTCCCTAACTCCTTTCTCTGCTCCTCCATCATGTCCTTTATTTCCTGCACCTTATCCCATTGACACTTTTCCTGAATTACCTCACCCACTACCACCTTGAGTGCTGCCAAGTCCTCCATGCTAAATTTTCCGCTGGTATTTGGGCCTGGGTTTAATTCCACCCCACCCCCCAATAACCAGCAACACCGCTATCACCGTCACTACCAGCACCGCTTCTCTCATTATTACTCCTTTTCTAAGCACCCGTCCATTCTTGGTCTCCTTCTTCGCCTGCCATCTCCCAATCGCGGCCCGGTACTGCTGAATACCGACCATGTTCGCGGCACGCACTACACCACACGACCTCGCTCCTCAGCTGCTCGAGCTAGACTGTGGCATAAGTGGGCTTTAGCATCAGCATGCAAATCTAGTTCAACAGAATTTAAGTTCAGGAACTCAAATGTTTTCCACATAACGAGAAACACCAAACCAATCAGAGAATATTTTAATCAGTGGGAATGTAAACAATAGAGAAAATATTACAGGAGCACGGATTGAAACCAGGAATAAATACACAACCAAATCCCAAACTAGTGGTGCCACGCCCATATCGGAATGAATTCAGCATAATAATTATTGTTGCTACGGCAACCACAACAACACACATAAACAAGGTAAACATTCAATCGCGGCGTAAGATCGCAACAAAAGACAAGCACAAAAACAAAAGAAATACAACCCACCCAGTGTATAAGATTACCAGGAAAATTAAAATATTAAAGCCAAATAAATTAAAGAAAATTAGAATTTCGTGCCAATGCGGATTCCCAGGTAGTTTAAATTTACATGTGCGAAATTAGCGATAATTTACATTCTCAGGCATAGCCTATTTACAATGAAGTTAACATATATTCTTACCGAGCTCGATAGCTGCAGTCGCTTAAGTGCGGCCAGTATCCAGTATTCGGGAGATAGTAGGTTCGAACCCCACTGTCGGCAGCCCTGAAAATGGGTTTCCTTGGTTTCCCATTTTCACACCAGGAAAATGCTGGGGCTGTACCTTAATTAAGGCCACGGCCGCTTCCTTCCCACTCCTAGCCCTTTCCTCTCTCATCGTCGCCGAAAGACCTATCTGTGTCGGTGCGACGTAAAACAACTAGCAAAAAAACATATTTTTACGAACACTAAAAACGTGTATCTTTCTGACAAATTTCGCGGAACAGATTTAACGTTCATATCATTATTTCTTCCAAGGTTATTAAACAATCGATAGCCGCATGAAGATTTTAGGATTCCCCGGTACAATAAGGCACACAATTGCATGAAGAACCTTTCGACGAAATTTTGTTAATGCTCACTGAATTCGAATTATATGTTGATTACAGTACTTACTTTAGATAGAAAATTTCAGATCGTACTATACTCATAGCACACATCGTCTCTCCAGTCACATGAAATAAACTACAAGTTGAAGATAAACAGGACGATGCCAAAAAGCAAACATACAAATGGTTGAGGGTTTCAAAGCCCACGTCGATAGATTACCATCCTGAGTCAATCCTCCACCCCGACGCTAAAATTTTCAGAGACAAGCCAACACATTCGCTCGTCATAACTTCCTCAAACGAACTACATTCCATCATGGCTACACTTTGTTGTAGCGAGCCACCGTACACTGATTGGACAAGAAGCGATAGGAGGGGCGTCCTGCTTAGCTCGCTACCGCGAGATCGCAACATACAGCAGGGGCCGTAAAAATACATCCATGTTAATTAACAAATATGTGGAGTTTTAAAATAGTTCCTTTCAGTCCACAGGCAGAAATATAATCCATGAGAAATGAGTAAGTCCGCAATCACCGCCAGTACCGGAGAAACCACGCTTGGTAGTATATTAAATGAAAATACATTTCTACCGCTCAAGGACTAATCGAAAAAAGTTTCTGAGAAAGAGGTTTTAAATACGTATTGCTGTAACAAGTGAGTCCTTGATGTTGGCTAGTAATACGAATCGGAGGTGATGTTAGTGAGTCCTGAATGTGAGGCTAGTAATGTTTTTAATTTGTTTCACGTCGCACAGACACTGGTAGGTCTTAGGGCGGCAACGGGATAGGAAAGGTTTGGAGTGGCAAAGAATCGGGCGTGGCCTTTATTAAGGTATAACCGCAGGATTTGCCTGGTGTGGAAATAGGAAACCTCGAAAAACCATCTTCAGGGCTATCGACAGTGCGGGTTGAACCCATTATTTCCCGGATGCATGCTCACATTTGCGCGCCTCCAACCGCACGGGCAACTCGCCCGGTAGTAATGATGTTTGTTTGTCCTTTATGCGAGGCTAGTAATATGAATCTGCGATTATGTTAGGTGAGTCCTCGATGTGAGGCTAGTAATGTGAATCTGCGATGATGTTAGGTAAGTCCTTGTTGTGGAGCTTTTAATACGAGGTGAGTCCTTGTTCTGGGGCTTGTAATACGAATCTCTGATGTTAGTGAGTCCTTGATGTGAGGCCAGTAATATGAATCTGAGATGATGTTACTGCGTCCTTGATGTGAGGCTAGTAATATGAATCTGCGATGATGTTAGTGAGTCCTTGATGTGAGGCTAATAATATGAATTTGCGATTATGTTGGTGAGTTCTTGATTTGAGGCTAGTAATATGAATCTGCGATTATGTTGGTGAGTTCTTGATTTGAGGCTAATAATATGAATCTGCGATGATTTTACTGCGTCCCTGATGTGTGGCATGGGTACGTCAGTTGTCATTACTAAGAGCTAATTAAAATTAGCCTATGGCTATGGTGGAAATCTTGTTGGCATGTCCTCACATCCCGATTAGTTCAGTTCTTGGATTAGCTTATGCCTGTTCAGCCAGATGAACAATTCCCAAACCATCTGTTATTTCAATTCAATTCTGTTGAATGTTTTTGTGACACTTACGTCAGACCACTCACCAGGGTATTGTGATTTATTTCCATTTAATAGTAGTGTTAGTGGCCTTGTTTGTGATGCTCTCTCTAGCCTGTGGAATGTCGGTTCAGACCTCCACAATTCTGGAGTTGAGTTATGCTGAGATAACATGTTGACAAGTAGGTCAACTGATCGCAGGATCGTAACTAACCAACGCTAATAATGTCATAATTATTCTGATTCCTCACCATCACGCTAGCAATAATAATTATATGGAATTATTGTGCCTAAATTTAATAAATAATAATAATTATAATTAGCCACAAGTAACTTACGATGATAAACTTTCTGATAGCTAACAGTGAATATAATCACATTAATGAATCATTAATTTGACAATAAATGATACTGATATGTGTGATATTCATGTGAATCGTTGATGCATTTAATATGGGATTTGGTGCAGACATGTGACTGTGTTCTTAGCATTGTCCTGTGCTATAGAGGTTGTTGTTAATACCATCAGTACGTCCATAAGTAGTAATGGAGTGTTTCATTAGATAGCTCGTGGTGTAGTCGAAGCAGGACTTTGCCATCTGCTTCCATGCTCCTGTCAGTTGGTAAATAAACGTGTGTAATCCTACATTCTACTGGGATTCACTCCGGCTTGAATGTTTCAACAACTTTCTTGCCATGTTTTATCTGTAATTGAATGTAATACCTTACAAAATGCTACCATTTTGTGATGATATTGTATGGTGTTCATTAGGCCATCAGCCTCTGCTTAAATAAGTTATAGTTCTTGTAATAATGGAAAAATCTGATTGAATATAAATCATTACTTTTGTAATTGCAATTAGTTTGACGAAGCAGTCACAGCTGAAGTATGAAGCATTGAGATGTGTTCAATGATTAAACTAATTGTAAACTTATTGTGACGTGAAAATGGGAACTAATATTTATTTGGCATAATGGAATTCTAACTTGAAAGCATCTACGAGTATTTATTTATATTTCTGGTATGTCTACTTGTGAAGCGAGAAGTTATCTATCGCTTAATTTTTGAAACTGTCATCTAGTTGTGGAATTTTCCATGCACACTTAATTCAGACTGTATTTCCTATTGTTACGTATTTGCTGAATTAATCTGATTCGTTCGAGTTTGATCGATGGCCGTGCGGGCATGCGCAGTGTGCGTCTTTGAATGCTGGGAACTGTGAACTTCCTCCTTCTCTGTCGGAGAGCGGGCCAGTCCGCCTGTTGTGTTGGAGTGTTCAACATGGCTGGTCTTAGCCGCGCTCGTAAAAAGACATCTTGATGCAGTCGGAGAGTGCTAGTAAGGGCGAATTACTCGCCAGGATAAATGTGAAGATGTCAGGGCTTCGCCCTTGATCTTTTAAATATGTATCAGTGTGCTCCAGTGTAAGAAGAAACCCTTGTGTGTTTTAGCCGTTACCGAAATTGCCAGCTCTAAATGTGTTGTAAGTCTTGATATTGGACAACTCTACTCAAGTAAGTCCTGGAAAGTCTATATTATGCAAGTGATCTCGTACTGCCAAGGAACACATACTTCGAAACTTCGGTTCGTTAATTAAAAACTGTAAATATCTGGAAGCAAATTCATTGTATTGGTTATGCAGTAAATTCATAAAAGTATGTAACTAAATTATTATGTGGGAATTGGGTATCGCTAGTTATGCGCCTGTGAGGTTGTATTTTGTGCGAGTTGTTTAACCTTACTGTGTTGTGGTTCGTACCTTTGCTGTCGTCGAAATTGATGTGATGTCTTCTCTGGTGTATCCTTGATCCTATTCGTTATCGTATGTCCATGTCTTGGCTGGTAAATTTATTAATCCTTGAGTCCTCGTGTAGGCAAGGAGTTTGCGAGTCAGTATGGGATGTCTTGCAGGTGATTCAGTTCACACTATTATTAGCCCAAGTTTTCGTGAGGCCCGTCAGGGCATTTGTGGTCATTTCATGGATGTACACTGGCTTAGACCATGTTTTATGGGGTATTGTATGACATGAGAGCTTATGTTTCTTCAAAATGATATCTCTGTAGTTCAGATGTGAGAACAATTTGTATACTGAGAAGTGTTTCCCTTGCACCCTATTGCTGTTTAAGTGTTTTTCCATTCGATCAAATTTATTTGCATTATATGCCCCTTATTTTACGCCTTGGTCTGTTCATCATCTGGTTTACCTTCTCTTGTAGTTGGGTTGCTTCTTGCTCAAACCAGCATGTTTTTTCAATATTATATTGTTGCTTGTCATCTGGCTGTTCTGGGGTCTGTTCCTGTGAGTATGGGGTCATGTGGAAAAGCTCGTGGGCAGTCGCTGAAATTCTTGGTCTGTCATTGGAGGTATGGGACTCAATTGACTGATGAAGGTTCTTCTCCATCAACTCACGAGCTTTGTCATCGTGTCAACTATCCATTCTGCATCGTTTATGTATTATTATATCCCGTGAATTCCAACTGGCTGGAAGGGTGTCTGCGGATTGGCATAATCTTGCAGGGTGAACTGTTTTTACGCCACCATATTTGTTAGTCCTGGGTTATCCAGAGGTTCCCTGAACTCTTGGTAGAACACCTGCACTCGTTGTATTCGAAGATGGTTTATATGGAGTGGAATTTTCTTGAATTTTGGCCCTTATTTATGTTGCTTTGAGTTAGTTCTGCCTGATACTCGAACACTATTTTCATTTCTGGTTGTGTGTTCCCTACCATCCTTTCTGTAATTGTTGACTGTCATGAGGTGGTTGGCCTGGGTTACTGGTGCATGCTGATCTCGTGCAGACACACTTATGAGCTCCCTTCCATCTATTATTATGCATGCGAAGTCTTCAGTTATTGCCGTTACCTTCCTTATTCTGGGTCGATTGCCATGTGATCTCTGCGTTATGGTTATGGATGATTTGGAGTACTGTGTTGTCTGGTTCTTGATGGTGATCTTTCTCCCGTTCATTTTCTTCTGAGTTATCTGATTATCATGTACCTTGTGATATGTAAATGAGTTGATCGTTATTGGTAAATTCTGTCCGTCTCGCTGTGTGATAATCCATCTTTGTATCCCTCCCTGTATCCCCTGTAATTTATTTATTTATTTTTGATGTGTATCGTGCCTCATTCCTGACCCGTTTCTCTCATTTGTTAAATTATGTAAGGTGTGGAAGAATGCCAAGTAGTTTCTTGTAAAATGAATGTGGAAAATTATTTAATAATGGTCTTCGACCTTGTAATTGAGAATTTAATTGCCTTGGGTTGGCTTGTTATATATTTGGTCCTGTTATGGGCAAAATTTTCGTTCCATTTCCCGGTATTTCATCACCCAGCGTGTGTGTTCCAAATTATTGATCTTTTTTTCTGATATTTTTCCCCCTTTCTTAAGTATTAAATTATTGGGAACGTTCAGTTAACTCAGGTCCTCTTTTCTTGTACGTATAGGTTGCTTTATTCTAATATTGTAAGATTATCGAGATTTATTAGTCCTAATTCAATTTCTTTAAAAGTACATTATAGTAATTTCCTTCCACTAATGTAATATTCAGTAGCGATAACTCTGAAAGGTCAGCAGATGTCTGTGCCAGAAGTGGCAAATGAACTGTACTCAAGCCATGGGTGTTACCCGTGTGTCCAAACTTGAAGATAATATTGGGGATAATACCCGTGTCATTGTAAGTGTTGGTGCTTACTACTGTCCCATGAACTAAAACACTATTTCAAGTGGGTCATTGAAACCCGGTTCGGAACTAATGAAGTCCCTAATGAGTGTGTGAGGACCGAGTGGTGCTGCTTTCTTGTTCCTATTGCAGCTATTCGTGCGCATTTTGGAGCTGCCGTTGCAAGAAGCTAAGCTGGATTCGTGCATCAAAAAATCCTGTGTCATTGGAGCTCAACATTTGGTGCTGAAATCTTGCAAGTCATGAGTCTGTTTATCATCTCGTGTGTTGTACGCTGTACTGACTGCACATTGAACAGTCCACGTGTGCCCTGTGTTGTTTCTTCGATGTCACCAATTACCAAGTAAGACTGTTCCTGAGGCTTGTTCTCTTGGCATGAAATGAGATGTACTCGACGTGATTCAATGGGGGTAATTTCTAACTGATTTGTGGACTTAACATGTGAAGTTACGTCAAACTCTTTGGACGCTCCGGTACTCTGTGACTGTGTGGAACCTTTTCAAGTGCATATGACTGTACTCGACCTGCCTCATCTCGGCCCCATGTGGTCCTCTTTCGGTGGGGGGAGGGGGTGACTGTGGCGTTATTAAACTAAACACGCTTAATAATGTAATATTATTTGGACTATCAACTGTCTACGCGACGCTTTTTAAATTGTTTGAGCTATCCGAGCAAGTAACATTTTGTGGATGAAGCATTTTACTGTTGGACTCTGCTTAATTGATAATGTGCCGGTATCATCATTGGTAAGACTGCCATTATCTATTTGAAACTGGAATTCAACACTTGGTGACTAGTGGATGGTAATACTACTCATTGGATGTACAGCTACTGGGACATGACAGCGCGTAACGTTTCTGCAAGTTATATCTAGTGTGGACAGCAACTTGTTCTCTTGCGCTATCTATGTACGAGCTGTGTTACTAGGTGTGTTTTGACGGAGCCCACCAGGGCGTGCTGTGAGACTGGAGAGTGTCGCTCGTTGTGGCCTTAATCTGAGTGTGTCTGTTGACTGGTTGGTTTCAACGAGTGTGGAAGATTGACTGCTCAGTAATGGCGTGTTTACCGGCAAAAAAAAACTATGATTTTACATTCGGGAAGTGGCTAAGGACGTATATCTGCCCCAGCAGGGGATTGTACTTGCCTTAATATTTCTCTTTCATATTAGTATATTTGTGTGGTGTAGCATGTAAGTTTGTAACATAATTACTAGTGTTGGTTCGAAACCGTCGGTTACTCAGTCATATGACCTATTTGTAAATACGCTGTTCTAATTTATTGGTGTTAATGTTCTTTTCTTGGGGTGTGTAATTTATATTATAGCTTGTGTTTTTGACTATGATTTGAATTTTGTCTAAGTTTGGTGTTATTGCGTTCTAGTTTCAAGTGAACGTCTAATGTAGCTGTGAAGGTCATTATTGTCTAGTAACTTTTGAAATTCGCTCTTGCCTGGGTGTAACATTGTTTTCCCTGGTATTCGTTGTTTATCTGTGCATATGTGTAAATTTTCTGTGTTATTTCCTGGATGCGAGTGCTGTTACTATTTTCAAAATTTTGTATGTATCGCTGAGTTTGCGGTATTCGTGTTTGGTGTTGTAATTCTCTGTTTGGTTTTCTGGCATCCTTTCGTGTATTTCGGCCTTCTTGTCCGTGTTTCGAGCTAATGCTATGCTGCACTAAGTTTCCTTTTTTTAAATTTTAATTTTATTTATTATTATTATTAAATATATAACTTTTTAATTTCTCACAGGGAATCATTTCTTGGATTGGGCTGATATTTCTTGTTTTATTTCTGTTGCGGGTGTTTGAGCTGATATTTACTTAAATTGGTGTGTAATCCCGCATAGTATTAACATAATATTTTAACTATGACTGTAACGTCTGCTGGTTTAAGTCAAGGGTTTTGGGCAGCCCTAATGCGAAATGTTTGGGCCCTGGCGTTATCTCATTTCCCATTGTTATTTTATCTGTGGACTTGGCAGTTATGTAACAATTCATTATTGCGTCTGGTATGGGCGGAGATAACAGCATCTTGTTCGTGCTCCGTGTGGATGACAATGCATTGTTTTTCTTCTCATGTCATACTTTGTTATTCGATCTCGGTGTTATGAAGTTTACTCGCCCTTTCTATTTTAATATGTTTTGGGCGTCTTATTTATCGTCCTAGCCTTCTACTGCTTCTGTAATTCTATATTATTTTTTATTTGGGCTATTCTCCTTATTTATGTGGATCTTGTGGGATGACATTTCGCTGAGATTTGTGTTCCCTCGGTTTTATGTAATGTGTCGGGTGTCCTTATTTATGTGGGTATTGTGGGGACTTAACCTCTGTTGGGTGCTGTCAGAGGCCCTTGATGTGCCATACAACCCATTTTTCTGGTGTATATATCTAATTTTATGTCATGTAGAGATTTTTAAAATGTGTAAGGTAAGAAGCCGGAGCACCAGTGTAGCTTGGGGGAAATGTTATGAATTTATTTAATTAACAATTAACGTTATTTACATGTAGACTATTTATTTAATGAAAATTTATTATTCTTCTATTCCCTCATTATTTTTGAGAATTTTTCTTTCTTTTCATAAGGTTAGTGTAATGTAAATGATTATTTATTTATTATATTTTTATTATATTTTTTGAAAATATTGGTGTCATTTTGATGTTGAATTTTGCCTTGTAGTTCCTCGATCCCCTCCTCTCCTTCCATTTTGGGTTGGTTCCAGTACTCTTCCTTCTTTTGAATTTTTCTCATTTTATATTTATCTTGTGTACGCACGTCCCTATGACGTACATCATTTAGTTAAATTGTTAGGGGCGTCGCACTTATATTAGATGATCCCTTCTCTATGAACCATGTGACCTTGCTGCGGTGGGGAGGCTTGCGGGTCCCAATGATGCAGATAGCCGAGCCGCAGGTGCAACCATATCGGATGGGTATCTGTTGCGAGACCAGACTAATGAATGGTTCATCGAAAGGGGGTAGCAGAGTTTCGGAAGTTGCAAGGGCGGCAGTCTCGATGATTGACTGATATGGCCTTGTAATAATACTCAACATGGCTTAGCTGTGTTGATACTGCTACACGGCTGAAAGCAACGGGAAACTACAGCCATAACTAACTCCCAAGGACATGCAGCTCTCTCTGTATGAATGATGTACTGATGATGGATTCCTCCCGGGTAAAATATTCCGGAGGTAAACTAGTCCCCCGTTCGGATCTCCGGGTGGGGACTACACGAGAGGGGGCGAATACCAGGAAGATGGATACTGACCTTCTGCGAGTCGGAGAGTGGAATGTTAGACGTTTGAATCATTGTGGCAGGTTAGAGGATCTGAAAAGGGAGATGGATTGACTGAAGTTAGATGTAGTTGGTATAAGTGAAGTACGTTGGCAGGAAGGGCAGGATTTTTGGTCAGGCAACTACCGAATTATCAACATGAAATCAAACAGGGGAACTGCATGAGTTGGTTTAGTATTGAACAAGGAATTAGGGTAGCGGGTAAGCTACTACGACCAGCATAGTGAAAGAGTTATTTTCATCAAGACTGACACCAAACCAATACCCACCACAATAGTGCAGGTCTATATGCCTACTAGTTCAGCGAATGATGAGGAAATCGAAAGAATATATGAAGAGATCGAAGATTTAATACAATATGTAAAAGGTGACGAGAATATAATTGTGATGGGAAAGTGGAATGCAGTGGTAGGCCAAGGAGGAGAAGGTAATACAGTAGGAGAATTCGGATTGGGACAAAGGAACGAGAGAGGAAGTCGGCTGGTTGAATTCTGCACTGATCATAATTTAGTCCTTGCCAATACTTGGTTCAAACACCACAAACGACGGCTGTATACGTGGACGAGACCTGGCGACACTGGAAGGTATCAAACAGACTTCATTATGATTAGGCAGAGATTCAGAAACCAGGTGTTGGATTGCAAAACTTTCCCAGGAGCAGACGCGGACTCTGACCACAACCTGTTGGTCATGAAATGCCATCTGAAGGTGAAGAAATTGAAGAAAGGAAAAAATGCAAAAAGATGGGATCTAGACAAGTTAAAAGAAAAGAGTGTGAGGGATTGTTTTAAGGAACATATGGCACAAGGGCTAAATGAAAAGGCTGAACGAAACACTGTAGAGGAAGAGTGGATAGTCATGAAAAATGAAGTCAGCAGGGCTGCTGAAGAAATGTTAGGAAAGAAGAAAATATCAACTAAGAATCAGTGGATAACTCAGGAGATACTACACCTGATTGATAAACGACGAAAATACAAGAATGCTAGAAACGAAGAGGGCAGAAAAGAATACAGGTGATTAAAGAATGAAGTGGATAGAAAGTGCAAGGTAGCTAAGGAAGAATGGCTGAAGGAAAAGTGCAAGGATGTCCAAGGTTGTATGGTCCTAGGAAAGGTAGATGCTGCATACAGGAAAATCAAGGAAACCTTTGGAGAAAGGAAATCTAGTTGTATATTAAGAGCTCAGATGGAAAGCCACTTCTAGGGAAAGAAGACAAAGCGGAAAGTTGGCAGGAATATATTGAACAGTTATATCAAGGTAAAGATATTCTGGAACAAGAAGAGGGTGTTGATGCTGGTGAAATTGGAGACCCAATTTTGAGGTCAGAGTTTGACAGAGCTGTGAACGACCTAAATAGGAACAAGGTACCTGGAATTGATGACATTCCCTCTGAATTACTGACTGCCTTAGGAGAAACCAACATGGCAAAGTTATTCCATTTAGTGTGTAACATGTGAGACAGGAGAAGTGCCATCCGATTTTCGGCAGAATGTTGTTATAACTATTCCCAAGAAACCCGGTGCTGACAGGTGTGAAAACTACCGTACCATTAGTTTAGTATCATACGCTTGCAAAATTTTAACACACATTATTTACAGAAGAATGGAAAAACAAGTTGAAGCTGGGTTGGGAGGAGATCAGTTTGCTTCAGAAAAAAATGTAGGAACACATGAAGCAATCCTGACTTTACGTCTGATCTTAGAGGATTGAATCAAGAAGGACAAGCCCACGTACATGGCATTCGTAGATCTAGAAAAGGCATTCGATAATGTTGATTGGACCAAGCTATTTATGATTCTGAAGGTGATTGGGATCAGATACCGAGAACGAAGAATTATCTACAATCTGTTTAAAAATCAGTCTGCAGTGATAAGGATCGAGTGCTTTGAAAAAGAAGCAGCAATCCAGAAAGGAGTGAGGCAAGGCTGCGCTTTGTCGCCCTTCCTCTTCAATGTATACATAGAACAGGCAGTAAGGGAAATCAAAGAGGAATTTGGAAAGGGAATCACAATCCAAGGAGAGGAAATCAAAACCTTGAGATTTGTCGATGATATTATTTTATCTGAGACCACAGAAGATCTCGAGAAGCTGCTGAATGGTATGGACGATGTCTTGGGTAAGGGGTATAAGATGAAAATAAATACGTCCAAAACAAAAGTAATGGAGTGCAGTCGAATGAAGGCAGGTGATGCAGGAAATATTAGATTAGGAAATGAAGTCTTGAAGGAAGTAGATGAATATTGTTACTTGGGTAGTAAAATAACTAACGATGGCAGAAATAAGGAGTACATAAGATGCAGACTAGCACAAGCAAGGAAGAGCTTTCTTAAGAAAAGTAATTTGCTCACTTCAAACATTGATATAGGAATTAGAAAGATGTTGTTGAAGACTTTCGTGTGGAGCATGGCATTGTATGGAAGTGAAAGATGGACGATAACTAGCTCAGAAAGAAAGAGAATAGAAGCTTTTGAAATGTGGTGTTACAGAAGGATGCTGAAGGTGAGATGGATAGATCGGATCACAAATGAAGAGATACTGAATCGAATTGGTGAGAGGAGATCGATTTGGCTAAATTTGACGAGAAGAAGAGATAGAATGATAGGACACATCTTAAGACACCCAGGACTTGTGTAGTAGGTTTTTTAAGGAATTGTATGTCGAAGAACAGTAGAGGTAGACCAAGGTTTGAATATGACAATTAGATTAGAGCAGATGTAGGATGCAGTAGTTATGTAGAAATTAATAGGTTAGCAGTGGATAGGGTGGCATGGAGGGCTGCATCAAACCAGTCTGTGGACTGATGATTCAAACACACACATTAGATGATCAGATCAGGGATAACAATAACAATTTTTATATGATTAACTTTGTGCCTTCAAAACAATTTTAACTGATATTCTCTTTTATTTCTAAATTTGAATTTATTTTTACCCATTCCTTCACCCTTATTAAACCTCATTAGTTCGCGCATGGAAGTATGTCATGCTGCCCGGTAGGTATAGTCATAAGTGTGACCATTTTAATGTTGAGTACGCAGCAATAATCCAGCATCATATTTTCTATTCCATACGGCAAATTCTACATTCATTTCTACCAACATTTTAGATTACTTTATGGTATTTTGGTTTTCAGCAGTCGACTCTTGGAAAACTGAAGTGTGAATGCAAGAATGTGCGCTACTGCTCTACAGGCAGTTACGTGAAGTTCGTGGTTGCGGCGATGTACAACTGATTGTTATATATTTTAAAGAATAAGAAGCAGCACCAAGGGGATGGGATAGTTGCAATATACGTGCTGATATCCACCAAAACTTTTGTTTTAAAAACATTGTATCGACCGTAATCAGAGTGTCTCACTGTCAGAACAGGACGGCACCAAAAGACTGGTGGGAGACCACAGAAAGATATAAATCGAACATTGAGTTTCGCAATGTGGTTACTGATTACCGAAATATACATTATTAGGAAGCAGGGTCAGTGAAGCGCTGCCAGATAAAACCAGAGAGTTGTCCGTGCCAGGTACAGAATATAAAGTAAAAAAGGGGGATGAGAGAAGGGAAACATAACGCAGAGCTTTCCAATGAGGAAATCAATTTCAACAAGATTGTATTTTACGAACGTTTCAAGAAGAATAACGCACTAAGTTAAAAAACGAGATTACTAAATGCCCACAGATTTGAAATTGGCAAAAAACTAGACATCATCAAATGAGATCAAAAGGGGCTGAGTAGATTAGTATAGGTCAGCCTAAAGAGCCTCACAAAATCCAAGATACACCCACAACGACGATCTTTGGCAAGTTAATAACAAAGGTTAAAAAGTACAGACCAATAATACAACCGGATAAAGGCCACACATAAAATCATTATCATAACCCACCAGGGGCAAAGAAAGAGTAATTTAAGTAACCTAGAAATAGTTGAATAAACACTCGAATAAGAGAAAGGAAATATACAGGTTAGAGAATAGACGAACAGGGAAGGGAGGAGAAGGAGGGATCTTTCAGGCTGCTTTAATTGTGATTAAGTCAATAACGGACGCATACATTACGTCACCGAAAAAAATAATTCTTGATCTGTAAGCACTTCTGAGGTTTGTCCATATTAAAGTCTCATCACCAGAATTGTGAACACAACTTGAAAATAGAATCTGCAAGTTTCCGGCTTGCAATCATAGCCTGAAGAGCATGCACTCGCAAACAATCAAGTCCTTACATTTTGAAAAGAAACACAAGTATAAGTAAGTAATATGACTTTTGTTCACCCAGCAGTTCGTAAAGTTTTCAAAGTAGCATGGCAAAAATAAACACAAATTAATACAACGCAACGGACCAGCCGCTTGCGTAGTGTGGCTCTCTCTCTACTCTAAACATTCACATGAATGTCTCACCGGCGATCAGAGGCAGGAGCAGGCTTATATACTTGTGGCAATACAAGTCCAGAAGTTACGAGAACAGAGTGCACGTCATAGTGACATAGCGACTGGCTGAAGGGAGCGGAGGTGAGCAGCACTGTTCGTGGTGAGCTGGGCGAGCACGAGATCACGTAGGAGTTGCATAAGTAGAGCGGCAAAGTAGGCAGACGGTAAGAATGTATGGAAAGCTTTTGAAGTTGTGGAGACTGCGTAACATACCCCCACTACCCGGAGAAATCCGAAGGATGAGGAGAGATGTGATGCGACAGGATGGTCCCACGTTGTCTCAGAGAGGCGCCTACCGATAAACTCGTAGGATGATGCAGCAGAGACGAAAAACAAAAAGAAACAACCTTAAGCAGCGAACCAAAAGACTAGAAAGAAAAGGGGAGGAAAGGAAAGAGAAAAGGAAAATCTGGACAGAAGGTAAAACGATCTGGATCGCATGAAAGGAGGATATATAAATATAAAAAAGAAGGAGGTGGCCGTGAGGAATAAAGTTTTAGGTATAATTCACATGGATGCACAATCTAGTATATTGGATATAATAATAATTTCAAATTACAAAGAAAATGGGAGGGTCAGACTTGGGGCGGGGATGAGTGGAGAGAGGAGAATGGAGTGAGCAAAAACAAAAGGAAAAAGAACACAAATATAAAAGGAAACTATGCAATATGGACAAACGGAAGAAGGGAAATAAAAGGAACGCCAAAGTCAGCCTGAAAGAACCTTATCCCCCTCCGCCAGGAAATATAAGGGCAAATAATTTCTTTAGCTGAGGAAAGTGAGCCTTTCTACCATCAGTGAGTATCGAGGTATTGCAGGAGGAAGAGGGAAAAGAAAGGATACGAAAAGGGCCAGTCCTTCGCGGAGAGAGCTTAGCAGAAAGATTTTGAGAAGTAGAACCAGTGGGGTGGTTCTTCAATAATACAAGATCAGTAGGTTCGAAAGATGGTGTACCGACTCGGGAATTACAGGCTTTTATATGAAGATTTTTGGCCTGAAGGAGTTGTAGAAGGGCGTGATTCAGTTGAGCATCAGTAAGAAAGTGGGAAGGGGTATCCAACAATAAAGATAGATTCCAAGATAAGGAGAGGGGTGTTTGTAACTCTCTGCCAAGAAACAATTTTGCAGAGTTAATAATAGCATTTAATGCTACAACACAATTTATGGCCATGGGGATGGAAGATAGACAGAAAGGTTTTGAGATTACGATGAAACGTTCTATGGATGATATCGAGACGTAAAAACTTTTTTATACCATGAGAAAAACAAACGAACAATAAGAAATTGGAAAAACCACCGAGGAAGATAAATATATGAACATTTGGTTTTGAGGATTTAAGTAGTGGACCAACTATGCCAATGTAGAATTTTTCTGGCAGGATACGTAGCAGGAGAGGCAGCATAGCTACCATACGGTTGATGGTTAAGGGGCTTATGTTTCTGAGAAGAATCACGTAAGCGGACCCAAGAGTACACATCTTTTCTCATCTGTGGCCAAAAGTTTGAGAAGCAAGACGAGCATAGGTTTTAGCCATACCAAAATGGCCCCCAACAGGGTAACCACGAAAATACTGAAAAATCATAGATTCCTAATTAGAAGGGAGGACGAGGCGAAGAGTAGAGCGTGGAGTAGGTTTAAAGATGAGAATGAGATGCTGTAAGCGAAAAGGACCATAGTAATTAGGAAGACAAAGGTCATTAATAACTTGTTGGCAATACGGATCCTGTTATTGATGGTCTACACAAGACTGAAAGGAAAGAGGAACGTTGGTAAAGGAAAAATGGAATTAAAAGGAAGTTGATGAATTTCAGGATCATGAGATTGATTGTCTTCGAAGAGGCGAGTTAAAGTGTCAGCATCCAAATTGTGGAAACCGGATACAAACTTCAGAGAAAATTTAAAACCAGATAAACGAAAGAGCCAACGACCAGTACGACCTATTTTAGGAGCATTATGAACCAACCATGATAAGGCTTGATTGTCAGTATTTACTAAAATTTTCCGATGGTCCAGGTAGTGTGCAAAATGTTCAATATCCAGAAGAGCTTCCCTTTCGTATACAGAATATTTACGTTCGACAGGAAATAGAAGACGACTGAAATGGGCAATGGGTAGTGCTTAACCATTACATGTTTGTTGTAATACAGTGCCAAGAGCAACGTCAGAGGCACCGGCTGAAAGTTCAAAGGGCAAAGTAAAATCTGGAATTTGCAAAAGAGGAGCTTGAGAGAGTTTAGATTTCAACGCATCGAAAGCGGTTTGTTGAGGAGGAGCCCAGTGAAATTTAATGCCTTTTCTTTTAAGGAGATTTAAAGGTTCCGAGATTTGGGAGAAATCAGGAATATATTTGGCATAAAAGTAAACCATACCCGGAAAGGAGCGCAACTGTTTCAAATTTTGAGGAGGGGGAAATTTGTGAATGGCGGAGACTCGGTCAGGATCGACAGCGACACCCTGTGAACTTAAAATGTGGCCAAGAAATGTAATTGATGTTTGAGCTACAAGAACCCTGGAAAGGTTAACGGCCAAATCTACAGAACGAGGACGTGTGAGAACTTCCCGGACGTGCAATATATGAGATTCAAAATCAGGAAAATAAATGACGATATCGTCAATGAAAGGAAATAAATATTTGTACTTACTATCGGAAAAGAAGGAAACAACAAAACGTTGCATGATCTGTGGCCGAATATTTAGATCAAAGGGAACATTTTAAACCTGATATAAACCATTGGGAAGTATAAACGCAGTGTAGCGGGATCTGATGTCATCAAGAAGAATCTGATTATGAGCGGAATTAAGATCAAAAATGGTAAAAAAATGGGAATTTGAAAAACGTTGAAAAGCAGATTGGAATTTAGGCATCGGATA
Organism: Anabrus simplex; assembly: GCF_040414725.1. NCBI lineage: Eukaryota > Metazoa > Arthropoda > Insecta > Orthoptera > Tettigoniidae > Anabrus > Anabrus simplex. The sequence continues at coordinate 435,200,270 of NC_090269.1, forward strand.
GGCGTCATACAGTATACATGAGTTTAATTTTCGACAGTCGACAATAAATCTAAAATAGCCATTAGGTTTATTCACATTAAATCTGGGGAAGGCATAATTCGAAGATGAGGGAACAATAGTGCCATAGTGAAATTGTTGACAGTACCTAAATTGGGAGTAATAACATCAGAAAATTTATTGAGCAGAGACTGTACTTGAACAGAATAGAGGAATATAACCGTAAGAGTAGACTGGTAGAAGGAAGGATAATCAAAAATATTTATCAATGGGATGGATTTAGATGAAAAGTGAAAACAAACCTTGGAATTAACTGAATCAAGAATAAGACCAGTGTGAGAAAAAATCAAAACCTAAAATGAGACGAGATGATAAATCCTCAACCACGAGAAAGGTAAAGGGACACGAAAAATATTGCATCTTAAAATTTAAAGAGACAGTTTCAGGAACATGAAGGGGTTGATTAGATGCTGAAACACATTGCTGGGAAGATGGAACATAGTGCAAATGCGAAAAGGTTTCTTTTAGTGATTCAAAAAACTATAAGCTATGAGAGATACAGCTGCACCAGAATCTAAGAGAGCAATCGAGGGCAAATTATTAACAGTTTCCAAAACATGAGAAGTGAGAGGAACAAATGAAAGAGATTGAGAGGCATTTTGAACAGAAGAGGAGATGAATGAAGGCAGGTTTGACCCAATGATACGAGGACTGCCTAACGACGCGGGTGGGAGGCGTTTCCCGAAGGTGTGGTGCAATACTTAGAAATGTGTCCTTGAGCTTTACAATGGAAACATGTGATACGTGAACGAACCATAGGTGGGAAAGGGAAAGCGAAGGTAGCGACATAGGTGGAAGAGAATACCAGAATACCTGGTACCAGGTGGCGGAACAGATGTAGAATAGGAGAGGTCTTCTAAAGAATTAATGGCATGAGACTGAGCCAAGTTATAGAATTGAAGCAGCATAGAACCGGGCAATTGAAAGTAATTCAGAGGTATTATGAGCAATATTTAACACATAATTTTAAGTGGTAATAGAGTCAAGGTCGTCATGTGCATGTTCGGTAGGTAATTGGTGGCGACGAACTGACTCAGTACTAAGTTTATAACGGATTTCGTACGGCAAAAAATAATTATGTATCGCAGTGCGTAAGTGAAACCAAGAGAAGGAATTAGACATGTTATCAAGCCAAAAATTTTGAAAATAAACCAGTAGTTTTAGCAGACAAGGGAACAAATAGTTTGTGAAAGGAAGTTAGTATGATATTTAAAAATGTCCGAGCAGAAAAAAGCCGAACAGTCAAGCTACGAGGATCAGTTGCCTGTAATTGAGGCACCTGAAGCAAAGACTGTTTAACTATTTGAATGTTGAGTGCACTGTCAACGAAGGTAAGTTGAGGGAGAGAAGGAGAAAATGAGGTAGTGGAGACGGAGATATTGCGTGCTGACGAAGGTTTGGTGTCATCATTCAAATACTCAGATGAAGGAGAATGAATTGATGGACTAGAAGAAGTGGAAAAAAACTCCAACAAGTACTTGAAGAGTTTGGTACACTGTAGTATTTTAGACTTAGGCTGCTTCTGAGCAAGGACCCGTCTAGCGGAAATTTTAAATCCAAAGCTTTTTATTATCACAGCTTGAATACAGTGCAAGAAGTAACATCATACGTAGAGATATGTGTACGACTAGACAAACGACTTTGTCTCTTCACTAATAGAATATAAATATAGACAACTCATTCATCCAGTCACAGTGGTGCAAGTAACAACTAATTTCATGTACACTAAAATAGGGATAGAATATATTAGTGTAGACATTTCCAGCAAGAACTTAAGTTTTCTCCCATCTCTGATCACCGACCTCGATAGCTGCAGTCCCTTAAGTTCGGCCAGTATCCAGTATTCGGAAGATTGTGGGTTCGAACCCCACTGTCAGTTGCCCTGAAAATGGTTTTCCGTGGTTTCCCAATTTCACATCAGGCAAATGCTGGGGCTTTACCTTAATTAAGGCCATGGTCGTTTCCTTCTCGCTCCTATCCGCTTCCTGCCTCATCGTCGCCATAAGACCTATCTGTGTCGGTGCGACGTAAAGGAAATAACAAAAAATTCCCTGATTTGCAAATATGGCTAATTATACAAAATGAGATCTATCCAGGCAATATTCACTGAACAGGAAGCATTTTCGTCAGTTATCTTCTTACAACACCCGAAAGCAAATACATCACGGAGTAGAGAAGTATAAAAATCTGTGGAGAATAGCAAATAATATTAAATGTGCAGAAAAACCCATGGAAACTCCATTAAGTAGCCCCATCCAAATAAATTTACTCACTCATAAAATCTCCCCATGGGAGAAGTATTTCTAAAAGTAAGATTCTTAACCATTTCCATTAGAAAAGCAATGATCAGTAGAAGGATTATTTCCTATTCCTCCACTGCACATGTTTTAATGCTTTACATGCTAGGCCTATTTCTTACTTATAAAACCTTAAGTTAAGAATTTCTTTAGAGAGAATTTCAATTCAACATTAAGTATGCAACAAAAAACAACTGAAATATTCCAGAGAGATCTCAAGACAATAAATTCTCTGAAACGCCTGCATTTAAACCAAGACCTTCAGTGACATGTAATCATCAGACAATGTCAATTACTTACAATATTGTAATGTCAACGAATAAGAATTTAAAACTAGGGATAAAACTTTCTTCAAAAATGTCTGTTCAAAGCCAGGCAGAACCTTTCTAGCACTACTCAACTTCTTGATCACTTATCCTGCAATAATTTTAATTCAGAAAGGAAGCATGGCTCCTCATAATTTCACTTAAAAAGAGCTTTTGGCCTCAAAAATATTTTCTAAAATCTTGAGAAAATACGAAAGCCTTGCTTTCACCTATCACATCGACAATAAATGTTGCTGAATATTAAATGACATGGTACCCAACTTCAATAAATATTACAAATATGCAACAAATTGCCCTACATCCATTGCAGATCTTCAACACAGAAAAGCCAAGCAGGCTGGCTGTCGGACAAACCAGCTGGTTCACCCTTGGTGGGGGTCTATGGTATTGTCTATGCTTGCGTACGTTCCGGAACCAAATCCGCAGACACCGAAACCCATGATGGCGATATCTTTCCACAGAATCCACTTGTTCTTACCAAAATCATTGCAGAATGTTAAGATTTCTATGAAAGGAGGGACAATAAGTGCTAAAGTAGAACTGCTCACAGCTCCGACCAGGGAGATGATGTCGCTTAATTTTAGAATTAGAATGCCAGACATAAGGTGAAGCAAACGGGAAGTGTCATCAGAATGTATTCAAGAATAGAACTGAGGGCGTTTCGTCCTCAAACGTGGTTTCAGTATTGGCCAAATAATTTTCATGGGAACGTAGAACTGTAGACCGCACGAAAGGAAGATTACCATGCTCATCATGAGACGTACTGACTGTGCCAATATATCACCAGGAGGCAAGTTGAGAGTGACACTTCCTTTCACTTTTTGACCATATTTGAGATAACGAAAGAAACCAACTGATGTGTACAAAGCTGCCACAATCACCATCGCAGTATTGAGAACTCCAGTCCATCCACCAAAATCCTGAGGGTTCTTCGTATTGTTTTCCAGAGGTAAAACCATTCTAATGCGTTCAAAAGCATACACGACAGTCCCACAGAAAAGTGGCAGCTGTTTCCAGCCAGCAAACACCTTCACCGTTGATGTACGTGGTAACCCTTGAAGAATGTAAAAGAAGGTAATACCTAGACCGGTAACTGCAACTGTAGCCGCAAGGAGCGTAACGGGCGATAGATATTTCAGGTTCTTCGCCCAGTAGGAGGATCATGGGAATCATCATGATCAGAAGTTACTCGTACTTGTGCAAGTCTACTTTAAAATATAGGAGAATATCTGTAAGATTAACTGCCACGAAAACCAAGTACACACAGCAGAAGCCAAGTCGCGTAATGCACAGGAAAGTGTTCACCAAGACTTTGGCAGCGCGTGAAAACCGTTGGAGACGCTCTGGGCCGGTCTCGAATGACCTTTCTACCATTTCGGAGAAACTGAGAGAAGGGACTTGACCCCGTCTACACAATTCGTGGGAGCATTTCACCAACATGTGCATACAGTGAGTGCAAATCACTCCCATAAGCAGTATTCCTAATGTACCAAGAAAAAGACCAGCGTTTCGGAAAATCACCTGGCATAGCTAAAATTCCCGTACCTACATTTCCCTTCAGTAAATGGATCAAAGTGTCCAAATTCGAAGTAGGATGTTCCAAGTCCCTGTCCAGCAGTGGGTTGTAATCCTCCTGGCCAGATTTCTCTGGCGCACCGGCTACGCCCCCAGCCTCGAACGGGTCCGGTCGATGAACCACAATATTGTCGGGAGATACTCTAACATCAGGACGAGGGAGGGGCCGCTTATCGTACGTGTCATTAACGGGCTCTGTTCCCAGTAGCAGCGGCTGGCTTTCTTCTTTCTTCTTCATCTTTGTCACTGTGTTGCTCAGTCGGTTGGGTAGAGCAACGTGCTTGTTGAGACTTCCGTAATCTCTACTTGAAGCCATGGTACTTCATTTAGAAAAGAATGGAGAGAGAGCGATTAAATCGTTTAGAATAAAATATGCACACGAGAAAAATGAAGTTTTCGAAGTTACATAGAGTTGAAGAATAAAATATGTAGAAAAGACGGCGATGCTAAGTGATTCTCCCAGCGACTAATGGCAGCTAAAGCAGATGGCCCCGGCTTCACATACGAATCCTATGCACCCCTCTGATCGCCGGTCAGACTTTAATGCGAATATTTCAGAGTGGAGAGAGAGAGCTACGTTACGCAGGCGGCTGGTCGTTTGCGTTGTTTTAAAATGTATTTTTACGATGCTATTTTGAAAACTCTACGAACTGCTGGCTGAACAAATTCATATTATCTTTCAAAATTTGAAGACTTGATGGTTTACGGATACATGCCCCTCGGGCTATGATTGCAAGCTGGAAACTTTCAGACTATTTTCAAGTTGAGTTCTAAATTCTGGTGATGAAACTTTTTCATGGAGAAGCGTCACAAGTGCTTACACATCATGAACTAATTTGTTTGGTAGCAAAATGTATGCGTCCACTGTTGACCTTAAAACGATTAAAGCAGCCTGAAAGATCCTTCCTTCTCCTCCCTTCCCTGTTTGTCTATTTTTAACCCTCATATTTCCTTTTTCTTGCTCTTCGAGTACTTAATCAGCTAATTCTAGGTTACTTAAATTACTCTGTATTTTCCCCCTGGTGGGTTTTGATAATGATTTTATGTATGGCCTTTCTTCGGTTGTATTATCACTCTGTAATTCTTAACCTTTGTAATTAACTTGCCAAAGATTTTCGTAGTGTGTGTATCATGGAATTCGCGAGTCTCTTTAGGCTCACGTACACTAATCTAGTATTTTGATCTCATTTGATTCTGTCTAGTTTTTTCGAATTTCAAATCAGTGGATATTTGATAATCCTATTTTGTTACTTAGCGCGTTATTGTTCTTGAAATGTTGATAAAATATAACCTTGTTAAAACTGATTTTCTCTTTGAGAGCTTTGCCTTATGTTTCCCTCCCCTCATCCCATTTTTGTTACTTTATATTCTGTACCTGGCACGGATAACTCTCTGGTTTTGTCTGGTAGCGCTTCACTGACCCTTAATATTGTATATTTCAGGAAAGCTTAACCAGTTTGCGTATTTTATGTTCGATTTATGTCTTTCTGTGGTCTCACATATTTCCACCAGTCTTTTGGTACCGTCCTGTTCTGACAGTGAGGCGCACTGATTACGGTCGATGCGATGTTTTCAGAACTGATTTTTTGTGGTTAACAGCACTTACTCAATATGCTGAGCTCTCCTATCTCTTTTACTGTACTGCTTAGAAGGTGATGCTCCATCCCACCCTACCGGCAACCAACTGACGACCCTCTCGGGGCGAGCCTCTTATTTATAGGCAATCGAGGTTCGCGTGTACTGTGGAAAGCACTGCCCGAGAGGGTGCGTCAGCCGAATTGTCGGCGGATGCGGTGGGGCACCACGAAAGGGTTACCCCTGTCTGTATTGCTTTATTGTTAAATGGATATAGAGATCAATGAGAAATGAGTTACAATGGAGGACAACGCCGCGGCCAGACTGGAGGGTATATGTGGCCACGGAGCTCTCGGTACAAACTAAAAGTTGGTCAAAATATTCAATCTCCGGTTCATGCAAAAGATGGTGAGCTGCTGGCACCGCAGCGGCCGTTTCCGCTAAGTTGATGGTCCGTGGTTCCTGGAACGCCTGGGCCCATGCCGTATTCAGTTGCGGGCACACCGCTGCCACAGACTGAGGTGTTGCGTCCGAGTAGACGAAGATCCTGCGATGAGCTGGGGCCATACGACGAGGTGTGGCCACCAGAGTGGGGATGAGGAGTCGTCGGACCCAGAAGAACTCGCCTGTGAAGATGTGTTTAGCACCGAAGACAGGCCATCCCATAACCCAGCTAAGCCAGGAGAGGTAACCTGCCGCCTGTTGGAGCTGAGACGGGGTAAAGGTATGACGGTCGCGCACAATGAGACGGGCGCAACGCTGAGTCTCATAATGGATGGTCACTTCCCGACTCGGGATATCAATGGTGACCCCCATGTAGGTCAAGATGGGAGTCGGGTGCAGCACCGACTTGCGGTAATTCAGAGTAATGCCGAGGATGTGCGTCAGGTAAGCGTCGATCTCGTGCATGAGAGCATCTCTGAGATCGGGACTATGGATGAGCCAGTCGTCCAGGTATGGAACCATATGGACGCCGAACTCCTGAAGGAGAAGCTGCTGCACGGCAACGGCCCTGCGTTGCATGATGGACGGGGCCAGGCTATGCCACATGGGCAGGCGGGTCCAGCGATACCGGATCCCTCGGTATAAAATGCCGTAGGGATGCCGGGTATCGCGGGAAAGAGGGAACTGAAAGAAGCCTGACCGTAACTCGAGCTTACAGGCCAGGTGATCGATGGGAATTGAAGTGAAGGCCTGCGCTGGGCCTTTCAGAGAAAAGTGAGGGTGATCAATGTGTGGGGTCCAGGCACTCAGGTCATAAATGATCCGGGCCGCCCCTGATTCCTTGGGGACGAGGAACAGAGGGAAGGCAGACGAACACTCACCCCGTTCGATGATGCCGGCGTCAAGAAGGTCCTGGATGGCTTCGTCTAGCATGGTCGATGGCCGTGTCGGACGGAAGATCGTCGGAGCGGCAGCAGGGCGAGGAAGGTAAACCCCGCGGGCGAAGATCTGCGTGGCGTAGCGGCCCTGTGGTGTGTCCGGGTAATGGACGGCGGCGGCGACTCGTAGCTCTGCGGGTGCTGTCGTGCAGGGGCTGGCGGTGCGCCGGGCAGATGCTGCGGTGGCAGCTCGGGAGGCGGGCGAGGTCGCAGCCATGGCCCACTCCAGTCGGCGCCGTCTGCGTCGTTCAGGGAGTCGTCATCCTCGTCTGCAGAATGCGAAGGGTTGCCTTCGTCCGGTTCCTCTGGGGTGCCAGAGCGGGAGTCATCACCGTCCTCATCCCCGATGATGTCCCAGGGTGCAGACCGCTGGCGCAGTTCGTCGGGGTAGAGTGGAGCCGGATCTGGTCCAGTAGTCCTTGAGAAGAAAGCAATCCAACGTTTCCAACTCTTCAACTAAATACTCAGCGAAACAACATCACTCAGTATCATCCCCCGCACTAAAGATTAAATTTACCATACAGACATAGGGTTCCACTTCATACTCAATTGCGCAATAAGAGAGCCATCCAACGTTTCCAATACTTCAACTAAATACTCTGTGAAACAACAATGGTCTAAATCAATCGCCCAAGAATAAATTTACTACATAGACATATAACACTATATACCAACTTAACTATAAACATATCTCCAAGTCACACTTCACCAATACGTTCACTCTAATCGTGTACATTTCACCTACTCCATTACACACAGTACCATACCTATCATAAACACAACTCCAAACCTCATTGCACCAATAATGTCACAATCCAAACACCAACCACAGTGTCATTCCAAGGCCGTAAACATATGCGGTTGAGTACCATAATACCTTCACACTTTTCTCCACCTTTCCACCACATATACATAATAACACCCTTATTGTCGCACACCAATTACACCACTCTCAAATGCCACCTTCAATAACAATTAAATGACTTCCTCACTCTTAGCTCATTTACAGTTAATACACACATTAAATTATTTCCGCGTATCGTTTCTCATTATACTATCAACACAGGACACTAGACACTTTTCTCCATCCACATTTGCCTAATATCACACTTACTGTATCAGCCCAATTACATCACTCCCAACTCTACATTAAATTACCATTAAAGAGCTTCTTCACTCTTAACTTACTAACAATTTATACACATTCAAGACACTAGGCATTTCATATACAATTACCTCTTAACAACCCAAGGCAACTCAAATATGCACATACCACCACTTGCTATAATCGCTCTCCCATATCACTAAATCTACCCCTTCTGCGTAACCATTTCAATACACTTCTCCCAAACACTTTCACTAAATTTACCACTTTATTACCTATCCTCAAACACAACTCCACATCACATTTCATCAATAATTTCGCCATCCGCACACCAGCCACAATACAACACTGAACTCCTAAGTATCTTCTATCAAATACCAAACACCTTCACTCTTTTCTCCACCATACCACCACATCAACCTAATGGCACACTTACCATAACAATCCAGTTACACCACTCTCAAAATCTACATTAATTTACTATTCTATGACCTCCTCTCTCTTAGCTAACATCTCTATTTCCTCTAATATCGTACTCTTGTATTCATTGTAACTTACTATATTAATTCAACTCTCATACTACAACCAAATACAACTTGCTAATTTCGACTTACACCTTAAACAACCAAATGATACCACTCCCACTCCTTATGTTGTCACCCTAACTCCTCCGACTATTCTCTTACTTCCTGCTCACTTTATTAGCGTTTTTGCTGCTTGTTACAATACCCTCATCGTTCCTTCTTATTCACCACATGTCTTTTAAGCTTCTGCTCTTCCCTCCTTTTATGAACAGCTATAGTCTCTTCCTGGTTGCCTTTGAACATTCCTTTATCCTCTGTACCTCCATTTCTTCACTGCTGACTTCCCTTGTCTCTAGCTGTGACCTTATCTGTATTCCTAGACCTTCCTATGCGCGCACCATTATCTACTACTCCTTCCTTATCACTGTTTATGATCACACTTTCACTTAACGTCTCTCCCTGTCTTTCTTCGCTCTACTCACTGCTCCTCTTGGTATTTACCTTACTGCCTTCCCCGTCTTCTCCAATATTACTGTCTATAACTTGTCTATCTTTCCCACTAATCACTATACTCCTCTCTGTTCCTTCCTCTTGTTTTATCTTCTCTTCTAGGTCCATCAATTTATTCACAGTCTAGATCTTACTCCAGCTGCCGTTTGACACTACCAGTTCCTGTCCCCTGACAACTACTCTCAATCCTTGAAGTCTAACTCAAAAAATATGTTTCTTGAGAATTTTTGCATTCCTGATCGCTTCACTTCCCATGTCCCTCTTAATCCATATTTTTTCTCTCTGCATGTTGTCCGCGTTTCCAATCACAATATCGTCCATCAGTGTAGAAAGCAGTTGTACTTTAATAGGCAAGTTACCCCTAACATTCCCTGCTCTCTGCACATCGTCTATGTCCACTTTATAAATTGTGAACATTTTGTGCTCCCTCTTCTGCTCAGCCTCACCATATATAAATAGGCATTTCTTCCTGCGATTTAGAACACTGGCCTCCACTTTTGTTTTAAGCTTCAACGTCTCCTCTTTTAATCGTCCTATTTTCTCCCTTAATCCTGCAACTTATTCGGCATTTTTCCTCACTTGGGATGTTGTGTCGTCTGCCCTTTCTCGGAACCATCACTTCATATTGTCAAACACCCTCGTGTGCTCCTGTATCATATATTTGAGTTGCTCAAAGGGGAAGACTTCAACAACCACCTCTTTTACTACCCTTCCGATTGCTTCCACGTCTTCCCAACTCATATTTCCACTAGAAGTCGGACCTGGATTCAGCTCGACTCCCCCAGTCCATAGCAATACTATAATCACCGCGGCTGTCAGCATTCTACACCCTCCGGCCCTGCTATTTCCTATGATCGCCCTGTATTGCTCCACACCTGCGCTCTCACGGGACCCTCCACTCAATACATCCGCGCTCGTCAGTGGCTTAGGCTGTACTGCAGTTTCTATATAGACCACATCGTGTTTACCAGCACTACATCCAGAATATTCTTCCCTCTAGTTGGTTCCATCACTTTCTGAATCTGCTGCCTTTCCCATATTAACCTATTTGCCATTTGTTGGTCATGCTTCCTGTCATTCGCATCACCTTTTCAATTGACATTTGGTAAATTGAGATTACCTGCTACAATCACGTTCCTTTCCATATCGTTTCCACTTAGCTGATTACCTTATGAAATAATTCCGGATCAGCGTCTACGTCAGCCTTTCTAGGTCTATATACTCCAAAAGTATCAAATTGCCTATTATCTATAGAGATGAGCCTCACACTTAGAATTTCATGTTTGTCATCTTTGTCGTAACACAAATTCTTCTATCACCGGAATGAATACTCCCACTCCTGCAATTCCTATCCCATCTACGATAAGCATCTCAGTAATACGAGAAAATGTTTGCATCCATAATATAATTTCTCAAGCGTGTTTCAATTCTTATTACAATATACGGTAACTACATTCTATTAAATTGCTTAAATGTGTCCTTTAGTGTGCAATACTTCTTCAATTCAATACTAACATTTTTATGTCATCCCTACTTGAGGTCCAGCTCCCTGGTACATCACGTTTTCATGAATGAACCTCCCTTCAACACTTCTAAACAACCTTTCCAATTTATATATAAAATTCCGGTTGAAGTGAAGGCCACCTGAGCTTAGATCTCTATCCCCTATCTGGCCTTTCGGATCCACAAATGTCACTCGGAATTCCCCACATACCCATTCCTTAGTCTCATTTAAATCCCCAAATTACCCTCCGGTCAGTATCCCTCCTACAAAGTATCCCACTGATAACAACTTCCGCTTCCTTAAACTTCTTCCCTGCTGCAGTAACTAGATCCCACACATCCCCAACTACGTTAATACCCATTCCTGCTTGCCTTACATTATTGGTACCAACGTGGAAAATTACCACCTACTCCTTACCCTCGCCCTCCTTTATACTTTTCTCAACATCTGCTTTAACCCAATTCCTGGATAATGCTCGACTCTGGCTCCCTGTCCTCCTGGCACTTTCCACATATGCCTGACAATTGAGTCATTCATGACCAGTTCCTCAATCCCACCCTCCTCATCTGAATTCCACTTCTACTCGTCTTTGTTATCTTCCCTGAGCCTGAAGAACACACTTCCTCCTCCCTATTCTCCCTCTCCCTACCCTGTTCCACCTCTCTCTTCTTATCCCATACTCTACGTTTTCCTTTCCTACTGGTCCATTTCCTCTTCACCCACCCCACCTTTTAAAACCACCCTTATGTCCATCTTCCATTTGCTGATCTACCTTCAGTGAGTCATACTGATTCCTCACTGATACCTCTCCTGAGCCCAATGCCTGAGGAAAACCCTTAGCCCTCGCTACCCTTGAATGTAAAACATGAGCTCACCTGTCTTCCACAATTTCTCCCATGCCCAACAACCGAATCTTGTACATGATTGAGAGAGACTTTTATTCATTCTTGTCCTCTGTTACAAGTCTAATTTCCCCCCTCAAGCCTGCTATCTCTTCCTCAGTTCCCAATGCAACTGTGAAAATATTTTTATCTCGCGTGTTTCTTTCTTCACACAAAACATAACACGTGGTTATACTGGTGTGTAGCCAAGTTGAATGAGCAAATCTTCATCTGATACTGTTCATAAAAGTTCCACACATTACGAAGTCTCAGTTTACTCTGGTCGGAAGCATAAATCCTTGAAAATTGAAGATATTAAGTTTTTTTTGCAACCGTACAATTTTGGATGTGGTGAAGAATAATTCTCTGACATATATGTGATAATTACATGCATTTGGTATCATTTTCCTCTGGGGACATTTCCTTCTTCCTACTTTCATCTAATTTTTGTGTTTCTTAATATTAATAATTATGACCCAGATTCGGATAATATCAAGAATGAAATAATGTTGAAATCACAGTATTAAAGGAGTTGGGACACAAGACTAGCCTGTAGATAAAGGTAACTTAAAAAATTTCCAGTCTTCTCGAACACGAAAGTTAAATATAAATCTTACACTATAACGTACCGTACCTGTGAAACACACAAGCAATAAAATACATAGTATTAAACAATAAATGACATGTTTAGTCCCTGAAAGTTCATCAGAAGAAGAATATATAAAATACCATGCTGTATCTTTTTCTCTTTCTATTCTTCGATCATCCTTAAGATGGAGATTATGTAGTGGAGGACAGGGAAGGACCTCCTTCGTGCTAGGGATTGGGGCTTGCAATTGGTCCTCGTGAAAGAGGAATTCCCAGGAAGCGCGAGTCATAAGCTCGCGTTGATTACATTTGTGCCCTTTGTACACCCCGCACGTCGCTACTGCCGATTGAAAGATTCACTGAGGTTTCGGACAGCTGTCCGCGATCTACAGTATTTGGCGCAGTTTCCGATATGTGTAGAATGAGATAAACTTACCTATTGTATTGTATTTATTAATGAACATAACAGGCGTTCAGCCCCGAATACATGTTCACAATAATAAATAAATAAATAACTAATAAAATTAATAAACGTAGTCCAACCTAAGCCACCCCTCTCCACCATATACAAAATAAAATAAAATGAAATGAACAATAAAACAAACAAAAAAGACCTAACGCCCCGGTTCTATACCAGAACCAACTCCATCTACACCAGTTAACAACAGCCTGGTCAATGTTTACATTCTACTGCTGGTGTTGCAACTTTCTGCTTGTTATCACTCACAGGTACCCACTCATCACGCAACCTTCTTGCTTCAGCATTTTCATCACCTCTATTGTTCCCTGACCTACTCCAAAATAAGCTACAACAGCAACATTACAAGATTGCATACCAAACCAGCCATAACACTAACATTGCTTTCAATCTTTCAGATTCCACCTCCTATAGTAAAAGGCTAAATAATAACAAACAATATTCCGTCATTGCATTCCAATCCATCATACCACAGCTTTTACCAATCCGCGTTAACATTGCTTCCTTTCATTTCATTCCGCCATAACACTCCATAATAAAATTACCTCTCCATCTCCAAAAATTTCGGCAATGAATAACAAATACCAATCACGCATATACCAACACCTCTCCAACATCATATTTCTTCCTCCTCTCCATACAAACAAACCAAAATTTACAAAATGATAATAAACTCACCTCTCTCCAGCTCCAAAAATTAAATACTCATACCAGACACCAATACAATAATACCACCTCCCAACTCCCACGAAGTCAGCCGTAAATAAACCATCTCAATACCAAACCATACATCACCTAATCATAAATACTAAGCCTTCAATACTTCCAACACCACATTTCAGCAATACAACACCAACTCTACATTATATACCACCTCTACTTATATCACCACTTCTCCCACACCACATTCCAACGATATAACACTTTTCCAACACCACATTTACCACCACTCCTCCAACTCCAAATATCAACAATAAATATACCACTTCTCCATTACCACATTTCAGCCTTCACAAATAAATACCATCATAACCTAATAAAATTACAATGAATAACACATACCAATCACGCATATACCAACACCTCTCCAACATCATATTTCTTCATCCTATACCACTTCTCCATTACCACATTTCAGCCTTCACAAGTAAATACCATCATAACCTAATAAAATTACAATGAATAACAAATACCAATCACGCATATACCAACACCTCTCCAACATCATATTTCTTCATCCTCTCCATACAAACAAACCAAAATTTACAAAATGATCTCCATACAAACCAACCAAAATTTACAAAATAATAATAAAATCACCTCTCACCAGCTCCAAAAATTAAATACTCATACCGGACACCAATACAATAATACCACCTCCCAACTCCCACGAATTCAGCCGTAAACCATCTCAATACCGAACCATACATCACCTAATCATAAATACTAAGCCTTCAATACTTCCAACACAACATTTCAGCAATACAACACCAACTCCACATCATATACCACCTCTACTTATATCACCACTTCTCCCACACCACATTCCAACGATATAACACTTCATAATTAATCATAACATATAATCATACCAAGCCCTAAATATTTTCCGATACCACATTTCAGCAATACAACACCAACTCCACCTCTTATACCACCTCTACTTCTTCTACCATTACACTCACCTTCTGCCATCCGCCATCTTATACCACCACTTCTCCAACACCACATTTCAACCCTATAACATATCATAACTTATACATCACTTCTCCATCACAACATTTCAGCCCCCACAAATAAATAACACATAATCATACATACCAAGCCCTACCACCACTCCTCCATGGTCTACTTGAACCCCACATTTCTCTCAGATCTCTGTCCCTGTATCTGGCCCTACTCTGGTCGAGACTCAACAAGCTTAACCTTGCCGTTCCCTTTTTACCCTGCTCTTCCCTTACTTCACTGACACTTCCCTTACTTCTCTCTTCCCTGCAAATAGTCACATTCTCACTTGTCCTTTCTACCCGCACTTCTTCACTCCGAACACTGCTATTGGTCACTTTATCACTTGACACCTCTCCCTGCCTCTCTTCACACGCTACACTGTTACTTCTTGTATTTTGCCTATCCTCTCCACTACTCGCTGCACTACTCCCTTTTTCTTCAGCCCGCTTTGACTTCATCTCTAAGTCCATCCTCAGCACACTGTTATTTGTATTTCTCCTCACTTGCCTACAGTTTATTGCACTACTCTCCTTTTCTCCCTCTTGTTTTAACTTCGATTCTAAATCCATCAGTCTATCCACAGACCAGATTCTCTTCCAGTTTCTGTCTGACACCACTAGATTTTGACCTCTGATAGTTGCCCTCAGCCCCTGTTTTACAGCCAGTATCTTGTGTTTTCTGAGTAGCCTCTCATTTCTGATCGCGTCACTTCCCACGTCTCGCCTTATCCATATTTTATCCCTCTGTACGTTTCCCGCATTTGCTAACACAACATCCGCCATCAACGTTGAAAACAAATGAACCTTTATAGGCCTATTGCCTCTAGTTCTCTCCACTCTCTGCACATCGTCAATATCCACTTCACTAAAATTTATTTTCATTTTTCCCTGTATTAGGTCCACTACTTTATAAGTTTTAATTACTTTGGCTTCACTCGTCTCCTCAGGCAATCCATAAATAAACAAGCACTTCTTCCTTCTATATTAAATATTCGCTTCCACTTCTACTTTCAGTTTTAAATTCTCCTCTTCAAGTCGTCCTACTTTTTCCCTTAATGCTACCACTTCCTTGGTGTTATTTCTCACCTGTGCTGCTATGTCGTCCGTTTTTCCTCTTATCCATACTTCCATTTCGTCAATCTTACTGGTCTGTTCTCCAATCATCTCTTTTATTTGCCCTAAAGGGCAAACTTCTGTCAACACCTCCCGTACAGCTCTTTTGATTGCGTCCATATTTTCTCTTTCCTCACACCTACTAGATGACGGGCCTGGGTTCAACTCGACTCCCCCAATACATAGTAAAATTATAATCACTGCTGTCGATAACAATAGTTCTCCTTTCCTCTCCATATCCATTTTACACCCACCTGGCTTCTTTTCTTCTTTCTTCATTTTCCTCTGCCATCTTCCTATCGTCGTTCTGTACTGCTCTATACCAATCATTGTCGGCCCACTTCTCGGCGACCTTCCAGCACTCCACACTCTCGTACTCCACTCCCCCTCCCGGGACTCACCGCTCAATGCGACCTCCTTTGTCGGTGGCTTAGGCAAGACTGGGGATAACCTTAACTACCTAGAGGAAATCAAAATCATTCAAATGTTTCCGTAGGTGAACCTGCGGAAGGGTCATTACCAAAATTGACTTGTCAGAAATATTTCCTGAAGGAGGAGCCAGATCTCCGACGGCTCTGTCCTTCTGCATGACTCCCTGGAATGGCGAGACTCCTGTCGAGCCCGCTGTTGCGAGCTTCGGTGGGTCCCGCTGTCTGTAAGCGTGGCTGCGGCTCCTTCGATAACGTTTCGAACGCACTTTTCGGTCCGCTGTATTTCAGCACTGGACTACGTCTGTCTAAGTTACTCTTACTAAAACAGAAGGCGACATTGCGCCGCCGCGTCTCCTGAGAAGAGCTGGACCTATCAACAACACAACAGAGAGTGTTACGGGAGGTTTTTGTGTCTGCAGGAGCCGGTTAACTGCCCTTGCCTCGGAAGCTCGAGTGTGTGTGGCGAAGAATCATTGAAATAAATCACACAATGTGGGACTACTTGATAAATACAGTATAAGCATTTTATTAAGCGGAGAGGCCCTGGATACTTAACTCGATCGCTCAGGGGAGCGGGGAATATATGAGGGGCACGTCGCGGCTTTTAAATGAACATAAAGCCAATGCTCGAAACAATTCTTAAGTGACGAGAAAAACCTTAAAGTGATTGTTTTTCTCCACTTGCCGGAGAGGGAATAACAGAAAACAAGCCTGAACGGTGGATCACTCGGCTCATGGGTCGATGAAGTGCGCCGACATAGGAACTGCAGGCTACATGAAAATCGACATTTCGAACACACATTCCTTTTCCGGACCGCGCCTGGCTATAGGTCGATGAACAACCTCGGCATATTGTACCCGTCCAAATGGTAGTTATATATAAATGACGACTTGTTTTATTTCATGGAAATTTTGCATGCATACGCACGGACCAGGTATCAGCTGATAGACAGGCCGTCCCGTTGCGGGCCAAATACGGAACTGTGTCGAGTTGTCAAGGACACCTGATTTACGTCACAGCGGAGAGCACGTCATGCATCGAAAGTTGGAAAAGAGGGCGAGAGAATTCTGGGATAATCTTCACCTTACAAGGGAGGACGATTCACATTAAAGTAATACCTTTAACCAATAGGAATACTAATTTGTGGATTACGTCACCTTTTTACTTGTTCGGTGGTCGAGAGAGGAATATTACATGACATTCTTCTTCAGTCGCACCGGGCGAGTTGGTCGTGCGCGTAGAGGCGCGCGGCTGTGTGCTTGCATGAGGGAGATCATGGGTTCGAATCCCACTGTCGGCAGCTCTGAAGATGATTTTCTGTGCCTTCCCATTTTCACACCAGGCAAATGTTGGGGCTGTACCTTAATTAAGGCAACGGCCGCTTCCTTCCAACTCCTAGGCCTTTCCTATCCCATCGTCGCCATAAGACCTATCTGTGTCGGTGCGACGTCAAGCCCGTAGCTTCTTCAGTAAAACATCGAAGAGAAAAGTAGAGATCGAACATTATTCTTCTTCGAGAACGCGGAACGTCGAAGGAAAAGAGTTGAATATGAAAATTGTGAGAGCACAGTATTCTTATTGGATCCCGACTGCCGCATATTCTAGTATGTTCTATAGAAATGTCAAGAGGCAACATGATCGAAGTGATACGTCTGGAAACTTCGTGTAATTGCTACCACGTTTGTAAAGTTTTCTCGGGATATTCCTAACAATTTCTTATTTAGTCTTCGAATTTGAGAAATATCCCACGTTATCAAGGGAACTATTTAATTCCGGAATATATTTCGAACAGTTAAGCCGTCGACCGGAGAATATTTCTCCGAGTGAAAGTCTAAAGACGTGTGATACAGATTACAACAGGGTGAGAGTTCCAGTATAATAATTTCGTACCGGGCGAGTTGGCCGTGCGCGTAGAGGCGCGCGGCTGTGAGCTTGCATCCGGGAGATAGTAGGTTCGAGCCCCACTATCGGCAGCCCTGAAGATGGTTTTCCGTGGTTTCCAATTTTCACACCAGGCTGTACCTTAATTAAGGCCACGGCCGCTTCCTTCCAACTCCTAGGCCTTTCCTATCCCATCGTCGCCATAAGACCTATCTGTGTCGGTGCGACGTAAAGCCCCTAGCAAAAAAAAAAAAATATATTTCGTGTGGCTATTTCTAGCCGAGTGCAGCCCTTGTAAGGCAGACCCTACGATGAGGGTGGGCGGCATCTCCCATGTGTAAGTAACTGCGTGTTATTGTGGTGGAGGGTAGTGTTATGTGCGGTGTGTGAGTTGCAGGGATGTTGGGGACAGCACAAACACCCAGCCCCCGGGCCATTGGAATTAACCAATGAAGGTTAAAATCCCCGACCCGGCCGGGAATCGAACCCGGGACCCTCTGAACCGAAGGCCAGTACGCTGACCATTCAGCCAACGAGTCGGACAGAGTTCCAGTGTATAACGAAGTGTTGAGCCACTATGGGTCGACAGGAAGTAGATCCAGTACTACGGGAGAAACAGGACAGCGAATGTTGTACATCGTTGCACCAGTTAAGTGTTATAGCGATCAAATTAGTGAGGTAAAGCAGGTGGAGGAAACTTCTAATGTAAATTTTAGTTTCAGCCCGACTACATGAGCCCGATCTTTTGTCATGGATCATCGAAGGAGAATTTCCACGAAACTTCAAGGGATTATCGCCGTAAGTCCACACCAGCTGAAAATGCCGACATCATGAACTTCTAAGCCGAAGTTGTGTGAGCCAGCACAATGAACCTGTACTTACACCAACGTTCCAGACGCAGTGGTCTACATCGAAACCATGAGTACCCATTTGACAATATTCTTTCTTTCTGTAGATTCATCGTAAGATTGTATTCTGGAATAATTTAATTTTGCTATTAGTTAGAGTTGCATTTATTTCATTATGGTGCTGGAAGAGTAGAGTATGTATTTCATTTATCATTGATTCATTGATGGTGTATGTGAGTTGTCAAAGATCTTCAAAGATTTATTACTGGTATATTGAGGCAATAATAATAATAATAATAATAATAATAATAATAATAATAATAATAATAATAATAATAATCATAAAACAATAATGAGGTATCTTGTTAATAATCAAGATGGACATAATAAAATATAGTAACCGACGTTAAAGCAATGATCTAACTAAAGTATTTATAGAGATTGTAATGTATTCTAAATACAGAAATCTGATCATAAATGGATCTCATTCATTTATCAGCCACATGGTGTATTTCTTCGGTATGTTGTAATTGCGAATTAATAATCATGGAAGTAAAAATAATGATTAGGGCGGAGGATTTATTAATGTTGTTGAGACATAAAAGTTTGTGTGAGTGATAGTTGCATAATGTTTATTATAATGAGGAGATTATTGACAGCATCGTGACCGCTAGGGTACATGTTGGTCATGGCAATAGTGATGGTTATAGTCATAGCCATAGATATTGTCTTTACGGACAGTAATAATAATCTGATAACTCAACAACAGAATTTAATGTGATACGATGACTTAGAAGTGATTCCATGAGTTCGAGTTTGTGTATTCTCCGAAATATTCGTGATGCTGTGTGGTTGTGATGGTTTAAGTTCATCTGATCGTGGTCGCATTATCCTGCTGTCCATTGCTATCAGTCGTGTTTCTTATTGCTGTAGGGTCTTCTACAGAATCCGAGGGTTCGAGATAATAATAATAATAATAATAATAATAATAATAATAATAATAATAATAATATAATAATAATAATAATAATGATAAAAGCCCACACGGTGATTAATTTATTTTCATACTCTCGAGTGGATTATATAGTCGCATTATATTTTGCACCAGTGTATTTTATGTTCTAGGATTTCTTTTAGTACATTCTACGCGTACTTTCGTTGTAATGACTCTGATATGTCTGAATTTAGAATGTTGATTGTGATTGTGCTCTATTTCTCTGTTAATGATTAATTTAGTGAATGGAAGATGTATTGGTTATTAAATGGAGGAATACAATCAAATGGGATCTGAGAAGGAAGAGAATAAGCCAAAGAATTTGAACGGAAACAAATATTATAAAAGAAAACCTTATATGTAAGAATTTGAATTGCATGAAACGAATTTCATTATAAAGCCCGTATTATCGTACGTATACATAACAGGTATGGTCAAATGTCCCACCTTTACAATACTAATTTTTTAAATTTATTTATTTAAATAACATTTAAAAATGACGGAACATGTTTCATCTATCTTGTAGACATCATCAGCCGAAAAGTATTAAGATTAAGCACAAAGGTCAAGGACAAAAACACTTTAAAATAATTCGGACTGCCGAATGCGTCAGTTAAAATGGTGAAGAATGTGCTGGAATGTTCTGAGCAAATCACTGGAATACTGTTAAAAGTGAAGTCTAAAATATTGTACACATGAGATGGTTCAATAAAATTGGTATTAGAGTCCTTCTTAACTTAACACATCATCAAGTTTTAATCATATATTTTATCTTTCTAGGCAAATCTATTTCTAACTCCGTTTGCTGTTTGCTATCGTTTCCACGTACATCTAAATTTTTGGCGAATAATAAAATGTCATATAACTGTCAATAATAAAGTATAGATTTTAGATTTATTTGTCTGACTTGGAATTACTGTAATCTAGATAAATATTTAATCCAATAATAATGTTTTTTTCGTTTTTTATCCAAAGTAAATTAACATGTTTTCTCTTTTATTGTAATATGATAAAGTGGATATACAATAGCCTCCGCGGCTCAGGCGGCAGCGCGTTGGCTTCTCCCCGCTGGGTTCCATGGTTCAAACACCGGTCACACCATGTGAGATTTGTACTGGACAAAGCGGAGGCGGTACAGGTTTCTCTCCGCGTACTCCGGTATTCCCAGTCATCTTTCATTCCAGCAACACTCTCCACTATCATTTCATATGTCAGTCATTATTCATTGCCCCAGGGGAGTGCGAAAGGCCCCGGCAGCCGGCACAATCCCTATCCTCGCCGCAAGATGGGGCTACATTCACTCCATCTCTGACACGTTCACTGACTGGAAATCAGGTTTTAGCTTTTAATTTTCAAAGTGGATATACAGCAATTTTGAGACCATGAGCATAAACGTTGATTGATATATTTGATTTCTTCTCATTTTCTCTTTATTTGTTGTCTCTATAGAAACTCAAAATTTTCTTCTTAAAAAGTTGCATCTAATTCTGAAGATTATTTTTGTACAATTACTGACTCTGTCTACATGATCCTTTGGTTGATATAATGCTGATTTTATTGCATATGGAAAACATTATTGATCATTACCTTTGACATTCATAATAATATTCTTATGTTTCACTTTGTTTGTAAATCAACCATAACACCCATGCCATTGCCCCATAGAAGCATACGACGGCATCATTGCCTCCAAAACCGGGCTACCGCCATACAGCACCATACGCCGAGACGTTCGATGGTATAGGACATTTTCAGTCTAGAGTCAAATGCCACCTCATCTTATAAAGCGAACAAGAATAAACTCCAAAGCGATGTGTGAACAAGGAACGCTTTCGACCGTGCAAGGATCACCTGCAGTTCCTCCATTCCCTAGAATTCAACCTCCGGCCACCCAGGGCCACGGTGCGTTCACGGCATGATATCAAAATACAACACTGAACTAACTTAAAGGCATAAGTGAGCGGTGGAAACTAGGATCCATTTCTACGGCAAATGATAAGCAAAGAAACGCTTAAAAACTATTGATTATACCTTGATAAGCACATAATTAATTCAGTGTAAACCTGAATAACACTACAACAAATATAATATACAGTGTCTGATGGAATGAATCTAAACTCGGAGATATGACTCAGTTCATACAGAATTTGAACAATTCATTATATTTGAACGTTCCTCACCTTTACGACATGACGATGAATACACCTAGATCAATTAAACATACATTAATTTGAAATATCATTAAGCAGAGGAATATCATTTAAATGCGACGGTTCTCCTCAAAGGTTTTCTCCGCTATTAGAAGAAACAGACTATCTACGCTAAAATCGGAGACAACTTAGAGTGGTCAGTAACTAATTAACTACACTTCTAATTAATAAACCCTCGACTGGTATCATACGTCTGGGAGACGGCTGAAAAAGTTTCCAAGGCCATCCTCTCTCCTTTCCTCAACCTACTGCTTTCTTCCCTTGTGTACCTCTCAGTTGGAGTGTTGTTTCC
Source organism: Anabrus simplex (assembly GCF_040414725.1). Lineage (NCBI taxonomy): Eukaryota > Metazoa > Arthropoda > Insecta > Orthoptera > Tettigoniidae > Anabrus > Anabrus simplex. Next base: position 435,222,569 of record NC_090269.1, read on the forward strand.
CTGCAGGGAAGGTGATATACCGCTTGCTTTGTTTGAACTTGAGTAAGTGTGTAGTAAACTTACCGCGCCGTCTGACGGACGTATGATACCAGTTCAGTGACTATGGTTCGCGATTGACTTTATTCAGTATTGAGTGTTTATTGTGATTATTATGTGTTAGTATAACACTGGTGTTACTTACAGTGCGTTCAATTCCTATAAATAATAATGGAGCCACAATCAGGACCATCTCGGCGAGTTTTAGAACCTAATGAACCAAACTTTGAACTGACATTCTGCATGAACTGCCTGAATTCTTCGAGGTTCGTAAAACTTGCTATTTTTGGTATTTCAAACTGAAGAGGAGAACGAAGTATCCGTGCCAGAAGTGTAGAAAACCGATCTGCTAGGAGTGCGCCAAAAAACTCTACAGAGAGTGCTTTGCGGATAAATGAATGAACATATTATGTGGGTGTGTGAAATATTTTTGAAGTCTAACATGTTTTTCTATATATTTTGAAAATCATAGCTATATCTGGACACGAAATGTTTTGAGTTGTAGTTATATACATGTAAAAATAAGGTCACATATCCTGTGATAAGGAAAATTGTGCTTTCTAACAAACAGTGACTTTGAACCTTAAAATTGAAATTTGTGTTTTGAGTTTTCCAGTAATTTTTTATTTTATTTGTTTGTATGGTCTTTGAATAACACTGACATACCAGCGAAATGATCATAATAATCATATTGTCCAAATTTTTAAGAAAACCAAAGGCGTCTACATTTTTGGAGCATCATTCTAATATTTTCTTATTTTTTTCTGGATTTGTAATTTTTTTCTTCTACCTTTTACACTGACATGTTTGAAAACATATATTTAATGGAATTAAGTGGAATAAATATCAAAAAATTAAGAACATATTGTTTAATTTAAAAGCTAATATCTGGAGTCTGACAGACGTATGATACCAGTTACGTTACAAACATAGATGATACCAGTTGAGGGTAAACAAAAAATAAGCTAACACTAGTGGACACTATCGCAACCAACAATAATATTAAACAGATGTCGAGTCCGGAATTGAAACCACATCGCAATTAACCTGATGACAAAACACGAGACGGTACCCGTTCTCGAATTCATACATAAACATGAAATAATTCTCAAAGAACACGTTCTCAAGAATTATTTACACATACTACAAACAGAAATGTAAAAAATAAACACAACGAAGAAAATAAAATTTTGTGTGACGGATAATCCAGGTTTTGTCTTGGACTTCGAACCGGTGGTCTCCAGGATGCCGCTGACAAATGGGTCTCTAAAAATCCCCATCTCAATTATTAATAAGATCAACAAACAATACTATTTTGGCGTTCCAGTTATTCAATTCCTTTAGAGAAATAATCATGAAAAATTTAAAAGGAAATCTTCTAAATGCGGTCGTAAATTTGTGAATCCTTAAGCTTCCCGTCTTAGTGCACAGGCTTGAGCAATAATCTTGGCAGAATTCTTTCTTACGAGGGTGGGCTAGCGCACATTTTAAGCCATAAATCATACAACGCAGAGCCATGCTTCTATGTGCTGGCCTGTTTTCCTCTAAATACACACAACAAACTTTCTCGCTTAGAATACATAGAGGTAAATATATATCATCTCACTTAATATCCTCTTACCATATTCAAAAGCTTCATTGGCTTATGATCACGGCCTGCATTCTTTCATTTAGATTGCTCTCAGTGCTTTGTATAGCGCTGGAATTGATTGCTGACTGTGTAGATCAATTCAAGAGGCATGTGACAACTGTATGCGAGCATATTATTACGTGATACATATCGACTCATTGTTTCGGCGCACTTTCGTTTCGTGTCATTTTCACAGCAGCTGAATCATGATGGCGCGCTTCAAGTACGTTTGATATTTCACATGTATTTATGTTTAGATTACACATCTCATATGCTTAACAAGTTTGGGCGTGATCTATTCACATCATGATGCAGTAAATTTACATTTAACAGTAAATCTTACTCCCGTAGGCACTTAAAATATTGCGTGATCGTATGTTCACGCTAGGCGCTTGTGTTAGCTATTCACCCTGTGCGTGTATTTGATGGTGGACGTTATGCTACCTGTTACGATTACTGTTATACATCAATTTTCATTGAACAACTTTATTCGATTTACGGTCATCAATTCTACATTTAAATAAATTGCGACTTGTTAAAATATATGCAGCTACAAAACCTTGTTTCCCTTTTTACAGGGACATTACGCTCCTAGAAGTATTAGATATTTTTGAATCGGACGAACCAATTGGAGATGTTAACAGCATTTTTATTGAACCTCCGGAAGCTAATATTCACTACGACGAAGATTCAGGAGATGAAGATGTTGGTGGTTTGGTTGATAACCTCACAGGTCGCCAGCTTTCAAGTAAGGCAGAAATTGTACTCGCTGGCAATGATCGTATAGGAGGCGCAGACGATGATCACTTTTCAGCAGGTATTTTAGATCAGTCATCTAGCAAGAAAACTAAACTACAAAGAATAAATCCTGTGTGGAGTAAGGATGACAACCGAGATTCAGTTGGCATATTCCCGGAAGCCGATTTTTCCACCTTATCAGGCAAATATCCTACACAGTGCTTTGAACTAATGTTTGACAACGAAGTGATGGAGTTCATGATTCAAGAGTCAAGCAAGTTTGCCTTGTTTAAGAATTGTGAGGACCCAAAAATATCTGAGGAGGAATTAAAAGTATTTCTTGCTGTGCTAATTCTTTTCGGTTACAACAACGTGCCTAGCAAACGATCGTATTGGGAAGCAGCGGATGATGTACGTAATACACTTGTTGTAAATCCTATGAGAAGAGACCGCTTTCTGGAAATTTGTCGGTTCATTCATTGCGCGGATAATACTCACCCTGATATGAATGATAAAATGTGGAAATTACGACCTCTTATAAACATGCTGAAGAAAAGATTCCTTGCAAATTTCCGGTCTGAAAAGGATTTAGATTTTGACGAATGCATGGTGGAATATTATGGTAGGCACAGCTGCAAGCAATTCATCCGTGGAAAGCCCATCCGCTTTGGTTATAAGGTCTGGTGTTTGAACACTCCCTCGGACTATCTCATAAATTTTGACATGTATCAAGGAAAGAATCCTTATGGTAATACTGAATATGAGCAACGATTTGGTAAGTGTGCTGCTCCAGTGGTACTGATGCTGGAAGAACTACCTGATGATATGTCACACTTACCCTTTCAAGTACATTTCGATAATCTTTTTACTGGAATGGCACTTTTGGCTCATCTAAAACGTTTGCGGATATGGCGCCACAGGAACCATTCGAGAGAATAGAATTCCCAAAGACTGCTCGATCACAGCTTCAAATGAAATGAAGGGACAGACAGGCTCGTGGGACATACGACATGGCAACGAACTCGGAGGGTAAAAGTATTGTTGGGTGGGTTGATAACTCCATGGTTACCATAGCATCAACATGCCATGGTGTTGAACCACTTTCTAAGGTAACACGATACTCCCAGGCAGATAAAAGGGAAGTGCGTATTAACCGGCCGGCTGCGTTTGGAGCTTACGGAATGGGTGGAACAGATAGGATGGACCAGAATGTGTCGTACTACAGAGTAGGCATACGTGGAAAGAAATGGTGGTGGTGGCTATTCACATGGCTCCTGGACGTATCCATTCACAATTTATGGTTACTGCTAAGGAGGTCTGGATGTGGTTTGTCACATCTAGAATTTCGTCGCCACATTGTGCAAACATATCTACATAAGTTCAAAGTAACGCCACTAGGAAGAGGCCGCCCCATCACCTCAAGGTACAGTATCTAGCAGAGTAGTGTCACTGACGATGTACGACTCGACGGAATTGGGCACCTCGTAGCGCCCTGAAATCGATGACACTGTGCTGGAAAGAAATGCCCCAGTAGTGTTCGCACCGAGTGCATAAAATGTAATGTCGGACTCTGTGTTCCATGCTTTGTCCTATTTCATACAGTGTGAAGCATACAGTTCTTATATTTGTTCCTATTCGGTAATTTCTGTGAATTAGATAACTTGAATGTAATATATTACGAATATCTTGAGTCTTTCATTGCTTTATTTACGTATGTACATATTGTAATTAATGTATATTCGTCATAAATAATCATCTTTAGTTTATTTTAGTGTTTTGTTCATAATTTATCTATATCAATACATAAAATCTATAAATACTAAAGAAATGCTATACAGACTGAAATGCTAACACATCCGCCTAGCGTGATCGTTTGAACACGTCACCTAACGACGAAACCGTGAAAAGTATGAGCTTAATATTTTCTAGTCATGCTATACTATGGACCTGAAGTGATTTAGACGAATTTCAAAGAAAACGGACGAAAAAAATAATTTCGCTGTTAAAGGCTTAATTCTCTGTCCGGTTACAATTATTTAACTCACATCAAGCCTCTATTCATCTTTTCAGTGTCACATCGATACACATGGAATACCCCGGTTCACACCTAGTCGATCGCACAGAAAAATCAGCGTATGGTTTTTCTACAAATTCGAACGCGGACAAAAAATCCCAAATGGATCTAAACGTATCCATAACTTTATTCTATTTTTAAAGAAAAGCATATACTTATTGACATAGAAGGAGAATTCTATCTAAAGTGCTAGGACGTCCGTTCGTGTCCAGGCTTGTCACAAATTACACAAATTGATACAGCCATCTCTATATTCTACTCATGCAAATTTACTTTAAAATCAGAGTTTCTTGCTACAGTCATGATTATAATGCCAACACTGGCATTTTGAAAACTCTAGTGTCATGCATTACCAATATAGATCGGATATTCCATATAAAGGAAGATATTAATGTAACCCTTTGTAACGTGCAGTTGGGCAAATTAAAATAAATCAACATAATCACAGTAACGTGCGATACATAAGGAGTTCAATTAAATATGATTATAATGGCACAGTGATACTCAAGACTCAATAACGAACTGGGTGACAGACTCAAGTCAAGCAGAAGTAAGGATCATAGTGCACAGAGTTCATACAAGCCCCAAATAACACACACTGTTCCAATACGCTGACACTCTAGATTGGCCAGTGAGGTTAGCATTGCCCTCGTACGTAAGCGTATTACCTAGGAGTCAAAGGTGACCAGATCATTCCCTGACCAATCAGGCCCCTCCAGTGGAGTCTGTGAGGTTAGGCTTCCTCTCGTACGCAGGGTTTGCCTCCAGGGCTACTTCCCTTCTCACCCTGCTTCTTCCTCGTTGTGTTCCTTACGACGAATCCCTTCCATGTTAATTTCTTTCCTTCTAGAAGCCATGTCTCAAGGAGGGCCACTATATCAAAACTCTCAACCATCTTACCTACTTCTACATTACCTTGTTTGCTTATTAGCACTTCAATATTTAAAAATCCTATCTTCCACCCCCGCTATCCGCTACCCTCCTTTGTAGCCTCTTTTTCTCCCCTATTTCTATTTACCTCCCGTGTATTCGTCGTTCTGCTACGAGTTCTTCGCACTCTTTCTCTCTCTCCGCACCACTTTAATCATTTTTGACGCCTTCTTTAACCCCTCTCTTACTACCCTTTATTTTCCTTTCCCCACAGATCTTTTAGACTTAAGCTTCTACCGCTGTTCATTAAATCTCTTCGGCTTCTCCCTTCTCCCACTATCTCGGCTCTTACCGGTGTCGTTCCGCTGCCCCCTCCTCTCGCCGCTCATTGATAAGCCGCTTGTTGATCAGCCGCTCCCTCGCCTTTCCGCTCTTCTACGTTGACACTTCTTTCTTCGCCCTGGACTTTGCTCCCCTCGTCACCTTCATCCTTTGTCCAGTCTTAACCCGCTGGACCCTCATCGTCTCTTATTACACCTTCAGCTAACGGTTGCATAACAATCTGTATATAGTTGCTGACAATTTCTCATACCTTACCAAGCGACCAATCTCTCAACCATCTGCCGTTCCCCACCACCAACTGTAGGCCTCTAATGAACTCCCTCACCCCTTGCTGCCTTCCTCACCCTATGCGTCTTCGCCATACTTTAAAATCTCTACTCTCTGTCTTGCCTACATCCTGTTTCATCCAGATCTTCCCTTCTCTTAGGTTCCCTGCTCTTCTTAAAAAATCTCCGCCATCAGGGTAGATATAAACGTCAGTTTAATTGGCCTCCCCACTCTCCGATCCCCTCTTCCCACTCTCTGAACCTCATCAATATCGGCCACACGAAAGTTTATCTTCATTCTATTTGGTATCATCTCCACCACCTTATAAACCAGCGCCACTTTATATTTTTTCGTGGCTTATTCTACTCCATACATTAAAATATTCTTCTGTCTTCGTTCCTGGTTTTCATACTCAGATACTTCACCTCGTAATCCAGCAACTGCACTTTCTTATGCATTATTTCCATCTCCTCCCCATTACTCTCAACATTTTCTTTTATCTCTTTCACTACCATTGTAATGCATTGTCTTACGTCCTTTAGCTCCTTTTCATGATCCCTACACATTTTCTTTTAATTGGTCTATATGGCACGCCTTTCTCACAACGTTCTTCATCGCCTAAATTTCTTCCCATCATATGGCGTCCACTGAACTCGACCTGAGTAAATTTCCACACCTTCCATTATCAGCAACGCTATCAGCACCTCCACCAGTATCCCTGACATCTTCCCTATTTCTTCTCCCTTAATCCTCTTGCATAATTCCGTTGTCTTTTTCACCTTACACTGCAAAATTCCAATCTTCAGTCGATACAGCCCCAACGCAATACCTATTCCTCAGCACTCGCTCAGCATATCCGTTCACACTGCTTACTCAGTCCAGACTGGGCTCGCCATACACTTTCGACGTAGAAAGGAAATGCTCCTCTCTAAGGAGACCAAACATACAAGTCAAATGGACAGCCTGTTTGCCACCCTGCATGGTAAGAGGCAAATTAAAAGTAGAACATCCACATAGTGTTAATATAAGTGAATCTAGACTCACAGAAACATTCAAATAATAGATAGAGCCATATGGAGAACGTTAAATTAACACAATGATCCAAGAATATAACGGAACTCCCGCTAGTAACCATGGTTTTTATCTTTTCTCGGGTTGACTACATTTTATAGCGGAATTTAGGATAATGCTGTGTAGTTTAGATACTGCACTATCAATATCATCATCTTGGACATGTAGGGGCACCATATCTAGTAGTGCATTAGATTCTGATATTAACCTCATGTTGATTTTCCTTGGTACTACAGATTCAAAGATGAAAGTGAGCAAAAACATGACAGTCTTCGTTAGAAAAGCATTAAAAGTGAAATTGACTCTATTGCATTGATAGAGCTTATAGTTTCAAAGTTCTTCAAAAGATAAATAATGTCAATCTTAAACATAACCGTGGTTTTTCAGGAAAGGACTTGTCCATGAATTTCTTATTATAAAATAATAAAATCTGTTACCTGTCACACGTTTTCTTAAATGATTTACTCCCCTATGCATTTCAAAGACCTTGAGCAAATCTATTAGTATAGAGGGGTCCAGAAAATTATAGACACTTTTTGATAGTCAAATTTAATGGAACAGAATGAAATACCGTTACAGTTTTTGCGCGGAGCGAAGGTTATTTTATGCGTGTAAAGAAGCCCCCATTAGCAGCCGAAGAACATCGATGCCATTGAACTGCTGATCGAACTGCAGCTGTCATTGTTGCCAGTGAGATATCTGCATAGGAAGCCTCGATGTCTTCTCGTAGCTCGTTCACTGTAGCTGGCTTCTGCCGATAATTTTGGCCTAGCTCAGCGGAGAATCTATCCATCGTCCAGGCAGATTTTCACCCAAGTAGGCTCTGACATTTCTGTGGTAGTGAGGCTGAGCACCATCTTCTTGTAGGTAAAATCCTTCGTTTCCGAACACCTCTCGGATGGCAGGTAAAATCGAAGTTTGCAGCATATGAAAATACACATCACCAACTACAGTACATTCAAAGAAGAATGGGCCAATCAAACTGCGTGATGACAGACCAAACCACACATTAACATGTTTGTCCACGTGAACGTAAGGGTGTTCAAGAATCCAGTATACGCAGCTGTGGTGGTTGACAATATAGTCTGAATTGCGCCTTGTCAGACCAGATGACCATCCCTCCAAACCGTTCATCCTCGCGAACCGTGCCTTCAAATCACTCGCAGTACTCCATCCTTCGATCCGGATCATCCTCGTTCATAGCGTGCAGCGATCTTGGAATGTACACTGTCCACTTTGCAGCCTTCATAATTTCCTCCTACGCTTGATCGGGTTATCCCGCTCTCAGGTTTACCCTGATTCACAGATTTCCTAGTTGACCTAGTAAAATGTTGTAACACAGCCGCGGTGGAAGCTGGACTTTTAATGTTTTTGCTTGGCCTGACCTTTTCTTATGTACATCCTAAACAGTACCGTTAGCTTCAAACGTATTACGAATACAATAAATTGTTGTACGCGTTGTAACCGAGTTCCGTACGCATTACGCCATTGCCTTTGTACCTCCATCATGTTTTCGTACTTCGAGTACCACTTCAGTGTGGTCTTGGGTTCTTCAAACGATAATCTTCTTTCACTCACTGCTGCACTGTCATATGCTGAAAAACTCGTGCCAACGGTATCGCGCCATTCATGTGACCATCATCTGTTGGGAAAAGAATGGACTGCGCTACCGTGCAAGAATTGCAATGATATGTCATGTTGTTTCAAAGAAATTAATTATCAAACAGTGTCTACATTTTTCTGGACCTCTCTGTAGAACTTTTGAATGATAACAGTTTGTTTCATAAAGAATTAATAAACATTGCCTCTATCTCGACAAAGACTGTAAAAGCCCAGAATATTTTATAGATAAAGAAAATCCATCTCATTTCATATGATACAGGCCAAGCTACTCTCCTTTAAATAATATTAACTAGCAGTTTCCCGCTGGCTCCGCCCGCAATGTACACAGTATGGTGTTGTTCGTTACTATCCTCACGTATGTGTTTGCAAAGTTTCCAGTTAATGAAACAAAGCACACGAACTGCTGTGGTAATAGAATTTAATATTATGTCAACAAAACACTTGAAAATACATCACACAAAGAAATTGATTTAAATGTTCCATGGAACAACATTACGCACCGAACTGTTAAAAAGTTCTTCAAACTCACAACTCTTCTCAGAATCTACCAATTTAAGTAGTTATACTTCAAAAGAAAGCGCTTGATCTACTGAGTCATTTGGACCAAAACAAACTCCGTACCTCAATTTGACCCAAAGATATGATTGCTTCAAAGAGACAAAAAATTGAAAAATCAAATAATTTTAGGAAGGCGGAAGTTAAGTGATTTACAGTACCTGATGACAAATGTTTGCATGAATATCTTTCAGTTAAAATAAAAATGAAGGAAATCGACTGGATAGAATGGCTGGACTGACTGACTTTAATTTTCATACATTTTTTAATATATAGATTTTGTCAACATCTGTCTCACTTGCTTTCCTCTTTCCTTCTCATATCTGCTTCTGTAAACATGATTCAGTCTACAAGTAAATACTGATGCAAAATTAATTGAATGAGCGAGGCATAATGAGATTCCTCCCTGGTTTCACGGCAGTGAACCAATGACGAAATTCGAAAAGTAAACAATTTGGCAACAAACTTAACACCTCAGTCTGAAATTCAACATTACTATTCTCTCATGCTTTTCAAGTAGTTTGTAATTATTTCTGAAAACTTTTACATAGTTTTATTACATCTTGAGATGGGTTCCGTATGCACTGGTATTAGCCCATAGAACCTCCAAACATTGTAAACTTTTCAACTTCTTAGTTGCCTGACGAACTACACTCCCTGTAATGTACTCGACTACATTATTAACATATACTGTATACAGTACTAATCGAATCATAGTTATGACTAAAATAGTCATTATCCAGTTCCGGTGCAGTTAACCTAAATCTGTTGCTGATTGTATTATGAAGAGAATTGTTGATACCACTGGCAGGGACAAGGACATCGCAGTGAGAAAGTTCACTCTTTGCACTTTCAGATGGCTGCACTCGTGCAATCAAACATTTCCTTTACGCTGACCTAAACTGCAACGCATTTGGATTATTCCTTTTCCCACCTCTAGAGCACAAAGAAGAGAAAAATAATTCCAAATTGTCTTGGCTCAACCTATGTCTCAGAAAATATTTCAAAATAGGGTCATCGATTATAGACAGTTACTCTGTTCTTTCCGGAAATGGGAGATTTTGTGCTTTACCCACTGGGTGACAGGAATTCAACATATCAAGTACTCAATCAATAATTTTTAGAGAATTAACAGTGGGTTCACATCCTGCAAATTTCTGAAGCACTAATGATTAAGGAATTATATGGCGCAACCCATTGACCTGCTAAATGTCTGGGCAGCAAGGGAAAATTTCAGTTCTTGGGCTTCATAGTAGATATGTTGTCGTCTCACAGCATGTAGACCCTCTTTTCCCTGTAGAGTAACTAGACTACTATAATACTCCCATTTAATCGTATTATTGTCACCTGCTTGAATAGTGCCATCAACGAGAACGTCCCTATCTGCCAGTAAGTTCCGCATTAACTTTAACATATGTGCAGCATCAAAAAACAATACACTTTTCCCTGCTGAAAGGATGGTTGATGGAAGCAGCACGGTATATTATCACCAGGAAAAGTTGCACCTAATTTCTGCATAATAGATTTATTTGTATGTGTTTCATCACAGACTACACATATAATTCTGACTCCCGTTTTATGCAGTTTGATAAGATACTGCTCTATTAAATTAGCTTTCATAGAAGTTGATGTTCCATCTACAAGGCAATAACTAACATGTATCTTCCAGTTACAATTTAAAGTTGTAACCATAAAAACAAGAGCTTCCCTGGCCAAGGGACAGTCATCACTTCCAATAAAACCCTGCCCTAAATTTACATAATAACACATTTGATTACCGTCCCACACAAGATCTTCCTTCATTGACATTTCACCAAACATTAAAGATGCAAGGATGTGTTCTGCACTTCCCTCTATATCCTGTGTAATTTTTATGGCACATTCCTCTGTGAAGCCAGGATTACCATCCAGAATTCATGCCCAATGCCGGAGAGTCCTTGGATGACGTTTAACTTGTTTCCTGAGGTAGTGATAAGCTCGTGAAGAATAAAACTATAGTGTCAAAAAAAATCTTATCTCCTGAGTATAACTCTGACCACAACCCTTGATGTGCAGTTCTAAAATTTCCTTCAGTACACCTGTAAACACTTGTCTGAAATTTCAGAGATTGATTCACACAGTCTTTTATTAAGTTGCAAGACTAGCTGCTGACAATTAATTAAATTACTATTCTTTCTGTTAATGTGCTGTGAAGACATCTCACCCTTTTCTTTAAATTGGCATTTTCTTCTATTGCATTCTTTCCATTTTGCGTGGGCGAGGTTTACAGTATGATCTTGTTGATCTTCAGTTCAGCACTTCCTGAAAAGAGGAGAAAAATAAAAGTGAAACAAATGAATACACATAATCCACTCTTAACATTACTACTAACAAATAAGGACTAGATCTTCCCACAAGGGAATTACTTGACAGTTACCGGATGTAGGGCAGTCTGAGGGACTATATCTCTGATGCCCTGAGACATGCTAAAGGACAGCTATACACAGTCTTCACGGACTTTGCAAAGCGTTTGATAGTATTAACAGACAACAATACGTTGAAGCAACTATGATAGGAAAGGACCACGTAATTACTAAAATAGTTACTTGCTAGAAAATAATAACGAAGTAATTGATGATAGTGTTACTCTATCACAAACAACTCGGCAAACAATCGGGGTTCCACAGGGGGATCCTCTAAGGTGCATTCTTTTTAATATGGTTAGAACAAGTATAAGTTGCATTACTAATTCCACAAAAGTAAATATTCACACATATACGGGTGACCTTTCAACGTCAAAAGAAGAACTGCAGGAATATCGTAATCATTTTGCAGCATAGGCAATGGCGGATGAATTGGAAATTAACCTCAAGAAAACAGTGTCAGTTGAATTTTGCAGCAAAGGATGAAGATTGGCAGAAGGAGATAATGTACAGATACAAATTTTAACTAGTAAATGTCAATAAATTAAAAAAGCTTGGGTTAACTCTTCAAACTCAGGTAATAGTTTTCACAACCCACATCAAAGAAAGAGTAATTCAAGCTACTCGAGCAATGCAGGTTACATAACATTTGTCCAACCTAATTCTTGCCTCCGCAATGAATTTTTCAAATTAAAAAAGGTCCAATCTCTCTTAACATATGACATCCATATATTCTGGGAATATCTGCACTACACGAAAAACCGAATACTGTAACAATCCATCCCATAGTGATGATTAAAATAACAGGCATACCACGTCGTATGTTTACTCATTTGAAATAATTATTGTGTTAATGTTAAATATGTTAAATCTCATACTTACTTACTTACTTATCTGGCCCTACAGTCCTTGAAGTACCTGGCCTTGTCGATTACTTGTCTCCTCTAGTCGTCTCTCGAAGCAGCCAGCCTTCTCCAGTTCCGTATTCCTAGCCTTCTCAATTCCGCCTCTACATCATCCAGCTTCGTAATCTTGGTCGTCCCATTGAGCGGCTTCCCTCAGGCTTGGTGACTAAACCTTCCTTGACACTCGCTGTTCCTCCATTCGCTGCAAATGTCCCTACCACCGTAATCTTCTAATCTTTATATCTGCAGTTATTGACGGATTCTTATAGAGTTCATACAGCTCTTTGTTGGTCCTGATTCTCCAGCCACCCTTCTCGTATACTGCACAATATATCTTCCTCAACACTTTTCGTTCCCATGCACCCAAGGTATTTCTGATTTGCTGTGTAATTGTCCACGTTTCGATCCATACATAACTACAGGTTTTATAATCGTTCTCTACACTGTCAACTTCAGCTGCCTTGAAATATTTGACGATCGCAACAAGTTATGGAAACTATAATAGCATCTGTTGCCTGCCGCTATTCTTGTCTTAATCACTACTGCTACTACATTATCTTCTGTGACTCTTCCTCCCAAATACTTTAACTGATTTACTCCTTCAAACCCGTCAAACTGCTCTTTCCCTCTCCAGCTGCTTTTATTTCTAGTTTTGATAATATATTTTGTTTTCTCCTTACTTATGACCAAGCCCAGATGTAGCCGCTTCTCTTTCCAGAACTGTGTAGCTCTAGCAGGTACATTCTGTTCCTCCCAAGCTTGGCTATATCGTCTGCAAATGCCATACTCTGGAACGTTCTGTTGAATATAATGCCATCTAATTTGCCTGGCAGTTTGCGCATGATCCCATGCAGTACCAGATTAAAACGTGTTGGTGATACAGAATCTCCTTGTTTTAGTCCTTGATTGATTGGAAATGTATTGGTATATCTGCGATTTGCTTTTATTTTGCAACTGGTGCTACTTAGAGACATTTTCACGAGTCTCAATAATTTTGGTGGTATTCCCAAATCCTGTAACACCTTAACACGCCCCCTTCTATTAACACTGTCATAGGCTGCCTTGAGTCTACATAAAATTGGTGAACCGTTACGTTGTACTCATAAGACTTCTCCATTATTATTTTGACGGTGAACATCTTGTCCGTTGTTGCGGTTTTCTCCCTAATCCCACACTGGTATTCTTCTGTAGTGGCTTCTGCATATGGTCGTAGTCTCTTGTTCAATATCCTAGTAAATACTTTGTATGCTTTATTAAGCAGCACTATTCCTCTATGATTATTACACTTTGTCCTATCACCCTTTTTATATATTGGTACAAAAATGGCTGTGTTCCAGTTTGTTGGCATTACCTCGCTTCTCCAGATGTTCTTTATCAATCTATGCATTTCCTTTAATAACTCTATATCACCATACTTGAACATTTCACCTCGTATTTTATCTTCTTCCATAGCTCTATTATTTCACATCTCCTTTGCAGCTTCAGTTACCTCTTCCAATGTTGGTTCTTCTTCTTCTTCATAGCTGTCCTGTTCCTCATCTTTCCACTCCTGGGTTTCATCCGATTGCAGGAATTCTTTGAAATATTATTCCCATCTTCCAATAATTCTCATTTCATCACCGATCACCTTTCCTTCTTTGTCCCTGCATATTGTTGTATGGGAATTGCCATCCCTGTTTTTATCTCCTTTATACCTCTAAACATTCTTCTTACGTCCTTTTCGTTTCTACATTCTTCAATCTCTTTCAGTCTGTTTTTCTCAAATTCTCTCTTTTTCCTTCTACACATAGTTTTTACTTTCCTTCTCTTTTCTTCATAGATCTGTCTGGCGGCCCGTGTATCCTTTTGGAGCATCTTCTTCCTTGCACTATTTCGTTCTCGAATTGCGTTCTCACATTCATCATCATACTACTCCTTTCGCTTATCTCTATCTCCCTGAACCAGCTCTGAGTCCATTGTTTGCCGTATTGCTTTTTCCATTTTTTCCCAATGTATCTCAGGGCTTTCCTCCTCCTCAACCGTTATAGCTCTTATTGCTTCTTTCATTCCTCTTTGAAATTCCTCTCTTTCTTTTTGATCGGCGCTGATTCTAGATACATTATACTTTTTATCCCTTTCTACTTGGTTATAGATGGTTGTTGATATTCTCTGTCTGAACTTAACAAAATCTCATAGTCAGTTGAATTATTCAATTCCGTATTTGTGGACGAAGATTCGGATAGTGGTGGCGTGGGACTGGAGGCTTTCATATTGCTTCGGATCGTTGGAGGAGGTCAAGTACTCTGTTTTCTTAAGATGACTGAGATAATAAAAAACTGTAGGGATGGCTGTGGAGAGCAAGTGTCTTCTGTCACTGTTGATCACTATGTATTTTTCTTCAAAATATTGTGAACACAGAAACTCTGCTTTGTGTGAAACAATTTATCACGTTTCATATTTATTACCCCATTGTTTCGAGAGTTCCTTATCCTTCAAACCGAAGCTACAAGAGGAGAGCATGGATTGATTTACAGACAGTGGCAACGAGTAAACAAACTCTGCTAATCACCAATAATTGCGCTCTTTACTGAAAGAACTTGAGCTGCCGCTTCGAAACCTGCAGTTGCTTGCTGCACATATAGGCGGCATAACTTATGCAGTTAATTTATCCGATTCAGTGCAATCATCCACGATAAGAATCACACGTTAACTAGAATAAACCGTAGTTGACAGTCAGATGTAATATGGCGTTGCTATTTCGCCTTGACACCACCCAGAGCGCTGTAGCAGACCTGGTAGCTACTCTATAGAGTGCTCTCTCTAGCTCGTTGCTCGTTTTTGATCGAGGAGCCACGACATCAGCTCAAGAACTACCTCGTTCATTTGAACGACCCAAGCTGACGAAAGATATTAAACGAGTAAGTGCCCCGAGTGACCAAGGACAAGTTCCGCTCACCTAGTGATCACTATATTCGACACCCTTGGGAGATCTACGCGTCTGGAGGTGAAATGATGATGATTAGATAGGGTGAGAGTGATACCCGGTGTCACATATAGCCTACTCCTGACGAATATCACGGAGGGTCTGCTCAAGGTTCAACATCACCATCAGACGGACGAATCACCATAAAGAGCGTCGTATGTCCTCAGTCCATAAGAACTAAAGAACTAAGTACTAAATCCAGGCTTTTGGCATGCAATGTAGTGAATAGAAAATGCGTACCACCACGTTTTCTGCATTCTGATTTTTAAAAAATTCTAGGAACGAGACTTGAACTTACCGGACGAGTTGGCCGTGCTGTTAGGAGCGCGCGTCTGTGAACTTGCCTCCGGGAGATAGTGGGTTCGAATCCCACTGTCGGAAGCCCTGAAGATGGTTTTCCGTGGTTTCCCATTTTCACACCAGGCAAATGCTAGAGCTGTACCTTAATTAAGGCCACGGCAACTTCCTTCCAACTCCTAGGCCTTTCCTATCCCATCGTCGCCATAAGACCTATCTGTGTCGGTGCGACGTAAAGCCACTAGCAAAAAAAGAGACTCGAACCAGCTAATACAGTGTCACACCATAAAGACTTGACACCTTAACAACGACAGCCACACAGGGTCTGTCTTACAAGAGCTGCACCTGACACACGGAGTTTTTATTAATATTATTTTTATAACATCGAGCAGCTAGAAGAGAAGGGCACTGCTGACATCACTGTTGACGAGGTCAAATACGAACGACGAAAGGAAGGAGCAACGACAGTCTCCACTGCACTCACGCACGTCACGATGGGATTTAATGATCAAGGTAAAGTATGTTTTGTATCCAACCTCTGATGTTCTCTCAGTTCCCGCACCATGTCTGCTCCGCGTGGTCCCTTCTTATTATCTGAACGATACAATATAGCATTATGAATGCGCTTCTTTGAGAAAACGTGCTGTGTAAGTCAAGGCAGAAAATAATTTCAAATATGTGCGTATATCCAAGACCAACTACAATGTTATCGAACATCGATACGTGACAAAATGGCTGCCACATTGGGCCACGTGTTAGCCGGCGTGTGGGGCCATGTTTACATTCAATTTGATTCGCTTAGCTTTACGAGCACGTGTGTGGTTAGTTGAGGTTATCTTGCTACTGGAAATCGCGATTTAACTATCCACCGAATATTTTTGTGTGTTGAATAGTGTTGCAGTGTCCTTCTACCGGTTCTTTTATTGGTTATCTATATATTTTGAATGTGCTAGCGATGTTTTTAGTATTTAGAGCTGATTTCAGTAAGTGGTTTTGAAAGTGACAAAATTACAGATACTACCTCATTCACTGTAATAGTGACGGAAGATTGTCTTGTTTGCGAAGCTGGATGATAAATCATTTATTAATGTTCCATCAGTGAGTTTTAAAGCTACAAGTTCATTTATATTGGAATATGATGCTTTTCCAACTCATTGGATGAATGGTCAGCGTTGAGGCCCTCGTTTCAGAGGGTCCCGCGTTCGATTCCCTGCTGGGTTGGGGATTTTAATCGGCTTTGATTAATTATTCTGGGCCGGGGACTGGGCGTTAGTGTTTGTCCCAACACTTTCCTCTTCATATTCAGACAACACACTATACTACCAACCACCACAGATATACGCTGTAGTGATTACATTCCTCCACACAGGGTTGGCGTCAGGAAGGGCAGGCAGAGGCAAATCCACATGTGCGACGCAGATCGCACCGCCGACCCCACAGATGTGGGAAAAGTGGTAGAAAAGGAAAGAGAAAGAAATTGGAGTGTGATGCTTGTGAAGACCTGAAAAGTGGGAGATCAACACAATTTGAGACTTTGGTAAGTCATTTCACAAGTTATTCTGATGATAATCTTGATCTCACTGATAAACTTCCTCTTTTGATGAAACTTTTGAAAAAAAATTGAGTTAGACTGTGAGTTAAATGCAGAGAGAACTAGTAGAGTAAAATTTGTTGTTGAACAGTTAGAGCTGTCTATACTGCAACTGATCAAATAAGATACTCTCCAGAACTACTGATATGGGCTGTGACATTCTCTTATTATACCAAACGTTAATAAGACTTTTGCTATTTTAAGTGAAGTGGTCAATGTTGATGTTGGTACAGAGTCAGTCTGTACATTTACAACTGCTAAGGATCTTAGGAAGCTGTTTCATTTAGAGGAAAGGTTGTTGCTATAAAGTGGCTCTAAATTTATTTACAAAGACTCTGTACCCAATAACAATATAGAGAGAATAAATCATTAGCAGTAAATTCATTAGTCGTAAGAATGTTGCTGGTTTGGAATTGCTTGAAAGTCAAGGTGTGGATGTTTCTGGTAGCACAATCTAGTTTCTAAAATTAATTCACGAGTGGTGGTCAGTTTGTAATGTACAGCATCACATGAAAGGCACATATACCAGAAATGAAGATGCTGGTCCTGATGACATGAAACTTTAATTCCTTACATGTTTAAAAGCATGCACGGACTTATGACACACACCATTACTACAGTGATAGTACTCTGGGAATATATTTTCAATAAGTACTAATGATCTTATGTGCTTACTGCCAAATTGCAGGCAGGCAGATTAGAGGGATGATTTGTTGCGTACAGAACATTGAGTGGTTCCACTTATAATGCTTTTGAGGAACAAATTCTTGAGTCTGAAATAAAGCTCAAAGCGTTTGGTGTGGGTATATAAAATGAGGTCCGTGAAAGTTGGTAATTTTTTAAAAAGTCTTTGCTTATAATGGCTATAGCAATAGCCATGATGGAATTATTTATAATTTAGATGCATTAGAGCATGCATTTGAAGTAGTAGTTCACATGACAGTTCCTCTTGAAACACTGTGGATTTTGGTCTGCATTGCTAGCCGCATCTGATGAAGTCAGAGCAACTGTGAATCAGTTGAAAGTCAAGAGAGCTCCCGGCCCAGATGGTATTCATACAGAACATCTCAAAGAACTTCAAGAAATGTTACTGCCTTTCTGGACGAACTTATTCAATGCTTGTCTAAGATCTGGAACTATACCTGAGGAATGGAGGAGATCATTAGTGAAAATCCTATACAAGGGTAAAGGACAGACAAATGATCCCAATTCTTATCGAGGCATTGCTTTGGAGAACATCCTCAAAATATTTATGAAGATCCTTACAAAGAAATTGCAAGATTTTGTAACAATTCCGGAATGCCAATTTGGATTTATGCCCGGTAGAAGCACAATTCGCGCTGTAAAATACCTGCTACAGGATATAGAAGGAGCATTAAGATTACTCGAAGGAAAGTAATATGCAGTCTTCGTGGATTTCACGAAGGCTTTTGACTTTGTAAATCGAGAAATTCTCCTAACGATGATCGAAAACATGATCAGCGAAGCTCATCCCCTTTTTAAGTTGGTAAATAACATCTTGGTAGTGGACTACATAGAGATTGAAGATGGAGTCTACACTTCGGACCCGATCAGACAAACGAATGGTGTACTGCAGGGTGACCGGTTGAGCTCTTTACTGTTCAACATCATCACTGCCGACATTACGAATACAGTACAATCTTCACCCGACACGACAGTTATCCTCTACGCAGATGGCATGGTACTAGGGTCATCAAACAAAGTGAGCTTACAAGCTTCCTTATTAGAGTTAGAAAAGTGGGTTAACGAAAATCAGCTCACGATCAATCTTCAGAAGACGGTCCAAATTACCTTCAGAAAGGGGGGAGAGACTTTCTACAAAAGACACTCTTACCCTCTGTAGCAACGATCTAACAACAGTCAGAAAATTTAAGTACTTATGAATAACTCTTCAAACCACAGCACTGTCCTTTAGTTACCACACAGAAGAAAGAACTGCGGCAGCGATAAGGGCCATCTACAAGGTAAAAGATCTCGCAGCACTATCTTTATCCACGGCAATAATGTTATTCCACACAGTAATATCACCTGTCTTGTCTTACGGATTGGAACTAATTTGGGACCATCTCAAACTCAGAGGTCTCGAAAAGATAGAGAAAGTAAAAGCATGCTTTCTTAAATGTACTTTACAAGTTGGAAAATCGGCTCCTTCGCGCCTAGTATATGAATTGGCCAAAGAAACTTTTTACGTTCAGGACCTCAGAATGAGACTCCATCTGCCATCTACTGGAGCTTACAATGAACTTCTACGCAGAAGGGAAGAAAAGGAAAAGGAAATCGACCCCGACTTTTATACCTCAGATGCCATGTTGGTGAGAAACTGGACAAAAGAAAATCAAGATCAAAGACATATCATAACACGTCTCTCATAATCCAGAATCTTTTCATAATCCAGATGACAATTGTATATGCGTTTTATGTGGCAAACAGTGTGACAGGTTACCACATCAAGAGAAACATGTCGATAAGTGAATATTGTAAATCTTAATGCCCATTCGGGTGCCCTTTTCTAATAATAATAATAATAATAATAATAATAATAATAATAATAATAATAATAATAATAATAATAATAATAATAATTGCTAGCCACATTAGTTTACAAGTGATTGAAATACTATATACAAAGTGTAATGTCTGCATTGAAATGTTGCAGACTTAAAATGATTTTTTTGGATAGTGACAGGGAAATGATGATGTATTTTAATCAAGCGAAGAGAGGTGGTTTGATGTATCCATCATAGATGGTCATGTCCTTGTGTTGTAACTTGTTCAGACTTTGCAGGTGTTAATTAGTGACTGTTACAAACCAGAATTTCTTAAGTTACAAAATCAAGGAGAGATACTGCTAGTGTTAGGATTTCAGTTAATTGAGAAGAGTAGTATATGTAACCTTAATGGTGAGTGTCAGTGCAGTTTGAAGTTGAGAATGATGATTAAAAAGTGCATTAAGGTGGTAGCAAATCTTCTTATAAATACACGTTTAATTGTATATTTCAAGTGGGAGTATGCTGATGAATGTTGACAACGTTATTACAGTGTGCTGTGTAATTTGAGTTTTTCTTATAATATATAAGCTACTGACTAAGGTCGACAAAGGGTAACCACCCCACAGCAGGAGCGATATCTGGCCTTAATCGCCCGACGAAATCCGAGTGCACCTGCAAGACAATTGTCGGCGGAGCTTGCAGTCGTTTCAGGGGTTGCCCTTTCCCGGCAAACTGTGTACTGGAGGCTTGTTTGCCCGACGTCCAGCGGTGTGCGTCCCGCTCACTTCAGCACAGAGACGGGCCCGGTTACTGTGGAGCTGTCAACATCGAAACTGGACCATGAATGAATGGAGGCATGTGCTCTTGACACATGAATCCCGCTTCAGTTTGCAGAACGATTCCCGTCGCACATCCATCTGGAGAGAACCGGCTAGCCAATACAACCAAAGGAACAACTAAGTTTGGTTGAATTTTTATCATTTTCAACTGCATGGGTTGTAGGGTTATATTAGTGAGTCATGTGCATATATAAAGTAGTCTTGCTTGCTGAATATCTTATTTACTGAGTATGATATGTCATTCTACTCTTATGGATGAGTTATGTTCTTTCTTGTAATGTGTTGTGTTGTTATTATTGTTGTTTTACCAACGAATGTTAGTTATATTTTGTCATTGTCAAATGTACTTTGTAAGCTGGTCGAATACTTGTTTCGATTTTCGTATATTATTATAAACTGTTTCGTGTTTTTTAACTATTAAACATGATTTATATTTCATATACAACTGATTTTTCCTTACGAACATTATAACTTTATCGGCGTTAGTTATATTATTAGGAATGCATCTCCAGCTGCGTTCCACAGCAGAAATTGGGCCCAATTTTTCTGCCATGTTGGATTCTGCATTATGGTCTGATAGGTTGTAGTTGGATTTTAACCTTCATCAACATCCCTGCAACTCACACACCACTAATCCTCCACCACAATACCACGCAGTTACATACACATGGCAGATGCCGCCCACCCTCATCGGAGGGTCTGCCTGATAAGGGCTGCTCTTACAGTTACCGTATTAATGATTTCAAAATAAACAGGCTCATCTCATTTATTGTCGCTCATATTAGTTACCGGTACCGTAGGCCCTATTCATTCGATATTTTAGCGTACAGAGGCGACTCAAATATCTTCACGCTAATTTCAGTTAATAACACTGAGTTACAAAATGAATTTGTTTCAAGGCTTTGAGTTTTGATGGGTGATTGTAATATAGTTTTGCCTCCTGTTTATGAATCTGAAATCAAATTTTATAAATCACGTAAGGATTTTACAGAATTTCAAATTAAGTATTTACTTAATCTATAATGTCACTTACAGCGAAGTTTGGGAATTAAACTCCAGTAAAGTAACTATAACTAACTTAAAATAAAAAGAATCCAGAAAACAACTTATCATTTACCTTGTTTGTGAACATATAAAATTAAATTCTACAAATGGCAAGTCCACGATACAATTTTCATGACTTAAACTCTCCTCCTTTTGCTGCGGAAGTGTGATCTTCGTGATCGTCTGACGTGTTGCAACTCCGGATTGTGCCTCTTCATAGACCAGCAATAGTCAGTTAACATCACAGCATTCCACCTGCCCTGATAACGTGTTTCTATCTCTTTCATGTCCTGGTGGAACCGCTCTCCATGTTCTTCACTAAAATCTCCTAAGTTTTCAGAGAAAATGTCGAGGTGACTATGAAGGAAATGTAGCTTGATACTCATATTACAACCCAAATTTTTCATAGCTATCAACATATCTTCTACGATTTTCTTGTAATCCGGGTGCTTCCTGTTCCCCCAAAAACCGTTTATCACATTCTTGAAACCTATCCAAGCCAATCTTTCCTCAAAGGTCATCAACGTCTCAAATTGTTCATCTGTCGTAAGGCTCCGTATTTGTGGCCCCACAAAGATTCCTTCTTTTAGTTTCGCATCAGACAGGAAGGGGAATTTCTGACAGATGTACTTAAAACAGTCACCATCTTGATTTAGTCCCCTTACGAACTGTTCCATGATCCCTATTTTAATATGGAGAGGTGGCAGAATGGTTTTTTCTCGTTTCCCCAAACATGATCTTAATATATTCTTGTCTCCTGGATACATTGTTGTTCTAGATGGCCGTTCCTGTCTAATCCAGTCTGCATCACGTCTACGGCTGTCCCACAGGCAGAGGAAGTATGGATACTTTATGTAACCTAACTGTTGTCCGAGAAGCATTCCTATAACTTTTAGATCACCACATACAATCCATTCGTGCTCTGAATACTTAATTGCCGTTAATAACATTGCAAGGGTTTTATAGTTTCCCTTCAAGACGTAAGAATACGCTACAGGTATCGAACCATACTTATTGGTGATGTGTAAGTGTACAGCTTTGATATTGTTTACGGTTCCATCGATAAATAACCTCCATTCATTCTTGTTGCATGTAATTCCGTATTTTGATACTACTCCCTCAATGTTCTTAGAGCAAACAAGAGGACCCTCGTCAGTGAAGTACTCACGAAATTCTCCTTTTTCTCTTTCGGTACCAGGAAAATGTTGTACCTGGAGCTAGCAGTCTTTCTCTCCTTTAAACGAGAACCCAGCATTTGTGACAACTCCTTTGAGAGACCCAGATCTCTTACCAAGTCGTTTAGTTCACATTGAGTAAACAACTCCGGTTGTAGCTCTTCTGTGGTTATCAAGATTTCATCGCTGTCACTAGAACTAGACGATGATGATGATGATGATGATGACGATGATGATTGCAGGGTTGCTGGTGGGTTACGCACAGGAATGTCAGGTCCATGTGTTACAGGTCTGATTGCTGATTTCAGGTTTGGATATGCAATGCTTTCAATACTTTTCTTGTTATGGCCTTCAACTTTTACAATACAAAAATAACAATCATCCGTGTGATTTTTTTTTTTTTGCTCTCTCTACACCATCGGGATTCCTAAAGGTAACGACTTCTGCTTCCCCTGAGTCCATTTTCTTAATCCCGTAACACACGTATGACACACGCTATGCGGCGCAAACTTTTTATCTTGAGATCTGTACCCTTTATTTACAATCATATTTATGTCATTACCCCAATGAAGATCTTTCCTTATATTTATACCTAGGTATTTACAATGATCCCCAAAGGGAACTTTCACCCCATCAACGCAGTAAATAAAACTGAGAGCACTTTTCCTATTTGTGAAACTCACAACCTGACTTTTATCCCCGTTTATCACCATACCATTGCCTACTGTCCATCTCACAACACTGTCGAGGTCACCCTGCAGCCGCTCACAATCTTGTAACCTATTTATTACTCTGTACAGAATAACATCATCTGCAAACAGCCTTATCTCTGATTCCACTTCTTTACACATATCATTGATATATATATAAGAAAATATAAAGGTCCAATAATACTGCCTTGAGGAATTCTCCTCTTAATTTTTACAGGGACAGATAAAGCTTCACCTACTCTAATTCTCTGACTTCTATTTTCTAGAAACAGAGCCACCCATTCAGTCACTCTTTTGTCAAGTCCAGTTGCACTCATTTTTGCCAGTAGTCTACCATGATCCACCCTATCAAATGGCTTAGATAAGTCAATCGCAATACAGTCCAATTGACCTCCTGAATCCAAGATATCTGCTATATCTTGCTGGAATCCTGCAAGTTGAGCTTCAGTGGAGTAACCTGTCCTAAACCCAAACTGCCTTCTGTCAAACCATTTATTAATTTTGCAAACATGTCTTATATACCGGTAATCAGAAAGAATGCTTTCCCAAAGCTTACATACAATGCATGTCAAACTGACTGGCCTGTAATTTTCAGCTTTATGCCTAACACCTTTTCCTTTATATACAGGGGCTACTATAGCAACTCTCCATTCATTTGGTAAAGTTCCTTCACATAAATATGATTGTAAATAAAGGGTACAGATGTCTGCACATGGTTATGAGAGTATTTAGGGATTGTAGTAAGGATCTAAAGGAGAGAGCATATTTGTCTCTGGTGAGACCTCAACTTGAGGATGGTTCCAGTGTATGGGACCCTTACCATGATTACTTGATTCAGGAACTGGAAAATATCCAAAGAAAAGCAGCTCGATTTGTTCTGGGCGATTTCCGGCAAAAGAGTAGCGTTAGAAAACTGTTGCAAAGTTTGGGCTGGGAAGACTTGGGAGAAAGGAGACGAGCTGCTCGACTAAGTGGTATGTTCCGAACGGTCAGTGGAGAGATGGCGTGGGAGGACATCAGTAGACGAATAAGTTTGGATGGTGTCTTTAAAAGTAGGAAGGCTCACAATATGAAGATAAAGTTGGAATTCAAGAGGACAAAATGGGGCAAATATTTGTTTATAGGAAGGGGAGTTAGGGATTGGAATAACTTACCAAGGGAGATGTTCAATTTCCAATTTCTTTGCAATCATTTAAGAAAAGGCTAGGAAAACAACAGATAGGGAATCTACCACCTGGGCGACTGCCTTAAATGCAGATCAGTAGTGATTGATTTATTAGATGAGTGGCTAATGCACGGTGCAATAATTACACTGGGTAACATCATTTTCGGGCTTTACATGAAAATCGCAATCCACCCGCCATCCAGGCCAATGGATTCGGATCCAAGAGGCCGGATGTCAGTGGTACATTGTTCAACTTTCGGTGTAAAATATTAGCATAACACGACCAAAGAATAGTCTTGTAGTGAAAGCAGTTTTTAGTGGTTTCTCTAAGTGTTCTACCATGTCAGGATATAGAGAGGACTTCTTCTAGTTCATCAAGCTGAAATTCTGTTTTCTTCTGTCAGGAGGTAAGTTCGAATACGTTGCGGATATAATAATGTATTACTTTTGGCAGCTACGTCAAGCAGTTTTGGTAATAGACGCGTAACGGTTACAACTGGTGGTGATTGTACAATTTATTTATTTCCAAGCCAGTAATAGTGCTCGTCACAAACTTAGATTTATAATGGGAGATAAACATGTGATTTGCTGTGGAAGTGTTACTGTCACAACTTTCTTCTACTTCAGCATGTTTTTTACGATAATGTTAAATTGAAGTTCTGTAGGAAGGAGGAAGTTTCATCTCGAGCTGGCCGTCATGCTGTGTAGAACTCGCCGGTGACTGGTACAGCTCCTATCCGGCAGCAGAGTCACGTTCTTAATCGTATGATTTCAACTTTCGTTTCAGTCATTAATAGAGGGGAAGGTGGTAATACAGGACGGGGTTGGAACATGGGACACATCAATTCCAGCTATTCTAATGGCGTGAACGTATTGTGGCAGCGCCATTTTGTTTCTGATTCTATATAGCCTTGTCAGAGAATGTAGCGCATCAGTCGCTTGAGGGCTGTTGTTGTGAGAGGAGGGTTTAGATTTTCAACGAGTTGAAAGTTTTCTCAGACGGATATTTCCGCTTGTGTTCTTCAGCAATTAGGTAAGGTACAGTTATTTCATTTCTGCTATTGTACAGAGGATAGTAGTAGCTTTATAGTTGTTACATGTTTCGCCCTCTGAATAAACGTACGTTGGAATATTTTAAGGTTAAATACTCCTAGGCTATTGGTGGCATTATGGGACAGACATGTCCCATATTACAACTACAATGTTTATGTGTGCAGGTTTCGACCGCTCGCTGGTTAGAGATGCGAAGGACAAAGTTGGGGCCTTCACCGAAGGCAATCCGTAAAAAGTGGAATGAAGACGACATGAAAGCTGCAATTACAGCCGTGAGAACAAAACAAATTAAGTGTGCGACAAGCTGCTAATCATTACAATGTGCCAAGATCAGACAGGTGACATTGCTGTCTACGGAATCAAAGTCACAGGGATTTATCCTCTGGACAAAAGTGTTTTCATAGAATCTGATTTCATTGATTGCCAACTCCAGTTCAACCAAGATTAGATCACAGTGGACAGAGCAATTATTTTAGTCCTCAGGATATTGCACCTGTTCTCATTCTGAAGAAAAAGACAAGTAACAGGGGACGAAAAGCATCAGTATCCACAGTGGTCACAGGTTCACCGTACAAGACATCACTTGAAATTTCTCGACAAAAGTAAAGTCCCAAAGATGCCCATCAAAATGAAAGACCTAGTACATTAGGATACCAGATAACTTCGAACAACCCTTCTAGTGCTTCAAACAGGCAAAAATCAACTTCAAATGGAACCTCTGCTACATTGAAGACGAAGACAACAAGTAGACCTAAGCTACAACAATAATCTCTACGTGCAAAAAGAAGACTGCCATTCAGAGAAGAATCTTCTGACTTGGAAGACAAAGACGTGTCAAATATGGGGAATCAGAATTATCCCTTCCTCCTAAAGACTCAAAACCAGGAGAAGATAATGCAGAATGCATCTTCTGTAGTGAGATGTTTAAAGACTCGAAAGCGGGAGAAATGTGGATTAGAGGCATAGTTTGTAGCAGATGGGCTCATGTGGATTGCTCAGCATGTGAACAAGCTGTTTTTATTTGTGATTTCTGCACATAGACATTTTGTTTCTTTAAAGAATTCTGTTGTCTTTTCTTCTGATGACATTTCTTGTTATGAGAGTTGTGACCTTTTTAAAATGAAAGAAACAGTCAAGGAAAGTTTGAAAGACTGAAAGTGTGGTTTCATACTAGTATGTATACATTTCTAATGTTATAGATTCATTAACTACAAAATTATAGTAATGCTACATTGAAATAGAATTTCACTCTCTGTGTCCCATATTTCAACCTCAAATTCTTAGTGCTCATCTTTGCAGCATGTTTACTTTTTTGGAAAAATGACTATAAATATTTGTAATTTGGTATTTATTATCTTGGAGGTACGAAGTTAAATGATATTTAGATTGGGATTTACTGTCAGTTACCTTGTATAAAATAAATATTCGGTGATAATGACTTAGGAAAAAGTATGACCCATACTACCACCTTCTCCTCTACATCGCTGTGCGAGTGCAAGTCTACGGTATCTGGTAAATCATGTTATTGAGAAAATGGGGGTTTTAAGTTTTCTAAAGGTTCCAAACAATGCCCGTGCAAAACCGTGACAACTTCGGATATCGTGGTGAATTCTCTTTCAGTTTCCAGTTAAAACCCATGTATCTGTACATGACACTGTTTTGTACTGAACTTCGTACCGAATTTCTTTAAATAAGCTGAACTCCAGCGTTATACAACTATTTTAAGGGTCTAATGTTACATACTTACCATTGTTCACACTTTTACGTTGAGATCACATTAAAATACACCTACTGAACTGAAAATGGACTTATCGTGGTTTTGGTGGCGAAATATCAGTGTATGACTTAAGGAGGAATGCTGTCTGTTGGTGCTTGATCTTTGTTTACACAGTAGGCTACTTGTTTGTCCGGTGGAGATACAAATTGATAGGAATTAATTTCTGGTATTAAGATTTCCTGTCCATATGTGACCTAATTATTAATTATTTTGACAGAATATTGTTTTAGTTAGGAGAGGGGGCATTATTACCTGAATAGCTGTGGCTCGAATTCTTGTACTTACTCTGTTGGAATTTTCACCTGAAGAAACAGATGGTATTGAGAAAATGTCTGCCGTAAAATCCATACCAAGAATAATGAAACCTCAGAGTCTAAAAGTGACATGTCACAGCGTGTGCAAGATGTAATGGCAGTTTCAGTGACATAACTATCAATTGGTCTTGTCACTAGACAATACTGTTATAGTGGATGGTAGGAATCTGTGGGCCATTTTGCGAGTCAAACCTGGGGCTAATGGTCTTGTCGCTAGCCAGACATGTCTCATATTCTGTCATGTTCTTATCTGTAGGCAGTGAAAGAATAGCTCTGAACTTGGCAACATTGTGCAGCACACTGTGAACCATGCCATGTTGGATTTTGATCTCTCACCTTGAGTTAGTTACTACAATTTTACTGAAATCCTCTTTGTTTTATTCTTCTGACTAGAGTTAAGGGAAAAGGGTCACCTACCTCAGATTTACATCCCCTAAAATCTAAATCCCCTTAGTGACATGAACATATATCAGGGGTATTATTGCAATTCCCAATGTTTAATTCAGTGATTGAAGATGATTCCCAAATTGTATGTGTATACAATTGCTTGTATTTTGCAGGGTATTTTGTCATAAAGTATGGAGGAACCTGTCTTTGTCAAATGTGAGCCATGGTGGTCTTTAAATACAGAAGATGAACCCCCAAACCTTGTAAGTTGATTATCATAAATAATATTTAATAATTGAGAATGTAACATGGAGTCAATTGGATGAAAGCCAGTGGAGTTTTTTCAGACCACAGAGGGGCTGTCAGACCAGCCAAGTAACTGTAAAATACTATGAGAAGAGTAGACAGTTACTCTTATATTTTGCAGATTTAGAATAGGCATATTACAATGTACCAACTAAAAGTTGTTGGTTGTTAAGCATAGAATATTACAGGCTCACTGTAGTTACTGGTTATTCATGGTATACATGGATCATTATATAGCAAGGAGGGATTGAGGTGAGTGGAAATATAGTAAGATTCTTGACTATGTGATGGATTTGGTCAGAGTGGCAGATCTCCAGTGTAATGTTTTCGAGCTGGAAAGGAGGTGGAGTGAGTTAGTATTTCCAAGACTGAAGGATGTCTGTTGGCAACAACAAAAGAAAATATATGGAGACTGAATGTCTGTTAGAAAAAGTGAATATGAAAAAGTAGATCATTTTAAGTGCCAGGATGGTGATATGTTACGTGAAATTGTATGTAGATGTAACAGAGATGTTGCAGTGACCATTGGTATTCCTCAAGAAAGGACTCATTTCAACACTGTTTGACATCAACTTTGTGGTATGGGAGGTAAGCTGGAAGGACTCAGAATATGTTATTCATAAGCAGGAAGTAACTACACATGAAAATATCAAAAGTGATTGGTGGTACAATTACGGGTTTGAACAATTGCAGGATGGTACTCAGACTGAAAAGAATAAGGATAAGTTAGGAATGCTGTCAATGATAATTGTGTGCATATAAACCTATGTCCTCAACTGCATTGATCTCATATTTATCTTCTTTCTCACCTCACCATTTGGTTCGTTATTACCCTGCAGATAGATTTCATAAGATCCTTGACAAGAACTAAATTTAACCTTGGTTATTGCGATTTGCAATGGAATAGTTTTTCAGTTTGAATAACGTAGTTGAATGTTCATGTTCGCTTATGTTTCTACAACAGAGCTTTGTTTGAATACAAAGGTAAGTGGTTTCACATGAGGAGAAGGTGCGTTCTTGATGCTGTGGGTGTAGCACAAGATGGTATCTGCTGAACTGCATTTATAAAATAAAAGGTGAATTAACAGGACACTCGATCTCTGCAATTTTGTCACATATTTATTTTGCCCCCTGTCTCATTTAATTGGCATCCCTTGGTAGGGGTCTTAGTGTTGTGCCATTTTACTTTGTATTGTTTATGGTGTTGCAAATTAATATTTTCTTTCATTTTGGTTCTGTTCGGCTTACAATCTGTTTGGAGTGATTTTCAAGCTTAATGTTCTTAGATGATGTGAAGCACTTCCCAAAAGGGAGCAGCTATACTTGTTTTATTGGTCATATGCTCTTACTCAATCCCACATTTTTGCCCTGTTTTACCTTTGTCTTACTTGATATTGGTCTGCATCATATTGCAAGATCTCTCCAGTTTTTTTGGTTACTCTTGCTGAAAGAAGAGATGTAGTTTCGACTACATACTTTATTTTGGGGTGCATTTTTTGTGGCAACATTCTCTACTACCATTACTAAATGAAAGGCACCAAAACCCTTCATACACATAGTTCATTGTACTATTCCATCATTAACATCAAAATCTCATTTTAAAAATATTGGGTGGTTGAACAACACAGTCCAATTATTGTGATGTTTTCTGCTAAATTCCAGTTGTTCTTCCAGGGGTCCCGGGCCTCATATCTCCATCCTTAATTTTTATCCATTCTTGGCAGTAATTCCTGTTAGTTAACTGTGATTAGATGGAAGGGAAGTTTAGTTTATGAGTGAAGGCAGTATTTCATGTTCATTTCAAAATATCCGTTTGAAAAATAGGAATTTGGTGATGGTAAATTTAGGCCTCATCCCCGCCCTTCCTATCTTATATCCCCGTATTCATCCATTCTTGTGATGATATGATTTTTTTGCAAGGAAGGCTGGGCACACGTGCCCGAGCACCGTGAAATTCCTATCGATTCAGTTCTTCCACTTCCTTGCCATTTCATGATGTGTTGAGTTTTACAGCTAGATGCCATTCCCAACTTCATTACCATTGGCATGAGTGGGGTAGCAAACAAATGAGCCTGGCATGAGACAGATGGAATTTAATCATTGATACAGGAATGAAAAAAAAATAGGAACATTTATACAGAGAAATATTATCTAACACTCAATCCATGAACATTATTTTGTTTCTGTACCTATGAGCCATAGCAAAAACTTTGTCAAAATAAAACTTTAACACAGTGGATGCTTTCCTACTAGACGCCTCTTTTTAGATGTAAAAATTTACAATAATTCCAAAAGTAAAACAACTACGTAACTGTCACTTAGTACCATGTATTGTAGAAGTTGAAATTTGCTGTCTTACCTCCTATTGAGAACAAACTACATGACAAGGATGCTGGTGTATTCTGCAAGTACAAACACCCTAAGCTACTCATAATTGAGTAAAACAGACATTTCAATTCTAGAAGATGAAGAAGTATTTGTGTGCAACATTTTCAAAAAAAATGGGCATGGTACCATACCGCTCAGAGTATGTATGTTGCTTAAATGATTCCCCCAACAGCCTTACTGTTCTGTTGAAGTAACAACTGTAGATTGCATTGTTGTGTCATTGTGCAATATAGGGATAATTTTTTTAGGGTAGTCATCTCAATTAGGAACACCTGCGCTAAATTTCAGCTCCTCCTCTTGTTGGAAGTGACTTATTTTAGGATGTATTTTTAATGTACTTGGTTCGATCCCCATGAAGAAACTCTCTGGTATCATAAAGTTGAACATACAGGGGGCTCAATTAATGTTTGCAGTACAGTATAGCATTGATCACGCATTGAGCATAGTAATAATAATCGTGAGGGAATAACAATATTGGAACCTTTTACATGACTACCCAACAACACTTAAATGGTTGTCAATCATTAGGCTTGAGTGTAGAAGGGAGGGTTTAAAACAAGGATGAAAATTGTAAGATCATGATCAGATACCTTGAGAAACTACTAAACTCCAAATATCCATGATAAATGGCAAAGAAAAAAATCTGAAACAATGAACAAAATTCAGTTGCACCGGACAAACACAACTTCATAAAATAATTGCAGAGCTGAAGAATAACAAACCACAGGTGAAGGCTTAGTCACAGAAGAGATTCTGTAAATTGGTGGAGAAATCACATGTACAAATTTAAGGCAAGAAATGGAAAGTATCTGGGAATCGAAAGTAATCCCTGATGATTGGAAAACTACTTTCATTCATCCTTTACATAAGAAAGGTGGTAGAATGGATCCTAATAATTAATATTGTGGCATTTTGATTGTTCCCGTACTATATACGGCATTATCCAAGGAACTGCAGATGAGGCTAGTGGAGCTAATACATCAACAGCTTGGAGAATATCAAGCTTATGATTCAGTTGACAGGGTATTGCTGTTCGACATACTGGTAGAAGTTGATGTAGATGCCAAAGTAACTGTATTATTCAGATACTAATGGACACCCATTCCAAGTAAACTTCACGGAGCAGCTCTTGAAGGAGTTTGAAATCAAAACGGGGGTCATACAGGGTGATGAGCTATCACTGGTACTCTCCAGCTGTGTTTTGGAAAAGATCATCTGCAAATAGGAAAACAGGATGAGAAAGGACTGCTCAACCAAGTGTACATTGGAGGATCATAAACAGCATCGAGATCAACTGCCCTACATTTGTATATGATCTTGTGATCCTGTCTCGAAACTCTAACTCAGTTAAATACACTTAAAGCACAACTCCAAATTTCCCTTGAAAAAACCAAGTATGTGACCAACATCAAAACAGCCCCTATCACTTCATGGTAACATAGCAAGAGTAGACAGTTTCAAGTACCTCAAGAAAATCTACACCTGACAGCCATCAAGAGAGAAGCCAGCTGCACCTAGCAAGAGAAAATTGCAATTGATTTTTTGCAGGACACAGGCTTTATACAAGGAAAGACCAATACAAGTCAAGCTGAAGTAAGACACTATGACACATTGATTAAAATGGAGTGTCTGTATGCTAGTGAATGCCTCCAATGACAGGAATGTCAGGACTAAGAGAAAGAGAGAAATTTGAAATATCCAGAGGTCCAAAAATTGTGGGTGGCCAGCTTATGGGGAAGTGGAGAAGTGTACCAGGAAAGCAAAAGTTTGACTCAGTCATTGAGGAAAAGAATACTCAAATTTAATGGACATCTGTTTAAAATGGATGAGAAGAGGCTGACAAAATAAATTTGTAAATGATTTGGTAGTAGACATAAAATTTCTGACAAATGGGTCAGGGAGGTAAAAAATGATCTTGAGCAGTCTGAATTAAATGAGGAAGTTATCCTAAAATGAAAAAGTATAGATCAGTGATTGACAGCTTCAGTGGTTTCCATGATGAATGGAAACTGAATAAGGGATGGACAGAGGAAAGATGACAGGCTGGCAGAGAAAGAATGCAAAGATTTTGGGCTGCAAGGAAGGCTTCCAATAATGTTTGATTGTTGCTTGACATGGTCTCAAATAGCCATATATGAATATAGTAATAATTGGCAAAGCAGTAGGGATTTCATGCCCTTTTGCTGAGTCAACATTGTTAATTGGTGCAGTATATGAAAGATCTATTACCTCTCTGACTTAACGAAGGTCATCACATCATAACATAACCTAACAACCTCTCAGTTTCTCTTGGAAGAGCCCTGTAGGCCAGGTTAGAGACCAAGGGACTCTCCCCTTGGATCATGCCCCTGTCCACCAAACATTAGCTGGTCTTCTTGGCTGTTCACCTCTTCCTCAGGCTTGAAACTGGACAGGTGGATCAGTTTGAGAGACCAGATATTGGTATGTGAGGATCTTGTAAAGAACATGGTCTTTTATACTCAGTGTGTGGAGGGTAAATTGGAAGTTGGAGGAGGAAAAGAGGGCAAAACATATCTGAAGACAGCAATATTTAAAGGTGAAGGAGAATAGACCGTGTCGCACTATTGAATTGGTGTGCGGGTATAGGCTTCACTAGTTTGGTGACAGATGGCAGCAGCTGTATGTAGTTCATCTCCTTTTTATTAGTACCGGAGAGCACCACCATGAGATATTTAGGTCATTGTGTATGTATATGAAGGTTTTTTTATATAGACATGATAGGGATTGTGCAAGTTAACTGAGTGATTTGTGTTGCAGACCTGTCAGGTTAAATTAAAATTGTAATCAATACAACAACAGTGTTCTGTGTTTTAACATTTAATTTTAAATATTTATGGGTGTTAATATAAGTTAGATTAGGATGTTGTGATTTGATATATGTAAAGCTCGTTGATGAAAAAAGTGGATATCTTTTGAAACATGTACAAGTATTAATTGTATAAAAGACCTGTATAAAAATATTGAGAGGAGTATATAACTCCCTGTGAAATTTTTAATGAACTTAGAGACCAAAAAGATGGTCAAATTCATAGACCTGTCAGGTTGCATTTGGGATGTAGTGGTTTTGAACAGCTTTGCTAACAGCCCTGAAGTCAGTGTTCTGTTGTTTACCATTTCCATACCTTTACTAAGGCTACTGCCTTCTTGCAACTCTTTTCTGTCCTGTCATTGCCATGGGGCATGTCTGTGTTCATTTGTGTAAAAAAATAATAACAACAAAATCAGTGGTTATACTGGACTAATGTGTGATAGCACTTTCTGATCAAGGGAGCAAAGTAATTGGGCACTATGTCACTCTTCATTTCTGTAATATGTCTCCATATTAACACCTTATCTCTCTGCTGCAGTTGATTATAGAATAGTTGATGATCCAACCAGTTTTTTGCTGGGGACTCAACATATAACAAGTGAGATGGAAGAGATATCTCATGATGGCTGTACTTGCTAGTACTAGTGCTCTGAATTTTTAAATATTGAGATGAGTAAAATAATTATCAGTATTTATGCACACTTTTCCTGATGTATCCCTTGCATTATAATAGGATGGTTTTCTTCTACTGAACTGCACCCTTTAGCTTTAAGGATCTCCTATTTGTAGAAATGTTCTCTATATTTATAATTCTTTTAAATTAACTCATACACTCAAAGGTAATGAATTGTAAAGTTTATTTGTAGGTGACTGTATTAGCAAATGTTTGGAAATTTCATGCCTGATATATATTAATTTTCACAGGAACATTCTCAACCTGTATCAGAAATGATACCTCTGAAACAAGAAACTAAATTAGAGTTAATGGAGCCTGGGCCAACACAGGCAAATTCATTTGAGGTAATGTATATAATTTAATAAGCCATTGTCTGATAATGGAAATAGTGAGAAGATAGCCAAACAGATTTCGCTGTGTGACCCTTTATTTCTGTACATACAATTTGAATGTCCTTTTATAACCAGACTTTCATATTTGCTTTGGGTTGTTCCAAGATCTCACACTAGGTATCATGGAGCAGATGGTATATTTGCAAAGGCCTCCACTACCTATTGTGTAGGAGCTGGTATCATTGCTACTAATGCTTTTGACTGTATAAATATCTTTGAACGCAGAGTTTCTGTACATTTTTGTTTGTTACTGTTATTGGTGTTGAGTAGTATAACATGAGAAAACTACAGATTTGATTTCAAAGAGGGACTCCGTATCATAGGGCACTAAGTCAGAATATGTTCTAAACTGTCGTTTTTGTAGGCTTGTTAGGTATTCTATACAATATTCTAATTTTCTTCACACAGTTTCAAGGTTTTCACTAGGTGTTGTAATGCATATTTAGGTGTTGTGTGACAACTAGCATTTTTCCAAGGCCTATAGCTCCATACCATACAACAGCTGAAACAGTTCCAAGATATTTTGCAATGTGCATAGTGCATGGCAGCTGGCATATTGCAGGAATTGCCTATTCATGGCCGTTTCATATTAGCTTGATTTCATGACAGTTGTGTGAATTGTGTATAACTTGCTTCTTGAAGTTTTGATATCATGAGTTGATTGAGTTATCTTCACTACATAAACTCTCACATGCAAATTAGTTTACATGTGTTGGGATACATCCCCATCCCTGCAGTTGATTCTGCAGAGACTCATCTGAGGAGAAACTGTTTGGGAGGACTAGACCAACTGCATTGAGATCTGGTAGAATGATGAGTGAAGGCAGTAAACTTGATGATAATTGTAATCCTGCTATAATATATGAGTACATAAAATAAATACTTTTTTTCTGTAGTTTTAAATGTAACATGGTGTATCACAGTTATCAATTTCAATGAAAGTAACATGGTCAATGGAGATGTCAAAACTTTGCCTAACTCCTGTCATTGTTATATAATAATATGTTTTGTTGGAAACAATGTCTGCAGAAATATTTATCATTGGAAGAAAATGAAATGGAAATGTTTTCTTTCAAGAAAATGATTAGGAAACTGTCTTGGAAAGGTGGTAAGCAATTCATAAATGCGGATAGCTTTGTTGGGATGAGGACCATTACATGTCTACTTTACAGTTAGAATCCTCTTTGCAGTGGAAAGAAACAAAGTGACAAGTGAAGTCATGAATAGAAACATTGCAACAAGGAATGGTGCACCTAATAGGATAAACAGAATAGCTTTCTTTCGTGGAAAGAGGAATGTCATGTCCCTTCAAGTTTCTCCTTTTCTGTTGCCACCAGTTCAACTGCTACTCTATGATTTTGTGTTCCTTTTCATTTTCCTACCCCTCCATATAATTATGACTTGATTTAACCCTTCACATCTTCTTTTTCATTTCCATTGGAAGATGCATTGATTATTTTTGTGCTAGTATGATACTTATTTTCTTATCTGCTTCTTGTATATATATTTTACCCTTCTCTCCTTATTTATTTATAGCCTTGTAAAGATATTAAGGAAGAAATCTTCATTGAACAACATCAACCTGTTCCAAATACCAAAGAAGAAAGCAAGTAAGTACATCACTAAACCTACATAATATGAAATATCTCCATTACGTATTTACTAACATACTCACTTGCATGTATTTTTTATATTCATGTAGTGCCCATTTTCATCAATTTAATTTTCTCCTTACAAGGTTAAGGTCGGATAATCTTAAAAGCTTCTGGTTAGAACTAGGTGAAATGTTCAGGATCTTTGAGAACATGTTTTATCTGTTTATAGTTTTAGCAGGAACAGTCTGTGAAATGTATGCGAGATAAATCAGGTATTTCTGAATTAGGTTCGTTTCATTTCTTTGAGCAACCGTGAAGCTTGTCTTCAATCTTTCACTGTCACTGCAGTATAAATCATCATATTTTTTAATATCGGAAATGTGATTTGCAAATATTTCCTCCAAAGCATTCTCAACTTTCTCAGAAATATGGACTTTTATACCTACCGTTTCACACAGCGATAGATTGTCCACTAAATGTACAAGTTCAGCATTGTTTGATTTCATATATAATGAAAGAGAATTACTTCAAACTATGGTAATTAAATACAGAAACTTGGTCAACCATTGTTTTGTTGTTCAATATATTTGTTTGGTACATTTATTTATATTGGCTTCTTTTCTAACACTTGACCTCATTATACAACTGTTGCCTGCAGGTGTATTAACTTAAAATGTACTAGAGTTGCAGTATACTCAAACACACACTCTCACCTTCATAGAAGAATTTTTTTTTTTTTTTTTGCTAGTTGCTTTACGTCGCACCGACACAGATAGGTCTTATGACGACGATGGGACAGGAAAAGGCTAGGAGTAGAAAGGAAGCGGCCGTGGCCTTAATTAAGGTACAGCCCCAGCATTTGCCTGGTGTGAAAATGGGAAACCACGGAAAACCATCTTCAGGGCTGCCGACAGTGGGGTTCGAACCTACTATCTCCCGAATACTGGACACTGGCCGCACTTAAGCGACTGCAGCTATCGAGCGCGGTATAGAAGAATTTATATGGTGTACTGTACACTAACCATTTTGAATATCAAGTAATCTTGCTCTCCAAGAATAATTATACATGTTACATAGCAGTCAAGTAGTGAAGATGACATCTGATTTAATGTATCAGTGTTCTGTGTTTTTATGAGAATTTAGTCTTGTAATTTGTTCCTACAGGTGTCGTCTTTCTTTGAATGCATTTGATCCCAATTTGCAAAGGAAAAAATCTTGACAGAAGAAGACGGATTAGGTGCATTAAGGAAAGATGTGTCTGAATTTTTAAGACAGTGAAGACGAGTTTTCAGTGAATGAATCTGTGAAATCCATTCACAGTGATGTTATGTTCCATCAAAAACAGTCACATGACAACTATCGTTTTCCTTTTCATTTCATACTTGTTCAGTAACTTTGTACATCTAGAGTTGGCATGTGTCATAATTTGCTGAACATGACCTAGTTTTTATAATTTGAATATCTGAAAGGAAATAAAATTTATTTTCAACTGCCCAGAATTATCTAGTAACACTCATGTTTACCAAGGAAGCAGTCCAGCATAAAATGATCAAAAAATAAAAATAAGTCTTGAATAAACAAATACAATTTTGTATTCCACAGTTAGAAATGACAGGCATTGGAGATAAATAACTCTCTTTCAAGCATGATTGCATCATTTCTATCATTCATTAGAGCAGCAGCTGACTGTGCACATGATTTTTGCAGCTCTAAAATAAATCATTGAGAGTTCCATAATCCTTCAGTTTTGCTTGTTGGGTTGTAATTGTAATAATGAAAATAACAAAAATGTCTCATTTCCTCAGTTTCCTGATGGTGAGAAGTCACCCAAACAAATTGAATCATAGATAAGAATGGGTAAAAGAACTCTAAACCATACAAAGAAAGTACGAAATGTCCCAAATACTTTAAGGTGGAGGAGTTGGAGACTTGAAATTGCAATGAAGGAATATAAAATTCAGGCAAAATTGAAACAACAATGGGCTGACTCATTATGTGATAGGAAACTCTTCTTACTTATCTAAATCCAAGCTTGAAACCAGTACTTAGTGAGAAAAAATTGTTGCCAAGGGAATATATAATGCAAATAAAGATCATTTTGTAATGCTATCAAATTGCATAAACTGTTCCCAAATGCATGAAAAATAATCAATCAACTGAATGTGAGATGGGAGGAGAAGTTTTGTGTAACACAGAAGTAGCAAGGGAAGTGACGCTATTGCACCTGGACACATCATTCCAAATTGAAGACTAGGAGACAAAAGAATTAGCAGCCACAATCAAAGATTGGATCTCCATACCTAATATTTTAAATGTAATTATCGATTCAATACGGACCGTAAAAATGAAATATTTGACACTAAACTACTCTGTTTTAGTTTTAACACTAATGAATTAGCTGTCACACTCCACTCTGAGAGATATGCAATATTCAGGAAAAATGTACTCAGAAGTGGCCACATTTCACTTTTATATAATAATGCATACAATAGTAAGATGTAGTTACCCAATTTTGAATCCTGTTCCCAATTGTGATATGAAAATTGGTCCTGCCCTGCACACTGGTTGATGCCATATATACCTTTCCAACTTTACCGAGATTAATCAAGGTGTTTTCAGACTTTATTTGGATGGTTGTTGCCATTTGGTTTCAAAGTATTTGAAACTTCTGTAATATAAAACAGGTCAGTTTTTCTGTGAAAGGCAAGTAAAAAGTAGTATTAAAAATGGAGGGATTTGTAAATTAATGATTTATTTTAAGGTGAATTTCTGCTGTAACTCACATTAGCAAATATATATGGTAAATGTAAATTAGTTTTATTCCTTCTTCAGGAAAATGAATGAGTGAATAAATGAGTAACTTTGTTTCAGTTATGTGACCTGAATCATGGGCTAATGGCATGTATTTACACAAACTGTGCTTTTAAAGAATTACTTTACAGCATCATTCTGATATGGTAGGCACCAAGGTAATCCACAAGTTACAAGAAGGTATTCCCAGAATATTGTTTTCTCTTTTCAATTCCTTCTTTTCATGCATTGTTTGCTTAACTTTTCCACTCCAGCTACCACTCCCAACGTATGTGTTGCTCTTATGAAGTAGCCTAAATCTCTTCCTCTTGCAATTTGCTCACATTACGCCAGGGTGAACACCGACCTGTTTTACAAAGACTTTCTCTGTTTGCTCTATTCAGTATAAAATTCCTGCAGTTCTGCTTCTCTATTTCTTTGACAAACCTTCAGCAAACATATTGCAACACTTGCCATTATTATTTCAGACACGCTCTCTTTCATTATCTGTCATAGCTTGCAGTGATTCAGGAATGCAGGTCTTCCTTGACCCCTACAATGGTCCAAACTCCAGAGGTATATACATCACATGACAAAACTGACATAAACCTATCCCAGTCTGTAAAGGAGTAGCTAGCATCATTTCAATTGAGAGAAGTGGGCTATTAGGTGTAGAACTACTGCTCCAGGATCTGGAAAGGATTAAAATCGAAGAAAGCCACAGTTCTATGTTTTTGTGGCATGTCTTAGAACTCGTGTGGGACAAAATTCTGTCTGTCAGACATTTAAAATCTATACAAATAGATGGGACATTGTAAATAATAATATTAAATGTTTCATCTATCCAAGTTCACATCTTCATGTCACTCAAATTGCTTCAAACCAGATAAAATTATGTACGTCTTCATCATAGACTCTTGCGGCATTTTGCATTAGGTCTGTGAGCCTCTGTGAAATAAAACATTAGTAACAATCTTTTTTAACAATGTAGTGAAGTGTTTACTTTTAATCTATATTTCACTAAGCTATTGCAGACTGCATTTATCAGTTGTTGCCAATTTATTTTCAATTTCTCATACCCTCTAAGTCAATGTCTGCTGTTTTCTTGGTTAACCTATATTGTTCCGTTTGGCCCAACATGACAGCTCTGTTAATACACAGAGTTTGACCCATGGAGTTCATATCTAGCTAATCCTTACAGTATATCTACATTTAAATACCCTCCTACCACTGTTCCTGCATTTTGTCATAGCCATCATACTTCATTACTTCACGTGTTACTTCCAATATGAATAAAGTATTCTGAATCCACCCAGCTATCACTCCTAAAGAGTGACGTCTGTCTGAATACGAACCGAGGTAATGGCAGTCTTTGCCAACATCTTGACAAAGAAGTGAATCATCATCTACCGAGATGTGCATGGGTTCTCATACTCTTATTACATATTATAAATCTCATTTTTTTGTCTGTATTCAAAATTAACAGTTCAATAAATAATGTCTTCTTTAATCCACCTATTCAATACTTTAATTTCCACTTATACAAACAAACCAAAACAAACCCCATGGCACTACAGCCCTTGAAGAGCCTTGGCCTACCAAGTGACCGCTGCTCAGCCTGAAGGCCTGCAGATTATGAGGTGTCGTGTGGTCAGCACGACAAATCCTCTCGGCCGCTATTCTTGTTTTTCTAGACAGGAATTTCCACTTATAGTGGTTACATAAACAGACTATCAATTAAATGGGACATGTTTATCCCTTAATATAGGGCATCTTAGGCCTAAAAACAATCTTCAAGAGTACACCTTATATATTAATATAGAAGCTAAAAGTTAGTCTGTTTCTAAAATTCAGTACATAAAAATGTGAAAAATGATACATTATACAAACATGTAAATGGAAACACTGTGAATGATTAAACCATAAACTCTTGTCAGAGACTAAAAGTTATTCCGTTAAAAATTCTAATTAAAGTGGTTCATTTAAAATTGATAGTGGAATACCAAAGTGACAATGACATAATGCCGACATGAGGGCATGAAACACAAGTACACATTTCTGCTGACCATTCTAGAACCCAAGTGCAAGTTAACAAGATTTGGTTAAATAACAGAATTAAGTTCCTTCATAAGAAAAAATCTTTTCTAAACAGCCGACTCTATGAGTCTCACCTTGAAGCAGCTCAACAACTCTCAAGCGCTCAATGGGACGTATTTCAGACCCAGGCTGACAACACATTGTTCAATATACTATCTAAAAACAGAGTACCTTAGTTAGAAAGCTCAATACACTCAAAAACAACTCAGTGCTAAGCAGAAATGTTACTAAACTAATAAAAAAATGGAACAATCCTGACAACATAATAAAGAATTTCCATCCACCTGTAGTCAACTTATCAAAAACAACTCTAGATTATGATGACAACTCGATCCTCTATTATGGCCCTAAACATAACTGGCCCAACACAAATAAAGTTAATACATTTTTTAATTTAGTTACAGAATCTGAAATAGCCATCAGTAAAATGCCCATAGTTTTACAAGATGAAGCAGGATTTGATGTAAAGAAAAAATAAAATAAGATTCACACCACAATTACAAATACAAAACCTACTAAAAGAGACACTTTCCATGAAAGGGAATTAATTTTCAAGCTTAAAAAGGAAAAAAATAATAATCTCATCGTTATAAAAGCTGATAAGGGTAACATAACAATTGTCATGGATAAAATTGAATACATTGAAAGAACCAAAAACTTTGTCAGCAAAAATTATTTTTCAATATTTAAAAAAGACCCAACTCAACAGATTCAGCATCTTCTTAGGCAAACATTAAAGAACACATCATTCCTATTTACAAATTATGAGAAAACAAAATTATTGAACATGAATCCGGGTCTACCAATTGCAAAAACTCTCCTTAAGATCCACAAGGCTGATGTCCCCATTCGCCCGATCATTAATTACAGGCCCAGTCC
The DNA here is from genome assembly GCF_040414725.1 of Anabrus simplex. NCBI lineage: Eukaryota > Metazoa > Arthropoda > Insecta > Orthoptera > Tettigoniidae > Anabrus > Anabrus simplex. The sequence goes on from NC_090269.1 coordinate 435,264,859, forward strand.
GCTATACAAATTAGCCCAATTCATTCAGAAATTTCTAAAGAATAATGATCAATTTTTTATCAAAAATATCTATTAAAAGTACTATTGAGCTAATTGAAAAACTGAACAAACTTCAGCCACACCATTCTTTACATTCTTTTGATATTTCAAACTATACCCTTGCATTAATACCAAAAAATTATTTCCCATTATCAAAATAAATCTGAATACATACAGTCACCTGAGTAAACTTGAGATTCTTGATTTCATGGCTGTCTTAAAATTGGTAGTCTGTAACAATTTTTTCACATTTGACAATATAATATACCAACAAGATGGCTTGGCAATGGGATCACCAGCATTGGCAGAGATATACCTAGATTTTCTGGAACACAATTTTATTGACAATGATAATTTCAAGAATATTCTTTTCTGGGCAAGATATGTGGATGATACATTGGTAATTCTAGATGATAGGATTATTAATGCATCCTTTACACTTAATAATCTCAAGAAGATTGATCCTCATATTAAATTTACACTTGAAAGTGAATCCAACAGTTCAATCAATTTTCTAGATATAACAATTAGCAGATTACCTTATTCTTTACCTTATGTGATTTATAGGAAACCCACACAAACAGCTACAATCATAAGGCAAGATTCCTCACACCCACAATCACATAAATGTGCCACTTACAACACTATGGTTAACCGTGCTTTCAAAATACCTTTATCTATAGAAAATTTAAATAAAAAACTTAATATCATATGTTCCATCGCTAAATTTAATGGTTACAGCACATTTTTTATAGAATAATCAAAAAACACCAAACAAATACAACACTATCAAATGACAATCCTAAACCAGTAGCTTACTCTAACTTCACTTTCAATGAAAACGTCTACTGCATAGCCAATATCTTCAAAAAACGTAATTCCAAAATTTCCTTTCGAACTATCAATAGAAACATGGATGTGATTTATAACTTCAAATCTATAAACAAAACTAATGTATTTTCAAACTCTGGTGTATACTGTTTTAAATGCAACACTTGTGATTCTTCTTACATAGGACAAACTGGACACAATTTCAAAATTAGATATTCAGAACATGTTAACACAATAAAATACAATAAATTCTCAGCAATAGAGCAACACATGCAAGACGTAAAAGATCATTTCACTACGTTAGATCAAGACATTGAAATTATCAGTACCCTAAACAAAGGCCCTCTTCTGGATATCACTGAAAATTGTTTAATACACCTTGATCAATATTTTAATCCTAACCAAAACCTTAACGATTTGTCTAAAAAATGGAACACTCTTTTTGACTTCCTTATCTTAGTTTTCAAAAGCTTCAAGTTTACAAGTTGGCGTTCAATCTTCCACATAATACACAACACCTCGCGCTACTTGCCCTTACCACAACACCCCCTGACCCACCTTAAACTACTCCCCTCACTCCCTTACCCCTTCCTCTCCCCTACCTATATTCAATTTTTGGTTCTTATTTCTTCTTGTACTTCATGACAAGGCTAAATTAAAGTGAGCCTCATAATATTACTTACCTTACCATTTTCACTTTTCTGTCTCTTATTTTTAATTTCTTTTCTTTTCCTTAGATCTCATAAAATCCATACCAGTAATAATAGTCTCATATTCTAAGAGTTTTTATATATACCATTATCCACCTTTTGAAGTACTAAAACAAAATCATATCATTTGTTACCTAGCAACAAATTTTATTCCTTGAATAACAAAAATTGTGAATTATATTGCATCAATTTTTTAACCTCAAGATCTACAGCAAGAGTGCTCGAGAACCTCTACATGAACATCTATTTTTAATTCAAGAAAAGTTTCATAAATGTTAGAATTGGGTTGACTTCTTGCCATTTTTGTGTCGGCTGATGATGACATGGACATATGTCGAAACCGGGCCATAACATATTAAATATGTTGCTACATTAATTCGTGCAACAATATTATTGTATTGAATAGATGGAACATCTTTCTCTTTTTAGCATTGTAACCACTATAAGTGGAAATTAAAATATTGAGTAGGTGGATTACAGAACACCTTATTATTTATTGAATTCTCATACTCTGACAGAAATCATAGGGCTGATATCACAGATATGCCTACCTCTCTTTCATCTCACTATCATGTTTGACCGAGCAACTGGTTCCACGCTTTGGGTCACGTAGCTATCAGATTGCATTCAGAAGCTGCTGGGTTCAAATATCACTGTCATTTGCCCTGAAGGTGGTTTTCCATATTTTCTCATTTTCATACCAGAAAAATGCTGGGACTACATTAATTAAGCACCTGGTGGCTTCCTTCCATTCCTAGGCATTACTATCCTATCGTTGCTATATGACATGTCTGTGTTATTTCGACAAAGATTTTTTAAAAATCTTTAGAATTTTACACCAGCTGGAGAATGTTGGCGAATTCTTTTTTGAGCCCCCGTTGATTTTTTAGAATAAATATCATCTTGAATCAAAGACTGTAACTGGCTGAATGCTATTTATCAGTGGAGTCATCACTGAAATTTTATCGACTTTTTGATCGATTAAAACTTAAAACATTGTTTAATGAAGACTCATACCATAATGGTGCTGACATTATTTTGCAGATTTAAGAACATGCATAATGGTCCTAGCATACTTAGTTGATTTTCCTGAAACTGTGGACATAAGGTTCCTAATTACTTTATGATAATTTAGCTAGTAACTACCTGCATCTCTTTTGAACTCCTTGACTTCTTGGCAACCTGCAACTGCTGTTTCTTATGATACTTTATCTAGTAACTACCTGCATCTCTTTTAAACCCATTGACTTCATGGCCACCCACAACTGCTGCTTGAATATTATTCATTTTTAAATGCCCAATTTGTTTTTCTTACAATATTACAGTCCTCATTTAATAGGAATGTGGGTTCGTTACAGGAATGTTTTAAAATATTGATATAATTCAAAGCCAGTATTTGTGACTTCAGTGATTTTTATTTCACGTAAAGTTGCTAAATTAGCTCCAGAGGCTCATACAGAACTTAACTATAACAGAAAATCACACTAATGTATTTTATGAGATAACATATAATAAGTGTTTGTTTGGTTCCAGCTAATTAGTATTAAAAGTTTGTCCATTATTGCTAAGCTATTGTAACCTGGGGAGTTCACCTGGAATGTGGGAGCAAATAGGCACATTTGTCAATTCCAAATAATAGTACTTGATTGAACTGCTGGGACATTAAATACAGTACCATTTGAAATAAGTGTGATATTAGCCTGTTAACAATAGAAGAAAATGCTCTGAGTGTAGCTGTGTATTGTGCTTTGTGAATAAATATAATAAACAAATACCTGTATTATAGTGTTCGTCATAAATAATATGCTAGTCCCATGTGGTGCAACTCAGCTCATGCAAAGAAAGTCGACATTGCCTTGAACGAATCCTGCAGCAACACCCACGCAAGAGTTGTATTCACTTGCAGGTGTAGTCCCATAGCCCATCCCCTTCATGCAGATCAGCCACCACCAGCTTGACTGAAGTCCAGGAACAGTTTTCTGCAGTCTTCTGCTCCACTTGATGCTGACCCAAGGAAATGTGAGGGTTAAGCTCTGGAAACAAAGTTACCCAGATCATCCAGAACATGCTGAAATTAAAGAAAAGTTGCCACCTGGTCACAAAGAGGGATGGTGTATAAGGAAGTCCTTAAACAGTCTGTGCACCGCTATTGCACAATCTCAGGACAATCTCATGAAATGGGCACAATGTATGGTGGTGTCATTGTGTGGACACAATGCCATCAATGTAGCCAAATACCCGTCACTTCTGTAAATATTGTGTATACAGTGTAGATATTTTGTATTGTATATATTGGTGCCCCTAACTTGAAAATAATAAGTACCTGTATTCAACTTCCTACCGTGACTATGTTCTGTTCCTCTGAAATAAAGTTACTTTGTTTTCTTTTCAGTGCGCAGAATGCTGAAGTATTGACCGTGTACACTGATGAAGGGTTGCATTATTGCACAGTGTGCAATATGATGTCTTCTAAAAACTGCACCCTGAGGAAACATTTGTCATCTCACTGTATAGAAGCGTTGTTTTCTTGTAATGAATGCAATACAACTTACACCCAGAGTAGTGAACTCGCAACTCACATGCTTACTCACTCTGAGGCAACGCCTTACCACTGCATGAAATGCAATAGCAAATTTGCCAAGCGTAGTTATCTTCGTAATCACATGAGTAGTCATTCAGAAGTAAGACCTTATCGGTGTACAGAATGCAATAAAAGTTTCATCCGGCGATTTCATCTCCGAACCCACATGGTCGTTCATTCAAAAGTAAGACCATACACCTGTAAAGAATGCAAGAAGTCCTTTGCCCGGCAAAGTCATCTGCGGACTCATATGCTAACACATTCATTGGAAAAGCCGTATCATTGTGATGTGTGCAACGTCACCTACCGCCACAAGTGCAGCTTGAAACAACATCTACAAATTCATTCGCGAAAAAGTATTTACAAATGTAAGGAATGCAACAGTACCTTTAATCGACGTAGGTACCTCCGCAACCATATGCTGGTGCACTCCGGTGAGAGACCTTATCAATGTAATGTCTGCAACAAGAAGTTTACACGCCGTGGTCATCTCCGAGGCCATATGGTAGTACACTCGGGTGTTAGACCGTTCAAATGTGGGGAATGCAATAAATCTTTTACACAGAACAGCAACCTTAAAACACACATGTTTACACACTCTGGAATAAGACCATTTCGTTGTGATGAATGTAATAGTTCGTTTACGCAGCGTAGTCACCTTAGGAGACATATTGTAATTCACTCACGAGTATAATTTTACCGCTTAGGACGCAATCATTTATTTCCGCACTTTTCAAACGAATAAAAGAGTTCATTTTCTCTAATATGTACCCTACTAAGAATACGTCTTACTTCCCTGTGTAAAGAAAACCTTCCGAGGATTCCTTAACGCATGCTGTAGAGAAATGTTTTTCCGGTACATTGTGTTGAAGAGATGTCGAGATTAGACGTCCGGGCTTTTCTGAGCATATTGTTCAGTTCATTTCAAACATGTACTCCTTGTGCGTAATATTTGCGGAAAGCTTTCCAACAGCAGGCTCAGTTAGACCGTTATTTTCGCGGAACTGAATTTGGAGTTGATGGTGTACCATTACGTTACATTAGCGGCCGTAAATGTCATGTAAACAGTGGACAAAGATGGCGGACAATAGCTTCAGGTGCAAGTACACAGAGTAGTGATCTAATAAATCGATATCGCCCGGCCGCAAAGGAAAAAGAATTTCAAGAATTAAATAATGATGGACTGAAAAATTTCAAAGAAAACGATTCTTGACTACTTTGTGAAGATAGAGTTACAAGTTGAAGGGAAGTTGCTCAGCTTATAGAAAGATTTCAAAAAAGATCAACACAACATCAAATACGAAAGTATTAGTAAATTAACAGTATAGAAGACTATATCTGCAAGAATATAAGGCAGAAAAAGACTAGATTTGAAAGAAATATTCGTCACTGTGAGACCTGAATTCAGAAACGGAAAGGAAGCTTCAGCCGAGTTACACGTTGCCGAAATTAGTACCATAGCGGCATAATTTATTGTTTCCAGGAGGGAGACAATATCTGTTTAAGCAAAGAAAGAGCAAGGAATAGGCCAAATTAGAGAAATTTATAAATTTAAAGAAAAGAATATTTTCGTCTAACACGAGTTTCCAAAAACAAATATTGCGAATTGAATTGCCTATTATTCACCAGTATACTATGAATTCTACTATGTATTTGTTCTTTTATGATTGCATGATGACTGGTGACAAGATGGACTCAGCTTAAACAGAAGGAATGTTTGCTCAAGACTGATTAGCTCAAGCCAAGACCCAAGCCGAAGCTGCAGATGACGTAATCTTCGGATCGCAGTGGTTGCCTACTCCAGGATGCCGTAGTCCAGCAAAGATCCAGCGGCAAAATCCCGTTACGAGATAAGTATTATGAGTTGCATCGTAATGAATTTCAAATCAATTGATGAAAAATATTTATAGGTGTACAGGAGTGCTAGATATAAGAGATCAAGTGCCAATGAAAGGATATATGAATTAAATGGCAATTATTAGCCGATGAAATGTGCTATTTTGTGCTATATAATTACAGTGCTAATGTGATAATTTTAAGGTTACTGGAAACTAGATCTGACTGAGTATTTGTGCATGTTTTGTGCCAATTAATACGTGTAGACCGTGAAGCGTTTAACCTGTTATGGATGTATAAATATAAGCGAGATGTAAGACGTAACCTAGAACTTCAAGTCAATATGTATACCAATCATGGCCAGTTCGATAATAATATGGTAAAGAAGTGTTTGAAATATTACGAAGTTGCAGTGTATAAGAGAATAATCAGGATATTGAATATTGCGTCCGTAACACAGAGGTTATTCTAATGGAATTGAATGATGATATTTTTTAAATATGGAGGAATATATATATATATAAAGGAAATGAAATGTTAATGTGGCATGTTATAAGTAGAATGAGGAGATATGTTTCTGTTCGTTATTTAAGAATGGGATAGATAATTGAAATGCGAATTCCTGTGTTACATATTATATTTAGATTTGGGTCAGCACTGCAAGTAAAGGATATAGGCCATGTTGAGTTGAATGCATGTCTCGAGCCAAGCACTATGTGTTTCGTTGTAACTTTCAGAGGAAGATATGGAGAGGTTACGTGTTTGTTATGCATTACGTTATATATATTGATGATGATGATGATGCTTGTTGTTTAAAGGGGCCTAACATCGAAGGTCATCGGCCCCGTTATATATATTTGGGAATAGAATGGAATCTCGCACATTTACGTATTTGAAGGTCAGCACGTTAGCGCTTATACGGAGTACGGTTTGCTTTATCGAAACTATGGCACAGCGAAGAAATATTTGGGAGTATATAAATATATTGGCACATGACTAGAACTGTATCGCACGATTTTCGCAGGTTAGAATGACGTACCATCAAATCTATGGCACTCTGTACTAATATTATTTGGTTTATTTTGTACATATGGTGATGTACTGATTTAATTTATTCATTTTGGGTTATGATAGGAATATTGGTAACTGTATGGGTGTTTTAAACCCATATTTAAACATGCTAATGCTTATCTCGTAACGTGGTGAGTCACAAACAAGAATCCAAACATGCGTCTAAATAAATTTTGGTCAAATAGACCGAAAACCAAAATGAAACTTAACTTATGCCCCAAAGAAAATCCCGAACAACATTAAATGAAAGATATTCCACTCATCCTTGGTTAAATAAAGTTCTGATCCCTATTTTTCCCCTTATATGAATTTAAACATGGAAGATATGGTATAATTTGATAATTAACAAATATGTAAGCAAATATGTTGAAGATTTAAAGTTCTTTCAAATATGTTTATCCCGGAAACCAAGCACTTTGAGAATGATACTTATAATTCCATGATTTTCCTTTCGTTATTGCCAATGAATATATATTATTCAATTTTATTATACATTAGCATGCTAATAAATTAGATATAGATTTGATTTTTGCATTTCTATTCTTTAAGTAAGGTATAGTAGGTAGTAGTAGGATAGTATACGGAATTATTGAGTTAGCTTACGCTGAATATTAGGTGAGGATCGGATGATTTCTTTTGACATAAGGATATGGTATGAATGTTTCAACGGACGGCGACTCTTCAACGGAATCCGCGATTTATTTAATGCATATGGGAACAACGAAGCGAATTTTTACCCTGAGAAATGATTATATGCCATATGCTGGAATTTATGTTCATAAATACTATTCCAGTTTGGAATCTTTGAATGACTTACGACCCGATGCTTAGAATTTTGTGGCCGGAGCAATATTTAAATATGTGAATACTCAGTTAATACTCCAATAACATAAGACAGAGATGCCGGTAAAGGTCGCTAATCAATAGTATGGCATAATGGTGTGCTCCAAACCAAGGAAGACAGTGCTAATCCCTTTACGTACTAGTTTCAGAACAGCTCGTAAATGACGTGGCTTCCTTAATTTTCAGGAAAACGATGGAATGTCTACTTGTTGACATAAGTAATTTTGACAAATTATCGAAATTGAACATATATTGCATTTTATTTTTGATCTCTTTCAGCTAAATTCTTTCGCATTATTTTAGAACGTATCTTTAGTAAAACATTTTCTACCAGTCTCTGATATAACTTGTATATGGAAAGCCGGTTCTGAGTCAAGGCTGTCGATTTCAGTTTTGCTGAATCATCAGATTTGATTGATGTAGCGTCAGCAAGATCAATGACCTATGACCTAATCATGACATCACAGATATGATGTTACAATAAAACCCTGACCCGACAGTCATAACCTAACGTCACAGGCTTCATGGAGGACCCCATCAGTCATGTTGGTGAGTGATTTTGAGGGAAATTTTCCCTCTGGACCTTAGCTGTCCTCCTGTCCGACTTAGCCTTGTTGCGCGATATTGGTTGACTGCTTAATAGGGACCAGCTCTTTGTTGCTCACCCGAAGGTGAACTGCAGGTGTTTTTCTACCGCTATGAAAGATTTCATTCCATGACGTCAATGGGTTCGGCTGGCCTCGGTTGGGATGTGCAGCTGTCTGAGCATGGAGCATGTAGGCTGAAATATTTTTTTATCTACCAACTAATTTTTCCTCGTGTTCTTCCGTGAAGAGTTCTGCGAGCAGTGGCGTTGGAGGGTGATGCAGTGTGCGCCAGTAGGTGGAGTGGAACATTGTTCACTTGATTGTCGACCGATTGAAGAAAGTGTTCATTAATGTGTGTGGTAGGAGTTCATTGGTTCATATCTAGAGGGTGTGTGGCGGTGTGCAATAATGCTTACTTTGAGGTAATATAGTGGCAGCAAGGACGATGATGACTGTATGTTTATGAATTTTGCGGCTGTCAGTGTGCGCGCGCGCGTTTTCTATATTTCACAGATAATCGTACAGAGCATGTGCTTTGATAAATTTTACAAACCGAATGCATTTGAGTGCTCAGTCTGAATTTATTGACGACTATTGCGACCGCATACAAATGAGGTGGAGTTCATTAGATTACCAATAAACAGCAGATAGAGTGCGAGATTTCTTTAGTCGACAAGCCGAGTTCGTATCGAACAAAAGGAGGCGGGTTTGTGAATTTACAACCACATGCATATGCGAAATGATAGTTAACCCCGAGTGTTGGAAATATTTGAAGTCGGTGATGTAACCGAAATTTTGTTCTTCACGAGCTATTTTATGTACTGCTAAGGTACTGATGCACATTCTAACACTATCAGGCTGAGTCAGTATTGATCGCTTTGACTTAGACTTAGGTACCCATTGCTTTGAGATGTCAGGGTGCCGACATTTTATCTGGCATGCGTTATTTTATGTAAGTCTGTGGGGCTAACATATCTGAGCACCTTCAAAAAGTACCAGACCAAGCGAAGATCGAACATATTAAAATAGACTTCAGGACTTTGAGATGACAACTTTCCTTCTTGCAGGATTCCTTTTATATTAATCTACAAGGCCGAATTTTAGTAAACTGCATGTGCTTTTTATGTTTGAAGTTGGTATTTGAACTCCTTTAAATACTGCTGAGCTACTATTTGTCTCACTAACTAGAGATTAGAAATTCCTTGCTTTGAGACATCAAGTGAGAACATTTGTTTCTAATGGTGATGGCTGATGGGGAGAGTTCTTGCACAATTCTAGTCTAAGCTAGTCATGTGACAGTACACATTTCGAGGTTTACAGACACACAGAGCACTTGCTTGAGTTAATGGTTGCGCCTTTTGTGTGTACGTGATTTTTGACGCTCAGAGTGACTTCTCGCAATGATCACATGGCTCACTGCGCTAGCCCCAAAAGACTATTAGGAGGGGGAGAAGGCTACATACGTGCAGCTACTGCGTCTATGAAAACTAGGAGATGGCTACGTATGCACACGCTACTAGATCTGCGAGGAATAAGTGAAGGCTACAAATGTACACATATGTGGATGCTATTAAGTCAATGAGGACGCTGTTATGAGTAAGCATGATCTTGCCTAATGTGAAAACAAACCTGCACTGGAATGTGTAGTTACTGAAAATCTGCTTTGAAAAGTTACACACCGTTCAATGTTATCTAAAGCTTCTAGCTGTTGCCTGACATTTAACTGGTTAAATTAACCATATATATTCTCCAAGTCTAAACCTAAGTAGTTGTCATAAGTTTCATCTTGACTATGGGAAATAGTAAAGAGGACAGTTTCTTGTTTCTCTGTAAGAATAATATGTGCTAATCTTTTTAAAGACACTATCTATTGAAGTTATTAAAGCTAAGCCACTTGCCATACAGTTAATTACTACATTAAGGAATAACATGTTGTATTACACACTGAGCAAGACACTTTGTTTTCTGCAGCTCTTCAGCGTGATGACACATCTGCAACAGAAAGTGCGATGAGCTGATATATGTAACTCTTTTAAAAGTCTTGCTTTGAAGAGGCATTACTCAGTTATGCACACATATTTGTTCCTAGAATCTCTGATTCATGCTCACCGTGACCAGTATCTTCAGTGGCATGTAGCAGTTGCAGACTTTAGATGTATGCACAAGGGCGTTTGTACGCACAATTTCACGTACGCCACTGCTCGGTTTCCGCTAAATAAGAGCACACTATTAACCTCACATGACCTTACGCTGGTAGGTGCCTAGGCTTAGCCTTATAGACCTAGGGTTCAACCCTAGGCTTAAGGGCATTTACCTTAGAGACACAAGTTCGATGCCTAATAGTGCAAGCTTACCCAAGAGCCAACGGCTAAGAGGGCAAGCCTAACCTAAGAGGCATGGCATGATGTCTAGGCATGATATGTCTAGACTTAACTTTGCAGATCTTGGGTTCGACCCTGGCCAAAGGACGTTAACCTTACAGACCTAAGTTCGATGCCAAGGCTAACCACAGAACAGAGTAGGCTTAAACTTGTTAATGGCTAAGAGTGTAGGCTTAGCCTCTTGCTGACCAGGCGTTATACTAACTGGTTCTCCTTCCCTACACCCTGGCTAAAAGTGCAGTTCTAATGTTACGCTGACCTCGCTTAACCTAATCTAACTCACACCCTGGCAAAAAGCGTAGGCTTAACCTTACGCTGAGGTGTTAACCTAACTTAACCACCCCGGATTTGGAGCCGAACTTGGGAAAAGATGGCGGCTTTAAGACTTAATACGTATGCATTATTCATAGGGGTGTAATATAGGAAATGGGCGTAATGTTCGAAGGTGATTTCGGGGTCTCAGAGCTGAACTGGGAACCAGATGGCTGCACATGGGACTGGGGATGTGGTGTAATGCTTAATAATGTAATTTATTCATAGGGGCATAACATTTGGGAAGCATCCTTGGGGCTCGAAGATGAAACTAACCTCCCAGACTAACCGCAAAAGAATGTAAGCTGAACTTAGCAGAATATAAGTTCGACACAACTAACCGCATAAAATCGCAGGCGTAAAGCTACATTGACCTTTCATAATAAAAACCTGAGTTTACATTTTCATAATAAAATATTTAAATTACCTCAGTTTACATTTTCATAGTGAAGCCTCCGTGGCTCAGACGGCAGCGCGTCGGCCTCTCACCACTGGATACCGTGGTTCAAATGCCGGTCACTCCATGTGAGATTTGTGCTGGACAAAGCGGAGGCGGGACAGGTTTTTCTCCGGCTACTCCGGCTTTCCCTGTCATATTTCATTCCAGCAACACTCTCCATTCTCATTTCATAGTATCTGTCAGTCATTAATAAATCACTTTCGGAGTGGCGACCCCATCGTACCAATAGCCTATATCTGCTTCGTTCATTCCATCCCTGACCCAGTCAATGACTGGAAAACAGGTTGCAGGTTTTCATTTTCATAATAAGGATATTTAAATTACCTCGGTTTACCTTTTCATAATAAGAATATTTAAATTACCTAGGTTTTCCGTTTCATAATAAGAATATTTAATTTACCTCGGTTTATATTTTATAATAAGGATGTTTAATTTTCCTCGGTTTACCTTTTTCATAATAAAAATATTTAATTTACTAAAACTAAAAGTCTTTGAGGATGAAGGGGGACCATGATAAAAAATTGAGAATATGTACAATACCTCAAGACATCTGAAGTGCGTAAATTTAAATCAAAGCCAATTAAAATTACAACCCATTGATCATGCAAAATTAAGCTCACTGACATACCAAGACCACGCCAAAAACGGACACTAACCGAACATTAGCCAATAACAAGGAAAATTGCAACCTACATGCCTGGTAAACGAAAAATTAAAATGACGAAATAATGTTAAGAAATGACCCACTTCAGTATGCTTTAGAAGAAAGAAAATATAACAAATTTATTATAAATTTCCTATTTACTACAAATACGTATGTGTGAGTGTCCTTAACAGTTAATGCCCTTAAGCAGCAGACTGTAAATATTTCCTTTTTTAATTGCTTGGCATAAAACCACTATTATTATTATTATTATTATTATTATTATTATTATTATTATTATTATACTGCAAGATACAACTCTATTGTTGCTAGGTTTTGGAAATTATGTTACCTTAAGAATGTTAGTGAAACACGTTCATGAACCCCAACAGGTTCATTGTGTCTTGAGTGAACACCATTATATAATTATTAATCTGGACTAATTTAAATACTAGACTTTCATAGAAATTCACACGAAAATAGTTTCTTAATAATATGTGAATAAGCATGGTTTTTCCCAAGACTGAAGAAAAGGTCCACAAGACGTCTCTCAAAATATTAATTTACGACATCATAGGCGGTAGACATTTTGTGTAGGTATAGTCACTGCATAAGCATGCACCAAAGTTTACGTGGATAATGTATGCAGGAGTTAATATCAAGCCTGATGATAAGTTACCAAAGGGTGATTAACAATTTCGGAATACTGAGCCACGCCTCGGAATAAGCTTGTCGTTTTTCATATTCTTCAGATGCCGTGGCTGCCTGACATCATGTATGCCATGCCCGATGTATAATGTTTCCCTATTTAGACAGATGACAGCTCATACTGTGAAGATAGCCAAAGCATTTCCTTCTGTCTTATCTGCATGTTGTGTGATCTTTGACAGTCGGACGGTGAGAAAGGATGTTTTGTGATGTGGCTTTCGTCTCTTACGGAAGATATTATACAAGTTTAAAACGTTATCCTGTACGATTGTCAGAGTTCGGAGTCGGAACTATGATTACTATTCTTCTCGAGGTAGTGCTTGTTCCCACCATTCTCGGTCTGCCATAGTTAAATTAGCCTGTTTATAAGGTGGTCTCTAGTTCTGTGTTATTTCTTTTATATATTGTTGAAGACTTATTTCCCATTACCTCTATTCCTTTACATGTCTGCTATTTAGAATCGCCCCGTTCCTCTGATCGCGTAGCCGGTGCCGTTCTAAGTCAAGATGTGTCTCGTCGTAAGTTGTTGAATTCTGTTAAGTGTTTGAATTGCGAAAAGGAGGGACGCGTTTCTAGAAACTGCATGGCTAAGTCTTCCGTAAAGTGTCGTCAGTGTGGTCTGATAGGTGTGCACCGTAACATCTGCCCGAGGTGCAACGGTAATCAGGGAAACTAGTTTCGCATCAACGTGATGGCCCGTCATTTGTGCCAGGTTGTAACTAGCAAAATTTGCGGACTCCCTTCGTCTTCACCCTGGGTGAAGGTTTCTTGTGGTTCGCGCGCCATGTACATTCATTTAGACACCGGGTCTTGAAGTTCCATCGTCGATCAGTCTGCAGCTTGACCTAGCCTTCGCAGGTTATTACCAAAATCTTCCCAAGATTTCTTTTTGGATTCAACAACTATTTGTTTCATTCTGTATCTTTCACCTACGTACAGTTCCATGTCTGCCTGGGCGCTTGTTTGAAGCCATTTCTGATAAGACTTCTTTTTACGTTTACAAGCTGCTCTCACTTCATCGTTCCGTCAAGATGTTCGCCCTTTCCCATCTTCACACACAGTTGTTCCTAGGCGTTCCCTTGCTGTTTCTACTACAGCATCCCTGTATGCCACCCATTCTCTTTCTCTATACTGAACCTGCTTATCGTCTACTGTTCGAAACTTTTCAATAATTATATCCATGTACTTTTGTCTAATTTCCTCATCCTGGAGATTTTCTACCCTTATCCGTTTGCAGACAGATTTCACTTTCTGTATTCTATGACTAGATATACTTCGTTCACTACAGATCAGATAGTGGTCTGTATCATCGAAAAATCCCCGGAAAACTCGTACATTCCTAACAGATTTCCTGAATTCGATGTCGGTTAAGATATAGTATATTATGGATATGGTACCCCTAGTCTCCCATGTGTAGCGGTTAATAGCTTTATGCTTGAAGAATGTATTCCTATCTGCCAAACCCATACTAACACACAAGTCCCGCAAACGCTTCTGATTCCCATTAGCTTCCATATCTTCCCCACATTTACCAATCACCCTTTCGTATCCTTCAGTTCTGTTTCCAACTCTCGCATTGAAATCGCCTATTAGCACTATCTTATCCTTGTTGTTGACCCTGACCACGATGTCACCCAATGCTTCTTAAAACTTGTCAAATTCATCCTCATCTGCACTCTCACATGGTGAATACACTGAGACAATTCTCGTCGTAATTCCTCCAAGTGCCTAATCTGCCCACATCATTCGCTCATATACGGGCCTAACAGAAACTATGTTGCGTGCAGTTGTATTCCTGATAAACAGCCCTAACGCATACCCTGCCCTTCTCTTTCTAACACCCGTCAAGTACACTTTATAATCTTCTTTCTCTTCCTCCTTATCTCCCCGTACCCGAATATCGCTTGTTCCTAGCACATCCAGATGCATCATCTTTGCTGACTCAGCCAGTACTACTCTCTGCCATAAGCCCCATTAATATTAATAGCTCCCCATCGAATTCCGTTTCGTTCGCCAAGTTGTTCCCGGGGAGTCCCTCGCCTGTGAAATGCGAGTGGGACTCCGTTATTCCCATAAGTCCGAGGCTTGCTTAAGATGTTCTGAGTTTGCTATATTAATGAAGCAGGATTCTACCCTACTTACACATAGTCCAAGTGAGGATCTCTCCTCTAACGGGTTATGGACCCCCGGTGGATTGTATAGTCCTAGCCGCCTGAGCACAAGGAGGGTCATGACTCAGAATATGTCCGAAATGCCCACTCGCATTCCATAGAAACTGGTATCCCGACTCTAAGGACCACTTACTAGGCCACTCAACCATTGCCCATGGTTCACGAATTAAGACGTGACTACGGTAACCCACACCATGAAATATTATTATTGTTATTATTATTATTATTATTATTATTATTATTATAGGGTGTAGAAAGTGAGTTCAGCAGCCGTCAGGGAAGTTAAGAGGGACTAGGCGTGGAGGGGATCTAATGATGGGTGGAGATGAAGCTCTAGTCATGGCTGACTTAATTCTCAGGCATGTAGCGACAGTACATGGAGGAAAGAGGTCCAGGATAGAGTGTTATTCCGGAAAGAGTTTAAGGCGAAGGTTGAGGAAAATATAAGGGAGGGACAAAGGTAAGGAGAACGTGGTAAATTTGATGTTGGAACCAAGAACGTAAGGCAAGTATGAATTGGTACTAACATAGTTGGAGATGTTTGAGATCTGGTGACAGCAGGACGGAAAAACGTTTAAGGAAACACTTTCAGTTGGATACAGTGCAGGAGGAATACTGAATGGAGGGTAATTGGGGATGGATATGAGGGAAACTGGGTGTGAGATTTGTAGAAATTAATGGATGGATAGGAGTGAGGGATCTATTGTCAAATGACCTTCACTTGAATCGCATTGGTACCTATAGGCAAATACTGCATAGACAATGTAGGACACTTCCTGATTTCATCGTGTTCAAATGGGAGAAAAATAGCAAGCGACCCTCAAAGTGGCGTGACTTGCAAACTCGCGCCGAATTCAAATATCAATGGAAACCGCAATATGGATATTGATAAATAAATCACATCTAGAAAGAGAGTATTATTAATATTGGCGTATGGCAACAAGTTAGATACATATATACAAGTATGTAATATTTACCAATATACACAGACAAGAAACATGTTTTGTAGCAGAATGTCCAGTTGGGTGATCCACTGTATGGCTTCCTCCGTTGGTTCCAAAAAGTCGTTCGGGCTACCTGTGTAGGAACGTCGTGTACATGGGGGATCGTCCGCCGAGATGCACCACAGTTGCACTCTGGCGATGAAATAAATTTTCACTTATATATGGCATCCGTGCATCGTCCACGATTTGTTCTCACCCGATTCAGAGTGGTCCGAGTCTAACGCGCTAGATGATGTTCACCAGAAAAGATGTTGCGCAAGGAACTGTCTGTGGCATCTTTCCAGCTACTTCTCCATTCTTCTAAAGGGTGAAAATTCCCATCGGCAATGTGACAGCATGACGCAAAGATGGATCACGTGACTTGAGCCTCGTTATCTTGAGAACAGGAATATCATCTAGAACAGGCACTTGAGGGTTCATTTCTATCTGCCCGAACTCTCGAATGAGAGCATTTTATCTTCTTAAATCAGGCGGCATTATACCTGACAGAATTGGGTGCCAATAAAGCGGTATGGATTGGATAGTACCAGATATTAACCGCAGGCTAGCATTCAGTTGAATTTCAATGAGTCTTGTATGTGGGCTATTCAGCCAAACTGATGCACAGTACTCAGCACACGAGAAAACAATTCCCAAAGCAGATCTAAAAGTCTTTGCTGATGAACCCCAACTAGAGCCACAAAATTTCTGAAAGATATCATTGCGTGCTTTGTTCTTTTTGGACAGATTCATAAGGTGCTGTTTGTAAGACAGTGTGCGATCAAGTGTAATGCCCAAATATTTTGGATGCCAGCTGTACCGAAGTTCACGATGACAAAAACGTATGTGAAACTTAATGCCAGCTTGGCGAGTATTCTGGTGAAAACATGACACTTTTGTTTTGATAGAGGTCCCTTTGTAGCACCTCTTCTCTCACACTAAGGTCTCGATGTAGAGTAGCTAATGTTATATAATCAGCATAACAGAATTTTCGTGATCATGTTTCTGGGAGATCGGAGATATACAAATTGAACAGTTGGGGAGACTGTACCGATCCTTGAGGTAATCCCTTTTTGAGCTTCCTTTCTCTATTCATACTGTTTCCCATACACACTCGAAATCTTCTGTCATTGAGCATATTATGTATAACCTGCACGATGGTCCTACAGGGTACAATTCGGAGAAGCTTGTAAATTAATCCTTTCCTCCAGGCTATGTGAAATGCTGCTGTAAGATCAATGAATCCAACTGAGGTCTTGAGTTGTTTCTGGAAACCTGCTTCAATGTGGGATGTCCGTGAATGTACTTGATCGCAGCAGCTGCGATTTGGCCTGAATCCGGCTTGATCAACTGGAATATGCTGAAAAATAGTTGCGTTGATTTTGTGGTAGATTAGCCCCTCAAACAGTTTATAACAACTAAGAAGGGCAATTGGTCTATAAGTGCTTGGGTCATAGGCAGGCTTACCTGGTTTCAAGATGGAAACCATTTTCGTTCGTTTAAATTCTGCCGGAGTTGTCCATTCTGTAGAAGGTCGTTATAAAACCTTGCCAGCCAACTTCTTGCATTCTTCCCTAAATGAATGAGAAATTCTGGATGAATGCTATCGAAACCTGGAGCTTTATTTGGTTTAACGTCTTTGAGATCAGCATTGATGTCTTGCACTGCAAACGGTTGTGAATACCTTGATGTGGGTGGTGTTCTTGATTTCAGGGTTTGGAGCTGGCGCAGTATGTATTTGGTATGTTTCTGATGTGATGGAGTTTGGGAAGTTGTGACGATATGAGATGCTACTTCATCTCGAGTAACTCCAGCCTGTTGCTTCACCAAAGGTGTGCTTCCTCCAAGTTTTCTGAGGAGCCCCAAGCTCTTTTACTGGAATGGGTTAGGTCGATGTTCTCAACTGTTTCAATCCACCGTTCTCTTCGGGTAGTATCCATGCTGTAAATAGTTTCATCAACTATGTCTTCATAACCACCCTGCAGATATTCGTTATAGAGTGCATCAGTCTCAACGTATTCTTTTTTATGGCCTCTAGGTACACTCTTCTTAGCCGCCATCAGAACTGCACCTATGAAACGCTTGTAATTTTTGTGCTTGGTAGCAAACCACCGAACGCATTTATCCAGTTCAGTGGTGAATTTTGACCAATTTGGTTTCCTGAAATTCCACCGAGCATGTGGTATTGACCATACAACAGGAATTTTGATGCCAATATCCACTATAATGGGACGATGTTGACTGTGGGGAAAATGTCATAACACTTTACGACTGGTATGTAAGGGCTGTCCTCCCTCATTGCAGCTAACAAATCACAGGTCAGGAATGTTCGTTAAGGAGTGCTGAAATGAGATATATAGTCAAGATACGAAATGCGCTGCTGCAAGGACTACTTTTTTCTTTAGCATTCCTGCCTGAACATTTAACTTAGAGTTGTCTATTCCCTCATATAAAAGGAATGTTTCATCACACTGAGACACTTGTCAATATACAGATGGACACATCCCTGTCTCTTTCTTTTGGAAGGGCGGTAATATTTGATGCCTTATTCTTTGGAGATTCTTCTTTGATACAGATGACGACTTTAATCTGAAGAGCTGGAATAAAAGAAATAAAAGCACGCAAATGAGATCGACGTTTGTGTTTTGAGGATTATTTACGTATAATTAGGGTAAGAATAAAACATACCGTTCGCAGTAAAATCGGGCTTTGTAAAATCTGGAAATGATCTAAACAGATCTTATAATTCTTAATCAAGCGTAACGTCCCTTCTGTCTTGTCACTTCTCAGACATTTCAAAGCCCACAGATCACACCTACGGAAATCATCAGAATTAACTGTGTGGATAACAAATAATAATGTTGTTTTTTACGTCCCACTAAATATTGTTTGACGTACTTCGGAGTCGCTGAGGTGCCGGAAATTTGTCCCGGAGGAGTTCGTTTACGTGCCAGTAAATGTAACATCTACCGATACGAGAATGACATATTTGAGCACATTCAGACACAACCAGTCTGGGTCACGATAGGACCTGCTAAACTGGGATAAGAAGGGTTCTCCTTCTTGTTCTTCTTCTTCTTCTTATTATTATTATTATTATTATTATCGTTAATGCCGTGGCTCCGTGGCTGGTGAGGAGATCACTTAGGGCAAACATTTACTTTCACAGAAACCGGAAAATTGATTTATTTCCTTTCTTAAAATTCAGGGAGATTAATAACATAAAAAGAAACAGTTGAAATATAACTTGGGAATATTTACATTAACAACGAGCTCGTTAGCTCACGCAATGCATTGGACTTAGAAGTCCTTAATCAGTTACAGTATTAATTGGGAAAACTCCCAGTCGTTGTCTTACATATGAAAGAGCATAATGCTCTGAACAGACGGGACTAAACTCCAAGCAACAATAGAGGGTAGCCTCAATAGAGCAGCCAGATGCTATTTACGATCTCAATTACACTCGGTAATCCCTAGGGTGATCCCACTTCAGAGTGTTCGTACACAGTTTGCCCCATGCTGGGTTCATCTATTACAAGGTAGCACAGTCACGTAAAGTATTGTTTCTCAAGGGAACCTAGACGCAGACGCGTTTACACACAGAACAATAAATAATATAGGGCACATAATTACCAATACTACAAGGCCATAGGCATAAAAAGAAAATATTACGCGAACCAGTCCATTAAAAAAGGCAAGGAATTGAAGCACCAGCACTCCTTAACGAACATTCCGGAAGAGGTGAGAACCTAAGTGGGCTTAAAGCCCAATGATACAGAGGCGAATCCCATACTAAAAATGGTAACTAAAGAGGGAAAATTTAAAAGCCGTGACAAGATTTCCAAAATTTAGACGTTGAAAACTTCAGTCCCCCAGCTCAAAAGTGGAAGGGAAGAGTACCGAGGGTTCCCACTCGTGCTCCCGTACATAACATGTTTTCCCAGTAAAATATATAAATCCAGTAGGAAGACTGCGCAGAAGGTCCTACATTTGAGCCCAGAAATAAAGATTACGTGTTAGATAATGGGAAAGCTGATGAAATATTCCCCTCGAAATACACGGCGGCAAAATCACGTGTTTAGTTAAATTGTTCCAATACTTTTTAGCGATTGATCATCTTCAAGCCGACCGCGCCCTACCTCCTGCCCTCTTTAACCTCCGTCAATTCGCATCCTCAATAACCTGAGCAAATCACACAAGACAGCCCTAAAGTGCTCTCCTTAAATAGGTCCGTACGGGAAAGTTGCAGATGAAATTAAAAACCAGAGCACTGATACGCTAAATTTCCGTACACACCCCTGCGTTTGATTGGCTAGAGAACTTAGTTACGGGCATGTGATAGGCAGATTACATTACTGGAGGAACCAAATGAATTAATGTCAATTTCGGTACATGAAGCACAATCATCAGAAAAAAGTTCACCAACTACAACAACTGAAATATATTCTGAAATTAATTTGCTTCTAGGCCACTAGAAAATAAATGGCAGTACTATTTAACCACCGGAGAAGAATGTTTTAGAAAGTCTCCGAAGTTCTTGGTTGCTGTCATAATGGGAATGGAGAAGGCGCGTAGTTTAAATAGCTGGGGAAGATGTAACCCTGGTACAGGCCTACCCCACTAAGGTTTTACCATGGAGTGAACAGTTTTGAAATCTTGAAGCACAATTGAATTTTGGAAACATTGAAGTTTAGAAATACAGTGACAGTCTTGATTATATCTTAGTTAAGGGTCCGTTCTTGTGTGTTTGTTTGTTTGGTTGGTTGGTTGGTTGGTTGGTTGGTTGGTTGGTTGGTTGGTTGGTTGGTTGGTTGGTTGGTTGGTTGGTTGGTTGGTTTACTTTGCTTTGCTGTAGAAGTGCTGTGATGTTTATATCATAGAAGTAGTCCAAGTCCGGGCTGTATTGCCCAGGGTTGACGGCAAGTGTAACCGCAGCGCCGATGTCCTAACGTGATGCTCAGACACGTTAGGTTCCCTGAGATACCATTCTGCCAACACTATGAGGGCTGAAGCCGGATTGATGAGAGGCCAACTTAAAAGAGCAAGGTCCTGCCCAAGGATTGAGTGGAAGTTTGAGTATTGCATCCCATCATCTTCCCACGATGACAGACCCTAACGAGGTAGAGTTTGGAGTCTTAGTCGGCGCAATGCGGGCCCAAACTCCGCGCAGGTATCCCTTCCAGGTCGTCTGCTCGTGTCATCTGGTGTAATGTTGGGCAATGTAACAGCGAAATTTGGTGCTCGAAGTAACTGTCATAGAAGATGGCACATATAGTCTTTAACGTGACTGGCGACATTGGAGGAGGGTAAAACTGAGTGTCTTCTTAAGTTTGGAGGCAGGGGTGGCTATGGCAGAAAACGTAGAAAAATGAGAAGGAAATATTTTACAATAAACAAGTTAAAATTTAGGATGCAAGCTAATCCTATGAATATATACTAGTTTACATACATAATTTCTGATGATCAACAAAGAACAGAAGTTCTGATATTTACTTAACACTCAACAAGGCGACACAAACTTTCCTAATAATACTTACACTTAGATTTATTAAATAACCTAAGGAAAGAAAAAGTCATACCCCAGCAGTGTAATAAGTGGGTAGCATTTAACTCATGGGGAGGACCTTTATACAGGCCTGTTTTCATAGAGGTGAACATGAAATAAATTTTCAGTCTCCGAATCAACTCAACAAAAGGGTGACAGGAGTGAATTAATCCATAATTATGCAAGGTCTATCATATCAGGGGCAAAGCTTGCCCGAGGGAAATCATATTACTTAACCATGACCTGATCTCAAACTTTTAAATTGGTGGGTTTTCGTCCACAGTCATAACTCGTTTCTACTCTCCTATCAGCGGCTTTAACGCTATTCCTAGCTTTCTTCTATAGATCCCAAATATTTTCTGGATCCATTGTCTCTGGTAAGAGATAGACCAGAAGTTAGATAAGGCAGGGTTTGGAATAAACTTTAACATAACTGAAATTGGGAAGAAAAATTTTGGGTGACCCGCTCGGCCAGATAGGGTTGGGTGTAATAGGCAGAAATAGTGACGTGTGAAATGGAGATCAAAGCAGAAATTTTGAGAGTGCTTTATATTGAGATGGTAAAATGTAGATTTGTTTTATTGAAGATTTCAAATTACTTAATATATTCCTTTATATGGGACATTGAATTGATATTGGTAATGCATGTCGGTCGTGTCTTCTAAATATCTCTATGGTATGATAATCGTGGGAGTATCGACGCACTCTGATTTTAAAGTAAATTTGCATGAGTAGAGAATAGAGATGACTATATCAATTTGTGTGGTGTGTGACAAGCCCGGACTCGAACGCACGTCTTCCCATTTTAGATGGGGTTTTACTTCTATGTCAAGAAGTATACACTTTTCTTTCAAACTATAATAAAGTTCAGATCCATTTGAGAATTTCTTGTTTGCGTTCAGAATTTTAGGAAACACCATAGGCTGATTTATCTGTGCGAACTACTAGTTGTGAATCCGGGTATTCCATGTGTATGGATGTGACATTGATAAGATTAATTGGGACATGAATTAAAGCTACCCTAAATAATTGGACATATTTATTGTGTATGGGGAGTTTACCTCCAACTATCACCCTTTCACCTAGGACCGCTTGGGCCTAATCTGCATAAAATGAATACTTCGGACTCACCTGAATTTATGTTTCTCGTTTAATTGAGGTAGATGCCATGCCATTGTACCGGAGTTTTCTTCACGACTTACATTAAGGTAAGAGGGACAATGTGTGATAAACCGCGAATCCTATATATTTTGATTAAGGGCCACGTACAACTAACATAAGCAATTTGATTATTTGGCTTCCTTTTTTTTGCCTATATCAGTCTGTGACATTTTGATTTTCTCTCCTTAACAAACGTTTTTACCTTTTACTACTTTAAATTCGTTGTACCGAGCTCGATGGCTGCAGTCGCTTAAGTGCGGCCAGCATCCAGTTTTCGGGAGATAGTAGGTTCGAACCCCACTGTCGGCAGCCCTGAAGATGGTTTTTCGTGGTTTCCCATTTTCATCCCAGGCAAATGCTGGGGCTGTAACTTAAGTAAGGCCACGGCCGCTTCTTTCCCATTCCTAGCCCTTCCTTGTCCCATCGTCGCCATAAGACCCATCTGTGTCGGTGCGACGTAAAGCAGCCAGCAAAAAAATCGTTATATCCCTTACATGTGTATTATTTGTCTAAGAGGGCCGAGTACAGTTCCTGGCAGACTTTGCCAGTTTTGACCAAATCCACTTTATTGGGTCTTCATTGTTTTCTTAGTAGTAGTGAAGTTTTTAGAGATAAAAGCTTTAGAGATAATTGAAAGGAATATGCTGTTTACGGAATATACTTTGAATCAGTTTAATATTATGTAAAAATTGAATTTTATACACATTATGTAGAACTGTTTAAAGATTCTATAATGGAAAAATTTGCAAGATATTAAAACGTTCACCTCTAATAAATGGAAGCTGAAATGAGAAACAAAACTATTAAAATCGTGAAGAATATTAGAAATTTTTAAATAGAAAAGTATTCTCCTCTTAGGAAAGTTGATTTGATTAAAATCATAGTACAGAAATTACAAAAAATATGCAACTACGTGAATAGGAAAAATATATAAAAAGCAATCTTAAATTTACGAAAGCTGATTTGATCGAATTCATTTTAGATTAGATTGAAACAAATCCCTCGTTTTTTGAAAACTAATATAGATAAATACTTTTTCTAAACTAAAATGTACAATAGAGATTTATTAAACTTTTGAGGATTATGATTTCAGTAAGATAAATGTAATAATTAATAGAAAGAGCAACAGCATTCAAATCAAGAATAACATTTGAAATTAACAATGTTGATAATACTGTAGAACCAGGATCATATTTAAATCAAGGTAAAGATATTGTTTATAATATAATTACAAATTTGTTAAGAACAGAAAAACATTAAAAGTAATACTAGATTTTATTGTAGTTTGTAGGATCGTACACCAGGTCCAGGTCTGTTCAGCACGTGATCGCTCTTTTCTGAATCCGGTTTGGTAATCACCACTCAGTGGAAGAGTTTGCGGTTGTACCCTGTTTAAAAGTGCTTTGAAGAGGATTTTGTAATCAACCAGGAGTAAGGAGATTCCTCTGTAATTGCTGATGCCCGTCTTATCACCCTTTTCTTGCAAGGGGTGTATGAGAGCACATTTCCAGGCTTCTGGCATACGCTATATAGTCCATGTGTGTGAAATTATGTTATGAAGTTTCTCCGTTAGTGTAGGATCGTTTAGTTTTCAAAGTCAGAAATGATCCCATCTTCTCCTGGTGATTTGTTTTCTTCAGCAGCTTGAAGGTCTCTTCAATTTCTTGAGGTCGGGGGCTTTTGAGTCCGGGTGTGTGAACACCGAAGGGATGAAGACAAGTTTTCTTGGGGTGGTTCGCAGTTAAGAAGGGAGTTGAAGTATTTGGCTAAGATTTCGTCGTTATTTTTGTGTTGGTTTCCAATGATCCGCCGGGTTTTTTTGAAGCGCAGTCTGGGCACCTGGAAACCCTGTGGGGCGTCTCTAAAGGTTTTGTAGGAATATCTTGTATTATTTTTGCTGAAATCTTCCTTAACTTCACGGGGTCGGTTGTTATAATATCCTAGTTTTTCTTTCCTAATTATATTTGAGGCATGTTTTGCAATTTGGAGTAATTTTCCCAGTTTTCCTCGGTCTTTTGACTGCTAAACTTCTACGCAATTATGCGGCTGTCAATTGCCTGTTCACAAACTGCGTTCCACCAGCGATGTTTCCTGGTGCGGGAGGGTTGCTCTAGCTTAATGACTTCCTGAATTTTCTTTATTATTTTCTTCCAGCCAGTTGATTTTTCCTGATTAATTTGCACGAAGATTTCTTCTTTGTTGAGTTTCAAGAATTCTGGATCTGGTTTATTAATTTTAGGTGGGCGCTTTCGTCTTTTACTGGTTTGGAATTTCATCTTTATTTGGAGAAGACAATGGTCCGATACAAAGGCTCCATTGCGGGCTCTAACGTCAAGAAATTCTTTTGTTTTTCTTTGAAATATCGATCTTGTCAACTTGGTATTCACCCTGTCGAAGACGGGGTGATCTCTATGCAGCTAATGTTTGTGAAGGTTTCTGAAATTGGCTACTCATTCTTATAAGTTCGAACTTCCTTAAAAAATTCCATTAATTTTTCACCATTCGTGTTGGTACGCTTGTGCTTTGTATGGGGCCCTGTGGTATCTCCTTTTCCTAGCTGTGCGTTAAGATCACCTAATAAGATTCACACACGATGCCTTGGTATTTTGTTCGTTATTTCTTCTGGAGTCTCCCAGAAATTGTCCACAGTTTCAAGGTCAGTCTTGTGATGATGTGTGGGTGCGTGCACATTGATCAAGGTGTAAGCGTTATTAGCTGTTGTAACGGAAAGCAGAGAGACTCATTCGTTGGGAGAAATAAAGTTAATGTCTGAGTCGTGTACGGTATGGTGTATGCCGAACCCGGTTCACAGGATAGGTACTTTGACTCCCATATTTATGGCAGGTTTGCCCTTGTAAATTCTCTGTGCCAAAGTGTCCGTCATCCGTGAATTGTGTCTCCTGGAGTGCAGTGATTAATAAGTCAATTTTTTCCAGGACGTTGGTGAGTTGTTCTAATTTCCCCGTTTTAGTGAATGTGTTCACATTAATTGTGCCAAAATGTTACGTCTAGTTTTGAGAGTGTGAAAAGGTCTTGAGAAGCTTCGATTCTTCTCCGCATGGTGTCCCTTATCCTCCACATTCCGATGATCAGGTAAGGCTAGTCGACTGGTGCCTGCGGTAGTGATTCTAAGATCGCCTCTTCCTTCATGCGCTCAAGTTGAGGTTTGGTTTTTGGGGCGATCTCACATATGACCACTGGCGTACGACTCGATTTTTGAGTTCGAGAATATTTTATCACAACCACCTCAACTAGAGGATCAGATACTGACCACTTTTTCGCTTGTTACAAGTCAGACGCAATGTGAATCTTGCAGAATGGTATGCCTCTTCCGCCATTCCCGCCGTACCGAGACCTACTCGCTTTTATTATTATTATTATTATTATTATTATTATTATTATTATTATTATTATTATTATTATTATTCACTCTTGTTTACACTTGCAACGCAATAATCGACATTGGACTCTTAATCAGAGATTGTGTTATTTAAATTTCTCATCGTTGACATTAAGCGACGCCAAATTCAATTGTTCTTGCACACACTGACGGTGTAAGACGAAGCTTCAAATTCTGACTTATCTCCCATCCACGAAGGATGTACCGATGTACTCTCCATACTTCCCCCTTTACTTCGCTATCGCTCTCGTGGTCATGTTTAGCCTTAGACGGAATTTACCACCCACTTACGGCTGCAATCTCAAGCAACCCTACTCTAAGGAAGCATCCTCTGGAAGCCGCAGCGGTCTCTACGGACCTGGTACCATCTGTGAAGCGTGGCCCCAATCAAGAAGGATCCCGATATAATTGGACCTTCCCAAACACCACACTTGTCGGCAGGGTGAACCTGCGAGATTCAGTGCTGGGCTCTTTCCTGAGCGGGAATACTTGTTGGTTTCTTTTCCTCCAATGCATAATATGCTTAATTTGGCGAGTAGTCCCGCCTGTTCTGAGGTCGTTTGTTTTGAACGTTCGGTCGCAACATACACACACTTTCCGGCTTATTACAGGGAAAGGACAGAAAACCGGCGTCTGCACGTACAGAGGCGCTGCGCGTACTGTCTTTCCTGTCAAACGCACTCTCAGTGGTGGTGTCGACTCGTCCAGATCCACAGAAGTTGAGCTCTTTTTAGGAGACGCGGCACTCCCGTCGTTCGAACGCAATGCCGTGGTCAGTTTTAGCAACGGAACCTCAACCAGGCGTGGTCCGGGGACGAAATGTGCGTTCGAAATATCGGTGTTCATATATCCTGCAGCTGATATGTCGGCGTTCTTCATCGCCACACGAGCCCAGTGATCCACCGTTCAGGCTTGTTTTCTGTTATTCACTCTCCGGTGAGTGGAGAAAAACTATCATTGTACGGTTTTTCTCGTCACATAGCTATGAATTGTTTCGAGCATTGGCGTTTTGAAAGCCGCGACGTGTCCCCTCATATATTCCCCGCTCCACTGAGCGATGGAGGTAAGTATTCAGTGCCTCTCCCCTTAATAAAACGCGTATGTTTATCGAGTAGTTTCACAGTGTGTGATTTATTTCAATGATCCTTCGCCACACACACATTCGATCTTCCTAGGAAAGAGCAGTTAAGCGGCGCCTGCATACATAGAAACCTCCCGTCACATTTTCTGTTGTGTTGTTGATAGGTCCAGCTCTTCTCAGGAGACGCGGCGGCGCGACGCTCCCATCCTCGAACGCAATGTCGCCTTCAGTTTTAGCAACAGTAACTCAGACAGATGTAGTCCAGTGCTTAAATACAGCGGACCGAAAAGTGCGTTCCAAACGTTATCGAAGGAGCCGCAGCCACGCTTACGGAGCTCACAACAGCGTGGTCGACAGGAGTCTCGCTACTCCAGGGAGCCTGGCAGGACAGAACCGTCAGGGATCCGGCTCCTATCCTGTCTATTTCCAGACTAATCGGAAACTGCGCCAAATAGATCCCGGGCATCTGTCCAAATACCTCAATTCATCTTTTAATCGGCAGTAGAGAAGTGCGGGGTGTACAAAGGGCAGAGATGTAATCAACGTGAGCTTATGGGAATTCCTCTTTCACAGGGACCAATTCCAAGCTCCAATCCCTAGCACAAAGGAGGTCCTCTGTCCTCTACTGCGTGATATCCATCCTAAGGATGACCGAAGAATAAAGGATACTGCAGTGTATTTCATGCAATCTTCTTATGATCTTTCAAGAACTAAACATGTCATTTTTGTTTTATAGTATGTATTTTAGTGCTTGTGTTTTACAGGTATGTTATAGTGTAAAGTTTATATTTAACTTTTGTGTTGGAGAAGACCGGAAAGCTGTTACGTATTATTATTTATAAATTTCATTTTCCGTATTGACAGACTCAAAGTATAGATAAGAAATGTGTTTTTCCACCATTCAATACACAATTTATTTTAATAGATTAAGCTAGTACCGGTTTCGGCTCTTTAACGGCCATCATCAGCTAGTACATGTTTTGTTTTAGCCATTAGACAATACACAAGTTGTTATTGTATTAGGCATCCGGATGTCTAATGGGGGATGGAATAATAGCATATAATTAAAATATCAGTGGTCAGGTTAAGAAGTTATAAATAGAGCATGAGTATGTAAAACATATTAAAAACACACAGGTCACAATATATAACATTTAAAAAGTTTCAACACATTAAAATTGTACGTATAGGTAGACACTTGTTAAAATTTTCAATTTATGTTATATGGATTCCATTCTTCTGTCCTCTGTGCAGATCCTTCTAAGTAATGTTGATTTTAGTTGCGTAGGGTAATCTTCGAGGACATTTTGAAACTAGTGTACGTCTTATTGATGTGGGCCTTTGTCATGATGAAATTTCGTTATGTTATATATCCCAAATTGTGATATACTATGGCAAGTTTCAACACAGCAAACAGCAGGTCTCGAGCATGCATTTAGAAGTAGTCGGTGGTAACACTTCTCTCGTCTATGTTTGTTCTTGTAGTCTGTAAAGATAAAGTGATATAAGTATGCCGGTAGTGTGTGCATGAAGGAATGCCTAGTGTGTGTATGGAAAGAGTACTTACTATAGTTGTTGTGGAAGTCTTGTGCTGATGTGTTTGAAGGCTTGTTGTGTTCTACTGCGAGTGAGTCTGGGGCTCATATTAGCTGTGGAGGGGAATGTAGGTGGAGGGGAAGAAGGAGTGGCCGTTGGAGAAGTAGGGGCGGGATCAGGCTTGTGATTCGTTGGTTTGTTAGAGCGTGTGTTTACTATTTTGAGATAATCATTCTTTAATATCGGAATGGCTTTGTCAAAAATAATGCTGGTTTTTTCATTAATATCATTAATGTTATGATTGGGGTTGGCGTATTGGTCTAAAGAAATGTAGAAATCTTCGGTTATGTTGAGCAGGGGGCCCTTGGAGTTTATATTTAGTATCGTCATGTCGTTATTGATGTTTGTGAAACTATGCTTGGATTCTTCTACATGTTGGCCTATTGATGAGAAATGGTTATGTTTTACTGCATTTATATGTTCATTGTAGCGGATGGTGAAGTTTCTGCCTGTACGTCCTATGTAACTTATGTCACAGTTGTTACATTTGATACGGTAGACACCTGATTGGTTGTATTTATTGTTATTATTGGCTGTTTTAGAGTTATGTATAATGTTGGTACTATTGTGTGTGGTTTTGAATACTGTTATTATGTTGTGCTTCTTGAAAATATTAGTTATAGTATATATGTGGGTGTTGTTGAAGGTAAATAGAGCATAGTCTTTTTTGGGTTTGGCTGTTTTTGCTAATTTAGTTTTAGGTTGTGATTTTATTTTGTGAATGATTTTGTTGACCATTTCTTTGCTGTATCCGTTGTGTTTAGCTATGTCGTGGATTAACTTCAATTCATTATTTTGGTCTTCTGTTGTCATCGGGATGTTAAAGGCTCTATAAATCATACTATAATAGGCTGCTCTTTTATGTGTATTGGGATGAATGGAGTCATTTTTTATGGTATTTGAGGTGTGTGTGGGTTTCCTGTAGATCTTGTAAGATAAGTGGTTGTCGTGTCTGGTTATTGTTAAGTCTAGGTAATTTAGTGCACGGTTATTTTCGGTTTCTTTGGTGAATTTAATTTGGGGATCTAGAGTGTTAAGCTTATCTAGTATAGTTTGTGCGTCAGTGGATCTATTATCTAAAACTACGAAGACATCGTCAACAAATCTGCACCAAAAATGTATATTCTCTATTTCTTTGATTGACGTGTATTCTAGGTTATCTATGTGTATTTCTGCTAATATTCCGGAGGCAGGAGACCCCATAGGTAGGCCTTGTTGCTGATAAATGGTATCGTGAAATCTGAAATAGTTATTGTTTATGGCGAATTCAAGTAAGTTTATGAATTCGTTTATTTCTAAGGTGCTCAAGTTGCTATTGTTTTTTAGGTTAGATTCTATTATTTTGATTGTTTGTTTAACAGGAATGTTAGGGTACATATTTATTATGTCAAATGAAGCAAGGGTATGGTGTTGTTCGATCTTTAGCTCTTTGGTTCTGTTGCAAAAATCTATTGAGTATAGTATAGTATAGTATAGTGCTTTTTTTAAATTTTTTTGGATGAATTGCGATAATTTGTAGGTTGGACTGGCTCTATAGTTTATAATAGGTCTCATAGGTACGTCTTCTTTATGTATTTTTGGGTAGGCTTTCGCGGTCGGTAATTGGGGGTTCATTGTTATGAGTTTAGCAGATTCAGTTTCGGTGAGAAGAAAATGTGTGTTTTTAAGTAAAATTTTTAAATTCCTTTGTATGTTATTGGTTGGATCTCGGCGTTTAATAGAAAAAGTATTGTCTTGGAAACATTTTTTAGTCTTTGTTATGTATTCATTTTTATCCATAATGACCGTAGTGTTGCCTTTGTCGGCCTTCGTTACTAGTAGATTGTTCTGTTTTATTTTATTTTATTTAAGTTTGTTTAAGTTCGATCTATTGGTGGTATTCATGTTTGGGTTATTATTGTGGACGCTATTGATGTATTGCGGGATCTTTCTACTGATTTCGTGTCTTGCTTCGTCTCGTATGTCATATGGGATCTTTTGTAAAGCAAGTTCTGTTTCGGTAATGGTAGTTATAATATTCTGGTAGGATGATGCATTACCCCAGTTGTGTTTGGGTCCCCTGTTCAATATATCCGTTTCTACGTCGTCAAAAACGGTTTGCGTAAGATTTTTTATAGGCGGATGGAATTTATGTTGGGAATTCTTGTTAGGAAGAGAGGGATCTTTGTTTTGGATTATGGTTAGTGGCTTTGGTTTACTTTGTTGTTGTTTCAGTGTTTCCAGTTTTTTGTATAGTGTGTTTTGTTTCTTTATGGCTAAGTCTTCTATTTTTTCTCTGGAAATTCGTTGAAAGTAATTCCAATAGCTGTGTGGGAGTTCATGGGATGCTTTCAGGTGTGTTGAGTAAAGTTCATTATTAAGGTGTTGTTTCTTCCGATATAGGAACTTAACTTAACACCGAAATTTCTGCAGAAATACAATAATAAACACAGACGAACCGCTCAGACACGCAAAACACAAAACAGGACTAATGAAATTTGGTTAAAAGAAGAAATAAAATTCCTATATCGGAAGAAACCACACCTTAATAATGAACTTTACTCAACACACCAGAAAGCATCCCATGAACTCCCACACAGCTATTGGAATTACTTTCAACGAATTTCCAGAGAAAAAATAGAAGACTTAGCCATAAAGAAACTAAACACACTAAACAAAAAACTGGAAACACTGAAACAACAACAAAGTAAACCAAAGCCACTAACCATAATCCAAAACAAAGATCCCTCTCTTCCTAACAAGAATTCCCAACATAAATTCCATCCGCCTATAAAAAATCTTACGCAAACCGTTTTTGACGACGTAGAAATGGATATATTGAACAGGGGACCCAAACACAACTGGGGTAATGCATCATCCTACCAGAATATTATAACTACCATTACCGAAACAGAACTTGCTTTACAAAAGATCCCATATGACATACGAGACGAAGCAAGACACGAAATCAGTAGAAAGATCCCGCAATACATCAATAGCGTCCACAATAATAACCCAAACATGAATACCACCAATAGATCGAACTTAAACAAACTTAAATAAAATAAAATAAAACAGAACAATCTACTAGTAACGAAGGCCGACAAAGGCAACACTACGGTCATTATGGATAAAAATGAATACATAACAAAGACTAAAAAATGTTTCCAAGACAATACTTTTTCTATTAAACGCCGAGATCCAACCAATAACATACAAAGGAATTTAAAAATTTTACTTAAAAACACACATTTTCTTCTCACCGAAACTGAATCTGCTAAACTCATAACAATGAACCCCCAATTACCGACCGCGAAAGCCTACCCAAAAATACATAAAGAAGACGTACCTATGAGACCTATTATAAACTATAGAGCCAGTCCAACCTACAAATTATCGCAATTCATCCAAAAAATTTTAAAAAAGCACTATACTATACTATACTATACTATACTCAATAGATTTTTGCAACAGAACCAAAGAGCTAAAGATCGAACAACACCATACTCTTGCTTCATTTGACATAATAAATATGTACCCTAACATTCCTGTTAAACAAACAATCAAAATAATAGAATCTAACCTAAAAAACAATAGCAACTTGAGCACCTTAGAAATAAACGAATTCATAAACTTACTTGAATTCGCCATAAACAATAACTATTTCAGATTTCACGATACCATTTATCAGCAACAAGGCCTACCTATGGGGTCTCCTGCCTCCGGAATATTAGCAGAAATATACATAGATAACCTAGAATACACGTCAATCAAAGAAATAGAGAATATACATTTTTGGTGCAGATTTGTTAACGATGTCTTCGTAGTTTTAGATAATAGATCCACTGACGCACAAACTATACTAGATAAGCTTAACACTCTAGATCCCCAAATTAAAT
This sequence comes from Anabrus simplex, assembly GCF_040414725.1. Classification (NCBI taxonomy): domain Eukaryota; kingdom Metazoa; phylum Arthropoda; class Insecta; order Orthoptera; family Tettigoniidae; genus Anabrus; species Anabrus simplex. Next base: position 435,297,676 of record NC_090269.1, read on the forward strand.
TCACCAAAGAAACCGAAAATAACCGTGCACTAAATTACCTAGACTTAACAATAACCAGACACGACAACCACTTATCTTACAAGATCTACAGGAAACCCACACACACCTCAAATACCATAAAAAATGACTCCATTCATCCCAATACACATAAAAGAGCAACCTATTATAGTATGATTTATAGAGCCTTTAACATCCCGATGACAACAGAAGACCAAAATAATGAATTGAAGTTAATCCACGACATAGCTAAACACAACGGATACAGCAAAGAAATGGTCAACAAAATCATTCACAAAATAAAATCACAACCTAAAACTAAATTAGCAAAAACAGCCAAACCCAAAAAAAGACTATGCTCTATTTACCTTCAACAACACCCACATATATACTATAACTAATATTTTCAAGAAGCACAACATAAAAACAGTATTCAAAACCACACACAATAGTACCAACATTATACATAACTCTAAAACAGTCAATAATAACAATAAATACAACCAATCAGGTGTCTACCGTATCAAATGTAACAACTGTGACATAAGTTACATAGGACGTACAGGCAGAAACTTCACCATCCGCTACAATGAACATATAAATGCAGTAAAACATAACCATTTCTCATCAATAGGCCAACATGTAGAAGAATCCAAGCATAGTTTCACAAACATCAATAACGACATGACGATACTAAATATAAACTCCAAGGGCCCCCTGCTCAACATAACCGAAGATTTCTACATTTCTTTAGACCAATACGCCAACCCCAATCATAACATTAATGATATTAATGAAAAAACCAGCATTATTTTTGACAAAGCCATTCCGATATTAAAGAATGATTACCTCAAAATAGTAAACACACGCTCTAACAAACCAACGAATCACAAGCCTGACCCCGCCCCTACTTCTCCAACGGCCACTCCTTCTTCCCCTCCACCTACATTCCCCTCCACAGCTAATATGAGCCCCAGACTCACTCGCAGTAGAACACAACAAGCCTTCAAACACATCAGCACAAGACTTCCACAACAACTATAGTAAGTACTCTTTCCATACACACACTAGGCATTCCTTCATGCACACACTACCGGCATACTTATATCACTTTATCTTTACAGACTACAAGAACAAACATAGACGAGAGAAGTGTTACCACCGACTACTTCTAAATACATGCTCGAGACCTGCTGTTTGCTGTATTGAAACTTGCCATAGTATATCACAAGTTGGGATATATAACATAACGAAATTTCACCATGACAAAGGCCCACATCAATAAGACGTACACTAGTTTCAAAATGTCCTCGAAGATTACCCTACGCAACTAAAATCAACATTACTTAGAAGGATCTGCACAGAGGACAGAAGAATGGAATCCATATAACATAAATTGAAAATTTTAACAAGTGTCTACCTATACGTACAATTTTAATGTGTTGAAACTTTTTAAATGTTATATATTGTGACCTGTGTGTTTTTAGTATGTTTTACATACTCATGCTCTATTTATAACTTTTTAACCTGACCACTGATATTTTAATTATATGCTATTATTCCATCCCCCATTAGACATCCGGATGCCTAATACAATAACAACTTGTGTATTGTCTAATGGCTAAAACAAAACATGTACTAGCTGATGATGGGCGTTAAAGAGCCGAAACCGGTACTAGCTTAATCTATTAAAATAAATTGTGTATTGAATGGTGGAAAAACCCATTTCTTATCTATAAGCTGTTACGTTACATTTATGTGCAGACTAGTCTTGTGTCCCAACTCCTATAAGACTGTGGTTTCAACAATTATTTCTTCCTTGATATTATCCAAATCTGGGTCACAATAATTAATATTAGCCAACACCAAAATTTGATGAAAGTAGGAAGAAAGAAATGTCAGTAGAGGACAATGGTACCATATGTATAGAATTTTCAAAAATATGTCAGAGGATTATTCTTCAACACAGCCAAAAGTAATAATAATAATAATAATAATAATAATAATAATAATGTTATTGGCTTTACGTCCCACTAACTACTTTAACGGTTTTAGGAGACTCCGAGGTGCCAAAATTTTGTCCCGCAGGAGTTCCTTCACGTGCCAGTAAATCTACCGACACGAGGCTGACGTATCTAAGCACCTTTAAATACAACGGACTGAGCCAGGACGGAAACTGCCACGCCTCATCCGTCTGAGCCACCCAGCCCGGCTCACATCAATATAGGAGTTGAATCATGGCTGAGAAATTATATTATGGATGCAGAAATTGTCTCATATTACTGAGTTTTTGATTGTATCATTTTAATCTTATAGAATTGAAAACTAGAGACATTTCATTGTCTACTCTCATGTTGACAATACCTGGTGAAAAATAGGAAATCACGTAAAAATATCTGACGAACCACATGAATCTATTGACGACATAGGTTTTTCCTACTCTCTCTTACATTCAACGCATGCTCTAACCGTGCAGCCAATTCGCTTGGTGTTGCAATGGCAATGCTAGTTTACTGTATGATTATTATTACTCTACAGCTACGCTAGCATCTGACTGGTGTAAAAATGGAAACTATATTCAGGACTGCTGACAGTGGTGTTCGAACTCACTATTTCCCGAATACATGCTGATAGCTACGTTACCCAAACCGCGCAGCCAGCGACTGTGATCTTTTAACAGTCTGAGCCGCTTGCACAAGGAAGATGGATATATCTGCCATCTTGCGCAATAACCCCTAGGCCGTCAAAGTTATGGGCTAGCTCCACTCTTATTGGAGGGCCCAATAGCACAAGGAAGATTGATATATCCACCACCTTGTGCAATTGCAAACGTAATCTTTTAACGGTCTGAACCGGTAGCAGAAGGAAGATGCCTAAACCATCAAGGTGATGCGCTTCCCATTCTCTTACTTTTAAATCATGCCCGAACCATGTACCTAATTCGCTTGGTGTTGCAATGACAATGCTACTTTACTGTATGATTATTATTACTATACAGCTACGCTAGGGTACAGCCCCTCAGCATTTGACTGGTGTAAAAATGTGAAACCATATTCAGGACTGCTGATAGTGGTGTTCCAACCTACTATTCCCCGAATGCATACTCATAGGTAAGTCACCCAAACCAGGCAGCCAGGAAGCACTGCTTAGCAAGGGTCTTACAGCACCCCAATATGAGTTATACACTTACATACCGAATAATCTCCAATATGTGAGTGCTGGACTGCGGTCAGTAAAAGAATATAAACATTCTGCCTGCTTGTTGATACCATACCGGATGTGAGCCACGTATCAATATCAGCATTTTTACTACTCTACATAATTCTGCCCAGAGTTCAATATCTGTCAGCAATTTACACTGCAAGATTTTTGTACACGTCGCTAGCATACGAAGCACTTACTATGCAGTGTAGAAAAAGTAATTCCATTCTTTTACTGAATAAAGTCCATCATTCACGTATTAGAGAATACATGTAAGTATTAAAAAATATGATTCACGTGAGGTATAGCCCCTAGCATGGCTTAGATGCAGACCTTAATGTTTTCAGAGAAAAATTTGCAGACCTTCCGCAGCACTCGCCAAAGTCCACCATGGTTCTACGAAAAGCTAAATAATAGGATGTTGACCGTTATATTTACGATAGGCAGGAAGTACGTCCAAATCAGCTCTTACAACACAAGTTTAGAGCCCACGTTTTAGACGATAGGCAGGGATTCACATGTTCAGAATGCCTTTTACATCATTCTAAGATAATGTAAGCTGACCTCACAATCTGCAGGCCTGCGACAGCACTCGTCAATGTCCGCCGCCATTTTACGAAAAGCTAAATAACAGGTTACTTACGATAAGCAGGAAGTATTTCCATTAACAGGCAATGGATATACGCATATAGATGCGTTCGAACGCGTAGCGGCGTTCGGTAAAATCAATAATAACAACCACCATCACACTTCACTATACACACTAAAATTACATGCACGCATATGTTTACCTGGGGATAAACAATACATACAGAGCGCCCCCTTTAGGCGTCTTTTACAGCAGGCAGAGAATACTCCAGCACAGGCAGGAAGTGCTCTCAACATGTTGCGGTAAAGTCAATATTCACCACTATCATCACACTGCACAGTACAAAACTTACATTACACGTACGCATGAACCTACCCGGGGATGAACAATATGGAACGGAAATTTTGCAAATAAGAAGGTAAAGGGATCATAATTTAACACTGTGTACATTCAATGTGATTATTTGCTTGTGCCGAGCTCTAGCTGGCCGTACACCTCGCAACAGGAAAACGGATTTTAAATTACTGCACATGCAACATTGTTCACTGCATGTGTGTGCATGCACTGTCTCTCTCTTCGTCATGCCTCTCTCTAATACCTGACCACAACTCGATTGTAACATACTCATAATCGTATTTTTGCGGCCTAGAGGAGATTGTGCAAAATACGAAGTAGTCGCTACATCCATCTTCCTTCTGCTACCGGGCTCAGACCATTGAGAGTAGGCTTGCCCATCACCTTGACGCCTAGGGACGATTGCGCTTGTTGCCGGATATATCCATCTTGGGCTACCGGGCCCTATGATAAGATTGGAATTATCCCACCACCTTGACAGCATAGGGGCGATTGCGCAAGATGAGAGATATATCCATCTTCCTTGCGCTACCGGCTCAAACTGTTAAAAGATCACGGTCGCTGGCTGCACGGCTTGGGTGACGTAGCATTCGGTAAATAGTGGGGTCAATGGCCGAGGTCATTGCCCTCGGCTGCTGACTCGGCAGAAAAAATGCTGATGCTACGGTCCAGAACCGGCTTTGCTCTCCTAATAACGTGAATTTTCTTAACAGAAACATGAAAGCTAATTCCGCAGGGTTAAATTGAGGTAGAATATAAAATTTCTACCTCTTGGCAGGTTGACTCTCTGATGACCATACTGTGGCATAATAAATAGTTCATGCAAAGGCTTATATTCAGTATTTCATATATGTTATGGCTATTAGGTGAATTGGAATGGACTGCAACTTATATTCACTTAAAACAACTTTAAATGGTAAATACACATATATTATTTTAAAATGCGACATATTTTTTCTTTCCAATTTTGATACAAGCCACTTAAAACACACAAAACTCGTCTTCTTCAGCTCGTACACATGGAACATTCTCAGAGTCATACCTGTGGCTAAGTTCTTGAGTCTTCACTGAATGGCTATTTTTATGTGTCTTATTATCTATCTTACTGTGTACGTGTTTAGAGCATTCATCAAGAAGGTAGGTTGGATATTTAAAATTATTATTATTTGCAATTTCTGAAATGTTACAGTCCTAGAAAATTCCGCATTTGTTTATTTCATCAATACCGCGGGCAGACGTTTGCTTGGACAGCACAGTGCTGCGTACATAGGAATTGCCACAAAATGAACAGCAGTGAGGCCTCTTGCCAGTTTAAATCTACATGGGCACTTTTAAGTTCCACGACTGGATACATTATTGCATTACTCACCAGTCGTTTGCCTGACAGCCCGCTCATATCCAAATATGTTTCAAAGAGTTGCGTTTCTGGGTGAAGGACATGCTCAACGGGACGGCTTCTCCTCTGTATGCAACTGCAAATGTTTGGTTAGAAAGCCTTTCCGGCTGAAGGCCTTACCACAGATATTACAACAAAACTGCTTCTCGCCTGCATGCCAGCGTAAGTGGAGTGTTAAATCGCCTTTACTGCCAAAGGCCATGCCACAAGTACTGCAGGAATAAGGCTTGGCTTCTCTATGCGCAATTGAGTGCAATCTTAAAAGATCTTTACGGCAAAAGGCCCTGCTGCAGATAGTGCAGGCAAATGGCCTAACACCTGAGTGTGTGATAATGTGTTTGGTTAAATTGCCTTTACAACTAAAAGCCTTGCCACACGTACTACAGCTAAACGGCTTCACACCTGTATGCTGCCGCATGTGCGTGTCCAGAGCGCCGTTCTGGCTAAAAGATTTGCTGCAGATATTGCACGAGTACGGCTTCTCGCCTGTATGCGTCCGCATGTGAATAGTCAAATGAAAAGGAATCCGGAACACTTTCTGGCATATTGAGCACTTGACAGACGTATGTAACCGCATGTGTTCACTCAGCGCGCTCTCCTTTACAAAGCATTTCTGGCAAATTCCGCACACATGGAGCGCCTGGGCCAGGTGGACCTTGACATGCTCAGACAGGCTGCTTCCGCTACTGAAGAGGTTTCCGCAGTGATCGCATGCGAAGGGACGATCCTCGTTGTGTCTCATGAGATGTCTGCCATTCGGAGGTGGATGATCTTCGTAGCTCACCTCTGGGTTCAATCTACATTGACAAATAGAAACTAAGTGAGCAACAGTTCAACAAGTCTCACACAGAGCAGCTCCTACTGAACTGATATCACTGATATGCCATGCAGACAGCTCGTTACTCATGACCATCACAGTCCTCAGGGTGAACATCATCTCAAGTCAAATTCAGAGTTCAGTTGTGAATATCAAAAGCTCTTGCTTGTTACGAGGAAGTGTTGTGTCTTTTCTGTCGAATGTCTACTGGAACAATTTAATGCACAATAATCTTCAGACAATTTAGTCAAGTACGAGCTCATGGACTACGTCACTTAAAGAATGAACGAGGAGAAGTGGTCTAGCCGAAAGGAGAAGTACAAGCTCTTATCACCAGCTATTTTTTTCTATTGAAATCAGGTAAAAGCACTACTCTCCTACGTAAGGCACAGAATATGATCTGGAGTTTTGATCTTGCTCAACCACACAGTAGTTTTTGGCAGGTGTGTAATTAATTTTTGTAAAAGCCCTTGTTGTCGTTTGAGAGAATCCCAGTGTTGTAGGTACTAATAAAGTTCAGAACATCTTTTGCCGACTGTCAGCCATGGCAAATAGTTTATAAATATGATTTAGTGTAACACAAACCTACTATACAATACGAATCTCAGGTGTGCCGGGAGACAAGTGACGATCCCTTCGTAAAAAGTACGAAGATTCAGTGTGTGCGGCGGAAGTGAGAATAATCCTTTTTCCTTTGTTTTGAATCTAAGGCTGTATGCCAGGGTAAGGAAGGAAATTTATGTACGTGGGAAAGAACGAATATTTGGGACCTGTTGTACGTTATTTTGATTAAAATTGTAAGTATTAGCATGCATATATGTGTGTGTAGAGTATTCTTTACGTCGCACCAACAAACACAGGGTATGGCGAAAATGCGGGAGGAAAGGCCTAGGAGTGGGACGGGATCAGCCGTGACCTTAAATAACGCATAGCGCAAGCATTAGCCTCGGTGCGAAAACGGGAAACCAAGTAAAACCATCTTCAATGTTGCCGAAAGTGGGGCTTGAACCCAATAATTCCCGATTGCAAGCTCACAGCTGCGCGCACCGTAACCGCACGGCCAACTCGCCCAGTGTACAGTTTTTGGTAAGTTGTAATGTAATTTACTGTAAAAGAAATTCCTACGGAAAGCTATATACTGTACGTTAGTGGTACCCACGTACGTAACAACTGGCGTCAGAAGTGGGATAGTTTTTGGACTATTCGTCACCGTTAAAAGATAGTACGATATAAGGAAGAAAATACAAGGAATGGTGGCTTTGATGAAAGTGAGTTTGAACGATTTAAAAGTTATCGATCTGAAGTGCGAGCTGCGAGAACGTGATGAGGATATTTCCGGAACCAAGGTAGTGTTACGGTTAGAACCAGAAGGTAAGGATATAGACATTTTTAAACAGCGGGTGTTGGTAACATATTTGCACAAAAGTTTGAAGTTCATAGAATGTTCTAAAAAGACAAGCCGAAAATTTTTGTTTATTGGAGAAAAAGCTAGCGCAATGTTCTCAGAAACAAGTTCAAATTTACAGATTCGTGGAATCCAAGAGAATTGAAATTTATCAAGGACTAGAAAAAATATAAACTGATGTAGAGCGCACAACAACTGCTATCAAGGACGGATTTGCATTACTGAAAACGTTTATAGGAATGAACAGGCCTAGCGTTGATCTCAGAAGAAAATCCGAGAATGTTGCAGGGACGGTGCGTGCGAAACAAGTACCTTATGTTTTAATACTTCGTGGTCTACGTATCGACGGGCCGCAGCTGCCGCCAATGGTTGACTTGAGAAGAAAAATGCACTGCCTCGGTCATTTGTAGCGAGGTGATGCGTTATATATACTCCAAGAGATTGCAGACAGTGAGCAATCTAATTTTAATCTTCTGGTGGCCCGATTAGGGATGAGGCACGATAATAAAGACCTTCAAGAAATTTAACCATAGTCAACTTCGTAGCAGGCACCAAAAACGTGGCGAGACACTACAAGGATTTGAGGCAGACATCGCGCGTCTTAGTTGTACGGCTCATCCTTCAGCTAAAATAGACTTCATAGACAGCAATATGTAGAGTCCCACGTCATGGGTATATCCGATTCAGAATTCCAACCAGCCGTTTGTCTGGCGCAACCATATAGGTTAAGTGATGCGCTGGCTCGTGTATTTTAATTCAAAGGTGCTACACAGTCCTCGAATCTGCAGGCGCAGTTTCGACGGCTGAATGAAGAGGAGCCTCTACACGGAACCCATTCCAATGAGGATTGACAACCTCGAAGAGGGCAGAATCGCTGTTGGAGTTGTGGTGAGCTTGGACAGGTCAGTAGCCGCTGCAATAAAGACTCAAAGTTTCAGGGAAATTAAAAAGGGCCGGTGCCAAGGGGCGAGCATGGCGTGTCGGCCCTGCTGCTCCATGAAAAGCGGTACATGTCATTTCACTCGTGCGTCAGAAGGTATTTTTGTCGACGGATAAGTGAATGGTTTGGCTCGTACTTCACTTCTGGACACCGGCACCAAACCATCTTTGTTGAGAAGGACACCTGAAACCTGCGACAAGTTTATTGAAAACCCCAACCGAAGAGCCAGTGAACACGTGCGGCGAGAAATAATTCAACATCGGCCTGAGGAGCAAGTTGACAGAACACCGAGTAGTAGTGGACGATATCGAAGAAAATGTTATTCTTAGGATGGATGTAATGACAAAATTTGAACTCGCTTAGGATCTGAAACCAGGATGCTTGAAACTTGCAAACGAAGAAGTCAATCATCACGGATGAAGCAGTCCAAATATTCAAATTATTATTAAGTACAGGCGAGGTACTTCATCCCAGAAACGATAATGTGATCGTGGTTCCAATGGATAACATAGTCCGACAAGAGACGGGAATTGTCGAGCTCGTTCCCGAAGAGGAAGGTGGTGGTGGTGATTATTGTTTTAAGAGGAAGTACAACTAGGCAACTATCCTCCCGAAGAGGAAGTCTGCCAGGAGTATTGGAGGGAAGAGGTTTTGTAAATGCTAAAAGGCCTACTTCAATCAGAATGTTAAACGTAAATGATTTTCCTGTAACATTGGAATCCGGTATAATCCACTGTTCGTGGGGTCACCAAAAAGGATACCCAGGATGTCCATCACCTTTCAAAATTAACTGAGACCTCGGACATACTAAGCTGACGCAGGATCTTCTTTTGCTAGTTGCTTTACGTCGCACCGACACAGATATGTCTTATGGTGACGATGGGACAGGAAAGGCCTAGGAATGGGAGGGAAGCGGCCACGGCCTTAACTGAGGTACGGCCCCAGCATTTGCCTGGTGTGAAAATGGGAAACTACGGAATACTATTTTCAGGGCTGCCGACAGTGGGGTTCGAACCCACTATCTCCCGGATGCGAGCTCACAGCTGTGCGCTCCTAACCACACGGCCAACTCGCGCGGTGACCCAGGATCAAAAGGACAAAGTCGAAGAAATGTTCAAATATCAAGATTTCTTCGCAATCGAGAACTCTCCGTACAGAAGGATGAATGTCGTGAGATAAAAAATAAACGCCGCAAATATACAAACGAATAAACAGCGCCCACGACGCTCGCTAGTGTCAAGAAGAGAGGAGGCTGAGAGAATTGTTTGTGACATGTACAAGCAGGGTGTCACTGAACCGCCTAGTAGTCCCTGAACGTCATCGGTGGTTTTGGTGAGGAAACAGGACGGGCCGACTGAATTTTTGTGTGGACTAACGACAGCTGAACAGCAAGACAGTGAAATACACCAATTATCCAGGAGAGATTACATTCTACACACATTTTCTGATCTCAGGTGTTCTCCACTCTGGATTTGAAAAGTGGATATTGGCAAGTAGAAATGAAGGCCGAAGATAGAGAGAAGACACCGTTCTCAATTGGTACGGGACTTTGGCACTTCACGATTGTGAACTTTGGAGTTTGCAATGCACCAGCTACGTTTGAAAGACTGATGGAAACAGTACTCGGAGGTCTGTAGTGGGAAACCTGCCGCATTAACTTTCATGACGTCCTAGTAATAGGTACGACTTTCGATGAAAACCTAACGAACCTGGAGTAAGCCTTAAAGTGACTGCAGGAAGACAACCTGAAGGTGAATCCAAAGGTGTCTTATTTGGGACATGCAGTTTCCAACGTGACTGAGATGAACATTTTCCATTATTTCTAATGGCATATCGGTCTTCGGTCCATGAAGTGCCAGGACAGACTCCGGCTTGTGTTCTTTTCGGCGAGAAGCTGCGTGTCCCTGTGATCGGAAGTTCGGCAATAGACCCGGCGAGCACCACATGGCACGGGATGACTACGTGAGGGGTTTGAGAGAAAGAATGGATCAGATTCCCGCCCTCGATCGAAGAAACACAGAAGCTGCTAGTGCCCAAATGAAACACGCTTACGACGCGCCGGCTGAGAAAGGCTGATTCAAAGTCAAGGATTTGGTGTGGTTCTTTAATCCACGGAGGCGGCGAGGTCTGCCACCTAAACTGCAGCGTTCATGAGATGGACCGTACGAGGTGATAAAGGCTTTTTATATCGTATTCCTAGACTACCCCGAGGAATGCCAAAGGTGGTGCATTTCAATCGGTGGAGCAAATTCCTTGACTAACGCGTAATGGTTGCAAACTGATAAGAGAAGGAACAGTCCTTAAGCAGGGGCAGTATTACACATCAACATGTAGTAGTAACACCCTCATCTTGACTAGGAAACAAGTGACGAACGCTAAGCGAAAAAGCAAGAACAGACAGAATGTGCAGCAGAAGCGAGAATAATATTTTGTCTGTTGTTGAATGCCGTGCTGTATGCCAGGGCAAGGAAATTTTTGTACTCGTGAATGAAAGAAGATTTGGAAACATTAACATTATTAGGATTAGCGTGAATGAGTGTGTACAGTTCACTATATAAGTTGGTAATGAGATTTACAATATATCGTGCCATAGAAAGTCTTACGGAAAGGAAATTAACGTATGTTACAGGTTTCCATGAATGTAACAAACGTACTGTACTTGTACATTGTTATCGTACCAGTGTAGCATTCTATTATGTCAAAATCTGGTCATATCTAATTACATAGCTTATATATGCAATAAAACAGAGCCGCCCTACATACAGGACATTAGGATTATACATACAAGTTCATACTCACTAGCATATAATACACAAGTCTATGTCTTAATTGCTTTCTTTAACAGAGGCAGTATGCAACATGGAAACCACTCATCATCATCAGTGTACTGCCATAAGGCAGCTCTCTATGCAATCCTGTCCGGTGCCCCCCTCTTTGTTTCCTCATATTTGTATTCTATCCTGATATCTTCTCCATCTTCTTTGTCTTGTTCCTTCTATAGCATCTAGTAGCGAGCAACTCTCCTCATCCAACTGTGCTTTCTCTTCTTGATTACTTTTAATATATTACTCTCTTACCCAACTCTTCTCAAGACTTCTTCATTCTTCACTTTTTCTATCCAGTGTACGAGCAAATCCACATCTCAAATGCTTCCAGTCTTCCTTCGTCCTCTTTTCTCAATGACCACATCTCAGTTCCATACAGTGCCACGCTTTATACAAAGCACTTCACGAATCGCTTCCCCATGTCTCTATCCATGCCCTACAAAGTAGTCTACTCTTCTTCTTAAATGCTTCCTTCGCAATCGCAATATGAGTTTTCACCTCTTGAGTGCACTTCATGCCCTCTGTTATTACACTTCCCAAGTGTCTGAAAGCATTCACAAGTTGTATTATTTTCTGCCCTAACTTAATGGTTGTCTTCATTTTTCTTGTGCTTATCACCATACATTTTGTCATTTTCTTCTTAATTCTCATTCCAAATTCTTCACAGACAGCATTTAGATCTGTTAGGACCTCCATTGCACAGTAGCTCGTTCATTCTTTGCCAGTAGGACCCTGTCGTCAGCAAATCGAAAACATTCCATTCTCCTACAACCAACTCTCACTCATCTTACTCCATTCATGCACTTCTAGATAATTTCTTCCAAATATATGTAATAAAGTAGGCGGGGAGACAGCAGTCTAGCCTTACTCCTCTTCTAATTGTGGATTCCTCTGTCATCTCATTCTCTGTCTGCACCCTTATCTTCTGCTGTAGATACGGATTCTTAATCAGCCTTCCAGTCGACTCAGTTCCTGCTTAGAATGTCCATTAAAATTTTCCACTCTACTCTATCAGAGGATCTCTCCTTTAACGCGTTAGTTACCACCGGTGGATTGTATAGCCCTAGTGTACACGTCTCAAGGACACGCCGTCTAAATGCGCGGGAATCATAGTTCACCGAATGTATGAATTATAACCATTAAAGAAACAGGAAAAGATTAGCGAACTACACCATCATTACTAGAAAAGCAGATGCAATCTCTGGGATGAGTTTCGAACAAATCGGTTCAGTGGTCATCAAATGGAATGATTGCACAACAGTAGATAACACCAAGCAGAGCATCCCTTCTACATGCATAAATACTCCCTCCTCAAACAAGAGCGTCAGTCATCCTCACTTAGACTATGTGTAAGTAGGGTAGCATTCTGCATCATGAATTTACTGAGCTCAGGACATTTTAAGCAAGCCTCGGACCTATGGGAGTAACGGAATCCAACTCCCATTTGACAGGCGAGGGCCTCCTTGGAAACAACTTGGCGAACGAAGAGGAATTCGATGGGAGCTATCAATATTAATGGAGTTTATGGAAAAAAGAAAATAGAACTGCCTGTGTCAGCAAAGAGGATGCATCTGGATGTGTTAAGAGTAAGTAATATTTGGGTAAAGGGTGATAACGAGGAAGAGATAAGAGATTATAAAGTGTACTTGACGGGTGTTAAAAAAGGGAAGGGAAGAGTGTGGGATAGGGCTGTTTATCAGGAATACTATTTCACGCAACATAGTTTCTGTTAGGCATGTAAATGAACGAATGATGTGGGTAGATTTGGCAGATGGGAGAATTAGGACGAGAATTGTACTCGCCAAGTGAGGGTGCAGACGAAGATGAAATTGAAAAGTTTTATCAAGCATTGAGTGACATCGTAGTCAGGGTCAACAGGAAGGACAGGATAGTGCTAATGGGCGATTTCAATGCGAGAGTTGGAAATAGAACGCACGTTCACCGCCTTTATTATCGCTTCTGCTTGTTATCTACGAGCAAAACGTTCCGAAAAGTCGCACAGTAGCACGGCATATCGAAAAGGCAGTGGCAACACAAAGTGAGACAGCTGGAAATTGGCTTATATTGATATCAACATTTCTTCAGCTTGCTTGTGTAATGAACGCCACGAAAGAAATGGAAAAGCTTAAGAAAAGATCAAGAATTCCTAACTGGGATAGTACAAAAACCATAGCAATTGTAATTGAATCGCTGTGTTGATAAGGTTCACATTCCAAAATCCTTACTTTTCAGGAGAAAGGAAAAACCGTTTTGTAACTAAAAGAAAGGTTTGATCAAAAAAGTTTATATTAGACATTTATACATCATATATCTGCGTATTCAACTACAAAGTATGGAAATCACCTTACGTACGGTTTTCACGTTACACCATTTTTATGACAAGGAATATATGTCCCTTTTTATACTCAAATTTGGGAAAGATCTTTGTAGAGGCAGATAATGTATAATAAACTCGTAATTGCAAAGTCTATTAAACAGTAACAAATTATTACACAAAAATTCGCCCAACCATCATTTCTTTTATAGTTATTCATTGCCATTCCGTCTCTTTGAAAGTGTTTTACTTTACGATGATGTCTAGCCTCCATAACCCCAAAATGCTGTGTCTTCTAAGTTTAAAATATCGTGGCGATCATCAACGTTATCGTCCATTCCTTCAATGTTGAATGGACAAGTCGAATATTTCACCACGATTATATTACTGCAGACAGTAAATAGCACGAAAATAAACTGCTCACTCGTGTCTTTTGCGCTGCTCGCTGCTATACAACGCTTATACAAGGCCCCTGGTCTATATAAGTAATTCAATGAATAACTATAACAGATGTATACAAAGGAGGCTTATGCACGGTTTATTAGTAACCAATTTCACATAAACAGTGTATAAATCCTGTATAAAAGTTATATTAGTTAGTAAGATGTTAAAGGCAGAGTAAGCCTGTATTTCATGAGTGATTTAGAATAAGCAGGATGCTGAGGATAAGAGGCCCTGTATTTCGACGGAGATGAATTTTTGCGACATGGTGTAGAGGTTGAGATGCAATATTTCTGAGACAAGCCGTAAAAGATGAACGATGTCCTGTAGCAATCCAGAACAACGGATGAATATAAAGGTTGTCAGATCCAAGTTAGTGCATTGTAAGGCCTATTTTAAGTATAAGTTTATGTTCTCCCATGATTATTATTTTATATAAGACCATAGGTAACGACTATTAAGTCTAAGTGGCGGTTTTACTTCATACCAATGAATTTCATTTTATGATATCCGACCTCACGAACAAAATAAATTCTGACAGACGGTCAAGATAATACTCGACTACTGTAAATTGAATTATATTCTGTATCTGTACGAGACGAAAATATTGCTGACTGGCAACATTGCAGGTGTGAAAAATAAATCTCTTACAATGAGAGTTTAGCTTGCGTATATCGATTGGAAGTTACTTCTCTGGACAATTCACAGTGATACCAGTTTGGAGTGTTGACATTGCAGGTCAGCTGGAACCTCACCACTCGAGTCATGCCGTGAATATCGTGATGGTAGTCATTACTTTTTCAGTGATATTGTGTAATATCAAGCGAGAGTCGAGTTTATTTTTATTCAGCAAACATTACTGCACATGTTGAGATATTGTTGAGGAACAGATTAAACTATCTGGACATGATGTTTAATTTCGATTTCACGCTTTATTATAGGAAATAGACAAGAAATATTTCCAGATTCGAGTTCATTTTTGTAGCGATTTTTACTTCATGTGTTAGAGATTCAACGAGGAACAGACGTAAATATCCGGACATTGTGTTAATAGTTTCGATTTCGCCTGACAGTATGAATGATGTGTAGATGCATAACGTTGGCTCAACGATAGATTTTGGATACCGCGCGTATTGTATAATTTAAGGATGAGTGGACACTACGACAGGCTTGATTTGCTATTTGCTTCGCGTCACACCAACCCAGGTAGGTCTTCTGGCGACGATGGGATAGGAAAGGGCTAGGACTGGGAAGGAAGCGGCCGTGGCCTTGATTAAGGTACAGCCACAGCATTTGCCTGGTGTAAAAATGGGAAAATACGGAAAACTATTTTCAGGGCTGCCGACAGTGGGGTTCGAACTCACTATCTCCCGGATGCAAGCTTATGGCCGCGTGCCCCTAACCGCACGGCCAACTCGCCTGGTAGCGACAGGATTAGGGCATCGTCTGTACATAGTCTTCATAGGTTAGGCATTTTTGCGAATCGACTTCAACGATGTTAGTATCTGCAGTAGTAGATACGAATGTGAAAGGTATCAGCAGGTACTATTCAGACCATTTTTCGGCATAATTCTTATTAGCTCGAAGGTGCTCCCATAATAGCGTTGCATAAGTAGCAGCATGAATGTAAGGGTTGTCCTACGTGGAAACCTGGCTAATGGAGACTGGTCCTTACTGCTTAGCTGCGTCTCTTAAAGTTCGCTTTCTATTTGCTTGTGTTAACTTTAAGTATGATTATTTATTATTATTTAAGAATTATTGACACTTAGTTTATTTATGTAGGATTTACACTACGAATGTCGTTTCAATTTTACTATGTGTTTCTCTAAGCTCTGGTTCTTACCGAGTCTGCTTTTGTTCCAGCCCTTCTTCTCTTACTTCCTCTTCGGATCAGCATTGACTCTTCGCTCCCGGATTCCCAGCCGTCGGGAAATATGTAACGGCAACTCACCTAATTATGGCTGCCACTTGTCTTGCTCTACTCGCCGCTATCAACCCACATGCAACCGGCCTTGTACATTCGCTGCTACTGGGTTACGTCACTGGCTGCGTCATTATCTGATGTTTCTCGAAGCCAAGTGTGCTATTTCACGAACTTTTCTGTGATGGTATAAATTCGTCCCCCGATCCCTCGGTCTTCAGTCCAGCGCTCATACCGACTGAGGCTGGAGGTCGTCGAACGGGTTCCCAATACCCTGCTGGGAAACAGTTTATTTTCTACTACACTGGGTAAGTGCTTCATTTTATTATTATTATTATTATTATTATTATTATTATTATTATTTACCTTTGTGTCTATGGCTGGTATCAGTTTACATAAGTGTTTATTTTTAACAAACTGACCTTGTACTCTGCATCTCAAGGCGACTCCCACTGTTGTGATCCCGTCCTCGTCCCTCCCCACTGCCCTTCTTCTCTTCTTATTTATTTAGAAACTGTGTTCATTTATCACGTTCCGCTGAGGCTTTCAGTGTGCTACGTCCATTTGAATTGCCTCAATTAATATAACATTTTGTAAATCGTCAAAGGATTTCTTGTAAATACATTTTTCAAAATGTTCTAATACAGAATGTTGAGTTTTGTTTCGGCTACCTTTCAAGTAGAAACAATACACAGTCTTGATTAAACTTTATTCATGTTCTTCTTACTCCTTCCACTGACCTCTCATTGGTCGCACAGCTTGTCTATTTATCTTTAAATAGTTATTACGCCGTATGGATTGGTACCTTCTGTGAATAGCTCTTATGGTTCAATATATTTACAAAATCTCGTAACAATTGTGGCTGCGTCAAAACATGTTGTGAAAATTTAAGTGACTTTTCTTGCCTTTTCAATAAATAAATTATCGTGATTTTCATTAAATATATATTTTAGTAAGCACATTTTTTCTCCTAACTTTTGGTCAATGAAGTGATGGAAGAAACTCGCAATGACCACAAGATCCCAGAGTACGATACTGCTCTACTGACCAATGACGGAACGGTAAGTTCAATGGTTCAGTAAAATGCGGCATAAACTTGGTGCTTAAGTTACTCGACGAAGAGATTTTGACAAGCTGTTCACCAGTAAAATGGCGCGCTAACTTAGAGGCCTATGTCACGATACCGATGAGGGAGTGTATGTCACGAAAAAATAACGATAGTACGAAACAATGTTGAGGTCTTTTTTTTGCTAGTTGTTTTACGTCGCACCGACACAGATAGGTCTTACGGTGACGATGGGGCAGGAAAGAGCTAGGCGTGGGAAGGAAGCGGCCGTGGCCTTAATTAAGGTACAGCCCCAGCATTTGCCTGGTGTGAAAATGGGAAACCACGGAAAACAATTTTCAGGGCTGCCGACAGTGGGGTTCGAACCTACTATCTCCCCAATACTGGATACTGGCCGCACTTAAGCGACTGCAGCTATCGAGCTTGGTATGTTGAGGTCTAACCCACATTATAAATAATACAAACCAAATGAACACAAGCGCTGAGCCATAGTCAAACAAAATATGCCCAATTAGAGTGCTAAAATTGATTTCGTTTAACGAGGAGCATAACTAAAATAGTAATAACAGTCACAGTGCATTTAAGGAAGCCGATACTGAAGGCTTTACAAATTTTCATCCATGTCACAGGTATAAATTTTGGAAGTGATACTGTTGAATTACATTCAGGATTCATGCTTTAGCATGTTCAATAATTAATTAACTACATGGATGTAAGACAATTTTTGTATATTTATCCGTATTACCTTACAATAACGTCAGAATTTTCTTTTATTAAATACCCTGTGATAAGAGCCACAGTCATTAAATTTAAATAAGGCAACTGTTTCAAAGTTTTGAGTTACACTTTATTTAAAACTTAATAATGTTTGTACATGAAAACACAATTCCATAGTGGTGTGGGATATCTTGGCTGCAATGAACAACCAGTGTACTCTTTCTGTATTTGTTGTTGTGATGGAAGGTCAGGTGACGATGGATCCGCTGAAGCAGTTGGAAGATAGAGAGTGTGAGGGAGGACATGAAAATTCAGATGGAGGATATGAAAGTTCACATGATGATTTAAAGAGTAGGCTTAATTATATACAAACTAGTTGTAAAGAGTCAGAGATGATTTAAAGTCTAGGATTCAAGACAATAGTGATGATTTGAAGTCTAGGATTCAAGATACTAGTATGATTTAAAGGTTGGATTAAAGGACAGGATAAATCAACTAGTGAAGGTTAAGATAAAGATTCAAGAAACACAGGCTAGTTGCCTAGAACTCAGAGGAAGATAAAGATGATATAGAAAAAATAAATCAACGTTTTGATGATAGCCAGGTTGAAATTAAGAAAGAAATGTACAACAAACTTGCGGAAGTTCAGGTCAACCTTAAAGATGATTTTGATAAACAGTTTGCTAAAATTCATGATAGTTTAAAAACAGACATTGATAAAGTTTTGATGAAAGCTACGACATGATTGGTAAATTACACGATAGCCAGGAGGAGATAAAGAAGCAAATTGACAAACACTTAGTTGATAGCAAGGTAGCACATAAACAGCCGACCAATACGCACGTGGAACTTAAAGCCAACATTAATCAACAGATTATAGATATGTGGAAGTCCATAGATCACGAGAAGGAGAAAACATTAACGATCGTGGAGGAGCAGCATGAAATTTTATCAGCTGATATTAAGTGATTAGATTGTAAGATAGAGCAAATTAGTGGAGAATTGGACAGTGCGTTAATGCTGGAAACCGAAACAGAGGAGAAAAGAGTAATGTAACTTCATGAGGAAGCAACTGGTAAACTCCAAGTGTCTAGTGAGAATTCCGAAACCATGACTGAAGACATTTAAGAGGAATTAGTGGAAATGAGAAATGTTTTGCATGACACTAGGCAGAACAGGACCGAGGACACCAGAGAGTCCGATGATAAGAACAGTAGTATAAAGCAGGATTTGGGAAAAATGGATAAAAAGGTCGGATTCATTAAGAATGAAGTCAATAGTTGGATCAGTAGTGTGGTTCACATGCAATCCAAGTAGATAAGGGTTTAAATCAAACCACAACAGTTCCTAATCCAGATTTTGGTTCTCAATTGAAAAATGGTAGTCATACCAACGTTAGTGGTCAGAGTCAGAATGTTGAGACCAGTCGATCGCAAGGCTCAGGGTCATGGATGTCATAAACATGGCATGAGGACCAGACTAAGGCATTTAATGGAGGCCAACTTCTAACTCCAAAAGGATTCCGTAAGGATCTTAGGGAACATATACGTGATGCCAAGATTCCTGAAACCGGGCGAGTTGGCCGTGCACGTAGAGGCGCGCGGCTGTGAGCTTGCATCCGGGAGATAGTAGGTTCGAATCCCACTATCGGCAGCCCTGAAGGTGGTTTTCTGTGGTGTCCCAGTTTCACACCAGGCAAATGCTGGGGCTGTACCTTAATTAAGGCCACGGCCGCTTCCTTCCGACTCCTAGGCCTTTCCTATCCCATCGTTGCCATAAGACCTATCTCTGTCGGTGCGACGTAAAGCCCCTAGCAAAAAAAATATTCCTGATGAGCGGTAGTTAAGGGTGGCCGAAAGATACCTTGAAGGAGCACCGTTATTATGGTTCAAAAGCTTTCATTACTATTTCGACACTTTTGATGAGTTCCAACGGGAATTTCTAAGCATGTTTTGGAGCACCGAGGTCCAGCAGAGCCTGAGACTTGCACTGTAATCACGTAGGTACGAAGCTATAGGCCCTACCAAGTACTCAGAATATTTTAGAGCTCGGCTTGTTAAGTTTCACGACCTTGAAGCACCATCGTCCGAGCAAAGAATTAGTTCAAGGTATCAAAAAGCACTTGCCTCCGGAGGTTCAAAGGATGCTCGATACACCAAAGGTAGAGTCGCCCATACAAGCGGAGATGATCCTCCGACAGTTAGACCACACGCATAACCAAACGCCACCAAGAGGAGGTCGATCCCATGAACACCACGTGAATACTATCAGTCAGGTTCCCGAAGGAGGTCAGGAAATATCAGACCAGAAAAACCACAATCGACCAATGTAAGACGAGAGTTTGGAAACAACTGGAAACACTCACATCCTAGAACTGAGGACTGGAATAGGCACAGGGAGAACTGGCATTATCACCAGAGGAGGAGCCCTAACCAAAGACGGTATTGTGGAAACGGAGGTAACCACAGCCATTTTAGGAATGATTAAAATAACTGAAGGGACTGGGGAAATAACAGAGCCCAGAATTCTCGACATAACGACAATGAGGGGTATCGAGAGCGGGTTCGATACACTGATGGGTTAAGAAGAGCTCAGGAGAAAGCAAGGTGGAGTCGTGACATTCAACACCAGCAAGTAAACACAGCCTTTTCGGGGCTGCAGGACTAGAGTACCAGGGAGCAAATCACCAGCATCAGTGGGATTTCAACTTAAATATTTTGCGCCGAGTTTCAAACGTGATTCACAATCATCACCGGATAGAATAACTCAAAATCCCAACAGGTGAAATTTAATAGTCATCAACCCCAGTTTTTAAATGTGAAGCGTCAGATGACTGGGTGGTTGAACAAATTGACTCTTGGACCATTACACCCCATGACCTAGTTGAAGACCGCTTGTAACAGGAATTTACCAAAGTAAAGAAAGCACCCCCAATCAATGTCCGCATATGTAACTTTCAGGTCAAATTTTTGGTGGACACTGGGGCCAGTATCAGAATCATCTCTTAAGCTCTTTTGACGATTTCAGGCATCAAAATAAGTTGCCAATATTTCCAGTGTCGAATGTAAAAATACAACGGGTCATACCTGAAAAAATTGCTGTTTGTAAGGTACAAACGCTTTTAGATCTCAAGATTGGGAATTTCACGTTCGCTCATCCAATTGTGATCATGTCCAATGTGATTCTAGGAGCCGATTTAATTCGAGAAACTAATGCCGTGATACAAATCATATTAAATTCAGGAAAAATGAGCGATATGGATTTGTTCAATTAAAAGAGGAATCGGTAGAAGACAGAACATTTGAATATGGCGAAGAGGATGTCCAAGGTCCAAATCCTCTAAATTCAGTACAGGCAAATTCTGGTGAAAGTGAGGTTATTGAGGATGAAGGAATTCATCGTGAGGAGCTACATGACGTTTTGGAAGTTGATGTTTACACCGATTATAAAGCCGAGATAGGACTGAAGGTAGCTGAATGTCCAGGGACCATGGAGGAAAAGGAGCAACTTAGAAACCTTCTGATGGAGTATATATCAGTGTTCGATTGCAGGCCAGGTCTAAACCCTAACTTCACTTATGCTTTACCTGCTACAGATTTGATGCCCTTCAAGAGGAAACCATATCCTATTCCAGATAAATACTACACACAAGCTGCAAAAATTATAAAGAAAATGGAGGAGAATGGGTTAATTTCCAAGCACCCCACACCATATTTAAATCCGTTAGTGGGAGTTCAGAAACCTGATGGGTCACTGCGAGTATAACAAGGACGCTCGTGCCCCCAATGTAAAGTTGATCCCGGAGCACGTTCAAGCTCCGCCCATTATACTTGTAGATGTTATTAGATGTTTTACAGGAAAATCACGTTTCATCAGCGTAGATCTGACATCCTCATACCACCAAATCGGGTTGGACCATAAGTCAAAACTGTTTACTTTCTCAATTTTGGAGCAGAAAACGTATGTTTTCAAACGTTTAGCCTTCGGTATTAAGCTCTCACACGCGACCAAGATCGATGTCTCACTGAAGAAGTTACGGCTGCAACAACGCGTTATGTGGACAATATTTTGTTCAGGAAGTTCTATGAGAACATTCAAGATTGAAGGAAACTAGTGGAAAATATAAGGGCACCAAGCTTCGGTAAATTTAAAGATGTCCCACTTTTGTCATAGGGAAGTTTTGTTTCTTGGTTATGTCATTGATGGCAAGGGGTTCGCCAGAACCTGGTGAGAATTCAGGCCATAGACAAGTTTCCGAGGCCACTCAGAATTTAAAATGTCAGGCAATTCCTTGGAATGTGCCAATTTTTTGCAGACCACTGCTCAAATTATACCGAAGTTGTGGCCCCACTTCACTGCTTGCTTCATAAAACAATAAGTGGAGGTGGAGTCCAGAATGTAAGGAAGCAGTCAGGAAGACCAAAGAACTACTGCAAAACAGCATCACGCTAGGTTATCCCGATTTTCAGAAATCCCTCATTTTACAACCGGATGCGTCTGCAGTGGGAATCGGGGCACTTTTATATCAGGAAAGTTCAAATCAGCCCACCGATAGGAATTATTTGTCCTTCTACAGTGGGAAAGTAAGATCACATGAGATCAGGTACAGTGTGACAGAACTGGAAATGTTGGCTTTTGTTCAGGCATTGCAGCACTGGAGAAAGATCATTTATGGATTTCATATCATCATTAAGACAGATCACAAGGCACTTACTTTTATAATGAAGACTGCTGTTGCGAGTGAAAGAGTGGTCAGGTGGCTCTGTTTATCCAATAACTTGACTTTGAGATTGAGCATTGTTCAGGGAAGTCAAATGTCCTGGCAGACTTATTAAGCAGAAACCCTAACAAGGAAGAGAATGCAGTAAACCATCTAGATCTAGTCCAGGAAGAACGAGATTTCCTGACAGATTTGGGAAAACTAGGACACCTACAATCAAGAGACACTTTTTGCGGGAAAATGATCTTGTACCTTTGAGGAACACTGCCAGCTGAGGATCCACGATATTTTGCCATCCGAAAGATCGCTGATAACTACTTGTTTTTGGAGAATATACTTGTGAAATTTGTAGATACTGATCATGTAAAATCCCGGATTTCGATAACAATGCAACTACGAAAGTGATTCATTTGGCATGTGAACAGAGTTATCAATCATGGAAAGATCAAGAAGGTTGTTTCAACCATTCAAGAGACCTTTACCTGGGTGAATTTGCAGGAGAACGTAAGGAAAATCATCATTCCATATGACACATGCCATCGGGTTAAGGCAAACATTTACTTAATTCGACAGGCACCTATCCCTCTCTTGCCTTCACAACCAAAGGAGCTATGGACATTTATGGGCTCCTTGTGAGAGGAGAGCATGGCAGTAAGTTTGTCTTAGTAACCATTGACGTCTTCATCAAACTTATGACATTGTTTCCTATGCAGGAAGCGAACTCAAAGCTTGTTTTGAGATCTATTTCCCATAATATTATTCCAGAAATGGGAAAGCCGAAATTCCTTCTCACAGATCATGGCCCCCAGGTTACTTCCGCACAATTTAAGAACATCGAAATTCATCATATTCTCAGTAGTGTTAGACATCCTGAGGGAAATCCTAGCGAGAGGGTAATGCAGGTAATTGCAAAATTCTGCAGGATTTACTGCGCTCAAGAGCACTTTAAGTGGGTTGAGGTGATACCCCTGATAGTCAATTGTGTCAACGACACCATACATGAATCTATAGGGACAATTGCATCCGCCGTTCAATTTAACCAATACACGGTGAGACACTGGCATGATGTGGTTGTGTGTCCCAGTGATCCTCGACCATCACAGGAATTATGTACACATGATACGGCTGAACATTATGTCGGAGGGCAGATCGCCGGTTGCGTAGAGTGAGAAACCAAATATTCCATTGTCCTTTAGAGGAAAATAAATTTGTGCTTGTAAGGAGACACATGATGTCTAAACCACGGGAAAATACCTACGCAAAATTTGCTTCCTTATATGTTGGACCATTTAAAATTATTACGAGTTCCAGGAGCAAATCCCATAAAATTTAAACCATGTATGGCAGCAGGGAGGCCGTATTTAATACAGCAAACCTGAAGGTATGCCATGCCCAAGACGAAAACATTCCACAACCCAATTACGTCACCATACCACAAGCGGAGATGACCGCCGGAGAAGTAGTCCTACGGCCCCTCATATTGCAACTTTAACAGGTGAAAAACCAGCCGAACGGCCACTCCAAGGAACTATAAATATCAACAGAAGTTCGGAGAAAAACCCGGAATGTCCAGAGTGGAGGTACTTAATATGAGATGTTGTCGATGACATATGCAATGAAATTTTATTGGTGGCAGAGGAAAACCGGAAGATGCGCAGGAGGATTGAAGTCTACGACAGGAACAATTTTGACAAGAGAATTCACTGTAGAATTCTGGTTCATTTTTATGTCAAAATTCTTCCATAACTTCCAGATTTTGAAGAAATATCAAATGTTTCCACTTTATACGTAAACAATTTTTCACTATAGGTAGATTATGATTATGACTACAAGATGAAGTGCATCCATATTTTTTATTGCAAGTTCATCTTGCGTTCTGTGGCGTGACAACCCACAGTGGGATGCAGCCCACTAAACATCGAACTAGATCGCAACATTTTGGAAGACCTCTGGTAATTAACAATGAAGTTCAAGGTGATAACCATCATTGTCAGATATTTCAGCACTGTCATTAACAAAGAAATAAGTAATTAAGAATTTTGGGAAATATCTGATGAAGCTAAGGTCCACAGGATGGAAATGTACTTAATTAGGCCTAGAGAGAAGTTGGCATCCTTACTGGCGGAGTAATGTACACATGTCAAGGACATGCAGTCAAAATGCGTGGGAAACTTCATGCAAGATATTAATTAGTTAATTAATTACGCTCATCAAAGGAACAGGAAAAATTAGCGAAAAACCCCATCATAACTGGAAAAATGGTTGGAATCTCTGGGGTGAGTCTAGAAGAAATCAGTTCAGTGGTCATCAAATGGAATGATTGCACAACAGTAGATAACGCCAAGCAGAGTGTCCCTTCCACATGTATAACTCCTCCCTCCACAACCAAGAGCGTCAGTCATCATTCAATTGCCCGGTAGTGTGAATCTGCGTCAGGCAACATTAGGAAGAAGGCTAGTGGGTGAAATAGACTTGTAGAATCCTTAAAGCCAGTTGGCTTGAGGGAGACAAATTAGATATTGATAACATTGTATCCACGATATCCATCCCAGACGGGGTAGAAAATCGTAAGTTGAATAATAGCAGGATTCCTGAACTTCTCATAGGGAGACAGCAGATTCATAGATAGCTGTTGTGGATTATTGCGGACGATGTTATTTTTGGTAATCGGTAAAGGAGGACGGTAGTCTGGTGGAGATAAGCTTGTGCCTCACGGTCAGTCACGACTGTGAAACATCTGAATAAGAATTAGTTGGGAGGTTTCCGCAAACTCTATTAGTTGAGTTCTCAACACAAAGCGGGGTGGTTTAACTGTTGTATATGTGTACATAGCAAAGTTTATTGTTAATTGTTAGACATAAAAAAAATTAATGTGTGTTGCATTAAGTATAATGTTGTTCATCTGTACAACCGTAAACACACTCAAATTCCATACATTTTATGGAATTTCTGGAATAATTGGCAGGTATGTTAGTGGAACTGTAACATCTTCAGTGTAGCATCAAAGTCTGTGCCTCTGTCCCTAATGCTGAGTGGTCTAGATATTCTAGGAAAGAAGAGATGAAAATACAAATTACTTGGTTAAAGGTGGAATCTGTTTACATCAAGCAGCTGGGAAAAGTTGATCATGCAGGACAAAATAAATCATAACATGATGTGGCACTTCCCAATTGACTCTGTAAGCCAAGCATTTATATGGCACTGCGGGATGCACGACTTCCTCACAAGCAATGTAGCGGGAGGCTCGACCTTGTGTTATCGTTGCTGCATACTTAGGAGAATATAAGTGGACGAATAAAAGGGGGATTGGATTCCAGATATGACAGGCTAGACATCTTGATCATCATACAAGACATTGCCATCATATGACAACACAGGGCAGAAAATACGACAGTGGTTTGTATGCCATGTGTTTTGTGGCATATCACATCACGGAAAAGGTGCAATACACTGTGGCAATTCTTCTTTACGTCATTAGGTTCTTTGGTGACAAGTGAATTATCAGATTTTCTATTGGATTGTCAGTAAAATGGTGTTCCTTGTTGTATTATGAATATTCACCACGAATCAGTTTTGATGCTGTAAAAGGCTACTTGACTGGCAGGAAGAGCGGGACACTGGCGGAAATACTTTGACAAAATTTAGATCTTGGAATTTCCCCATCTACCAATTCCAACCACCTCTGCTGTAGGTGGTCCAAAGAAGGAAACTGCATCAGCGAAGTCCAGGCTGTGCAGTTGGAGATGAAAAGAGGGATAGTCATCGTTCCCGATGATACTCCGACAGAGTTTGGTTGTCCCAATGGTGGGATGCAGGAGTGTGGCTAAAACAGCTTTTCAAGCAGTTAAACAAAAAAGGTTAAATACCAACAGATTGGTAACAGAGCATCCATTCAAAAATAAGAGAAGCACTGCCGATTTTTCTAATTACCACCCGATTGGACTTCTGAGCCACGCAATGACAGGTTTTGAACAAGTCCTCAACAAAAGGATTAGCAACTTAGCCAAATTTACAATGGCCAAGCTGGATTTGTGAAAAATTGTGGCACAACAGCTGCAATCCACACTCCACAGCTGTTAGGTGCAAAACGCCACTAACGAGCTCGATAGCTGCAGTCGCTTAAGAGCGGCCAGCGTCCAGTATTCGGGAGATAGTGGGTTCGAACCCCCCTGTTGGTAGCCCTGAAGATGGTTTTCTGTGGTTTCCCCATTTTCACACCAAGCAAATGCAGGAGCTGTACCTTAATTAAGTCCATGGATGCTTCCTTCCCATCGTCGCCAAAGGACCTATCTGTGTCAGTGCCGTGTAAAGCAAATTTAAAAAAAGAAGAGAATCGCCACAAAAACAATAAGATGCTTCATCTCCACTTTCTGGACCTTGAGAAGGCCTTCCTTTGGGTACCATATGAACTAATCTGGTCAGCGCTACAGAAACATGGCATTCCAGAGCCCATTGTTGTACAATTGTTTTACGTAAAGTGCAGGAGTTATGTTCAAGCTTCCACAGGAGCAACCCATGACTTCTGCAGATACCCTGCCTTATTACTACTGTTGTTCATTCCTCTGATGGACACGTTACCTCAGACCTGAACAAGCCAATACCAAAGACACTTCTCTATGCTACAGGTGTCATTTTGGCTGCAAAGAATAAGCTTCATCTCCAGTGCCAACAGAAGATTGGAACAGTCCACTAGAGCAATACGGCATATATCTCAACCAAAAGAAGACAGAATACACGACATTAAATCCTCGAGAAGTTGGAACCATCCAAGTTGATGGTGAAGATGAACACAAGTAGATAAATTTATGTATCATGAATCAACAATCTCTGACGATGACCGAATTAGTGATGGTCAACTTAATGATATACACAGTATGGCTAAAGTGGTGAATGACAATGCATGCCCTTAAGAACATCAAATAAAGTACCATCTGAAATGCAAGATCTACCTAACTCTTATCCATCCTGTCATTTTCTAAGGCACAGAATGTTCTTTTTTTTTTTTTCTAGTTGCCTTATGTCGCACCGACACAGATAGGTTTATGGCGATGATGGGACAGGAAAGGCTAGGAGTGGGAAGGAAGTGGCCATGGCCATAATTAAGGTACAGCCCCAGCATTTGCCTGGTGTGAAAATGGGAAACCACGGAAAACCATTTTCAGGGTTGCAGATAGTGGGATTCGAACCTACTATCTCCCGGATGCAAGCTCACAGCCGCGTGCCTCTACGCGCACGGCCAACTTGCCCGGTAACAGATATTTTACACATCCTAGCATTCAAATTAATATGTTCAAATTCTCTCACTTAAAGCCTGACTCCAATACATATAAATGACTTATTTTCACAAAATGGTGTTTCAATGACAGAACTCCCGTTGAATTTGAATTTAATTCAATCCATTATATTTATTATTGAGAATATATATATATAACTCACCAAAAGAAACAATTTAGGACTATCTAGCTTAAAGAGCAGTGACAGTTTGAATATCAGATGAAATTCTATGAGCAGCCACAAGAGCATAGTCTCTCAGTGTGTTCTAGGCTGAATGGAATTTTGCAATTCATATTTCTGCCCTCACCATCGTAGATAGCAGAAAATCACATTCAATAATGTGTTATTTTCACCATGATCAAGTCTACAAATATGAAGACCTTGGAGGAGCAGAAAAAAGTGGTCAGCTCAGGGGCATGTGACACACCACAAGTGGAAGGTAACCACAGCATTAAGTGACTAGCTCAGGGCCATATGTCTCCAACAAGTGGAAGCTAACTTCAGCACTAAGTGACTAGCTCAGAGCCATATGTGTCCAACAAGTGGAAGCTAACTTCAGCAGTAAGTGGTCAATTTAGGGCCATGTGACTATTCACATGTGGAAGCTAACTTCAGCACTAAGTGGTTAGCTCAATGCCATGTGAATGTTCACAAGTGGAAGCTAACTTCAGCACTAAGTGGTCAGTTTAGGGCCATGTGACTGTTTACATGTGGAAGCTAACTTCGGCACTAAGTGTTCAGTTCAGGGCCATGTGTCTTTCTCCACAACTGGATGGTAACCTCAGTACTAAATATTAGCTCTGAACCATGTATGTCTGCACAAGTAGAAGGTAACCTTAGCCTACTATGTGGTTAGATCAGGGTCATGTCTCTCTCCAGAAATGGAAGGTAATCTGAGAACTAAGTGGTTAGCTCAGGGCCTTCTGTCTTTCCATAAGTCAGCAATTTAGAAATTTATTAATCTTTGTAGCACGCTCTTATGTAATTCGGTGCAAAACTGAAATGGAAAATTTTTATAGACATTTTGAAAGAAGTCATTTAAGTTACTCCATGATATTTGTAGACTGCTAAAATGAGAGTCAGGACAATACAACGCCAGAGGTGAGATGTAAAAAACTGTGGGAAGATGTAGATACTGTAAGAGCCTGTCGACTGGATGCTTCAGAAGAATCTAAGTCATATGATATTCAACGGACTAAGCTACTTCAACAAAGAACTGTCTTCTGCCTTCTTTACCAAGAAAAATGATTATATGCAAAATTCTTGTTGCTTTCCTGGTTAGAGAGAAGAAAACAAAATTAAACCCCATCCAAAAATAGAAATACACAGCATGGAATAACGATTTTCATAATCAATCAATCAATCAATCAATCAATCAATCAATCAATGAATCAATCAATACTGATCTGCATTTAGGGCAGTTGCCCAGGTGGCAGATTCCCTATTTGTTGTTTTCCTAGCCTTTTCCTAAATGATTTCAAAGAAATTGGAAATTTATTGAAAATCTCTCTTGGTAAGTTATCCCAATCCCTAACTCCCCTTCCTATAAATGAATATTTGCCCCAGTTTGTCCTCTTGAATTCCAACTTTCATATTGTGATCTTTCCTACTTTTATAAATGCCATTCAAACTTATTCGTCTACTAATGTCATTCCACGCCATCTCTCCGCTGACAGCCGGGAACATACCACTTAACAGTTCAACAATAATAAAAGTGTTTTAATTTATTCCACCTATTCAATACTTATATTTTCACTTATAGTTGTTACATAATTAAATTCTTGGTTACATGGGACATGTTTCGCCCTCAATTAAGGGCATCTTCAGCCTAAATACAATAATCAAAAATACAACTAAATTAAAAGTGGAAGTTAAATACAATCATCAAAAATACAACTAAAATAAAAAGTGGAAGTTAAAAGTTTAGTCTGTTATTAAAATTCGGAACAATAAAAATGTGAAAAATGATAAAATAAAAAGATGCTAATGGAAAACTGTCTTATGATTAAACTATAATCTTGTCGGAGACTAAAACTTCTATTAAAATTCTAATTAAAACAGTTCATATAAAATATTGGAAAATCAAAGTGGTAGTAATAAAATGCCAACGACATGAGGGCGTGTACACAAGCATAAACTTGATTGTCATGAATACAATCTTTTCAAGGCAGCTGATGAAATTCGTAGCAAGTAAGGCAGAAGTGTCTATTGAAAAATTGTAAGAGGCCGTTAGCACCGGTAGGTAATAAAATGGCTGAATCCTTGCCAGAAAATGTCAACAGATGCAGAAATAAGTTTTCTGAAAGAGAAGGAAAAGAAGAAATAAGAAATTGAACGTAAGGAGAGAATTCAGTCTTACATAATTTTGAAACAGATGAGGACTTACATGTAAGTGGAAGTTGTTATTTGTTAACTACTGTTGAGTTGGTTGCTGCCCGTCTGTTGGCTCTGAGTCTGGTGTTATAACTGTGCTGCAGAGGCGGTAGTGAACTGGGAGGACAAGGAATAGGGGAGTGCGGAAGGGAGGAGAGGATGGGTGGAGTCAAATGTGACGAGGCTGACAAAGGGGCGGAGTCAACTGCATTGCTGGAAGTAGGCCTAATATCTGTAGGTATGGGAGGAGTATTAGGGTTTGAGAATTAAATATATTAGGTATCCTAAATTTATTCGAACTAACTGACTTTAATAATTCCGGCATTAATTCATGTAGCATACTTTTATTGTCCGTGGTTTCATTGAGATTCGTTTGCTTATTGTACGTCTGATCTAAATAGATGTATAAACTTTCTAATTCGTTCAGCATTCTTCCTTTTTGTATGTTTCTAATTATCGCTAAGTCTTTCTCTATGGATTCAAATCTGTGACCAGTCTCCCTCATATGCAAACTCATCGCTGAGTATTTCCTATGTTTTTCCGCGTTAACATGTTCCATGTATCTTGTCATAAAATTTCTCCCAGTCTGTCCAACATATGAAAAATTACACTGAGTACATTTAAGTCTGTATACTCCCGATCCTAAATAACGATTCTTATCATAATTAACTTTTTTATGATTAAAGAATATGGACTGGTTAGTATTAGTAGTTCTAAAAGCTATATTAAAATTATGTTTCTTGAATACGCTAGTAATCTGGTGTATAGCTGGATTATTAAAAGTGAATGTAGCATACTCAGTTTTTTTGGTCTTTTCTGGTATCAGATTCGTAGATAATTTGTTCTTAATTTTATTGATTAATTTGTTGATCATTTCTATTTTGAAACCATTTTGTTTAGCGAGGTATCTAATATAATTTAATTCTTTCTTCAAATTCTTTGGAGATAGAGGGATTCTAAGTGCTCTATAAATTAGACTGTGAAAAGATGCTTGTTTATGTGAACTCGGGTGTAAAGAGGAATTGTTTATAGTTGTAGATGATTGTGTCGGTTTTCTAAATATTTCGAAATCAAAAGTGTTAACCTTACGCGTAACTGTTATATCTAGAAAATTCAATGAGTTATCGACTTCGTCCTCTCTCGTGAATTTCAAATTAGGTTCGATTTCATTTAATTTATTTAAGATTTCTTGACTATTAGTGACATCTTTGTTTATGATTACAAATGTATCATCTACATATCTCAACCATAAATCTATTCCTTTAATTTTTGCTATTATTTCATTGTGTTCGATTGAATCCATAAATATGTCGGCAAGGATGCCCGATATTGGGTCACCCATTGCTAATCCATTCTGTTTATAAATATTATTGTTAAATGTGAAGTAATTATTGTCTAATACGAACTTTAACAATCTAGTGAATTCTTCTACTTCCATTTTACTACGATTACTGTGTTTACAAATATTATCATGAATGATATTAAGAGTTTTATCTGTCGGAATATTCGGGAACATATTCACTACGTCATACGAACACATCATCTGGTTTGGAAGTACGCCAAATCCAAGCAAAATGTCACACAAGTCAATGGAATTTCTTAATGGTTGTTTATTATAAAAAGTGTAATGTCTTTTCAAAAAATTGTGAATGTATTTGGAGACTTTATACATGGGAGAATTACGGCAATTGATAATCGGACGAATCGGAATATCTTTTT
This sequence comes from Anabrus simplex, assembly GCF_040414725.1. Lineage (NCBI taxonomy): Eukaryota > Metazoa > Arthropoda > Insecta > Orthoptera > Tettigoniidae > Anabrus > Anabrus simplex. The sequence continues at coordinate 435,329,745 of NC_090269.1, forward strand.
TATGTATTTTGGGCATAGCTCTGGTTTCCGGGAGCCTAGGATTCATATTGACAAGTTTTAATTGTTCTTGTTCAGTAAAGAGAGATGTGGATCTTTTAAGTAAGGCTTCTAAGTTGCGTTGAATTTTAGCTAGCGGATTTTTTGTTACTAATGTGTATTTGTTATTATCAAAAAATTCTTCAGTTTTCTTGATATATGTATCTTTATCCATCAAAACGATCGCACCCCCCTTGTCAGCCTTGGTTACTATAATATTGTTATCTTCAATTTTCGATTTCATGTTTTTTATTGTTTTCTGTTGTTTGGGATCAAAATTGGAATAAATTTCTTTAGCCAGTCTGGGTAATTTCTTCTTTAACTCCAATCTTACTTCGTCTTGTACATCGCGTGGGAGTTTTGATATGTTCGCCTCCGCTTCTGCAACTGTGTTAATGATATCTATTTCTCTATCTTTATTAGGCCAATTCTATTTTGGACCCCTTTTAAGTAGGTCATTCTCTCCTTCCGTAAATTTTACCTTGGTCAAGTTAACTACCGTGGGAGTAACATTGTCCGATGGGCCCTTAATTTGTTCTTGTTTCGTTTGTTTACTACGACGTATTTGTGTGTCTATTAAATGATTCAATTTCTTATTCAATGTATCCTGTTTCTTACTAAGTGCGTATGTTAATTTGTGTTCCATGTGTTGATAAAAAGACTGCCATTCTAATGGGGCTAAATCCTGAGTCACCGCTAAGTGAACGTTATATAATTGCAAATTCAATTTGGATTTCTTCCTGTAATACGCCTTGATTTCATTTTTAAGCCATAATTCATTTACCTTATTTTGGGTTACATTATGGCTCGGATTGCTTATGTTCTTACATTGTGTTGATTTAAGAAAAGTAGGTACAAGTTTTAGTCTCAGACATTGTTTAAGAAAAGCTAAATCTTTTCCTAACTTACAAATCTTCATTTTCAGATTGAGAAACTTATTTAATCTACATTTTGCCTGGTTGGCTGTCACATTACATGTTATAAACCTCATTTTAGGTCCGTATTGAAAATTTTTTAACAGTTCAACAATAATAAAGGTGTTTTAATTTATTCCACCTATTCAATACTTATATTTTCACTTATAGTTGTTACATAATTAAATTCTTGGTTACATGGGACATGTTTCGCCCTCAATTATGGGCATCTTCAGCCTAAATACAATAATCAAAAATACAACTAAATTAAAAGTGGAAGTTAAATACAATCATCAAAAATACAACTTAAAAAAAAGTGGAAGTTAAAAGTTTAGTCTGTTATTAAAATTCGGAACAATAAAAATGTGAAAAATGATAAAATAAAAAGATGCAAATGGGCCCATCGGACAATGTTACTCCCACGGTAGTTAACTTGACCAAGGTAAAATTTACGGAAGGAGAGAATGACCTACGTAAAAGGGGTCCAAAATACAATTGGCCTAATAAAGGTAGAGAAATAGATATCATTAACACAGTTGCAGAAGCGGAGGCGAACATATCAAAACTCCCACGCGATGTACAAGACGAAGTAAGATTGGAGTTAAAGAAGAAATTACCCAGACTGGCTAAAGAAATTTATTCCAATTTTGATCCCAAACAACAGAAAACAATAAAAAACATGAAATCGAAAATTGAAGATAACAATATTATAGTAACCAAGGCTGACAAGGTGGGTGCGATCGTTTTGATGGATAAAGATACATATATCAAGAAAACTGAAGAATTTTTGATAATAACAAATACACATTAGTAACAAAAAATCCGCTAGCTAAAATTCAACGCAACTTAAAAGCCTTACTTAAAAGATCCACATCTCTCTTTACTGAACAAGAACAATTAAAACTTGTCAATATGAATCCTAGGCTCCCGGAAACCAGAGCTATGCCCAAAATACATAAAAAAGATATTCCGATTCGTCCGATTATCAATTGCCGTAATTCTCCCACGTATAAAGTCTCCAAATACATTCACAATTTTTTGAAAAGACATTACACTTTTTATAATCAACAACCATTAAGAAATTCCATTGACTTGTGTGACATTTTGCTTGGATTTGGTGTACTTCCAAACCAGATGATGTGTTCGTATGACGTAGTGAATATGTTCCCGAATATTCCGACAGATAAAACTCTTAATATCATTCATGATAATATTTGTAAACACAGTAATCTTAGTAAAATGGAAGTAGAAGAATTCACTAGATTGTTAAAGTTCATATTAGACAATAATTACTTCACATTTAACAATAATATTTATAAACAGAATGGATTAGCAATGGGTGACCCAATATCGGGCATCCTTGCCGACATATGTATGGATTCAATCGAACACAATGAAATAATAGCAAAAATTAAAGGAATAGATTTATGGTTGAGATATGTAGATGATACATTTGTAATCATAAACAAAGATGTCACTAATAGTCAAGAAATCTTAAATAAATTAAATGAAATCGAACCTAATTTGAAATTCACGAGAGAGGATGAAGTCGATAACTCATTGAATTTTCTAGATATAACAGTTACGCGTAAGGTTAACACTTTTGATTTCGAAATATTTAGAAAACCGACACAATCATCTACAACTATAAACAATTCCTCTTTACACCCGAGTTCACATAAACAAGCATCTTTTCACAGTCTAATTTATAGAGCACTTAGAATCCCTCTATCTCCCAAGAATTTGAAGAAAGAATTAAATTATATTAGATACCTCGCTAAACAAAATGGTTTCAAAATAGAAATGATCAACAAATTAATCAATAAAATTAAGAACAAATTATCTACGAATCTGATACCAGAAAAGACCAAAAAAACTGAGTATGCTACATTCACTTTTAATAATCCAGCTATACACCAGATTACTAGCGTATTCAAGAAACATAATTTTAATATAGCTTTTAGAACTACTAATACTAACCAGTCCATATTCTTTAATCATAAAAAAGTTAATTATGATAAGAATCGTTATTTAGGATCGGGAGTATACAGACTTAAATGTACTCAGTGTAATTTTTCATATGTTGGACAGACTGGGAGAAATTTTATGACAAGATACATGGAACATGTTAACGCGGAAAAACATAGGAAATACTCAGCGATGAGTTTGCATATGAGGGAGACTGGTCACAGATTTGAATCCATAGAGAAAGACTTAGCGATAATTAGAAACATACAAAAAGGAAGAATGCTGAACGAATTAGAAAGTTTATACATCTATTTAGATCAGACGTACAATAAGCAAATGAATCTCAATGAAACCACGGACAATAAAAGTATGCTACATGAATTAATGCCGGAATTATTAAAGTCAGTTAGTTCGAATAAATTTAGGATACCTAATATATTTAATTCTTCAAACCCTAATACTCCTCCCATACCTACAGATATTAGGCCTACTTCCAGCAATGCAGTTGACTCCGCCCCTTTGTCAGGCTCGTCACATTTGACTCCACCCATCCTCTCCTCCCTTCCGCACTCCCCTATTCCTTCCCCCCCCAGTTCACTACCGCCTCTGCAGCACAGTTATAACACCAGACTCAGAGCCAACAGACGGGCCGCAACCAACTCAACAGTAGTTAACAAATAACAACTTCCACTTACATGTAAGTCCTCATCTGTTTCAAAATTATGTAAGACTGAATTCTCTCCTTACATTCAATTTCTTATTTCTTCTTTTCCTTCTCTTTCAGAAAACTTATTTCTGCATTTGTTGACATTTTCTGGCAAGGATTCAGCCATTTTATTACCTACCGGTGCTAACAGCCTCTTACAATTTTTCAATAGACGTTTCTGCCTTACTTGCTACGAATTTCATCAGCGGCCTTGAAAAGATTGTATTCATGACAATCAAGTTTATGCTTGTGTACACGCCCTCATGTCATTGGCATTTTATTACTACCACTTTGATTTTCCAATATTTTATATGAACTGTTTTAATTAGAATTTTAATAGAAGTTTTAGTCTCCGACAAGATTATAGTTTAATCATAAGACAGTTTTCCATTAGCATCTTTTTATTTTATCATTTTTCACATTTTTATTGTTCCGAATTTTAATAACAGACTAAACTTTTAACTTCACTTTTTATTTTAGTTGTATTTTTGATGATTGTATTTAACTTCCACTTTTAATTTAGTTGTATTTTTGATTATTGTATTTAGGCTGAAGATGCCCTTAATTGAGGGCGAAACATGTCCCATGTAACCAAGAATTTAATTATGTAACAACTATAAGTGAAAATATAAATATTTTTTTTTTTTTTTTGCTAGGGGCTTTACGTCGCACCGACACAGATAGGTCTTATGGCGACGATGGGATAGGAAAGGCCTAGGAGTTGGAAGGAAGCGGCCGTGGCCTTAATTAAGGTACAGCCCCAGCATTTGCCTGGTGTGAAAATGGGAAACCACGGAAAACCATCTTCAGGGCTGCCGATAGTGGGATTCGAACCTACTATCTCCCGGATGCAAGCTCACAGCCGCGCGCCTCTACGCGCACGGCCAACTCGCCCGGTAATATAAATATTGAATAGGTGGAATAAATTAAAACACCTTTATTATTGTTGAACTGTTAAAAAATTTTCAATACGGACCTAAAATGAGGTTTATAACATGTAACATACCACTTAGTCGAGCACCTCTTCTTCTTTCTCTCAATTCTTCCCAATCCAAACATTGCAACATTTTTGTAACGCTACTCTTTTGTCGGAAATCGCCCAGAACAAATCAAGCTGCTTTTCTTTGGATTTTTTCCAGTTCTTGAATCAGGTAATCCTGGTGAGGGTCCCATACAATGGAACCATACTCTAGTTGGGGTCTTACCAGAGACTTATATGCCCTCTCCTTTACATCCTTACTACAACCCCTAAACACCCTCATAACCATGTGCAGAGATCTGTACCCTTTATTTACAATCCCATTTATGTGATTACCCCAATGAAGATCTTTCCTTATATTAACACCTAGATACTTACAATGATCCCCAAAAGGAACTTCCACCCCATCAATGCAGTAATTAAAACTGAGAGGACTTTTCCTACTTGTAAAACTCACAACCTGACTTTTAACCCCGTTTATCAACATACCATTGCCTGCTGTCCATCTCACAACGTTTTCGAGGTCACGTTGCAGTTACTCACAATCTTGTAACTTATTTATAACTCTATAGAGAGTAACATCATCCGCAGAAAGCCTTACCAACATTTTTATTGGTGGTCGTATTACAAGATTGTTTTCTAAATTAGCCTACTGTGTCCACTTACACAAGAATTACAAAGAAACCGAAGAATTTGAACCTCAAAGAGTTGATATATTAGAGCGTTCTCCAGCTGTATGCATGGCTCTTCTATGCATAATGAGAAAATATAAGCTGTTACTGGACAGTTCTAAGGACTGAAGAGAATATTTCATGCCACTAGTTGTTAATTTGGAACAAGTCAATGCACCACACAACAGACGAGAAGATGCAAGAAACAAATAAAACTTTCAGAATTCAGAATTTCCATCACAAATGTGGATTGAAGTCAAACATTAGGCCATGACTAGCCACATCAAAATCTGCCGATACAAGGCCACGGCTGAGGGTACAAGTCTTAGCTTACACAATCACATCCTAGTGAGTGCCGGAGTGGCAATCAGAGATAATTTTATGCAGTAAACAGCAAAGGTGTGACAGCAAAAACATAACCACCAAATAGCCCAATGGCACACCCTCAGTTAAGAGGACACTACTGGGTTAAAAGTTTGATAACGGCGTATACAGTTGTGCTACTCAGTTTCATCACTGTTATAATGAGAATTCTGAAATAAAATTATATCATTACATTATTATTTACCCACATTCATTAGATAGTAAATTTACTTATGTGAAGAATTCTGGCAATTTTTTAGGCCACCCTAACAAATTTTAAACTTGTAGCTGCCCATTTGATTACTTTATACTAATCATATACTACTTTTACTAATTTTGTAAATGTGTTTGCAATCAACACAGTTCAAGCACTTGACTGACGATGAGCACTAAAATGAACAGTAGGAAATGGCAACAATCAACCAGTATGACAAAAACACTGGAACAAACATAAAATTAACACCACGATATCTTGTTATGCTTACAACGTGGAAATTTTAGTTCAAAACTATGGTATATAAAATGTAGATCTAGTGAACTGAATGTTTCATTTCTACAACCCTTCTGCTTTGGCATCCATAAATGGAGGAATTTGACTTAACACACAGTAGAACTGGACAGATCATAAGAAATTAAATCTAACCACATAAATAATTTTAAAAAAGAATATTCTTTGTGTTATTGTACTACTGAATGGAGCCATCAATATCCTGATCAACGGATATAAATTATGTAACTTGAAATAATTATATTGTTTTCAATGTCCATAAAAATTTAACAATTTTGAATTTTTAGATTTTGAGAATATCTGGAGGTAATAATTGCTGATGACAAAAATATGATGAACAAATGATGCAGTGACAGTGAAAGAAACAATACATTTTTCACCATTGCTTAAATGTATTACAAGTTAATATGCCTCAGAAATAACTAGATCTACCAGATATTATTTTTGCAGATATATATTCAAACTTCCTGAACATTTTAGATAATTTTAACAAATCAATTTTTAATTTATAAGAGTATAAATGTAACCTTGTAAAGAAAAGATAAAACTGATGAAAATGGCCAATTTTGGGAGATAAATTATCCACAACTGAATACAACAGTGAATAGGTACAACCTTATTCCTATTTGTATAGGGTTTGTGGTTTACATACCCTGTTTCTTCCTTGATGTACGGACCGAGCTGTTCAACGGTGTGTTGTTCTATGAATATTTCCTCCTTTGTGTCTTCAGAAGGCTATAAGTAATAAGAAAATTAAAACAGAGAAGTTAGGAAATAAATATAAACAGGAAACAGCTGAGAACATAATTTTCATATTTGCACAATATAGTATAAATAATTTTTCTCCCAATGTAAAAATATAAGAATGAAAGGGAACAGACAAGTGACAAGAGAGATAAGGACATGAAAAGAAACACATGATAGGATAGCACTAGACAAGGCAGCAATGCAGTAGGAGAAACATGAAAGGACAAAGACTGTCTTCAAATCCTTACCTTCCTTGCTCCCTCTTCTCCCTCTTTCATTCCTATTTCCACACTGACTAGCTATTTTCTTTATCCTCTTACATTCACATTCCCCTGTTCCCATCTTTCTACACATGACATGACTTGTCGCTTCTTTGTTCCTTTCCATGTTCCTATATAAGTTCATTCCCAAAACACCTCACTGTAATATCAAATAATCCCACTTTATTCATACCAATTTCCCAACAAGTGGACAATGCTTAAATCATAACTACAGAAATATCCATCATCCGTCCCTGTACATCACATTAAGATTAACAATCATAAATATACAAATCAATCAATCAATCAATCAATCAATCAATCAATCAATCAATCAATCAATCAATCAATCAATCAATGAATTAACATATAAATAATAAATAAATCAACAATATAATCCATAAATCAACACTGATCAGTATTTAGAGCTGTCACACAGGCAGCAGCGCATTTATCAATTGATTAAATAGAAAACAAAATTTCAAAATTTATGAAACTACTCTCTTGGTAAATCATTTCTGTCGCTAACTCCCCTTCCTATAAATGAACATTTGCCAATATTTGTCCCCTTGAATTTCAAATTATTTTCACGTTGTGATCTTTCCTACTTTTAAAAAGCACTGACTTAAATTTATTCATCTACTAATATCATTCCAAGTGATATCTCCAATGACAACTCACAATATACCACTTAGTTGTACAGCTTGTTTCCCCTCCCCAAGTCTTACCAGCCCAAACTCTGCAAAATCTCTGTAACACGACTTTCAGAAATCACCCTCAAGAAATGGAGCTGCTTTCTGTGCATTATTTCCTGTTCTCTAATCAAGTAATCCTACTCTAATTGTGGCCTTGCTGGAGATGTAAATGCCCTCTCCTTTACAACCCCTAAATAACACAACATAATCATTGCATGATTAAATAAAGCTTCACCTACTCTAATGCTCTTAATTCTATTTTCTAGAAAAATAACCATCATTTTAGTCACTACTCTTTCCAACTCAATTGCACTCATTTTTATCAGTATTCTCCCATGATTGGCCCCGTCAAAAGCCTTAGGTAGGTCAATCGTGATACAGTCCATATAACCTCCTGAATCTAAAATATCTGCTACCGGGCGAGTTGGCCGTGCGCGTACAGGCGCGCGGCTGTGAGCTCGCATCCGGGAGATAGTAGGTTCGAATCCCACTATCGGCAGCCCTGAAAATGGTTTTCCGTGGTTTCCCATTTTCACACCAGGCAAATGCTGGGGCTGTACCTTAATTAAGGCCACGGCCGCTTCCTTCCAACTCCTAGGCCTTTCCTATCCCATCGTCGCCATAAGACCTATCTGTGTCGGCGCGACGTAAAGCCACTAGCAAAAAAAAAAAATATATCTGCTATATCTTGCTTGAATCCTATAAGTACAGTAGAATAATGTCCCCTAAACCTGAATCACCTCCTTTCGAACCAGTTAGTAATTTTGTTAACGTGTATAATATAATCATAAAGAATGCTTTCAAAGAGCTTGCATGCAACAACATTCAAGATGAGTAGACTGTCATTATTGGCATTATGTTTATCACCTTTCATTTATACAACTCTTCATGTGTTTAGTATACTTGCTCCATACAAACAGTAATCAATTAAGCATTACAGATATGTACTCTGACTTTACTGTAGTATTTGCCCAGAAATCTTATCAAACACAGCAGCATTTCTAAATTTAATGTTTTGTATCTTATTGAGATGGCTTTGCTGGCAAGACCTAGTGTTTAAAGTAATTTACAGTCTTCTGGTATGTGCTAGAAAATTCTTGTTATTTTCACTGATCTGTCACAATCTTATCATTCACTTTGCCAACAGGAAAACGTCCGAGGTATGAGTAATGCTAGTAGTGCCATTACTTATGCAGCCAATCACTCCTATAAATGGTGTGAAAATGTTGCTCATAGGGATTGTTGTTCCATGCATTTCAGAGAGTTGGCAGAGTGATATACAATGGCAACTCCTGCCTCAGTAAGGAAAGCAATGGTAAACAAGTTCACTCTTCATTTTCTTAGTATTCCTCTTCAGTAATGCCCAGGCCATCTATGACAACTAATGGTGGTGCTGCTGATGATCCAACAAGCCTTCAGACTGAGGACTGAACATACATACATCTTATTGTCTTTTCAATCATATGCCCATCTTCTTTATGGAGCATTTTGAGGAGGAGGCTATTGCTTCGGCGCCCGTCAAGCCTATGATACGGTGGAGGTATGTAGATGCTGCATTTGTGGTTTGGACAGGAGGTCTTGAGAAACTTCATCTATTTCTAAACCACCTAAATCAGCAATATCCATCAATGAAATTAACTATTTAAATTGAGTCAGACAGATGCCCTCCTTTCTTGGATGTTCTAGTAAGAAAGAAACCGGACGGCTCCTTAGGACATACCGTCTATCGTAAACCTACCCACACAAATCGCTATCTTCATGCAGATTCTCACCACCATCCAGCACAAAAGCAAGGCATTCTCACGACACTCACCAAGAGGGCGAGACGAATTTGTGAGCCATCACATATCCAGGTGGAGATGGACACGCTCAAAGTCACGTTCAAGGGTAATGGTTACAGCGATTTGCAGATTCATAGAGCCCTGCATCCCAGAGAAATGACCAAGCCAAGCTCACAGAAGGAAGAAGTCAAGCAACTGCCTACTTGCCTTACATTCACAACACCACAGATCGAACTGCCAAGGACCTCGGAAAACATAATTTAACAACCATGTTTGGCACCGACAATAAAACTGTTCACACTCTGAGGAAAACCAAGGACAAATTGTCTCCACTTTTACATCCTGAGGTATACAAAATTCCCTGTACTTGCGGTAGGGTATATATCAACCAAACATGCCGGTCCATTGGTACCCACATCAAAGAACATAAACGTAATATTCGTCTCAACCAACCAGACAAATTGGCAATAGCTGAGCACGCTCTATCCTCGTATCATGATGTCATGTTCCAAGACGCTCAAAACCCACACTAGACACTAGAGATCCATGACTAAAAGGGAAGCTGTGGAAATACGCAGAAATCCTAACAATTTACAGGGACACTGGCTACCAATTAAGTAATACCTGGTTGCCAGCCATAAAGAATTTACGAAGGTAGTTCCCTTCCCTGTCCCTTCACTATGGTTATTTGATCTCGGTGTTTTCCAAATTCGTACGTTCCTCGTCGCCAGATGTTTCATTACACGCTTGTGTCTATGTCCTACACTTGTCAATGACATATGTTAAGCAAACACGTTACGTGAACCGATTAGACTGATTGTGATGGTTCGGTCAGCTTCTGCTTCGAACGCTAGTGTTGTGCCATGTCCTGACTGGCATCTGGTGGCGAATGAACGTACCATTCCCACTTCTATTATAACGTTCCAAATTCAAAGTGTCATTGTTTAAGAAGCCTTTCTCGTGGACAGTCGAGATTTATTCTGAGGATGCAGAGCACAGTTCTCTGCAAAACGTTAAGAATTTTACCTTAGTTTCTTGACACAGCATAAGCCCAAAAGCCTATACAGTATGATGTCTATATAATTTTTAATTGACTATGTACACTACATTTAGTTTGATGATATTTACTTGGTTTTTGGTAAAGACAAAAAGGTGAAAACTTTGAACGTAATTAACAGTCAAAAAACAATGGCCAGTTGAATTACTAACAAAGATTAATTAAACATAACCTATGGCAAATTAGGTTCATTTATGATGATTTCTGCAGTTTCTCTTTCACCAAATAATTATTTTTTAACAGTCTGCTTTACATCATGCCGACACACAAAGGTCTTATGGCAATGATGATATACAAAAGGATTAATATTCGTGTGAAAATGTCAAGCCATGGAAATCCTGCACTTAAGAGCTGTCGACAGTGGGTTCGAACCCACCATTTCCCAAATGTACACCGATAACTACATGGCCAGTTGTTCATTACCATGAAAAAAGAACTGCCTGAATTCCTCCTATTCCTAACCTTATTATTGGGAGTAAGTATAAGTAATATCTTTGCGGGGCTGAGTGGCTCAGAGGGTTGAGGCGCTGGCCTTCTGGAGAGAACTTGGCAGGTTCGAAACCTGGTTCAGTACGGTGGTATTTGAAGGTGCTAAAATATGTAAGCCTCATGTCGGTACATATGCTGGCACATAACAGAACTACTGTGGGACAAAATTCTGGCACCTCCACAAACCGAAAAAGTGGTTAGTGGGACGGAAAGCCAATATCCTTATTATTATTATTAATGAACATCTTAAAATGTAATTTCAAACAGTACGGTAAAAATTTAATTTTTATTTTAAAAATTGAGTGTTCATTGTTACCCAGATACATGTAACTTTGGACATAAGTTTTCATACACATGGCCAAAATTCTATGATACATTGGGTTACTTCAGAAAAATAAACAATAAAATAGAACCCCAATGTACAGCATGTGTTGAAGATTATGACCATGTACAAATTAGAGAATTTTACTTTTGTATGTTGACAGTTGATATAGATAATGACGAAACAGTTGACAGTAGATTGTTGTATTGTATGGACACGAGACGTAATAAAAAATCACGATCAGCTAGTCTTGTAATAAACACGCTTTCAATTAACACCCGTAAAACATATCATGGTGCCAAAACCCCGGGAACACGGAATACAGGAGAAAATAACATACAACAATCTTTAATCTTGTGTAATATGTAATAAGGTGTTGATTGAAAAACTTGTGAAACTGTATCTATCGGCCCCTTCGTCAACTTACGTTTCACCACGACAAGGGAACAGATAAGTACTTACACGGCATTAATACTATTTTGATTGTTGTTAGAGCACTAAAAACTTGCTTTTATACACGGTTGAGTGCTCCTTGATTTTCAATCATCTCAAAATACTATATTTGATTGCAATATATTTTAGCCTCCATGTTGTTGTCATATAACCTGCAAAGAGGTCATAATCTCTAGGAGACTCTAACAACGACAGGGTGACAACTAGCGCTATCTCCTGAGCATCTCTGCAACTACAAAAGAAAACACATTGTCAGACACGTCATGAGAAAATTCACGGAACATTATTACATTAACCGATTAACAAGAAAGAATGTCTCAGTCCTCGCTTGACAAGCTAAAAAGGAAACGCACTACTCAGCGTTCCAACGTTATACGTTTTACTAAACAGATAAATGATTTCAGCGATACTGCGGCGCTGGACGATGTAGAACACTGCTTGGAACGCCTTAAAGACACTTTTGAGAGCTTAATCGTTCTAGATGATGCTATACACGATCTGATTGAGAACGACGACTATGACGAGGATACACAAGTCTGTGAAAATTACATAGACAGTGCTAAACGTGCAATGCGGAAGGCTAATAAACTTATAAAGGCAAAGAATTCACAAGACGCACATGCTTGCTCACCTACTACTACGTCACCCATAGCTACTTCCGAAGTTAAGCTTCCTACTATTAGAATAGAGACCTTTACAGGAGACATAGAATCATGGCCACGGTTCTGGGAGCAATTTCAGGCTTCGGTGGACATGAACTCAGCGGTATCGGTGATAAACAAACATGTATTCCTTCGAGGATATCTCGACGGTGAACCCAAACATCTGGTGGATGGAATATCAGTAACGGCCGATAATTACGAACAGGTGAAGAAGATTCTGGAGTCCCATTATGGGGATAAAAACAGAATTATTCAATCCCACCTGGATTTTTTGGAGCATCTGCAACCTGCACATTCAGACAGTCCTGAGATTCTCAATGCCACGTTTATTGAGTGCCACCGACGGATTCAAGCGCTGACAGCACTAGGTGAAGATGTAGACGTCTATGGAAAACTGCTAGCCCCTAAAATTCTTCGCGCATTTCCTGACGATCTTTGTCGCTGATGGCTACTTAACGCCAAGAGGTTGGAAATATCAGAAAGCAGTATCTCGCGTCTAATGCAGTTTTTGAACGAAGAGGTGGAGTGTGCCTTGACTACGCAGAAGATACGTTGCGACCGGCCATTTTCGACTACTTATACTCCGACGGCAGCGGCTCTCCATGTTAACACCAGACCTAACAAGCCGAAGAGAAAGAATATCAAACAAGTCACAGAACCGTATTGCGTTTTTTGTGAGAATCGAGGTCATTGGGGTCAAGATTGTCAAACAATAACGAACAACCAGGAGAGAACTGAAAAACTGAAGAAAGCGAACAGATGCTTCCTTTGTCTTAGACGAGGCCATCACTCTAAAGACTGTGCGAAGAAGAATAAGGTATCATGTTCCATATGCAAGAAGACACACCACGTGTCAATTTGTGGAGGAGATGAGAGAGAAGCTGTAGCGGTGGGCAAGATAGATGTAAACACGCCCTCCAACTTCACGTATCATCAAACTGCTCGGGTTTGGATAACTGGCCCGACTGGACTGACCAAACTAACACGGTGTATTTTAGATGCTGGAAGTCAGTCCAGTTTTATCGAAACAAGCCTCGTGGATCAGCTCAAGCTTACTGCTGTCGAAAAAAGGAAACTGTCTGTTACGGCATTTGAGTGTGATCGACACACGGTTACAACACGTAGGGTTGTCCAGTTTAACATCAGTGGCGTGTGGTCGAAAACTAATATAATGATAACAGCTTTCGAGAGCGAAAACAAGTATTCCCCGCATCCTGCTGTTCCACACGATGTCTATTCTTTATCATGCGCCGGAACGTTGCAATTAGCAGACCCCAAGGACAATAAAAGCGACCTCCCTATTGAACTTCTCATAGGTGGTGATCACTACTGGAAGGTGATCCGAGATGGCCAACCAACCCAATTAATTGAAGGAACAAGAATCCACCTGATCGATACTTTCACTTTTATTTAGCCTTAGGCTATTTCAATAGACATTAGATTAAAAGTTCAGGACATGTTTCGAATGCGTTGCATTCATCATCAGCTGCTTGCATTTGGCAAAAGTAAAAATTAGCTAAAAACAGTCTCACAATTTTCTTAAAACCTTAAAAACAAGTGTTAGTAGTGCGTGTGTGAATGGATGGGGGGGGGAAGAGGGGGGGATGCATTGAAGGCATTTGTTAGTTAAACTAAGACTTATTATTAAAAATCTTAATGTTAAAAACACTGATGGACTAAAATACAGTTCACTATGAGTCTTGTGAATTTTCCATGAGTTCGTTGATTACTGAAGAACTTGTATGCACTGTGTGAAGTATTTCTGTTGAGCTATTAGTAAAAAGTTTCCTTGAGAAGGCATCCGGTGTTTTCACGTCTCTTATCTCCTGTTGAGTGGAGAGGTGTGGCTTGTTTCGAATATGAAGTTTGCTAATTTGTAGTTTGTATGAGAACAGTTGGATCGTCTGTATCACGATCTGTAACTGGCAGGAAAAATGCGGCTGTTAGTTGGAGTTTGAAAGACGTAACGGATAATAAGTCTTTAAATGTAGGAAAATATAAAAGTATGAACTTACCCTTGTCTTGCGTGTTAGTTTAACTTCCCGTGCTGCGGGAGTGGGTTTAATCCGGCTGCCTTCAGCCTTGTATTGTAACTGTGTGCTGTAGTTCGTGAGTTAGCCTGGTTAGGAGGGAGGGGAAATGCGGACGCGTCGTCATTTGCTATATCGGGCGGGGAGGAGGTTACTGCTTGTGACGTATCGGCCTTGTGATTGCTTGAAGTATGCGCTGGGCGTGTTTGCTTCCTTCGTAATAACTCAATGTATCTCAGTATGCATTCAAATAAGGGGTTCCTCTGTTCGTTTACTTCATTCAAATTCTTGTCCTTATTAAATGACTTGTCTAGAAGGATATGAATATTTTCCAGACTGTTCATTAACCTTCCCTTGTTTAGCGTATTGAGAATTAATAGGTCTTGTTTAATGTCTGTGAATCTATGGCCTGTTTCACTCATGTGTACTCCCATTGCTGAGAATCTTTTATGTTTCTCCGCGTTGACGTGTTCTAAATACCTTATTGTGAAGTTACGTCCAGATTGCCCTATGTATGTGGCCTTGCACTGATTGCATGTCAGTTTATAAACACCTGAATTCTGGAACCGCTCCTCGCTATTTTGATTGACCATATTGTGGTTGAAAAATTTTTGTCTTGTATTGTTAGTCGTCGAGAACGCTATTTTTATGTCATGCTTCTTGAATAAATTGGTAATTGCATAAATGTTGGGATTGTTAAAGGTGAACCTTACGTACTTTTTTGTTTGCTCTGATTGTTTTGTTAAGTTTGTTTGTAGTTTCTGCTTGCGTTTGGCAATTAATCCGTTAATGGTTTTTAAGTTAAAACCATTAATAAGGGCCTGCTGTCGAATGAAGGCTAATTCTTTATTTCTCTCTTTGTTGTTTAACGGGATTTCAAAAGCTCTGTTGATAAAACTGTGATACGCTGATTTTTTGTGTGAATCGGGGTGTAGGGAGTTACTATGAATGGTTGTTGGGGTGAATGTAGGTTTTCTATAAATACTAAAGTGAAATTCATTGTCTTTTTTAGTTGTGGTCACGTCTAAAAAATTAATCGAACCATTTTCTTCTTCTTCGACCGTAAACTGTATATTGGGGTCTAAGGTGTTCAACATGTGTAAAATGCTAGAACTGTCGTTATGATCCTTGTCAATTATGGCGTACGTATCATCAACGTAGCGTACCCATAAATCAAGTCCTTGGATATGGTCTATAATGTAGGAATGTTCCAAGTAATCCAAGTAAATGTTTGCTAGTATGCCCGAGGCTGGAGCGCCCATGGGGAGGCCATCCTGCCGATAAATCTTACCGTTAAACATAAAATAGTTTTGACTAAGGACGAATTCAAGGATAACCATAAATTCTTCTATTTCGGGTATGCTTACCTTTTTGTGTTCTAATAGGTTGGTTTTTATGATTTTAATAGCCTTCTCTATGGGGATATTGGTGTACATATCTTTTATATCGAAGGAACATACTGTGTGAGAGGATTTGAGTTTGAAGTCCTTAATTCTCTTGCAAAAATCGCTAGAATTTTTTACGGCTGTGTTGGCGTAGTAGACGTAATTTTGTGTTAAAAATCTATGAATGTATTGCGATGTTTTGTATGTAGGGCTCTTACGAAAGTTGATTATCGGTCTAATAGGTATGTCTTTTTTATGCAATTTGGGCAAAGCTCTTGCAGTAGGGAGTCCTGGGTTCATATTAATCAGCTTTTGTGATTCCTGCTCACTAAGAAGAAAGGTACTTTGTTTGAGTATACTTTTCAAGTTTCTCTGAATCTTTAGGGTGGGATCTTTACTCACTATTTTAAACTTGTTGTTATTAAAAAAGGTTTCGGTTTTCTCAATGTAATCGGATTTGTTCAGAATAACTATTGATTCTCCCTTATCTGCCTTGGTTACGACTACGTCGCTTTGCTTGATTTTCCGTTGTAATTCGTTATTTGCTCGAGTGTTATGGATGTTATTCTTAAAACCGTTTATGAGGGACGGAATTTTTCTCTTAGCCTCATATCTCAAATCGTTCTGTATTTCAAATGGAAGGGTCTGAATGGCTGCTTCGGTTTCTGCTAAGGTAAGGGTTAACTCCTTACTTCTATTAGTAGCCTGCCAATTATATTTCGGGCCTTTACTCAAAATTTGCAATTCCTGTTCTGTAAAAACAGTTTTTGATAAATTTTCGACAGCAGGTGGGTGTGTGATTTGTCTAGTTGCTGATTTAAACTTTAACTCGTTCCCCTTCTTCGAACGATCTTCTTTTAGATTATCTAACTTATTATTTAAAGTAACCTGTTTCTTATCCATTAACTTTTCTATTTTATTTCTGCTAAATATGAGGAAAGAATTCCATTCTAACGGTAAAAGGGTGGTTGCCGCTTTGAGATGAGTGGTGTATAGTTCATGATTAAGAAATTGTTTCTTTTTATACATGAATTTAATTTCCCTCTTTAACCAGGTTCGATTGACCATTTTTTGGGTTGCTGAGTGGTATTCTGAATGCAATTTTTTTCTTTTGAGTTCCTTTTAGAAATTTAGGTATTAGGTCATTTTTAAGGCATTCTTTAAGAAAAACTATGTCTTTGCTGACTTTCGCTATTTTTACCTTTAACTTTAAGTAGGTGTTCGCAATATTTCCTGCCTGGTTGGCGTTCGTGTTACATACTATCCACTTCATATCCGTATCGACTATAAGATCCAATTAATTGAAGGAACAAGAATCCACCTGATCGATACTTTCACTTTTATTTAGCCTTAGGCTATTTCAATAGACATTAGATTAAAAGTTCAGGACATGTTTCGAATGCGTTGCATTCATCATCAGCTGCTTGCATTTGGCAAAAGTAAAAATTAGCTAAAAACAGTCTCACAATTTTCTTAAAACCTTAAAAACAAGTGTTAGTAGTGCGTGTGTGAATGGATGGGGGGGGGGAAGAGGGGGGGATGCATTGAAGGCGTTTGTTAGTTAAACTAAGACTTATTATTAAAAATCTTAATGTTAAAAACACTGATGGACTAAAATACAGTTCACTATGAGTCTTGTGAATTTTCCATGAGTTCGTTGATTACTGAAGAACTTGTATGCACTGTGTGAAGTATTTCTGTTGAGCTATTAGTAAAAAGTTTCCTTGAGAAGGCATCCGGTGTTTTCACGTCTCTTATCTCCTGTTGAGTGGAGAGGTGTGGCTTGTTTCGAATATGAAGTTTGCTAATTTGTAGTTTGTATGAGAACAGTTGGATCGTCTGTATCACGATCTGTAACTGGCAGGAAAAATGCGGCTGTTAGTTGGAGTTTGAAAGACGTAACGGATAATAAGTCTTTAAATGTAGGAAAATATAAAAGTATGAACTTACCCTTGTCTTGCGTGTTAGTTTAACTTCCCGTGCTGCGGGAGTGGGTTTAATCCGGCTGCCTTCAGCCTTGTATTGTAACTGTGTGCTGTAGTTCGTGAGTTAGCCTGGTTAGGAGGGAGGGGAAATGCGGACGCGTCGTCATTTGCTATATCGGGCGGGGAGGAGGTTACTGCTTGTGACGTATCGGCCTTGTGATTGCTTGAAGTATGCGCTGGGCGTGTTTGCTTCCTTCGTAATAACTCAATGTATCTCAGTATGCATTCAAATAAGG
Source organism: Anabrus simplex (assembly GCF_040414725.1). Classification (NCBI taxonomy): domain Eukaryota; kingdom Metazoa; phylum Arthropoda; class Insecta; order Orthoptera; family Tettigoniidae; genus Anabrus; species Anabrus simplex. The sequence goes on from NC_090269.1 coordinate 435,347,992, forward strand.
GGTTCCTCTGTTCGTTTACTTCATTCAAATTCTTGTCCTTATTAAATGACTTGTCTAGAAGGATATGAATATTTTCCAGACTGTTCATTAACCTTCCCTTGTTTAGCGTATTGAGAATTAATAGGTCTTGTTTAATGTCTGTGAATCTATGGCCTGTTTCACTCATGTGTACTCCCATTGCTGAGAATCTTTTATGTTTCTCCGCGTTGACGTGTTCTAAATACCTTATTGTGAAGTTACGTCCAGATTGCCCTATGTATGTGGCCTTGCACTGATTGCATGTCAGTTTATAAACACCTGAATTCTGGAACCGCTCCTCGCTATTTTGATTGACCATATTGTGGTTGAAAAATTTTTGTCTTGTATTGTTAGTCGTCGAGAACGCTATTTTTATGTCATGCTTCTTGAATAAATTGGTAATTGCATAAATGTTGGGATTGTTAAAGGTGAACCTTACGTACTTTTTTGTTTGCTCTGATTGTTTTGTTAAGTTTGTTTGTAGTTTCTGCTTGCGTTTGGCAATTAATCCGTTAATGGTTTTTAAGTTAAAACCATTAATAAGGGCCTGCTGTCGAATGAAGGCTAATTCTTTATTTCTCTCTTTGTTGTTTAACGGGATTTCAAAAGCTCTGTTGATAAAACTGTGATACGCTGATTTTTTGTGTGAATCGGGGTGTAGGGAGTTACTATGAATGGTTGTTGGGGTGAATGTAGGTTTTCTATAAATACTAAAGTGAAATTCATTGTCTTTTTTAGTTGTGGTCACGTCTAAAAAATTAATCGAACCATTTTCTTCTTCTTCGACCGTAAACTGTATATTGGGGTCTAAGGTGTTCAACATGTGTAAAATGCTAGAACTGTCGTTATGATCCTTGTCAATTATGGCGTACGTATCATCAACGTAGCGTAGCGTACAACGGAAAATCAAGCAAAGCGACGTAGTCGTAACCAAGGCAGATAAGGGAGAATCAATAGTTATTCTGAACAAATCCGATTACATTGAGAAAACCGAAACCTTTTTTAATAACAACAAGTTTAAAATAGTGAGTAAAGATCCCACCCTAAAGATTCAGAGAAACTTGAAAAGTATACTCAAACAAAGTACCTTTCTTCTTAGTGAGCAGGAATCACAAAAGCTGATTAATATGAACCCAGGACTCCCTACTGCAAGAGCTTTGCCCAAATTGCATAAAAAAGACATACCTATTAGACCGATAATCAACTTTCGTAAGAGCCCTACATACAAAACATCGCAATACATTCATAGATTTTTAACACAAAATTACGTCTACTACGCCAACACAGCCGTAAAAAATTCTAGCGATTTTTGCAAGAGAATTAAGGACTTCAAACTCAAATCCTCTCACACAGTATGTTCCTTCGATATAAAAGATATGTACACCAATATCCCCATAGAGAAGGCTATTAAAATCATAAAAACCAACCTATTAGAACACAAAAAGGTAAGCATACCCGAAATAGAAGAATTTATGGTTATCCTTGAATTCGTCCTTAGTCAAAACTATTTTATGTTTAACGGTAAGATTTATCGGCAGGATGGCCTCCCCATGGGCGCTCCAGCCTCGGGCATACTAGCAAACATTTACTTGGATTACTTGGAACATTCCTACATTATAGACCATATCCAAGGACTTGATTTATGGGTACGCTACGTTGATGATACGTACGCCATAATTGACAAGGATCATAACGACAGTTCTAGCATTTTACACATGTTGAACACCTTAGACCCCAATATACAGTTTACGGTCGAAGAAGAAGAAAATGGTTCGATTAATTTTTTAGACGTGACCACAACTAAAAAAGACAATGAATTTCACTTTAGTATTTATAGAAAACCTACATTCACCCCAACAACCATTCATAGTAACTCCCTACACCCCGATTCACACAAAAAATCAGCGTATCACAGTTTTATCAACAGAGCTTTTGAAATCCCGTTAAACAACAAAGAGAGAAATAAAGAATTAGCCTTCATTCGACAGCAGGCCCTTATTAATGGTTTTAACTTAAAAACCATTAACGGATTAATTGCCAAACGCAAGCAGAAACTACAAACAAACTTAACAAAACAATCAGAGCAAACAAAAAAGTACGTAAGGTTCACCTTTAACAATCCCAACATTTATGCAATTACCAATTTATTCAAGAAGCATGACATAAAAATAGCGTTCTCGACGACTAACAATACAAGACAAAAATTTTTCAACCACAATATGGTCAATCAAAATAGCGAGGAGCGGTTCCAGAATTCAGGTGTTTATAAACTGACATGCAATCAGTGCAAGGCCACATACATAGGGCAATCTGGACGTAACTTCACAATAAGGTATTTAGAACACGTCAACGCGGAGAAACATAAAAGATTCTCAGCAATGGGAGTACACATGAGTGAAACAGGCCATAGATTCACAGATATTAAACAAGACCTATTAATTCTCAATACGCTAAACAAGGGAAGGTTAATGAACAGTCTGGAAAATATTCATATCCTTCTAGACAAGTCATTTAATAAGGACAAGAATTTGAATGAAGTAAACGAACAGAGGAACCCCTTATTTGAATGCATACTGAGATACATTGAGTTATTACGAAGGAAGCAAACACGCCCAGCGCATACTTCAAGCAATCACAAGGCCGATACGTCACAAGCAGTAACCTCCTCCCCGCCCGATATAGCAAATGACGACGCGTCCGCATTTCCCCTCCCTCCTAACCAGGCTAACTCACGAACTACAGCACACAGTTACAATACAAGGCTGAAGGCAGCCGGATTAAACCCACTCCCGCAGCACGGGAAGTTAAACTAACACGCAAGACAAGGGTAAGTTCATACTTTTATATTTTCCTACATTTAAAGACTTATTATCCGTTACGTCTTTCAAACTCCAACTAACAGCCGCATTTTTCCTGCCAGTTACAGATCGTGATACAGACGATCCAACTGTTCTCATACAAACTACAAATTAGCAAACTTCATATTCGAAACAAGCCACACCTCTCCACTCAACAGGAGATAAGAGACGTGAAAACACCGGATGCCTTCTCAAGGAAACTTTTTACTAATAGCTCAACAGAAATACTTCACACAGTGCATACAAGTTCTTCAGTAATCAACGAACTCATGGAAAATTCACAAGACTCATAGTGAACTGTATTTTAGTCCATCAGTGTTTTTAACATTAAGATTTTTAATAATAAGTCTTAGTTTAACTAACAAACGCCTTCAATGCATCCCCCCCTCTTCCCCCCCCCATCCATTCACACACGCACTACTAACACTTGTTTTTAAGGTTTTAAGAAAATTGTGAGACTGTTTTTAGCTAATTTTTACTTTTGCCAAATGCAAGCAGCTGATGATGAATGCAACGCATTCGAAACATGTCCTGAACTTTTAATCTAATGTCTATTGAAATAGCCTAAGGCTAAATAAAAGTGAAAGTATCGATCAGGTGGATTCTTGTTCCTTCAATTAATTGGATCTTATAGTCGATACGGATATGAAGTGGATAGTATGTAACATGGCCAACCAATACGCCTTTCTGAGTCCATAGTACTTCTCCCGTCTAACTTGGGTTGGGTTCTTAGCGGAAACAAGTCAGGAATCACAGTCCATCATGTCGCTATAAATCATGTTCATACAAGTCAAGAATTTGAACCTAAAGATGACAGCATGCGACAATTCTGGGATTTAGAGACCATGGGAATAAGAGAGCAGCAAGGTAGAACACTTTCTAGGAAGGACGCTACCATTCTTCAACAGTTTCACGATTCATTTCGTATGAAAGAGGGGCGGAGAGTAGTGTCTCTACCCAGAAAACAGGAAGTTATCTTACCATCAAACCGCGTCAACGCCAAGAATCGCTTTAGATCACTTGAAAGGAAACTTCATGACAATGCTGAGTTTCGAGAAATGTACTGTTCACAAATGACTGACTATATTGAGAAGGGTCATGTTAAAATGACTGCTGCAGAAGATAATCTAAGCGATGTTTTCTACCTACCACACCACGCTGTCAAGAAAGAGAGGAATGGAGCTATAAAATGGAGGATTGTTTTCGACGCTTCGTCACACGAGAGAGACTCGCCATCTCTTAACGACGCTCTGGAAGCAGGACCAAACCTCCTTCCTAAAATTCTGTCAACGCTAATTCGCTTTCGTACATATCGAAAAGCAATAGTCGGAGATGGAACTCAAGCCTTTTTGCAACTGTATCTAGATGAAAAAGACAGAGACTTAACCAGATTTTTCTGGTATCACGTCCAGAAGGGGGAAGATGGTAACTGGCAAACAGCAGATGAAATTGTCACGTACAGGTTCACGCGGCTACCGTTTGGTCTTACGTGCAGTCCTTTCCTTCTATCTGCGACTCTACGTGAACTGGCTTCAAGGTGCAGTAACACATACCCCACAGCAGCAGAACTCTTAGATCAGAGCACATTTATGGACGACTTCGTTGCTGGTGCTGACGACGACAATGGGGTCATAAGCTTATATTACGAAGTAAGCTCCATGCTCAGGCACATACGACTACCAATGGATAAATGGGCAACGAACTCAGAAACACTTAAGAGGGTATGGCAGTCTGAGAGACGAGATATCAAACAAGAAACTGGAGTATTAGGTATCAGGTGGAACACAGAATTGGACTGTATCCTTTTCGATCATCGAGAAATTACTGAAAAGCTAGCTCACATTCCTACCACGAAACGTCAGCTCTTACAAGGAACAGCAAGATTTTACGATCCGCTGGGGTTATTCTCACCCGTCTCAATTGTTGGAAAGTTAATCTTCCAAGATACTTGGTGTCGAGGCATAGAGTGGGATGAGATTCTTCCACAGGATATAGCCTTAAAATGGCAACTTTGGATCTCGAGCATCAAACAGCTGTCACTTATAAACGTCCCGAGGTGGACTGGAATGTGTAAACAGATGCCAAACGCTACGCATATCCATGTGTTTTGTGACGCTTCTGAGAGAGCATATGGAGCCGCATTGTACACTAGAACGGTAACAGACGATAATATATCAATACACTTGGCCTGCAGTAAAAGCAAATTGTCTCCAGTTAAAAGGATTACACTCCCACGACTAGAACTTCTGGCTACCTTGATAGGTTCCCACTTCTTGAAATATTTTTGCCAGTCAACAGGATTTGACAGCACGCGAGCTACCCTACGGTCGGACTCTATGGTGGCCCTCGGTTGGATACGGAGTGACCCAAATCGCTGGAAGACATTCGTATGCAACCGCGTGACAGAAATTCAAGACTATCTGTCGCCGGTTCAGTGTCAATATTGTCCCAGTGAAGACAACCCCGCAGACCTTCTGACGCGTGGAATGTTAGCGACAGATCTAAATTCCTCTTCATTATGGTGGAATGGACCACAATGGCTTGCTGAGGCTCCCACTTCTTGGCCACAGGAAATCTCACGTCAGAAGGTATCACTACCCGAATCCAAGGAGGCAAACCCTCAAGTCCTTGTAATCAGTGCCAATGAATCTCTGATAGATATTTTACGATATAGTTCGTATTGGAAGGTAATACATATCACCTGTTGGATTTTACGTTTCGTGGAGGTGACACGGAGAAGAGTGGAGTATCCACGCCATTTGACAACCACAGAATCAGAAGCTGCAAGGCTCTACTGGATACGCCGAGTTCAGGAGGAATGTTTCTGTACAGAGTTTACTGCCCTGACACGAAAGGAACCGGTACCGGCTACATCCAAGATTGCACGATTCCATCCACTTCTAGAAGACAATCTGATTCGACTTGGTGGTAGGCTCCAGTTTGCAGATCTTTCCGAGAATGAGCGAAACCCCCTACTTCTTGATGGCTCTCATCATTTCACTAAATTATTGATAAAAGAAATGCACGTAAGACTTCATCACATGGGAGTTCGTGTTGTGTTATCAGAATTGCGTCGTGAATTCTGGATTTTGAAAGCTAGGCAAGTAATCAAGAAGGTCATTTACTCATGCCTTCCCTGCAAAATAACACACGCCAAGAGATGTGAACAGATAGAAGCTCCTTTGCCAATGGACCGTGTTAAGTTTCAACGGCCATTCACCGTTTGTGGTGTAGATTTTGCAGGCCCGTTGTTCATGAAGGCTGGAGCTGCAGAGAAGAGATGCTACATCGTGTTGTTTACCTGCGCAATGACAAGAGCCATTCATCTCGAGCTTACAACTGACTTGTCAACTGATAAATCCCTACTTGCCTTTCAGCGCTTCGTAGGAAGACGTGGACTTCCGAACACCGTGTATTCAGACAATGCTCGAACGTTTCACGCCGCCAACAAAGAAATATCCGAACTCCAGGAATTATTAGAAGATTCAAGAGTACAAACTCACTTGTCACACCACCATGTTACATGGAAATTTATAGTACCAAGAGCCGCATGGTGGGGAGGCTTCTGGGAAAGGATGGTAGGGTCCACTAAGATGTCCCTCAAGAAGATACTCGGACGAGCTCAAGTAGACGAGGAAGGGCTAAATACTATTTTGGTAGGGATCGAGGCCACTCTAAACTCGCGCCCTATTACCGTAGATGACAGTAAATCTGATATCCTGACACCTTCACACTTCCTCATAGGAGAAAGGCTGATATCTCTTCCAAGTACAGCAGATACTTCCATCTATCAAGATTTGACTAAGGTGTACAGACAGAGACAAAAGCTAATCTTACACTTTGAGCAAAGATGGAAAAGGGAATACCTCCTTCAATTAAGGAGTTACCACGAAGTGAAGCAGATCAAAAAAGAAACCGAACTACGGATAGGTGATGTAGTACTTTTACAAGAGGATCTGAAGCCTAGACTGGCGTGGAAACGAGGCCGAATTTGTGAACTGCACCGAGGACGAGATGACAGAATCCGAACAGTCATTCTTCAGCTCCCGGATCGCTCAATGGTCACAAGACCAGTGCAGCTGGTCGTTCCCTTAGAAATCGACCGACCAGGGTGGGGAGGATGTTGAAGATTATGACCATGTACAAATTAGAGAATTTTACTTTTGTATGTTGACAGTTGATATAGATAATGACGAAACAGTTGACAGTAGATTGTTGTATTGTATGGACACGAGACGTAATAAAAAATCACGATCAGCTAGTCTTGTAATAAACACGCTTTCAATTAACACCCGTAAAACATATCAGCATGCTTTCCTCCCTTGAATAAAACATGGGCTGCCTACCTACACTCTTCTGTTCTAAGATCCAGACATCTCCATATGTCATTCGTCCAATATCTCTAAGAGTTTTGTCAAGCATATCGGCATTGTAATCACGAGAGATCCTTCCAAGTTTATGCTCATATTCTTGTAGCACTGTCCACACAAGCACCATACTTAGGAAAACCGCCAAAGACATGATTTCATAGGTTATCAACCTAATGCAAGTTGATCCTAAAAGAAATTCTGTTGTTGTAAAACACTTAAAAACAATTCACTTAAACATTTGCTGACAAAGTGAACGTTTAGCACCACATGAAACAACAATCGAATTCTCCCAAAGAGGGACAGAGAAAAACAGAAATATGTTTATTACAATAGTGATGTGAACTTTGACTGTCCAATATCAACAACAGATCTATCCATTTTAAGAAAATGAAGCATACATTTGCTTGAAGTCAAACTGTCCTCCAGATTAATCCCATTGAATATCTTGAGCCCAATACTCAGATAATTGTAACATAACACTAGTAAATTGCATGGTATATGCTGTAAAAGGGAATCGAGACCTAATTAGCACTGCCCTTGGGAAAATAAGAATTAGGTAAGGTGAACTCCAAAGCGCTTCAACAATTCTTGACAATGGCTCACAGAGCAACTGCATTTCACAAAGTGTTGTTCCTAGGCTGCAAATCAAGACAAGAAACATCTTAAAACTACAGACATTCAGATATCTCACTTCGCAAGCAAACACAATCATCAAAGCACAAGTTTATTCTGATTAGAGCAACCGCAATTTCAACATTGACTGCATTATCCTTTCTAAAATAACCATTTTTCACACTCCTCAAACTCACCTCTCCCGAGAACTCTAGTTTTCATGCACCATTTAATAATGGAGCAGAAAAATCGTGAAAACTACCAAGCTCTACAAAACATGAAATTGGGATGAACTGATAGTTATCTACAAACAAGAAAGAAAGATGAAAAAACTACACCTCATCAATCTCTATTCCTATATAACCTACACAACAAAATTCAACAATTTTGGAACATACAAGAGGGGGACAGTACAGGAAATGGAGTGTGAACCAAACTTCCAGCAACACATGACAACAGGCACATCAGGCAGATACACTGTAGAACTCCATATTAAGGAAGACCATTTAAAGCTTGGTAGATCTAAACACATGACAGGTCAGCATGTCCTGCCCTTGGATAAAAAAAAGACTGAAAAACAATGAGAAGTTTTGTCAGAAATATATTAAATCCATGTAAGGATTTGAGTCAATTGGCCACATAAAATAAATTAATGTCAAACTCTTATAGGAAGAAAACCATTATTAAATTCAAATTATCCTATCATAAAGCAGTGAAGTACAACAACAAAAAACACTTATAGTTTTCAACACTTCAGTCAAGACTGAAAATGGCATAAGTGTCAACGGCATCTTCCATATAGGGCTATCTAATCAAGAACATCCCTTCTCTATAATCATCCAATTGTGGGCCATATAATCATATGAAATTCAACCATGACATTTACAAATTACACTGTTTACTCTCGCATGATAGGCCAAAATAGCCAATCAAGACATATGGTGTCCCGACAGTAACCTACAGAATAGCATTCTTCACCATAAGATGCAAAAAGAAATTCAACGAAGAAGGAGGTAAGGGCTTCCCGTCTGCAGCAAACATCATAACTTCAAGACTTCTGCGTAGACATCTGTATTTCCTACATGGGTACAGGAAGCAATCAAAATTTGGGAAGAACTACAAAACCTACTCAATCGTAGAGGCTTCAACATATGGAAATGGAACTCTACTGGCCCAGTCTAACTGAATTAAACTCCAGCTCATCATAGACAGATGCAACCAAATTAGCTCAAAGATAATGACAATGATGTATTAAAAATATTATGAATAATCTGATCACCATTTCAGAATCAATTTAATGTCATATGTAATGTGAGAAAAGAACACGAACATTATACAACCGCTTTGTACAAAACACTGTTCAATCAAGAAATGTATCTATCATCAATTCATTAGAACTTGTAGGTCCAACTGACACACTATGGAAGCCTGCATTAAGAGTGTATGTCAGATCATTTAGCAATGAAACTCGAGTGACGACAATGCTGCAGTGTATAAAATGCATGGTAGTAGTGGTTAAAAACTCTTCCTTCAATTTCCGAGATTTGCGGAGCCCTACTCCAGAAGACATTAAAGTTTCCGAGTACGAACCTGTGGCATTATAATTAAAGGACATTGTTATATTCCTTAAACTTTCTTTTTATTTTGTTTAAATTTGCCACATTATTGTTAACTGAAACCCTGAATTAGTGATTGGATTTAATTTAATACAACTGTAGCCAGTCATATTCTCATTGGATATTTTATGGCGCATCACAGGATATAAACATTGCAACTGGTTGAGTCTGCAGGATTCATCAACTGTTTGTGTACTGCTCTCTATCGCCACCATTTTGAAGCCTGGGAGTCAAGGTGTGAATCTCTCACCGAAAAGATGCCTGTTGACTTAGCTCCATCTAAGATCGCCTATATTGGATCGGAGTGTATATTTGAACCACCCTAGTATGATTAACCAGCGCTTCATGGCCGGTTTTTTAACTTAAAAAATAGTGGTGGGTGGTAGTTTTGGCTATTTTAAAAAATGCTAATTTAATCCCCCGATGTGACCATTACGTTCTTCTTCTGTGCAAGCTTGTTGCCAAGGCATTATTGGAATTCTTAACCCTGGAACCGGCAAGCAGTTTACCTTCAAGCGGCAAGCATTCAGGCAAATTTTGCAAGCAACTTTTAAAAAATTCATAAAAATATAGTTTTGCAATTTATTTTTACGTATAACTAGTCATTTTATTCAGAAAAGGACAAAGAATACTATAGAAGGAAATTAAACTTAACAATTTTGTATCCTGAATCAGTATGGACGAAGTATGCAACACAAGCTAAGTAATCCAAAATAATCCGAAAGTTCTGGGCAACGTGTACGTGAAAAGTAATATTATATGACAATTTTACAATATACAAAATCTGCACAATTTTGTGCTGATTAAAAATATGTACAAAAAGTTTCACTATATTGAAGTATTGTAAAGTAAAATAGAAATGAAATAACACAAGCACATCGCACCGAGACGTGAGTCTACTTAGATTCATCCTCGCTAACCTTCAAAGTGGCTCAACTTTCTTCCTGCTTTCATAGGCCTCCAAAAATATTCTAATTTATGGTAGCACTGTTGATGGATACCACAATTACATCCTGGGCACCAGAAGTGGCTGCGTGACTTTTTTCTGCAGTCCAACAGACAGGGCATAACCACAGTTTCTTTCCTGGAGGCGTACCAGCTGATGTCCCTTTTCTCCTGAAGGTCCAGGTGGAATGCCTTGAAGAGTTTCTTCATCTACAAGACCTTCGACAATACTAACCATAAATTCCTCCTGTTCAAGGGGTTTGTCGGTGTTCAAACTATAGAGTATGTAGGCATAAAAAATTACCAGTACCAACAGGTTATAGAATATTTCTTTCCAGTGGAAACGTCTTAGTGAGATGACTTTAGAAAAAATGGAAGTAAGTTATTTGCAATTTTGAAGTGTACCATTATTTTTATATGTTGTTATCAGGGTTCAGACCCATATTTATAACTAGAGAAATGATTTTTTCGTTTCTGATACTGTAATGTCAACCCATCTTTGCAGACGACAATACGGACCCATATTTCCGGAATTCATTTTATTTCGTATAATTTACTGCATGTATATACTCATTAGTTTCAGTCACTAAAAGATTCTGGATAGCACGGGAGAAAAACAAATAGAAATATGTTAGAGGAGGACTGCTCCTCTGAGGGCAATATCGTATACCTGCATTTCGAACCTTGAACTTCCCTTCCACTTTTATTTCTGGCTCTGGAGGATAAACTCTTGTTCACTTAGGTTCTGTTTGGTCAACTGCATTACCATCATTATCATTATTATCATCAGTGGCTGGTTCATTGTGTTCCACATCATCGTCAATATCAGTGTCTAAATCACTTAGCCTAGGATCATATAACTTGCCACTACCTGACGAATTATTGTCAAAATCGTCAATTCCTTCTAAAAGTACGTCACTACCATCTTCGCCGTCCAGATCACACAAACAATTACAAATTTAACTACTTCGTGACAATTCACTCATTTTGCACCACGAAAGCTAATGCACATCCGACAACCACAGCAAGCACAACGGAATGACTGTCTGCAAAGCGTTCTCGTTTTTCCACGTGTATACTGCATACTCTGTCACAATAAACTACTTCAGAATTGTGGTGTGTTTATAGAGTAGAGTTTCCTCTTCAATATGATGTAAGATATGTCATAAAGATGTTAAGTGTCAAGGCACTATCTCGAAATTAGTCAGCGCTGGCGTAAAGCATCTCGATAGCGACTCTGCCGATTGAGTAACAGGGAAGTGAGTCACGATCGCGACGACTGCCGGTTCCAGGGTTAACAGTAAGTCATGTGAAGACTTTTTCTTATACATCATCATCATCATCATCATCATCATCTCGTTTGGTAAGACAAATTCTGCATCAACCGTTTATTCCTCAACAGGTCTTCAGGTTCACCGCTATGAAGAAGCTTCATGAATTGTGCTATACAAAATGACAGATAGGTGCACGATATTATTGCTGTAATTCACTTGGAAGTGCCATTCACCTTGAATAATGTAATAGGGTTGTGGCACTATATATTGAACACTTTAAGGTTGTCTCCATGAATTACTGATCAGTAATTTTTGCCAGTGAACAACATACCTCTGAAGGAATTATAAAACTTTAATGGAACACCTATTGGTTGCAACTAGCTTGTTCAGACATTAAAAATGTATCATTTCTAGACTCAAGGTGCCTTTTATACAACAGTGTATTCCTCCATATTGTCCCCTTCAATTTTGGACTACAATGAACTTTTTATTGTGTGTTAAAATAAGAGGCTATCATTTCTTTATTATGGGTGATATATTTCAAGTTCAGTCTTACGAAGTAGTGTTTGCATGCATAGAACCGGTTTCTACAAGCTGGGGGAGAAGTATTGATTTTTCAATCGACCAGTCAGCTATACCATGTGACCTAGTTGGAAAATTTCAAGGCCAAAGAAATGTGCAGCGTGTGGAACATTCCGGAGAATGTAATATTGAGAATTGTAGTACGCTATCAGGTGTAAGAACGACGTCCAATTACGAGACGATGTTGAGACACACCCACCTGGTGAATGCTTACATGTTTTATGAAGAAACGCTCTCTTACACTTTGATATTTGGACGCTGTAATACGCTGATACTTTGATTCTACGACGTTCTAATTCTAATTCCCTCCAACATTATAGTATTCGATGAGTCAAGCAGCTTTTTGAGGGCTAAGTTACGTACTGTTCTTCTATAAATTCGACGTGGTTGTGTGCGTAATGCAGAATAAATTTTGTGTTAGTTTCAGCCTTCACCTTACCAAGAGTGAAGAGGACCGCAACGTGTTCAGTGAACTTCACCAAGATGTTTCAAGTACCACCTGAAGGAGAAACCTACAATATTTTTCGTCTGGACTTGGCTGTTATTACAGTGAATTAAGATATAGGCTACATCTAACATGGGGAGGTAGCGACTGAAGCAGATGACCAGCAACATGTGAACAAGCAGTTCCAGAACATCGGCGGAGATCCACTTCATCAGACATTGAAGTACCAATTTATAATGTTTTCCTGTTCATCATTGTAGAAGTAATACTTACTTATTCATTAGTGGTAGCATTTCTAGTAGATTTGCATAATTTGATGATATTTCCATTCCTCTTTCATATGGTAATGGTAGAGTTGTTATGTTGTGAGTGTATGAGTTATTGGATTCTATTAGAGTAGTTAGACTGAGTGTGTCTTCTATTTTCACTCTAAATGTCCCAACCAACAGTTCAGAGTATTATTTAAAAATCATTATCCTCATCGATAAATGATAAATATTTTTTGAAAGAAATTTCAAATGTTGAAAACGTGTGGGACAGATTTACTTATTTCATTGGATTTCACGCGTGTTAGTATCATCTAGTCTATTGTCGAGCTCAGATTTATGTGGAAATAATATCCAGCACGAATAATAATAATAATAATAATAATAATAATAAATATTATAGCTTGGGTTAAACTGAGGATTAAGGGTCATGAGTTTAAATGTTACTTATCATATTGTAAAATGTTGATTTGTGCTCAATCATGTGGAATATCAGCCTGGAATACGGCGGAATCCTGAAGGATCATTGATTGAATTTATTTGGGGAGTATGTGTTTGGTGAACCATGAGTTCTTCAAATGTTGGAGCACGTGTTAACTGATGTGTGTAAGATTTAAAGTAACAATAATTTTCGTGACTCATGAATCACGAATTTGAGGTGTTAGTGTTTGACCTGTATTATGTGCATGTTTGTAGTAGACAATTCTTCCAAATATTAAACTGCTGATATTCTTATGACCAACATTGTGAGATCTCCATTATCTCTGACTAAGTGACTACTCATATTTTATCACATTTCTGTGAGGGTCCTGAGTTGATATTTGACCGATACCGAGCAGATGATAATAATCAAAATATAATATTGAAATTCTAGAATCAGCTTTTAAATTATGTAAATAATATTTGTGTGTCTTTTGTGTGGATGTGGAGTGAGTGTTGTAGTGATTTTCATTGATCTGTGACTTTCTTGAAATGTGGTTCTGACCTGGCCACATGTTCACCATGTTGGGCCCAAGTTATTTGTCAGTGTTGTTTAAAATGATTTAATTTATGTGAAGTCAAACATTCCGTGAATTTTATTTTAAATTTACGTTGAGGCAACATTAAGGTACCCGACACAAATGAATAAGTGTGTGTTGTTTCATTAGTGAGGGCAAAGATTCCCATATTTGTTAGGTTTGTAAATGTCATTTTTTTATGGTGCCAGATGCTGAGAGTTAACAAATTTCACATGTTATTCAGTAAAATATTGAAGGAGTTTCGTGGAAATAATTATCATGAGAATGTAATTTAATAGTAATAAGTATGAAATAGACATGCTTCAATTAAAATTTTTGTAACAAATATTTTCGAAGCACAGTTCAATGGAACTCAGGCTTGATAGAGGAAATAATGTAATTGAAACTTATCCACATGTAGGATGACTTTGTTAAACTATTTCTGACAGATTTTTGTAAAGTCAATGATGCCATAATTAATTAATTTACTTAGAGAATGTAATGTTTCCTTTGTGAAAGTGTAGATGTTATCACGAAAGCACATGATAATCTAGGATAGCCTAGGATGGCATAGGATCGTTTACGAGCCATTAATGCTCAGTGACATTTAATTTTCTTCCAACTTCTAAATAATTACACCATTATTAGAGGAGGTTTTCCCAACATGAATTTGTTTCTTCAAGCCAGAAGTAGGCTAATGACAATCTGTTATACTTTTCAGTTAAAATTCAGCTTCAAAAGGATCGGAGAGTGATGGTGTTGTATCTCAGCCAACTTGCAGAGAAGAATTTTTAGTTAAAATCCATCAAAATTTGATTGTTATATTTTGTTAAATTTGTTATTCAGTGCTAGTTTATAAATAAACGTCAAAACCTGTTGTTTTAAATGTTTCTTATAATTGTCATTAGTCCTTGTATCTTTCCTACCTTTAAAAGCAGGGAAAGCCAGACAGCGAACGGTCCACCCCTAGGACTTTCGTTCTCCAGCTGAGCATGCCGGAAATAAAGGGGGCAATATATAGAGCAGTCTGCGTTATATATATCGATCAGTGAGGTGTTACTTATCAAACATGATTTTTAAATATCCAAAGGCAAGGTTTTAAATACCAAACAGAAAGATTTATAATAAATCACTTTACCTTCAGACATGATATGGTAGTAATAACATGAACAAAATAGAAATAAAACTTAAAAAATGCTTTCCAGTCAGTGACTGGGTCAGGGATGGAATGAATGAAGCACCCATCTTGCGGCAAGGATGGGAATTGTGCCGGATGCCGAAGCCTGTCTCACTCTTCTGGGGCAATGATTCATGACTGACAGAGGAAATGAAATGATAGTGGAGAGTGTTGCTGGAATGAAAGATGACAGAGAAAACCAGAGTAACCGGAGAAAAACCTGTCCCGCCTCTGCTTTGTGCAGTACAAATCGCACATGGATTGACCAGAATTTGAACCACTCAAACCAGCAGTGAAAGGGTGACATGCTGTCGCCTGAGCCACGACGAAGGTCCTCCAAATAAAACAGAATGGTAATTAAATATAAATCACAACAGTAGAGGAGGCTATATTAATACATTATAAAATATCATGAAAAACACTAAAATCACTTTCTTATCTCTGTCTTTAATCGTCCTTGTTTCTTTTCTCTCTCTTCATTCTTCCCGGTACTCCTTTTTTTTTTTTTTTTTTTTTTGCTAGGGGCTTTACGTCGCACCGACTCAGATAGGTCTTATGGCGACGATGGGATAGGAAAGGCCTAGGAGTTGGAAGGAAGCGGCCGTGGCCTTAATTAAGGTACAGCCCCAGCATTTGCCTGGTGTGAAAATGGGAAACCACGGAAGACCATTTGCAGGGCTGCCGATAGTGGGATTCGAACCTATCTCCCGGATGCAAGCTCAAAGCCGCGCGCCTCTACGTGCACGGCCAACTCGCCCGGTCCCGGTACTCCTTTGAAGATATCATGTATATCTTTGAAAGAAAATATGCTATTACCTGAGGTGGGTGAGCAAGCAAGTTCCGAAGCAATTTGATGCTCATTCACCAAATTTGGCTTCTGAACTTTTACTCCGCTCTTCAAAACGACAGCACCAGGAAGATCCTTCCTTACTTCTAAACACTCACAATTACTCGTAAAATCATCTCTGCCCTGATCATCATCATCTTGTTCTGATGAACTACCTTTTATGGTTTAATTTTTATTAGCCAATATTATTTCACGTGTTGCATTGTACCAAGTTGTAACACGTTTCCAATAAGCATACAAATCTGGCTCACCGTCATTCTGCTTTTCTCCATCATGTCATTGAACTCATCAAGAAAATGAGGAGGCAAGAATTCTTCCAGTTCATCATTAACTTCTTTTCGGAAGTGAAAGCTGATAAAGGGCTGCCTTGATCACTCCCTTGCTGTTACCTTACCACTGGGGTTTTCAAAAAATCTGCATCACATTTTGTGTAGTCCGTAGCATCGTGATCTAGTGGATAGAGACCACAATTATGAAGGATGTTTTCACAGTATCTCGGCTAACAGCATCATTCAAAACTTTCTTTAACAGAGGTGCAAAATTTACTTTGGTACCTGGTGCAGTGAGAGTTCGTATTTTCTCGTCTTAGAAAACATTTCCCCATACTGTATTTAGAGGTGTAAATACAGCAACATCTGCTGGTTGCAGAAGATGGGTGGTATTAGGGAATAGAGAGTACAATATTATTCCATTATTCATTATTATTCATGACAATATTCACCGACTTGAAGGGATTAATAACTCCTGTGTCCATCACGAAATATAAAAACAGGAAATGTAATTTTCTCTACCTCCAGCCATGACCTGAAATGTTGAAGGGAGTACAAAAACGTTAGGGTCTTCTTCCGGTCACCTTCAGTTTTCTCATAGATCCACGGCTCTGAAGTCGTATGTTCTTGGTACTGTTATGCCCACCTTCTCTTTGGAGGTTGCAGTAAATTGAATCTGTTCCCTCTGACTCCAAGATACTTTCCTGAAACCTTAAGAAACAGAAAACCTGCTTCAGCTGCATTGAGGATCCTGCTTGGATATTTCATAATTGATCATACATCCTCAGATTCCAGGTAGCACGACAGTCCCATAACCAGCTACTAATTCTCTCTTCCGGGATAGCAACTCTGTCCTTGCTAAAGGATTCAGCCGTCCATAAAACATCTGAACCAGGTTTTGCCAGGTCCTCGATGCCTGAACGTTGTGCTCCTTCATGACGACTGTACAATTTCCTGAACAGTGTCAAGTAAATTATTTTTCTTCAACGGAAATCCTTTCTTAGACAGGTTGATTTTTAATTCATTAATGCACACTTCTTCTCGTGGACTCAGGAACAGCTTCCAGTAAACGGCAGTCTGAATCTTCTGAAGCCCAGACAGAATGACAATTAACGTTGTTAATGGAACCTGGTATGTAATAGATGATTGCCTTTTGGGCATCAAACCGGATTTAACAGGTTGAACAGCTTCAGTCAAGGCAGATAACATATACTGACAAAGTTTCATGTTTTCAACAGGTTTACAGCTTGGCTTTTGGGACATTTTGCCTGTTGGGCTTCTTAATTTTGACCATTGTCAAAGCTCTGAACACTAGGTAAGGAAAATAATCAAGAACTGCAAAAAGGACCATTTTCTGTTTTCTAGTTTTAAATGGATAAAATATAATAAAAATGTATTTTTCCCAAAGAGTGGGGGGCAACTTCCCCTGCACATCCCCTCTTCTTGCCACCACCTAATTGCCAATGATGAGAACCCTTGGAAAGAGACAGGATTGTTACAAAAAGTGATTAGAACAACGTACAACATCAAACAGACAAAAGACATCGTAAAAAAATCTAACTATTCCCGATGACGATTCAAAATCAGGCCCTCTCAAGTTAGAGATGGACGGCTCAGCAGTCACGAGCACCAAAATGTGGACTTCAGTACTAAAGAAAGCAGTACTAAAAATTAAAATAATTTTCAGTGGTGTTTGATATTAAGGGTAGTTTTGTTATTGAATGAACCTCAGTTATCAAATTACCCTTCAATTTTATAAAATAGAAGACAAATATCGAATAGTATTTTAAAGAATTGTGAAAACTCACAACACAAGATATTCAAGAACATTTATCTATGTCAATACAACTTGTTGTTTAAAGGGTACATTCTGAAGACACTATTTTACTTGCAAAAACAGGTAATCACAGGTACACTGCACTTTAGTAACAATACGATCTCATTAAAATCCTGCCAACACCAAAGTTCTGAGACTACCCCATACTCGCCAACACAGTAACAAGTTTGACCTATCGATTGACATAAAGCTAAGTTTATAGGGGTGAATTTAGGAAGCTCAAATATTATGTAAACTAACCAATATCTTTATTTTACTACGAGATGTATCAAATGTTTGATTTTAAAGGACATTTGATATATAGTGCTATTACCTTACTTCAAGATATGAATATTTTGTGCCAGAAATTATTAACTAGTGTTAAATGCAACGTGTCAACTAAAGGTATCTCCAACTTACTCGTATGTGAAATTTGTTATTAGGACCAAGTAATCCATGAATGACATGACATACTGCCATAATAATTGGCACATGACTGTTCTTATGTGGAAGTACAAAACTTCTTTTGAAGAATCGGATAAAGTTCTCAGCAGTGTAACATTCAAAGCTTAATATATATTTTTATTTTTTTTTACTCTGAATGGTCATGAGGTTGACCACCTAGGCTTGTACATGATGTTCCTACTAGTCGTCTGTAAATGTAATACTTGGATCATTGTAATTCTGTTACAAAGTGGATACCAAAGTGTGTTTATTTTTGTAGATTTATATGGTAATTTGCCTTGCCATTTTTTCTAAATATTATTTTATTTCTCTTGGGTTATTTAAGGTCCGGTCTCATCTAATTCTGTTCTTTGCCTGACACCATAATTTTTTTTGGTAGATATTGCCTTGTTGCCTTACGATTAGATAATGCATGCCTTACCATCGTATTGCTGTTGGTAGTGGTGATTACTGAATTTTGTGACCTGCAACCTTGGTTATGATGTATGCATGTGTTGGTGTATTTAATGTATCAAAACTTGGTCACCGGGCGAGTTGGTTGGGCGGTTAGGAGCAGGCGGCGGTGAGGTTGCATCCGGGAGATAGTGGGTTCCAATCCCTCTGTCGGCAGCCCTGAAGAAGGTTTTCCGTGGTTTCCCATTTTCACACCAGGCAAATGCTGGGGCTGTACCCTAATTAGGGCCATGGCCTTTTCCTTCCAACTCCTAGGCCTTTCTTATCCCATCGTCGCCATAAGATCTCTCTGTGTCAGTGTGACGTTAACCCACCAGCAAAAAAAACTTGGTCATGGTTATTATTTTGCTTAATTTTGTTGGATTTTATGTATTTAATTTTATGCTTTCTGGTTAAAATTAATTCAGCTCCTCATATTTTAAATTTTATTGCATGAATTCCTATTTTCAGCTTGTTTATCCTTAATTTATCTATTTGCATTATACTTTTTTTTTTCCTCGGTTCTCCCCTTGTGCGTGTTTTATATTTTTATTGGCTTGCAGATACCCACATGTATTCACTCAAGTTTCTTTCTCGTAAAAACAAAGTATGTGACAGGGTTTGGTGTAAATAAATTCTTATCTAAGGCAATGTAATTGAATTGGGTAAAATATAGCGACACCAAAACAAAAAAAACAAACCCCACGGCACTTAATACCCTTGAAAGGACCTTGGCTTGCCCAGCGACCACTGCGCAGCCCGAAGGCCTAGAGATTACGAGGGGTCATGTGGTCAGCACGATCAATCCTCCCGGCCGTTATTCTGGGCTTCCGAGAGTGGGGCCGCCATATCACGGTCAGACGGCTCATCAGTTCTAATCACGAAGGCTGAGTGGACATCGAACCACCCCTCAGGTAGAGAGAAAAATCCCTGACCTGGCCGGAAATCAAACCTGCGGCCTCCGGGCGAGAAGCGGGCACGCTACCCCTTAACCACGAGGCTGGCAAAATATAGGGACACCCTTACCCGGAAATTGTATACATGAGCCGTATCATATATTGTGCACATGACACAAATATAGCTCCTGTAAATATGAAGACTACTCATAATTCTACAAATTTTAATACCAAGCTCGGGAGATACTGAAATTTCAAATATGTATTAATAGCCATATCTGTGGTTTACAACCCATTTCAGTTTCTCTTACCATAACTAATATCTAAATTATGTCTGCGGTAAGCAATTTTAAGAAGTCGGATATCCATGATGATCATCCCTTAATTTAAAATCTTTCTAGATGCTATTTATTTTAAATTCTAGAAATTTTATTTTTATATCTTCTATTTATCCACCCACCGTTCTTATTATTACATTCAATTTTGAACATCAAACTATGGCATATGTTGCTATTTCTGGTAATTGTTCTCTTTCTTGTACTGTGTAAGATCCACTCCTCTGTTGCAGTCATTTGAGCTTAGTACCTGCCCAGATATTACATCGCTTACAGCCCTGTCTTGTGCTTTGTGGCATCCCTCAGAAGTGGGTGTGATGCTCGCATTGGGATAACTGCTGAACTTTCTTGTTGTTGTGTTCACAATTGACACTGATGCTTGCTGTGTTGTGCTGTCACTTGTTTTGCTGTCATTGTGTTCAATTGTTCGTAAGCTACACTATGAGTGGTACCATATGCTGTCCAAGGACAAGCCCTCTGACTTAGTGTCCAACGACTACAAATGAACATAATCTTCAACAATTCGCTTTGTTGTCATGGTCCCAAATGGTTGAACTAAGATGCCTTGGGTTGGCCAAAATCAAAACATGATGTTCAAATTTATCTAACAGAATAAAGAATGGCACCAATTTTTTGTTACAGCCATGCACGATGATCAATTCATAATAAAAGTTTTGAGATTAACCAAAGTAAAAAGAGTAATTGCTTACTGTTTGCGACTTGCCTCACGTTGAAATAATAACATTAAGTTATTTATTAGACCACCTAATCAATACAAAATCGTCTTGGATGATTTACATAAATTTGTTAGCTAATAGTGGGACATGTTTCGCCTTCTCTGAAGGCATCATCAGCCATAGTCTTAACCTTAAATTAAAAATAAGCGTCTAAATAACATGTAGTGATGAAATGAATTTTAAAATCTTGAAGAGATTTGAAGTAAAATAACATTAAAAATAACAATGATGGTTTGAAAATACAATGTGATGAGATACAATAGTGGAAGTATTAACAAAATTAACCTTAGAAGGCTGCTAAAATAAGTACAATGGAATAAAACAACAGATTGTTATACAACAAGTAGTAAGATTGCATAAAAGTAAAGTTGATAGTAATGGCGGTTATAATTAGACGATGGCGAAAAATCTTATGTAATCAAAGTAAAGAGGAGAGAGTAAAAGTCAAAGTTAGTCGAGAGATCCGAAGTTCATTATGATCTTGAAGATAAAGGATGAAAGTCAGATGCATATGGTGAAGTTGTAGAACACGTTGAGGATATGAAGTTGGTGAATAGAAGTTGAAGAACAGTTTCAAATAGGATCACTATGGACCATCTCAAAATTTGAAGTGATGTTCAAATGTTGTAAATTGTGAGTTTGTAGATATTCTAGTTGAAAAAGCATATACAAGTGGAATCTGTAAATGGAAGCAAGAAACGTAGAGTTAATTGTGTGAAAAGATATTTGAAAAATCTTGAAGTAGAATCGTATGCACTTACCACTTGACGGTGACAAAGATAGCTTGTAATATCATCCCTATTCAAAATCTAATGCCACTCAAAAGAAAGTAAACAACATATGGTTGAAAAATGAAATTAAACTATTATACAAGAAGAAATCTTTACTAAATTTACAATTATATAGGACTCATTTGACCATCTCTCAGAAATTACCCCCACTTGAATGGAGCTCATTTTTAAGGTACACTGACCTCAAACTATCTTACGTATTAGACAAGAAACAGAAAACCCTAAACCATAAATTACTTAGTCTTCAAGAAAACAAATGTAAAACTCCTGACCAAAATACAAACAACAAAGTGTCCCCTTCCCATTTGACTAACATTCCCACTACAATCAACCTATCTAATGCAACCTTCTCTAACCAAGAATTAAATCTATTAGATAAAGGCATCAAACATAATTGGCCTAATCACAAAAAGGCAGAAGACATCATCACTACCATCGCTGAAACCGAAACTAATATCGATAAACAAATCCCAATTGATAAACAGAATGACGTACGATATGAAGTAAAAAAGAAACTCCCAACTTTGATTAATGAGATAACATCTAATAATAACCACAATGTCTCGAAACAAATTCTAAACCTGAAATCCAAAATCCATAGCAACAACGTAGTAATTACAAAAGCAGATAAGGGCAACACCATAGTAATAATGAACAAACAAGATTACATCAATAAAACTGAAACCTTTTTTTCAGACAATACCTATACCTTAATTAACAAAGATCCTACAAACAAAATACAGCGTAACTTAAAGAACCTTCTGAAAAATTCTAACTTCATTTTAAATGATCAAGATTATCAGAAATTAACTGTAATGAACCCAAAATTACCTACAGTCAGATCACTGCCCAAAATTCATAAAAAAGATGTCCCCATTCGACCTATAATTAATAGTATCAATAGTCCTACCTATAAAACCTCTCAATTCCTACACAAATTCCTAAAAAAACACTTCAAATTTCACAACTCCAACCCCATAAAGAACTCGATCGAACTCTGTAATTCCCTAAATAAGTTCAGTCTACAACCAAACCACGTTTTATGTTCTTTTGACATCACCAACATGTATACTAATATCCCTATCAACAATACTATTAACATCATAAAAAACAATCTGTTGAAACATAGCACATTGAGTAAAATCGAAATTGATGAATGGTTAAAATTACTTAATTTCGTTTTAGACAACAACTATTTTACCTTCAATAAGAAAATTTACAAACAAGAAGGTCTAGCGATGGGAGACCCGTTATCTGGAATACTAGCCGACATATACTTAGATAATCTCGAACATAGTAAGATTATTAATAACATCAACGGACTCTGTCTTTGGCATCGCTATGTTGATGATACCATAGCTATCATTGATAAACAAATCAACAACAGCAATAACATACTATCATTCCTCAACAACTTAGATAATAATATTAAATTCACTAAAGAAGATGAGTTCAATAACTCTCTGAACTTCTTAGATATCAAAATCACACGAGCATTGAACAAATTCGACTTCCAAATATACAGAAAACCCACCTTTTCTCCAACAACCATAAAAAATGATTCTTTACATCCCAACTCACATAAAAAAGCCACTTATCACAGTTTAATATATAGAGCATTAAAGATCCCTATGTCCTCTACTAATTTAAAGAAAGAATTACTATTCATCAAGGAAATAGCTAAATTCAATGGATTTAACACGAATATGATTGATAAAATCATCAATAAAACCAAACTAAAACTAGCTACCAATTTAACTCCATTAAAACCCGTCAAACCAAAATACGCTAAATTCACGTTCACTAACCATAGCATTTACCCGATAACCAATTCATTAATGAAGCACGAAATAAAAATAGCCTACACAACAAAAAACACTAATCGCAATTTATTCTTCAATCACAACTCTATCAACATCACAGACAATAGTTACTCTGGATCAGGAATATACAGATTGAAATGCTCTACATGTAATTTTTCTTATGTTGGCCAAACTGGCCGCAGCTTCTCTACCAGATACGCCGAGCATTACAATGCCCAAAAACACAACAAATTCTCCGCAATGGCCAACCATATGAAGGACACCGGGCATAAATTCACCACAATAGAACAAGACCTCCATATCCTAAAAAGAGTTGATAAAAGCAAACTCATGACAGAATATGAAAACTTATTTATTTTCCTCGACCAACATTTTAATAAAGATAAAAATCTAAATGACACTATTGATAAAAAAAGCCCCTTGTATGAACAGATTCTTATTTTATTACGAGAATCAACTTCCCTCACCAACAAATTCTTAAAAATCTTCAACCTCACATCAATTAGAGTTCCCACCTCCCCTACAGCTAATATACCCCCCTCCCTTCCCCCCACCGCTAGTACCTCTAATTCAAATACAACCAATAAACCCATAGCCACACCCACCGGAACATCGCTCCCTCCAATAGCCTTACACCGTTACAACACGCGCAGTAATACACTCTCTTCCTTCCCTCCCACCAATAGCAGCCCCCCTCTAATAGTTACGTCAACGCAAACAGATCCCCCTCCAACACAAAACTTCAGTTATAACACACGTAGCAAGAAGTCTACTGTTGCAAATACTTCTTACTCATAATATTACAAGCTATCTTTGTCACCGTCAAGTGGTAAGTGCATACGATTCTACTTCAAGATTTTTCAAATATCTTTTCACACAATTAACTCTACGTTTCTTGCTTCCATTTACAGATTCCACTTGTATATGCTTTTTCAACTAGAATATCTACAAACTCACAATTTACAACATTTGAACATCACTTCAAATTTTGAGATGGTCCATAGTGATCCTATTTGAAACTGTTCTTCAACTTCTATTCACCAACTTCATATCCTCAACGTGTTCTACAACTTCACCATATGCATCTGACTTTCATCCTTTATCTTCAAGATCATAATGAACTTCGGATCTCTCGACTAACTTTGACTTTTACTCTCTCCTCTTTACTTTGATTACATAAGATTTTTCGCCATCGTCTAATTATAACCGCCATTACTATCAACTTTACTTTTATGCAATCTTACTACTTGTTGTATAACAATCTGTTGTTTTATTCCATTGTACTTATTTTAGCAGCCTTCTAAGGTTAATTTTGTTAATACTTCCACTATTGTATCTCATCACATTGTATTTTCAAACCATCATTGTTATTTTTAATGTTATTTTACTTCAAATCTCTTCAAGATTTTAAAATTCATTTCATCACTACATGTTATTTAGACGCTTATTTTTAATTTAAGGTTAAGACTATGGCTGATGATGCCTTCAGAGAAGGCGAAACATGTCCCACTATTAGCTAACAAATTTATGTAAATCATCCAAGACGATTTTGTATTGATTAGGTGGTCTAATAAATAACTTAATGTTATTATTTCAATCTACATCATCAATACGGACCAAAAATGATATTTATTACATGTAATTGCCTCACGTTGTTGTAAATAACACATGGAGTGAAATTAAAGTTGACAGTTCACATTGAATTTGAACACGGCACTCAAATTTTGCATTAAAAGTAGGAAGCTATCAACTTACATCAAGACTATAAACGCAATCTCAGAACAACAAGGCAATCTTTATGTCAGCAGAGGACTGAACAATGCCCAAATTCTAGTGGAGTCAAACCACCACATCTTTTTTTTTTTTTTTTGCCTAACGTCGCACCGACACAGATATGTCTTATGACGACGATGGGATAGGAAAGGTCTAGGAAGTGGAAGGAAGCGGCCATGGCCTTAATTAAGGAGCAGCGCTGGCATTTGCCTGGTGTGAAAATGGGAAACCACGGAAAACCATCTTCAGGGCTGCCGACAGTGGGGCTCGAACCCACTATCTCCCGACTACTGGATACTGGCCGCATCCATACCATCATCTAACAAAGCTAATATAAGTTAATATTCATGGCAGAACACCTCTGACTACTTCATCGTGACACTCCATTCTTAAACACATCCCTAATTCAGAGAAAATTTTGCATTCCATCAGCGAAAAGGACGGTAAAGAAGCCACACTCGTGCACGTCACAAGTGTTGCAAGTTGAATGCTGATACTTTTGTGCAATTAATGTGAAATACAACAAGGGTGCTCGTAACCAGATCGACCATTCCTTAACACTGGAATAGACTATTCTGGATCAATGCTAATAAAAAATGTAGTGAGTTCAAACAAGACAAAACTGCTTAGCTACCAAGGCTGTCTACATAGATATGACACCTGATCTAACCATAACTACATTTCTCACTGCTCTTTGTCGACTTCATTCTCATGGAAGTCGAGCCCTTAACATTTACACTGATAACGGCAAGAACTTCTTCAGAGCAGCTAAAGAAATCAAAGCAATTCTGCAAGACAATCCTCAGGAAAACAATACTTCACTGCAACTGCAGGCATGGGACTGACATGGAATTTCATCGCTCCTGCAGAATCTCACTTTGGTGTAATCTGGGAAACAGCTGTCAAGAGTCTGATATATCACCTCAGAAGTGTGATGGGTACTTATTGCTTCACCTATAATGAACTGACCACTCATGCAAAAGATACATCCTCTCAACATAGTTAACCCTTCCGACAATTCTTATCTATCTACCATATTTTCTTGCATAATTAATGCCCTTGCATAATTTACACATCCCAATATTTTTGCTGAACAGTAATAAAAAATGTATCATATTGCAAATTTGTGTTTGAAGATATTTATGCAGTCAAAAGTATTAGTAGCAATAATGCCAGTTCCCAAATATTATGCATTACAGGTCTTTGGAGCCATCTCATCTGCTATGTCATACCTTAATGCAAGATCTTGAAACAACTTGAACGAAATATAAAAATTAGGCAAGTAAACAGTCAACCTTATAATAAAGTATATTTTCCATAGTACTATCAATGGTGCACAGCGAAATGAATGGTTAAACATTGATATTTGAAGAGCCACATTCTAACCATTTTCATTATATGATGATGGCTTATCAAATTATGTACATTACCTCAAATGAACAATCCTCTGTTGGCTCTGGCTCTGCTAACTCTGATTTGACTTCTTTTTTCAGAGTTATAATTTCTGTTACATGTTCAATAGTTTCCTGTGGAAAAGAAGGTATATTAGGTAAGCACGTTACACACTTCTACAAATACAGTCACCAAATGATAATTCATTACCTGCCAGTTTTACAGTTAATTTTAAAATTTTGCTAATGTTTACGGAAGGTTTCTACCACGAGACATTTTGTAAAACCAAAGGCTGAATTGAGATTAGTGTTACTATCCTTGCTCACACCTAATATCATAGAAAGGACAAGAATGCTATCCAAATATAAACTGAGAAAAGTTTTCTAGGCATACAAGAAGATATATTTCATCCTACCAGAGATGGAATTACAGCTATCTTGTACAGAATTTTGGAACTAAGCAGTCATAGACCTAAACAATAAATCATACAAACTGCTTTATATGTCAAATCACATTTTAAAATTTTAGAGGTTGCTCAAACCATGTAAAAGTGTTAGAACTGTTCTAAATCTGTTGACATATAGTGGAAGATAGAAATCCTACATACACAGCAAAGATTTTTAGAGTTTCTTTACAGACAGATTAAAATACCTTAAAATATCTGAAGAACATTCTCTACTCTGGTTTCGCCGAGCTCAAAAGTGCTACATACTGCCTTGAGACAGTTCCATTTCAATCAACATACTGTAATTCAATGCTTCCAAATATAAAAATGAAGAAAACAAACATGAAAGAAGCAGGCTGATCAGTCGTATTCCAGGGAAGGCTGTGATGTGGGCCACACTCAAAGCAAGTAAAAATGAAATGTTTTACGACTACAAGGATGTTACGGAGTCTTCAGTGAAGAACTGTTGGGATGAGAACACCATCAGTGCTGAGCCAGCAATGTTGGCAAGTACATCTGCTGTTTCAGAGCCTCTTTCATGATATTAGGATGTGATGAAAGGAAGATGCAATGAACATTTAGAGAGCTTTCATTACTTAAAAGGTACAGGTCTTTTGACATTCAATGTATTATTTAGAATAACTCTGCACATTTATGTAGAGAAAAGTTGCTTCCGATATTGGCACATATTTCTCTAACATAATTTTGATATTTTTACAAGAGGTGGTAGAATGATGTGCAGGAATTCCGTATAACTACAAACATGTGCAGGGATAATTCAGCTTCTTCAAATACCTCTAGACTGAAACCAAGTCATACTTGCCAACTTGAAATTAGCATGACATCTCTCTACCTTCTGAGCTAGCAGATGAAGGGGCACTGAACTGATAGCCACACACTCAGAAGACCGTAATGGACTGAGTTTACAGTAGCAACAGACAGAGCAAGGCAAAATTATAAAAATATATCAATTCTCCAAAATCTTTGATTGCATCTCTGCCTTCAATACAGTGTTTGCTTTAGACATGATATACTGTGACAGTATTTTACTTTGTGCTCACCCAACATTAGTAACGTTGTATAGAAGTTTAAATGATGAAAATCTTACCTGGAATGTCTTTCGGAGGAAAAATAGGTTCAGTTTGATAGCCAGGAAGCTACCGCCCATAACCTAATTAAATCTAGTACCCACCATCGTCCATCAGTTCAGCAGCTAGTAGCATTGCAATTCACTGTCATGAAAGGAAATGTCAATCCCACAAAGATACCTTTAGCAAACCATTGCAGAATAAAGATAACCACATAACCTTCTGAGAGCCATGTAAATAACAAACTCCAGTAAGAAGAAAACAATGACAGTCAATCATAGCACACTTAGCACATGAAAGGCACTGAAGCCTCGATCTTGAGACACTGCCTATCATAACTTTGTCACTAGGTGGACCTAACAAAGGCTCCTTCACAATCAAACACAAAATATTCATTCAGCTTTTTACTACTATCAAACATAATATGCACTGTTGTGAAAATGAAAACCTACAACCTGTTTTCCAGTCAGTAACCAGCTCAGGGATGGAATGAAGGAAGCCCCTATCTTGTGGCAAGAACAGGAATTGTGTCCACTGCAGAAGCTTGTCGCACTCCTCTGGGGCAATGATTAATAATTAACAGATGAAATGACAATGGAAAGTGTTGCAGGAATGAAAGACGATAGAAAAAAGAGGAGTACCCAGAGATAAACCTGTCCCTCCTCTGCTTCGTCCAGCATAAATCTCAGGAGTGCCTGGTATTTGAACCACAGAACTCAGCAGTGAGGGGTCAATGCACTACCACATGAGCGACAGAGGCATAAAATGCACTGCTGGTTCCAAAATAAAATGCTAAGAGGCCAACTGGCCAATTTGTGGCCCTAATCTGGAGGCTTACGCCACCAGGACCTTTTTGCTTACCTATGAACAATGTCACTAGCCAGACCCAAATATGTACATCAATACTGCTGTTTGTAGTTCCTAGTGTTGGCAGCCTTGTGTAGCACGCTTTCACGTATTTCCAGATAAAGAAACATAACAGAGACATACCGCACCTAAACACTCATCTGCAAGTGGTGATGGCTGGTGTTAATATTTAGTAAGCACATAGTAAATTTGGCCCCTGCCATATTTATTCAGCTACTAAGGGTTAAATTCTAATCCCTGTAAAGTTATCTGGAATGAGACTTACAAGTGAAGCATTTCCTGTTCCTTCAAGCCAGGCTGGTTCCTCTTTGATCTTTGTTTCCAGGTCCATTTCACACTGCAAGTGAAGTAGTTAAAATGTACCAGGATTGTTGATTACTTCCAATGACCTTATACTGAAAAACAGGCCAGGAAAATATATTATCAATCTGGAATGAGACTTACAAGTGAAGCATTTCCTGTTCCTTCAAGCCAGGCTGGTTCCTCTTTGATCTTTGTTTCCAGGTCCATTTCACACTGCAAGTGAAGTAGTTAAAAGGTACCAGGATTGTTGATTACTTCCAATGACCTTATACTGAAAAACAGGCCAGGAAAATATATTATCATTTTGCTGTAATTATTATCTAGGTTAGGACCTATTTGTCAACAGACTAGGCAACTTGCCTGTAATATACACGATTGTCAATACCATGATCATAGCAAAAAAGCTCAAATTTACCATGAATGTTGATATTGTGATCATAGCTACAGAGCCACAAGTTCTCTATGAACGATACTACAATCATAGCCTATGACCTCCAGTTTTAAATGACTTTCAATACAGTGATCCATTTCATATGATATCTAATTTAACATGACTGATGATATAGCGATCCTAGCCACCAACCCCCAGTTTTACATGACAGATGATAATGCAATCATACAGTTTTACATAGAAATGAAATCACAGCAAGATGAGTTTTCAATTAAAACTTAAAGGTAACTAAGTGAAATTGAATGAACAATTCCCAATGTCTTGAGATTTGTTCTATCAAACTTTTCCTTCTTAGGATCAAATTCTCACAAACTGTTCTCTCATAAGCTGATTTACTATGGACTGATTGCAGAAACGGTGTTTAGACAATGTCTATGGTTAAACAGTGTCTAAGTATGGCTGCCAGATTGCAGAGACATTACTTATCACTTAGACACTGGCCAAAGTCGATGTTCAAGACGCCATGTTTAAGCACTGCTGAGAGCACTGTTTAACCTCAAAGTAGGAGAGAATCGCAGTCATTGGTTGTTTACTATGGAGCATGTAAATTATATCACTATGTTGAGACGGTTCAGGTGAGAAATATTAGACGGCCTCCTGTACATCGCCTATGAGATCAGAGCAATTCCTTTGAAATGTACGGGAAAGCACAATTTAAAACATGATTTTGCTTTTCAAAGGAAACTGTAAGGGAATTGCTGGGCAACGTGGGAGAATTAATCAAGCACGAAACAAGAGGTAGCCAATTACCTGTCACCCTGCAGCTCCTTCTGACTTTAAGATTCCTGGCAAACAATGTCTTTAATGCTATGAACGGTGATACAGCAAATGTCAACGCAGCAACTGTGTGCCGGATGGCGGATTGTGTTGTAACTGCCATCAACAGTTTCAGAAGAAGATTTATCAACTTCCCTAGCGAGGATGAGCTACCTGCTATCAGGATTGATTTTGCTGTCCTTTCCAGGTAAATAGGTATAATCTTCTTTCCGTGGATTGAATGTAATGATCACCTTTGTAACGTGTGAGCTCATAAATGTGGAAAATAATTGTTATTAATTCTAGGGATAACTTTCCTGGAATAATAGGTGCCAACGACTATACTCATGTCAGAATAAAGTGTCCCGATCATGATAGAGCTGTCACATACATAAAATGAAAGAGATTCCATTCTATTAACTGCCAAGTAAGTACACATAACACTAACACAAAACAGCACTTATTTTTTCTGTAATGGCTGTTAATTGTACTCATCCTAATGACAATACTCTTATTGAAGCTACACTTCATTATATGGCATGCACAATAGTGGACATAAATACAGTCTAACAAGTTCATATTAACGCTTCTTTACAGCACGTAGCAACAAAAACAACAACTACTACTACTACTACTACTACTACTACTACTACTACTACTACTACTACTACTACTACTACTACTGCTGCTACTACCACTACACTTGAAACCTACTTGGAGTGGTTTTTATTTCACTGCAGGTCATATGTGACACTAAGATGAGAATTAGGTGTATTGTTGCTCGCTGGCCTGGCTCAACTCAAGATAGCAGTATATCCAAGACCACCTGAAAAGAGGAGATGTTAGGGGATATCTTGTTGGAGATTCTGGCTATGCTTGTAAGAAATACTTTCTCCGATTCTGAACCCAAGGAATGCAGCTGATACTCGTTATAATCGAGCTTATGTCCTAGGCAGAAATGTAGTGGAAAGAACTTTTGGGTTCGTGGAAAAGAAGATTTCCCTGTCTTACACAGGGTTTGCGAACGAATGTTCGAAAAACCCTGAAAATCATCATGGCGACTGCTGTGTTACATAACCTCGCTGTGTAGTGTGGTGAACTTGACCTGGAGGCAGACTTACCAGATGATGAGGTGCCTGTTGATCCAGTAGGAGATGATTTGACATGAAACATACAACGCCAGCTCATAACTGATAATTATTTCACCCGCTAGAAATCATGCTAAGATAAGATCACATCAAGTGAAAACAAAATATATAATTTATTCATTAATTATTATTGAACATGATTATCAATTAATTGAATTATACCACTCTGGCAAGTCATAAATGTTTTTTTAAATTTCTTGTTCTATTAAATGAATGTCTAACAGTGCCTTCCTTTCTTGTAAATCTAACACATGCAACTGTCTCTTGTGGATTTCTTGCATCATTTTCACCGCTTCGTCCTCCTCATCTTCCTCAAGTCGCCTTTCCCTGGACTTGGCACTGGAAGTACACAAAAACATAGAACATGTTTAGCGGTTATACTGTACTTTTTTCCAAGAAAAACTGAGGTTACATGCAGCAGAGAGCAGAATACAATTCAAATTTCTGACCGCAACTTACCTTGGAATCTGAGGTGAAGATCTCTCCCCCAGAAATTCGATCAAGTACTCCTGTTCCACCGCGTTAACTTCGGCGTCAGGACGGTAACGTCTCTCCACCTCCCACTCGCTGAGCAGCAACAGCTGAGCATTAACACTTTCCGCAGGGATCCATTTTCATATGGAGCAAATAAAGCTTTCGTCAAGCAATTTATTTACAATGCATTTCCTACATCAAGAGTAATGCTTATTTAAGAGTATCCATTATACGTACGTAAGAGAGCTCTCACTCATCATCATATGGGTATTAGAGAGGTTTGCCTGAATCACCTAACACCAGCAGCACATTCTCCTCTAAAGGACTTAGCAGGCTTGGTGGAGACCCACCTCCTGTTGTTTCGGATGTCTTTCTTTTATCATCCAAGCTGTTGTTAGCCTGAAGCTTCAGCCTCGGCCACAGTCCTTTAAAAATAACCCTATACATTTTAGTGCATGCCTATTGAGTCAGTTTTATTCATGATTTTGATTCAACATGATTAGTTTTCCAATATAGAACAGATTAATTCCCACTGGAATAAATAAAACCTGCAAAATTAACTTGGAATTTACCCAATAGAGTCTTGCTGTCCCCTGGGGGGGTTGTGAGGAAGACTGCTGTTGAAAGCCTCTGAAATCTTCTGCCAGGCTACCTTCTTCTTCTGTATTGTATCGCTGTTGTATGCCTTACATTCCACAACATCATGCAACTTAACAATTTCAGTAAATACTATTTTTTCTTGAAAAGTCTTCTGAACATCTTGCTATTTTCACAACACACAACAGCTGATTACAGATGGCACCTGCATTGGCTAGTTTTCACTGGTCCCAGCTGACAAAGAGTAGCTTCGAAGACACTCCAATTTCCGTTTTGGAGCTGATACGGAAACATAAACAATATCTTGTTAATGTCTTACTAAACACCGGCTGAACAACATTTAAGCAATGGAACATCAAACATGACTTAGGCATTGTTTAGTTAGACATTGTCTAAGGCTTAAAATTAGTCACTGTTTCTGCAATCAACCCATTCTCTATATCTGAGACATGTTCTATCCACCTGATCTTCAACATCTTCCAATAACACCACATTTCAAATGCTTCAACTTTGTTTTTCTCAGCACCAGTTATTATCCATGTTTCACTCCCTTACATTGCCACACTCTACACTAAATATCTTCAATCTGCTGAATCTAAGCAATGTAATGGAGAAAAGATTGGAGTTCAGGCAGGATTTAGTAATGATATTTATAGATATTTATGACAGTGTACCATGGCAACTAGTCTTGGATGCATTAATAAAAAATGAAGGCAGGCAGAGCAGAACAAAATAATCAAAGCCGTATATGAGTAAGTAGTGTAAAAACTACAACAGGATAAACAAACTGGTTCAATGTAGAAAGAGAACTTCAACACGGATCTGTATTATCCCTGCTACTCTTCATTAGAGCCATGGTCGAAAGCCACAAGAGTATACAACAAAAAATGGGAAGCAAAAGAGACAAAGGCCTTACTCTTTACGGATAACATTGTAAAATGGAGAGAAGAAGAAATGGAAGTACAGGAACAAGTTACTCTATTGAATCAGGTGGTAGAGGTATATGGAATAAAATAAGTGCAGAGAAGTGTATGATAGTAGTGGTGCTGAGAGGTATAGAGGAGGAAGATAAAATATTGAAGTAAATGGACAACCATTAGAAGTTGTGGAACGATTCAAGTATTTCTGGAGTATACTCGCAGAAGATGAAAAAATAATATATAATAATAGTTACTTGTGTTACAGCTAACGATCTACTTTTCATGGATTTTGGAGACACCAAGGTGCTGGAATTTAGTCCTGCAGAATTTCTTATATGCCAGTAAATCTACCTACATGAGTTGATGTATAGTTGCGAGCGCCTCAACCGTCTGATCCACTCAGCCCGGTGATGATGGGAAAATAAACACAGAGATTGGAAATAGAACTGAACAAATTTTACCAATGTGTGAGATTTATAGTGTTGAACTGGAACATCCTAAAGAAATGCAAGAAAATTCTGTAACCAATGTGTTACACTCCAATTTTGATATATGCGACTGTACATGGACAGCAACGAAACATGATGAAAGCAGATTCCAAGCATACAAGGTGAAATTCCTTAGAGGAATAACTGGGAAGACATGAAGGGATAAATGCAGAAACATAGAAATTAGGGAGAAAATTGGAATTCCTAAACTGTAGGACAAGGTAAAGACCAGCAACCTGAAATGGTATTGACACATGATGAGAATAGAAGAGGATAGAGTTCCAAAGAGAGCAGAAAGAAAATAATGGGAGAAAGACAACGGGGAATGCCCAGAAAGAGGTGGATGGATACCGTGAAAGAGAGTACAGAGAAGAGAGGGGTAAAAGTAGAAAAAATATTGGAGGAAGGAAGGGGGTGGTGGAGAAAGAGAAAACTGAGGAAGTCCTTGATTCACAAACTCAACCCACAAGACTGGAAACAGAATATGAACAAGAAGAATCTGTTCAACGGAAGACAAAAATTTATACAACATTGCTATCACCTTATTCATTGCTCTCTTTATTTGTCTGTGCATGTCATGTCTAGTGACAGAACCAAGGGGTGCTTACCACAGCGCCCCTTGAAGGGAGTTCCATGTCAGACAATTGCTTTAAATGTTTAGCAGTTTTTATTGTTCCCCTCGTGGTACAAAACTTGTCTGTGTTGAATACCTTGAGTGGTGCCGCACCTAATTCATTTCCTTCAATAGCAGTGTTTGTTGGTCAATGATTACTGCGTCCGGCTCCATGGCTAAATGGTTAGCGTGCTGGCCTTTGGTCAGAGGTGTCCCGGGTTCGATTCCCGGCAGGGTCGGGAATTTTAACCATCATTGGTTAATTTCGCTGGCACGGGGGCTGGGTGTATGTGTCGTCTTCATCATCATTTCATCCTCATCACGACGCGCAGGTCGCCTACGGGCGTCGAGTCGAAAGACCTGCACTTGGCGAGCCGAACTTGTCCTCGGACACTCCCGGCACTAAAAGCCATACGCCATTTCATTTCAATGATTACTGTAAAAGTATACAAACTATAATTTCTCACTCATGTAATATGGGCTTTGTTCCTGTGGCCAATTGTGTTTATCTTACTTATTGCCAGGGAACATAATTCTGTGCAAAAATCTATCTATTCAGGAAACTATGATCCAATATATTGTATACGTTTCAAATTCAGCGACAGTTCCTAAGTGTGCCAAGTTTACTTGTTCTGGCCATCAATGGTTATTCTGTTAATATACTATTGGTTTTACTTCCCCAGCATTTGCTTAATGAGAAAATGGGAAACCATGGATAACGACCTTCACGGCTGCCAGTGGTGGCATTCGAATCATACAAACTCTCAGCAACCCCCAACCATGCAGCCAACTGACTCGGTCCTCAAGAAGTTCTTTAACACACCGATGAAGGCAGAACTATAGCAAGAGGCACGCAAGGCTTAGTAACACGAGCCACAACTAGGTGGTACACTCGAGTTGACTGTCGCACTAGTAGCGCTGAGAGGGAGCACTGAGAGGAACGACAATGCTGCCAACTGTTGGTTTCATATGGCTATAACTGTTTTTCTTGCATGTCCATAACATCATCCTCTTCCTGACGTAAACCAATCACCGTTATAAGCAAGGGAGTATGGCGTCTAAAGCAGTATTTTTGGTTATAAAAGTAAATGTACTTCTAGGGCGGTGGGTTGGTCCCTGGCAAGCATATTAAACACATCTCTCTTCCACTATCATTTTCAGGTGAGAATAGAAGCATTTAAAGTAACATTTTATTTAATAATCCTGGCATACCCCTTCCCCGATAAATATCAGGAAATAACTTACGAAAGAGAGGCAGGCTACTGTTAAGATAAAACATAAGGAATAGGCCTAAATACTGGCTATAGCTATTGTGGGGTAATGATATGATATAGAAGGATCTCCATACCAACACTGATATGCCAAGAATTCAACACATTGAGATAATCTTACAGATATCCTAAATGGAACAACTCGCATAACTCCGAGCTGTACTACCACCTTTTGCAGCCTACAGTGTAAAAAAAAAAAAACATCAACATTCACAGCGTAACTCGTAGATCGCACACAGAGGTAAATAACCATCAACACAATAATTACAAGTACACAATGAATCTTTTCATTTCTTTCTAAAATGACCATCCTTAATTCTTCAGGTGCGTACCACTTCAGGAAAATTATCCATACCATTAAATTCAGATATCCGATTCAGTTAAACTGAAATGCATACACTGTTACAATACAAGAGGGAAATACTTGCCGGAAATTGTAACGCAGAAACTAGGATTTTTCAATAAGAAAGCTAGTAGATCATTATCATCATCATTGAAGAGTTTCAGTTTCCCGGGTACTGTTAATGAGCTTCTTCCACTTCTTCCTGTCCATATACAACTATAGGTAGCCTATAAATTATTAATGCTTAAGTAAAAATGGCATTTAAAAAAAGGAAAAAATAGAAGTAGCTCGAAACATGTAGAAATCTGAAACTGAGAAATATTTGTGTTTTACTTCTTATATTAATTCTCAATTGAGATCTATAAGTTCGTCAAAAGTAAATGATTTAGACTTTAACATTACCGACAATAGGTTAGAGTTTGTGGAGACAGCGTAAAAGGATAGAAATCACAATTCCTCAATCAAGAAAATATTAGAGAAGTAACACAAATAACGGAATGAGCTGTACGGTACTACTGGCTAATCCGCATCTTATAAAACAATATACCTGTCACTTCGAAACCAAACCAAATATTGCGATGTAGTTTAATAGTAGTATAAGTTATAACCTCATATCACTTAAAACAAACGCTTGAAGAAGAAATTTGATTTCTGTCAGCCAGTAGAACAGGCTGGGTCTAGAAACTGACAACTCCAGAGTAAGCGGACACTTCTTGTTCTCGATCGTTATTGGACTCTGCATAAATCGCCTCCGTCCAGCCACAGAACCCCTTTTATTATTTTTTTAAAATTTTTTATTCACGATCAATACCTTACATATACATACAGAAGTAGTAAAAGATACAGTGTGAATCCCACATAAGGTAAACTTGTGTGGGGGGCTTCAAAAATACAATAGTTAGATTATGTCATCATGGCTACTTCACAGCATCTGTTTAAATTAAAGGCATTACGGAATAAACTATTCAGATAGGGAAAGGACATAACAATTAAAGTCGGGTCTAGATGACTGTCTAGATAGTAAAACATTTACGTAGGATCACAATGTCAGTGTGATTCATCACTGCATTTAACTACCAAACAGACAAGACCGAAACACATACAAAGGAGGATGTCAGACATATTAATTAAATTACCGGTATTCTGTGTGTTTAGTTTCCTGAAGGAAATAGGCTAGTGACTCTGCAAGTTGAACTGTAGGGCAATATAATAGGCTAAAGACAATCAATCAATCAATCAATCAATCAATCAATGATCTGCATTTAAGTCAGTCGCCCAGGTGGCAGATTCCCTATCTGTTGTTTCCCTAGCCAGTTCTTAAATGATTGCAAAGATATTAGATATTTATTGAACATATCCTTTGGTAAGTTATTCCAATCCCTAACTTCCCTTCCTATAAACGAATATTTGCCCCAATTGGTCCTCTTGAATTCCATCTTTATCATCGTATTGTGATCTTTCCTACTTTTAAAGACACCACTCAAACTTATTCGTCTACTAATGTCATTCCACGCTATCTCTCCGTTGACAGCTCAGAACATACCACTTATCACATAGGGTAACCTGCCCAGTAATGGACACAAGCTGGCAAGAAAGGCCTACAAAATCAATATTATCACTACTTTTGGTTTGAAGTGTGCATTAGTATGTTGCCATTCATGTTACAAGTGAAATGTTGGTATTAGATAAAGTAAGTTGTTGCACCTGCAACAGGAAGGAGAATAAATATGGCTGACAGCTTATGAGAGCATGTGATTCATGTCTTCCAGGTTAAGGTGAGTAGTTACTCCAACGAGCGAGAATAACATAGAGAGGCGGAAGCGCTGCCTGGGTGAACCTAATAGAACGAACGCCCGCCATGTTTCCTGTTGTCACACAAGCAAGGGGGCATGGCCTTTAAATGACGAAAAGTGTAGAAAATGCGCATTTTAGAATCGCTGGGGGAGAATTAAAGTCCGTTGCCGAAAGCTTGAAGCATGAAAGCGACTACCGCCACTTCATCATATTGCGGCACGAGGCCAACATCACGATCAGTTGATTGTAGGGTAGTTCGAAATCATCGCACAGTGACATACGAATAGGCCTCGAAATCGGAACAAGAGCGTTACCCTGCTTGGCTGTCGTGGTTAAGCGTAAATTAGAATAAAAACGATGGACATAAATATTTATGACAGGAAACCTTAAAATTATAGGGACCTATAATGGGTTACAACCTCATTCTGTTAATATTTTTAAAATTATTGCATCCTCATGAGTACTGTGTTCCTTTCTTAATCTGTTTACCCTCCCGGGTTGGTTTTTCCCACGGACTCAGCGACGGATCCCACCTCTACCACCTCAAGGACAGTGTTCTGGAGCGTGAGACATTGGGTCGGAGGATACAACTGTGAGGGAGGGCTGCACCTGCTATGCTGAACAGGGGCCTTGTGGGGAGGGGAGAAGGAAGCTCCCGTGGCCTTAAGTTAGGTACCATCCCGGCATTTGCCTGGAGGAGAAGTGGGAAACCACGGAAAATCACTTCGAGGATGACTGAGGTGGGAGTCGAACCCACTTCTACTCAGTTGACCTCCCCAGGCTGATAGAATCCCGTTACAGCCCTCGTGCCCCTTTTCAAATTTGGTGGCGGAGCTGGGAATCGAACCCGGGCTTCCAGGGATGGCAGCTGCTCACGCTAACCAGTGCACCACAGAGGCGGCCCATGAATACTTTACCACAATAATCGTTTAGTGTAATTATTTACTATTACTAGCTTGAAAGTTGTCCAATATGAAGTGTGGCGTAGTTTTAAAAACCAAGGCAACAGACATCTACAATAAAGGCTGTATACATTTCAAAAATAGCAGTAAAATGCTGTATTTATCATACTTGGTGTACGATTGAACGAAATAAGTGATTTTTTGTGGTTACGTTTTCTTGGTGGTGGGCGTTCCATTTCCTTTATATGTAAATGTGAATGAAAATTAAATAGGGCTGGAAATGTACAGAGCATAAGCAACTGAATTGAGTGGGATACCATTTATCTCTTTTCGCCCTCACAACGCATTGTTCAGTTAATTCCTTGTTCTTTAAACGAAATCTGAAACAAAATTCGACAAATGATTACCGTGGCTATCCGTACTTTCGCTAAGTAAACAGTAAAATGGATTTAATTACAAACAGAAATTACAAAAAGGAATCTCGGCTATAATATTCAGTAATACTTACTTAAAGTACGATATATCCTCGGTTTTATTACTCCGATTAGTACAACCATACGCTGAGCTTACGGCTGGCATTCTTAAAAGCGAGAATCTATCTTTTCACTTCTTAAAACTTAGGGAATTAAATTGGTATGCACGATCTCCCTGTCACCTCAACATATGCTCTCGCGCCAATTCGCTTTGTTTTAACAACCGTTAACATGGCTGCCCCTTATCAACTTGCTTCAAGCAGGGAGCGCTGATGACAGGTATACAGCCCCTCTATGTTATTCTAGCTCGTTGAGTTACTCAAACTCAATCGCATCCATTTAGATTTTTGTTTGATTTTGTTTTGGAACATGGCATCCACATGAAAATAGTATAAATGTTCATGTTTTCATTTAATAATTTCAAAGTGTTGACTTTGAAGCACGTTCATGGGGGTGTCCGTTATTGGTAGGTTAATTTAGCGAAAATTCCAGTAATGGACACAGGGGTGTCCATCTCTGGAAGATCAATCCCAGTAGTGGACACCCTTCTTAAACTCTTTTATTTCCTAATTACTGTTCGTTTTCGACAGTTTTACTTCAGAACAGAAATGGACAAGCGTCATCCTCGAAGGGTTTTCTTCAACTACACAGAGGATAACCTGAAAAGTGCCATTGAAGCAGTGAGAAATGGCATGTCAAAAAAGGAGGCCAGTCGGGCATTCGAAATTCCAAGGTATGTGTTCGAAAATAAATATGCAAATATTGATACCTAACAACTGAACAGTTAAGTTACATACTACAGTAGTTATTTTTGTTCACTCCAGGTCCACTTTAATAAGAAAATTATCAGGAGAAAGCCAAGAGAAGAGGAAAATGAGTCCAGATCCAGTTCTTGGTGTAGAGCTGGAGTCGAGGATAAAGAAATGGATGCACGACCTAGCTAAACAAGGGTTTCCCTTAACGCGGCACATGGTGTTTATGACGGTAAAAAAAATTCTGGACGACAAGGAATAAGAACTCCCTAATCGTCCTTCAAAACAATTGTTCAAGGATAACATTCCTGGTGAGAAGTGGTGGCAGTTGTTCTTGTCTCGGCATACTGAGGTAAAGGAAAAAACTGCCGAAGCCTTAACACGCTCACGAGCTGAGGTCACAGAGGCAGGAATAAGAAGTTGGTTCAATGAACTTGCAGTCTACTTAAAAGAAGAAGGCTATTTCCATATTTTAGAAGATCCCACTCGTATTTTTAACGCGGATGAGACGGGCTTTCTTCTTTGCCCAAAGAATGGAAAGGTTATTGGGCTAAAGGGGAAGAATGATTTTTACTGTGTGGAACAAAACAACAGCAAAGAACAGTTGACAGTAATGGCTGCATTTTCAGCTGCCGGTTGGATTGTACCGCCTATGGTATTATATCCATAT
The DNA here is from genome assembly GCF_040414725.1 of Anabrus simplex. NCBI lineage: Eukaryota > Metazoa > Arthropoda > Insecta > Orthoptera > Tettigoniidae > Anabrus > Anabrus simplex. The sequence goes on from NC_090269.1 coordinate 435,389,084, forward strand.
GTGCGGATCCCCTGCGCCATCGCCCGAAATCATCCTCCAGCTTGGGGAATCGGTGCTACTTCATCGGGTTGGATGACAGGAGAGATATTTTTTGAGTACATCGGGAATCACTTCGTCCCCTCACTAAAGAAGGAAGGTGTCACTTTCCCCATTCTTCTCTTCATTGATGGACACCGCTCGCATCTAACTTTACACACTAGTGAACTGTGTCGAAGCCTGGGAGTAATTCTCGTGAGTCTCCACCCTAACAGCACTCACATTCTACAACCTGCTGATGTGAGTGTGTTCAAGCCTCTTAAGACAGGTTGGTCGAAAGTTGTGAAAGTGTGGAAGTATGAACATTTCCCTCAAGAAGTCACCAGACACACCTTTGCTCAACTTCATTCTACTGTTATCCAAAATACTACAAAAGAGAGCATTATTAATGGCTTTAGAAAATATGGACTTTAGCCATTCGATGCAAATGCAGTAGACTACACGAAATGCATTGAAGTTAGATGTCGTGGAGATAATGAGGAGAAGCAACTGGAGAAAGAACTATCAGGTGTTTTATTTTTGAGGGAATTAGAGAAGAACATTAACTGAGTACGTTCAATGAGTGCTTTCCAAATATTTGGCAAGGAAAGGAAGAAGCATTGTTGCTGTATAACCTTTGGAGATCAAAAAAAGAGAACAACAACCAAATGATGGTGCATCTGAAGGCGAGTGGTTCTCTGAGCTTAATGAACACAGGGCAGCCTCCGCTTCTTCCAACAGTGACTGTAGTGCTGAAGCTAGTTATCAAACTGCAATGAGTGAACCAGAAGTGCTGGAAAAGTTCAAAGACTACAAAACTCCATCTCCTTTCAAAAAATGCTTCTTCTACCCCAAACGTGAGGAAAAAATAGTTAGAAGGAAGCTAAGCCTAAGCCTACCTTCTGTTATTACATCAGATTCTTTCGTGAGTTACCTTGAGAAGAAAGAACGAGAGAAAGTAGAAAAAGAAAGAGAAAAACTGAGCAGAAAGCAGGACAGAGAGGATAAGAAGGCAGAAAAAGCTAAGGTCAAGAAGAGAAAGGTCATTGAAGAGAGTGATGAAAATGCAAATTTTTCGGTGCATGACGAGTCTGATGCTTCCGAGCTTACGATTAGTGAGGATGAGGATGAGGTAGCATCTTCCCAACCTTTCGATGGAGTGGTAGAAAAAGGTAATTTCATTGTTGCAGAATTTGTTTATAATGAGAAGACTAAACGAGAAACGAAGAAGGTCTTCATCGGAGAGGTGGAAGTAAGTGGAGGATTAGTAACTGCAAAATTTTTGAGAAAATCCACCAAGGTTGATAATGTTTATATATTTCCTTATGTTGAAGATGTTCAATGTGTAAATATAAGTCAAATTTTGAAAACTGTGCAACCATACCAAATTGTTAGGGGACGACATTACTTCAGAGGTACTGAGTGCCAGTAATACATTCTTTGTAGTGTTAAGGTGACATTTTTCTTGTGCTTGAGGGTCAATAAAAGTTATTTTTTCTAATTTTTAACATCAGAGGTATTTATTGTTCATAAAGTTGATTTTTCCTTCAGTTCCAACCAGTGTCCAAAACTGGGTGTCCACTACTGGTCTTCAAGGTGTCCACTATTAGCATTTCTGTATTTATTTTACAGATATGTAAACTCAGTAAAACATTAAATATAGAGGAGGAAAAGGATTAGCAGAACTGATGAGAGAAGCCAGTAGGTATCACAATAAAGTATCAAATTATCTCTGATAATGACTGGGGAGTAGCAAAAAATTATTAAAGTTAAAATTTCCTTAAGGGTGTCCATTACTGGGCAGGTTACCCTATAACAATTATCACATGTAACATACCCCTTATAGAATCAGCACGTCTTCTTTCACCCAAGTCTTCCCAACCCAAACTTAGTAACATTTTTGTAATGCTACTCTTTCGTCGGAAATCACCCGGAACAAATTGAGCTGCCCTTCTTTGGATTCTTTCCAGTTCTTGAATCAAGTAATCCTGGTGAGGGTCCCAGACACTGGAAAAATACTCTAATTGGGATCTTACCAGAGACTTACATGCCCTCTCCTTTACAGCCTTACTACAACCCATAAACACCCTCATAACCATGTGCGAACTCTGCGAACCATGTGACCTTGACGCGGTGGGGAGGCTTGCGTGTCCCAATGATGCAGATAGCTGAGCCGCAGGTGCAACCATATCGGATGGGTATCTGTTGAGAGACCAGACTAACGAATGGTTCATCGAAAGGGGGGTAGCACTCTTTCGGTAGTTACAAGGGCGGCAGTCTAGATGAGTGACTGATACGGCCTTGTAATAATACTCAACATGGCTTAGCTGTGTTGATACTGCTACACGGCTGAAAGCAACGGGAAACTACAGCCGAACTACCTCCCGAGGACATGCAGCTCTCTCTGTATGAATGATGTACTGATGATGGTTTCCTCCCGGGTAAAATATTCCGGAGGTAAACTAGTCCCCCATTCGGATCTCCGGGTGGGGACTACACGAGAGGGGGCGATCATCAGGAAGATGGATACTGACATTCTACGAGTCGGAGCGTGGAATGTTAGAAGTTTGAATCGTTGTGGTAAGTTAGAGAATCTGAAAAGGGAGATGGATAGGCTAAAGTTAGATGTAGTTGGTATAAGTGAATTACGTTGGCAGGAAGAACAGGATTTTTGGTCAGGCGACTACGGAATTATCAACACAAAATCAAACAGGGGAAATGCAGGAGTTGGTTTAATAATGAATAAGAAAATAGGGCAGCAGGTAAGCTACTACGACCACCACAGTGAAAGAATTATTGTTGTCAAGATAGACACCAAATCAATGCCCACCACAATAGTGCAGGTCTATATGCCTACTAGTTCAGCGGATGATGAAGAAACTGAAAGAATATATGAGGAGATAGAAGATTAAATACAATATGTAAAAGGTGACGAGAATCTAATTGTGATGGGAGACTGGAACGCAGTGGTAGGCAAAGGAAGAGAAAGTAGTACATTAGGAGAATTTGGATTGGGAAAGAGGAAGTCGGCTGGTTGAATTCTGCACTGATCGTAATTTAGTCCTTGCCAATACTTGGTTCAAACACCACAAACGACTGCTGTATACGTGGACGAGACCTGGCGACACTGGAAGGTATCAAACAGACTTCATTATGATTAGGCAGAGATTCAGAAACCAGGTGTTGGATTGCAAAACTTTCCCAGGAGCAGACGTGGACTCTGACCACAACGTGTTGGTCCTGAAATGCCATCTGAAGTTGAAGAAATTGAAGAAAGGAAAGAATGCAAAAAGATGGGATCTAGACAAGTTGAAAGAAAAGAGTGTGAGGGATTGATTCAAGGAACATGTTGCACAAGGACTAAATGAAAAAGCAGAAGGAAACACAATAGAAGAAGAGTGGAGTGTCATGAAAAATGAAGTCAGTAGGGCTGCTGAGAAAATGTTAGGAAGGAAGAAAAGATCAACTAAGAATCAGTGGATAACTCAGGAGATACTAGACCTGATTGATGAACGACGAAAATACAAGAATGCTAGAAATGAAGAGGGCAGAAAAGAATACAGGCGATTAAAGAATCAAGTGGATAGAAAGTTCAAGGTAGCTAAGGAAGAATGGCTGAAGGCGAAGTGCAAGGATGTCGAAGGCTGTATGGTCCTGGGAAAGGTAGATGCTGCATACAGGAAAATCAAGGAAACCTTTGGAGAAAGGAAATCTAGGTGCATGAATATTAAGAGCTCAGATGGAAAGCCACTTCTAGGGAAAGAAGAAAAAGCAGAAAGATGGCAGGAGCATATCCAACAGTTGTATCAAGGTAACGATATAGATAATTTGGTTCTGGAACATGAAGAGGCTGTTGATGCTGATGAAATGGGAGACCCAATATCGAGGTCAGAGTTTGACAGAGCTGTGAGTGACCTAAATAGGAACAAGGCACCTGGAATTGATGATATTCCTTCTGAATTACTGACTGTCTTAGGATAAACCAGCATGGTAAGGTTATTTTATTTAGTGTGCAGGATGTATGAGACAGGAGAAGTCCCATCCGATTTTCGGCAGAATGTTGTTATACCTATTCCCAAGAAAGCCGGTGCTGACAGGTGTGAAAACTACCGCACTATTAGTTTAGTATCTCATGCCTGCAAAATTTTAACACGTATTAGTTACAGAAGAATGGAAAAACAAGTTGAAGCTGAGTTGGGAGAAGATCAATTTGGCTTCAGAAGAAATGTAGGAACACGTGAAGCAATCCTGACTTTACGACTGATCTTAAAGGATCGAATCAAGAAGGATAAGCCCACGTACATGGCATTTGTGGATCTGGAAAATGCATTCGATAATGTTGATTGGAACAAGCTATTTATGATTCTGAAGATGATAGGGATCGAATACCGAGAACGAAGAATTATCTACAACCCGTATAAAAATCAGTCTGCAGTGATAAGAATCGAGGGCTTTGAAAAAGAAGCAGCAATCCAGAAAGGAGTGAGGCAAGGCCGCAGTTTGTCCCCCTCTCCTTTTCAATGTTTACATAGAACAGGCAGTAAAGGAAATCAAAGAGAAATTTGGAAAGGGAATCACAGTCCAAGGAGAGGAAATCAAAACCTTGAGATTTGCCGATGATCTTGTTATTTTATCTGAGACTGCAGAAGAGCTCGAGAAGTTGCTGAATGGTATGGATGAAGTCTTGGGTAAGGAGTACAAGATGAAAATAAATAAGTCCGAAACAAAAGTAATGGAGTGCAGTCGAACGAAGTCAGGTTATGTAGGAAATATTAGATTAGGAGATGAAGTCTTAATGGAAGTAGATGAATATTGTTAGTTGGGTAGTAAAATAACTAACGATGGCAGAAGTAATGAGGACATAAAATGCAGGCGAGCACAAGCAAGGAAGAGCTTTCTTAAGAAAAGAAATTTGCTCACTTCAAACATTGATATAGGAATTAGAAAGATGTTTTTGAAGACTTTCGTGTGGAGTGTGGCATTTTATTGATGTGAAACATGGATGATAACTAGCTCAGAAAGAAAGAGAATTGAAGCTTTTGAAATGTGGTGTTACAGAAGAATGCTGAAGGTGAGATGGATAGATCGAATCACTAATGAAGAGATACTGAATCGAATTGGTGAGAGGAGATCGATTTGGCTAAATTTGACGAGAAGAAGAGATAGAATGATAGGACACATCTTAAGACACCCAGGACTTGTTCAGTTGGTTTTTGAAGGAAGTGTAGGTGGTAAGAACGGTAGGGGTAGACCAAGGTATGAATATGACAAACAGATTAGAGCAGATGTAGGATGCAATAGTTACGTAGAAATGAAAAGTTTAGCACAGGATAGGGTGGCATGGAGAGCTGCATCAAACCAGTCTATGGACCGATGACTCAAACAACACACAACCATGTGCACAGATCTGTACCCTTCATTTACATTCTCATTTATGTGATTACCCCAATGAAGATCTTTCCTTATGTTAACACCTAGGTACTTACAGTGATCCCCATAAGGAACTTTCACCACATCAACATCAGTGGCGGCTCGTGGTGAAGAGCGACAGATTTAGGAACTTCTTTCTTTCTTAATCTGCTTACACTCCAGGGTTGGTTTTTCCCTCGAACTCAGCGAGGGATTCCACCTCTACCGCCTCAAGGACAGTGACTTGGAGCTTCAGACACTGGGTCGGGGATACAACTGGGGAGGATGACCAGTACCTCGCCCAGGCGGCCTCACCTGCTATGCTGAACAGGGGCCTTGGTGGGGGTGGGAGGATTGGAAGGGATACACAAGGAAGGGGGAAGGAAGCGGAAGTGGCCTTAAGTTAGGTACCATCCCGGGATTTGCCTGGAGGAGAAATGGGGAACCACGGAAAACCACTTCCAGGATGGCTGAGGTGGGAATCGAGCCCATCTCTACTCAGTTGATATCCCGAGGCTCAGTGGACCCCGTTCCAGCCCTTGTACCACTTTTCAAATTTTGTGGGAGAGCCGGGAATCGAGCCCAGGTCTGCGGGGTGGCAGCTAATCACACTAACCAAGGACAAGATTTAGGAACTACGTGTTGTTTTGTACTCGTACCTCGTACCTGTGACTGGCGGAGGGTGCAGCACGTGACCGCGATTTATTGAATTTAATGTTTCGTCATGACCACGAAAAGCTAGTTCTTGCTTACTTAAATAGAGCACTGCATCAATTACCAACTGAAGGAAAAGCCTATTTAAATGTACATTTTCACTGAACTGTACAATTACAATATACAGTCTGGCATTTTCCTTCAGGACATCAGAGATCGTATTTTGGTTTGTTTCCAATGTCTTGAAATCTAGCTGCCGTATTTTATGTTCTGCAGAGTCTGAGTGCTTATGTAAAGAACGTGTTATGTTCAAAAGGGCTGAAAATCCTTCTTTATTCCAAACCTTATTTTTATTGATAAAAGGCAAGCAGGCCCAACAAAACAACTTCTGTAGAGCTGGAGAGGAGCACAACCATGGAAATTCCTTAAACCACGATCGCTTGAAACTAAGATTGTAAGATTTACCGGAATGTTTCACTTCTTTTGTAGCACAAATTTGCAGTGATTCAGTAGGGCGACCAAGACGTAAGAACTTCATTCTGGTCTTCGTTTCTCCAACGTGAAAATGGTGTTTATAATAAAATGCACACTATGTCATAAATAGGATACATATTTAAATAAAACAGCACAACACTACGGATGAACCACGATGTGTAAGTACTCGTACTTCACACAGAATGACGCAGGGAAGACGAAACATTCCGATCTTCCGATAACTTCACTAGTCTAGCACATTCCATGTGGAAAGTACGCGGGTGACGTCACGGTTGTCATGGTAACCGCCAAGCCCAAGCGCTACGAGGGAGCGCTTGGGAGGTAGAGGCAGCTGCGGAATCTCTCGTCTTCACTCAGTCTCACACGCCGTACTGTGGCCGAGAGCCGGCGCTTTCGTGAGTTCCTCTGGTTCTCATCAGGTGATGAGGTGCTCCAAACGCCGTACAATAAAACATTTTCTTTCCGTAAAACCAACAAATGTCAAAAGAAAATTAAATTTAAGTAATTCATTATGGTAAAAGTAAGTGGTGAAGGGGCACTTCACCTACTTCACCTGTAAAGCCGCCCCTGATAAACATAGGAATTAAAACTGAGATGGCTTTTCCTATTTGTGAAATTCACAACGTGAATTTTAACCCCGTTTATCATTATACCATTGCCTGCTGAACATCTCACAATATTTTCGATGTCATCTTGCATTTTCTCACAATCTTGTAACTTATTTATTACCGTACCCTATTCAGAATAACATCATCTGCAGAAAGCCTTATCTCTCTGATTCCACTCCTTTACTCATGTCATTTATATATATACGAAAACTTACACGTCCAATAATATCGCCTTGAGGAATCCCCCCTTAATTATTACAGGGTCAGATACAGCTTCCCCTAGTCTAATCCTCTGCGATCTATTATCTTGCAATATAGCAACCCACACAGTCACTCTTTTCTCTAGTCCAATTGCACTTATTTTGCCAGTAGCCTTCCATGATCCACCCTATCAAATGCTTTAGACAGTTCAATCGCGATACAGTCCATTTGGCCTTACTGGCCTGTAATTTTCAGGTTTACCGAGCTCGATAGCTGCAGTCGCTTAAGTGCGGCTAGTATCTGGTGTTCGGGAGATAGTAGGTTCGAACCCCACTGTCGGCAGGCCTGAAAATGGTTTTCCGTGGTTTCCCATTTTCACACCAGGTAAATGCTGGGGCTGTACCTTAATTAAGGCCACGGCCGCTTCCTTCCCACTCCTACCCCTTTCCTGTTCCATCGTCGCCGTAGGACCTATCTGTGTCGGTGCGACGTAAAACAACTAACAAAAAATTTGGTTTATGTCTTCTGCCCTTCCTTTATACACAGGGGCTACTATAGCATCTCTCTATTCGTTTGGAATAGCTCCTACATGCAAACAATAATCAAATAAGTACTCACTAGCTTTAGTATATCCGAATGGAAAATTCTAAATTCCCATGGAAGGAATTAGATATTTTTCACCAATAGAACATGTCAAAAATATATCAGATGTAAGGCTTTTCAGGTGTTTGCTCTATTAACCAGCGTTTTGTCTTAGCTCTGACACTAGACTCATCAGAGTGGGGTGTGCCAGACCCTACCCACTGATTCTGGGATGTATGCAGGTGAACTTATCAGAAGCCCTTATAACAGGCACAGTCTGATAATTGCATACGGGAGATAAATCTCTACAATGGAATTATTGACGGCCTAGCAATTCCGAATGGAAAATTTTAAATTCCCATGGAAGGAATTAGATAATTTTCACCAATAGAGCATGTCAAAAATATATCAGATGTAAGGTTTTTCAGGCGTTTGCTCTATTAACCAGCGATTCGTCTTAGGTCTGACACTAGACTCATCAAAGTGGGATGTGCCAGACCCTACCCACTGACGCTGGGGTGTATGCAGGTGAACTTATCAGAAGCCCTTATAAGAGGCACAGTCTGATAACTGCATACGAGAGATAAATCTCCACAATGCAATTATTGCCCGCCTAGCAATTCCGAATGGAAAATTCTAAATTTCCATGGAAGGAATTAGATATTTTTCACCAACAGCGCATGTCAAAAATATATCAGATGTAAGGCTTTTCAGGCGTTTGCTCTATTAACCAGCGTTTCATCTTATATCTGACACTAAGTTCAGCTGCATACACCCCAGCGTCAGTGGGTAGGGTCTGGCACAATAAAGCTTTACGGATTGCAAAAGTCTCCGCCGTAAAAGTAACTGTCTCTTATGGAAATGCGCAAATCGGATGGAAAAAAGGCAGCCCTTACACCAGGAAGAGTGTGAATTTTGGACCCATCAGTAAAGAATATTGGTGAAGGGTATTGAACATCCTGGAACATGGCTAGGCGGACGTACTTCCTAGCACCGTGTGTCCCGACCGGGCCAATGGGTTGAGAAGCACTGAATGATGGTGAAATAAGGGAAAGAACATAATAGTTTGCTTGAAAGGGAAGAATGTAATTAGTTGTGGACGGGGTACGAATAATAGAAGTGCGAAGGGAACTAAAGTAATTATATGCCCAGGCAACTGCTGGGTAACGGCGTAGGGGGTACCACTTTCTTGATAGTAACGTACTAGTAATTATAATTTAGGGAGGATTGGATGTGAGGTAAGGGAGAGAGTCCTGAGAATAAGCTTGGAGGCAAGTAATTTTCTCCTCAGATTTAATGGAAATTCCGCAGCCTCGACCAAGGTTGCATTATTGAGGAAGATTGCAAAGCCCCAATAGTAAGTTTAATAAATTGTACCTGAAGTGAGCCCAACTTAGCAAGCTTTTCATTGGCCGCCGTGTCTATGAAACCCTGGCCATAATCCAAGGTCCAACGAATGATGTTTCGATATAACAGTAGCAAAGTACTGGGATCAGGTTACCAAGACCTCTGTCGTAAGGCAAAAATAAAGTTTCTTTGGAAGAGACTTTCCCACAATGTATTGAGCGTGAGAGTGGCATAACAATTTCCTATCGAGGTAAATACCTAGATATTTAGTCGACTGGACAACCGGGATTGAAAAACTTGAACGAGTACAGGCAGGTGATCAGTACGCTGGGACCAAGAGAAAATAACCGCTCTACATTTATCGTAGGCCACTTCTAATTGATGATCGGGAACAAGGCCAGAATTCGCCGGCACAGCTATGACGACATACTTACGGGACCTCCTGGGTAGGAGGGGTTTCGGGTGGGGAGAAATCAAAACAAGAAATTTCGCATTTACTTTCTGTGTCTTCACCTTCTTTTAACTCCCGCCTGTATTTCACCGGCGTCCATTTAACCTATTTTATACGTACTTATTCCACTTACATATTCGCATACTAATACTCATTTTACTTAAGTTTACCTGTCATAAATTCCTGGCGATAGGTCGTCTTGAACCAGCGATCTCCAACTCCGTAGTCCATCAGCTTATCCACTCAGCTAACATTTTACTTGATAATTTGAGGTGTAAACAATGTATATAGAGATACATATAGTACATTACCAGTAATAGAGATGGCATTGCAAAGTAATTAATAATTACCCCCAAAAGATGACTCTGTCGTGACTCTCAACTGTTGCCAACTTAACTTCTACGAGGAACAAGAATACATCAAACTCAAATCACGAGTTTCATTACCGGCAGTGTGATTATTGTTTGAAGAGGGAGTACAACTAAATAACAGACGAAAACAAACCAGTCGTGTGTCGTGTCTCCAGCTCTGCCATAGTCGTGATTACTGTCTTAAGAGGAAGTAGGCTTACAACTAGAAGAAAGCAATTGAGTTGTGTGTCCAGCTCTGCCATAGTCGTGATTATTGTTTTAAGACGAAGTAAAACTAGCCAAAACAACTCCTGTTTGGTGCTGTATCCATAATAGTAATTATAAGAGGGAGTACATCTACGTAAACACAAGAAGTCCATCTTCTGTCCACTCCTCTGTCAACTTATGGTGAGTACCCATATATTCATATCCTGTCTCAGTGATTGCAGTATACTCGTATGTATAGTGTTGCCTTCCCATTCGTGACGTGATCACCAAAAGTGTACTTCCAACAACAGTCGCTGAATTAGCAATGCTGTCGCACCTAACCGAACCTAACCTAACCTCTCACTACCAGTGGTTTTCTGTGGATAACAACCTAACCTGTCACTATCAGTGGTTTTCCGTGGATCACTCCGTTCAATTAGCAACGCTGTCGCACCTAACCAAACCTAACCTAACGTGTCACTACCAGTGGTTTTCGGTGGATCACAACCTAACCTGTCACTATCAGTGATTTTCGGTGGATCACTCCGTTCAATTAGTAATGCTGTCGCACCTAACCAAACCTAACCTAACGTGTCACTACCAGTGGTTTTCTGTGGATAACAACCTAACCTGTCACTATCAGTGGTTTTCGGTGGATCACTCCGTTCAATTAGTAATGCTGTCGCACCTAACCAAACCTAACCTAACGTGTCACTACCAGTGGTTTTCTGTGGATAACAACCTAACCTGTCACTATCAGTGGTTTTCGGTGGATCACTCCGTTCAATTAGCAATGCTGTCGCACCTAACCAAACCTAACCTAACGTGTCACTATCAGTGGTTTTCGGTGGATCACCCCGTTCAATTAGCAATGCTGTCGCACCTAACCAAACCTAACCTAACGTGTCACCATCAGTGGTTTTCGGTGGATCACTCCGTTCAATTAGCAATGCTGTCGCACCTAACCAAACCTAACCTAACGTGTCACTACCAGTGGTTTTTGGTGGATCACAACCTAACGTGTCACTACCAGTGGTTTTCGGTGGATCACTATCTAACCTGAAACTATCAGTGGTATTCGGTGAAACACAATTGCTTTCGTAAGGGATGCTAGAGACCTGTTGGTCTCTTCGCGGTTCTAACCTGGGGGCTTCCCTTTGTTTGTCCCCAGACCGATGGTTTTGCCACTAGCCGGACCTAACCAAACGAGACCAATGCTTTTCGTACTTGCCGGACGTGCTTAATACTCCTAAAGTTTTCGCGACATCAAGTCAGCCCCATCATATCGTACCGTTAATACCTATTTCACGAACCAACTAGTCAAGTTGTAACCCAATCTAGTGCCTGTGAATTGTGTTATGCAGTCTCAAACAGCTAAATATAACAGACCATTAATTCATACATTTAGCGGCCGCTACAAGTCCCTTCGAATTATCCGCCATGTTTACAAACATCAGCTCGCCAAACACGTCATATAGACGCACAAGCAGCGGCCGCGGAGCCCGTGCTCGCCCGTGCCGGCGGATCCTGGACTTATACCAAGGTGTATTTTCTCCGTTAAAAAGTGATTGTGGTTGTTGCGAAGGTAACCTAAAGTTCTGTTTGTACCTTTTCATTTATTTAATTCCTTTCTTACCAACCGGCGGTTTTTGATTTGATTTCCTTTAATTAAAGTGTTTAGTTCAACTTGAATTCTATTGGAAATTTACTGTGGATTCAAACAAGTTAATTTAATTTAATTTGTTGTTGTTTTAAGATAATTTGATTCATATTCCATTTCAAACTGATTTAATTTCAGTTCAGGTAACCTATATTTAATTTTGTTAAATCTTCGAGGATGACCTGTAATTTATTTTACCTGTTCATTTCTCCTTGAGTTTATGAATTATATTTTTTCTTTAAAAAAGGAAAGATTTGTCTTGTTTCTGCTCTATAACTATTTGACACACTGACAGTCGGTTGCTTGGTCCACCAGTTTGTTGTTTTTTACCACCTGGAGGTAAGTTTACTCTGTTCCTATATTCTTTTCATTTTGTTCAGGATGTGTAGTGTATGTGATGCTTCCTGTTTTGTTTCTCTTGCACTGGACATTTTATCCTGGGTGGTGCAGTTTTACTGCCGATCAGCTAAGTTGGTATGAGTTACCTAGCTGGTGGGGCAAGTTATAACGCAAATACAATACTTACTGTACTGCATGTCACCATTCGACAAGACAAGTTCAGATATAAAGAAAGTCTAAAATCTGCACCTTATCAATACATTAGTTTATTTACTCTAAATTAGTAAATTGGTCAATACCGGTTTCAATCCCTCGGGGATCATCTTCAGTTGACACACAAAAAAAAGAATTTATAAAAACATCACATATGAAAGGTTACATTTGGTGACTATTTCAATTAAATCAAGTGTTGAAAGTTATGTCATTAAAGTACTAGTGAGTACATCTTAGTTTTTTAAAGTGCTATTGTATGAGGTATATTGGCTCACTGTGTCTAAGCTTTTTGTACATATAATGGGTTCTACACTTATTCACATCTGGTATTGATAATATTACATTCAATATGATTAATTAAAACATTAACAAATATCTTACTAAAATGGTAAAATATATACATCATTTGTTTAAAAAGTACTTATTGTTAGTCTTTTTGATCGTACTACACAGTATTACAAAATATGGAATAAGTTTTTTCACTCATACACATTAGTGATAATGAGTCCATTATAGAGTCTTAAAAGTATTTTGTTGTAAAGGTATATCACAGCTTATTGATTGTTGTGATGTCAATAAGACATAATTTCACTTTGTATTAATGGTTGAGGTATTCCACTTTAAAAAAAAGTCCATTGGAGTAAACATAGGAAAAGCTTAATTAAAGGGTTAATTAAAAAACTATCCTTCATTACTAAAAATACTAGTATGTGATACCTTATTAAAATGGATCCTTCATTTCTAAAGTATTGATATGTGATACCTCATGTGTTTGTTTTATCATGTATAAAATGGGGTTTACATTTCTAAACAGTAGTACTGTAGGTTGTTACCGTCTATAATACATATGTAATATTACAATCTGACATAGCAGCCAACTGAAAATGTTTAAAGTATAATCTAATGGAATGGGACCAATTCCTTCTTTTTACTGTTTGTTTTTCACTTTCAACTGGTGGAGTGCATAACATATGCGTATTGTGTTAGACCTATATTATTGTTGAATTTGTTGCAATTTGTAAACTGCTGTTTTTGGTGAAGTATCTTAGTCCATGGATGTCAATAGGAAATTGTTAGTGTGTCGTTGCTGGTTGAATGGTGACTGTTGCAAAATGAAGCTCGTTTGAGGTGCTGTGCGTCTTGATAGAATATAAATTTGCACTATATGGTAATGGCATGAAGGCTTCTGTGTGTTGTAGATTAATTATGTTGAATGTTGAGACTGTATGCTTTGCGTGGCTGCCTGTCAAGACAGCTCGAACGAGCATCATTTTGCAACAGTCACCATTCAACCAGCAACGACACACTAACAATTTCCTATTGACATCCATAGACTAAGATACTTCACCAAAAACAGCAGTTTACAAATTGCAACAAATTCAACAATAATATAGGTCTAACACAATACGCATATGTTATGCACTCCACCAGTTGAAAGTGAAAAACAAACAGTAGAAAGAAGGAATTGGTCCCATTCCATTAGATTATACTTTAAACATTTTCAGTTGGCAGCTATGTCAGATCGTAATATTACATATGTATTATAGATGGTAACAACCTACAGTACTACTGTTTAGAAATGTAAACCCCATTTTATACATGATAAAACAAACACATGAGGTATCACATATCAATACTTTGGAAATGAAGGATCCATTTTAATAAGGTATCACATGCTAGTACTTTTAGTAATGAAGGATATATTTTTAATTAACCCTTTAATTAAGCTTTTCCTATGTTTACTCCAATATACTTTTTTTTTAAGTGGAATACCTCAAACATTAATACAAAGTGAAATTACGTCTTATTGATATCACAACAATCAATAAGCTGTGATATACCTTTACAACAAAATACTTTTAAAACTCTACAATGGACTCATTATCACTAATGTGTATGAGTGAAAAAACTTATTCCATATTTTGTAATACAAGTGTAGTACGATCAAAAAGACTCTAACAACAAGTACTTTTTAAACACATGATGTATATTTTTTACCATTTTAGTAAGATATTTGTTAATGTTTTAATTAATCATATTGAATGTAATATTATCAATACCAGATGTGAATAAGTGTAGAACCCATTATATGTACAAATAGCTTAGACACAGTGAGCCAATATACCTCATACAATAGCACTTTAAAAAAACTAAGATGTACCCACTAGTACATTAATGACATAACTTTCAGCACTTGATTTAATTGAAATAGTCACAAAATGTACCCTTCCATATGTGATGTTTTTATAAATTCTTTTTTTTGTGTGTCAACTGAAGATGATCCCCGAGGGATTGAAACCGGTATTGACCAATTTACTAATTTAGAGTAAATAAACTAATGTATTAATAAGGTGGAGATTTTAGACTTTCTTTATATCAGAGTATCAATCAATAAGGAAATGTAGCTGATAGACTATGAAAGACAAGTTCAATCCTGTTACATTAGCACACATTAGAACTGATTGTACAAGCTAATGCTGCATGCCTTCATCCAACAAGCCAAAACATGTTGATTATTAGTGTTCAGAACAGAAGAACTTATAACATAAAACATTATAAGATTCGAACTCGCTACTCTTTTTGTAATACGTGGGTTATGGGATTAATTTCTATGTTGATACAAAGGCACTTCTATGCAATCAGCGCACACAAATGGAATTGATTTTAGAACCTGCAAATATTGAATGTTTCCATCCGACGTACAGTTCTACTTCCACTTAATCCCTACCACTGTGCAGATAAAATTATTTTACTACATAGCAGGGGATCCCATGAAAAAACTCTCCTAAAGAGATGGATTTTGCATGATTGTAACACATGCAACAGAGAAAGAAATCAGTATAGTTTTTGATCTCTGATTTAGTTACCGTAACAGAATAAAAGATCATTCCACTGTCCAGATAAAATTATTTCACTACTTAGCAGGGGATACCAATGAAAAATCTTTGTCCAACATCATATTGTGTTAACACGTTGAGTGCCATACGACCCCATATGGGTACGTGAGTAGTCAAGTTTTTGAACTTCACGTCCCCATATGGGGTCGTACGTTCGTTCTAAATCGAGAACTGTGCGAACCCATTTGGGTGCGCAGTAAGTATGTGATTCGAAGCTGCATAAGTTATCTTCCTGCCATCTGCTGGTAGTCTATTTAAGTACGTGGATAGTCCACCTTCCATTCCTCAATTCCTGTTTTGGCGCGACCCCATATGGGTACGTCAAGAGTGCTTTGTAGGGTGACAAAATCATTGTCTATTTCGCGCACGGATTGTTTATGTAAGTGTTTAGTGCTGTGAGATTCCTGTTGTTTTTTAAGTCGTTACGAGTAAATCGAGGGGTAAAGTACTTAGTACAGAGAGTCTGGACGATATATCGAACAAGTCGAGCAATGATGTAAACGAAGTATATAGTTACAGTGATTTTGAACCAAGTACAGAGCAAATAGCGATCTCGCACGTTCATCCATATTGATCAATTATAGTCTTCAGCATACACATCCCCACTTTATTCCGGGTTTCCAAGCCAGCTGTTGCAACAATTCTGACCGTCTTCAACGATATAGTCAGTGGTTTCCAATGTTGCACAACCATCGCTGCTAGGTTCTCTTACTCAAATTAAATATTATACAAATGAAATTATATTCTTATTCAATATTCCGTAACTACTAATTCTTCTTATAACACTATTCTCTTACATCCTAATTAACCAAATTTACATGATTTTCACTACTTTATATAACAACATTTTATACGAAAATTTCCTAACGTAAAATCGGAAGATCGTCATTTACAAATATTTCCTGACCTAAAATCAGGGATCGTACCTTTTTACGGCTCCAGTATGAACAAGCTAACACAACTCTCATAATAAACAGCATATAACGCGTCCCTGCAAAGGAAGAAGTATGACCGAGCGTTGGGACAGTAACTACTGTATAAGTGCGACCCCATATGAGGGCGCGTGTACGTGTACAATTCGTAATGACCAATACGACCCCGTATGGGGTCGCAATATTTTACCTAATATACATAATAAGTTGACCTAATATATCATAAATACATCCTCATTTCAGCGATCATTTGCTTGGTTGAGCCTGTGAACGCTTTGGCACCAGGGAGTAACTCGATGTTATTAGCTCACGGCACTAGGCGGCAATCCTATGAAATTCGGTCTGGCACTCAATGTGTTAAGGAGAAAAAATCATGGATTCAAGTCCTGTTCGCACACCATAGTTAGAATTTAAAAATCATGGGATTCAATTTTTGTTCACAAGGGGGAGGAAGAGGAGCGCGATTCCTCATAAATCAATAATCACTACCACCATGGAGATAAAATGTGCTGTGAGAGGGATGGGAAATACATATATTGTTAACTTACCTTGTTTTTAGGGATGGCTTCTCAGGCGACACCCATTTTAGTCTACACATACAATAGGTGTTTAGAACACTGATTTTTTTATTGTAATATTTTAACCTTATAGAACTCAAAACTAGAGACATTTCAATGTCTACTCTCATGTTGACAATACCTGATGAAAAATAGGAAACCACAAAAATCTATCTGACGAACCGCACAAATCTACTGACATCATAGGTTCTTCCCACTCTCTTTCACTTTCAATGCATGCCCTAACTGTGCAGCCAATTTGCTTGGTGTTGCAATGGCAATGCTACTTTTCTGTATGATTATTATTACTCTACAGCTACGCTAGCATCTGACTGGTGTAAAAATGTGAAACCATATTCAGGACTGCTGATAGTGGTGTTCCAACCTACTATTCCCCGAATGCATCCTCATAGGTAAGTCACCCAAACCGGGCAGCCAGCAACCACTGCTTAGCCCGACCGAGGGATTTAGAGCACCCCAATATGAATTATAGTCACATACCATATATTTACATATAATCTCCAATACGTGAGTGATGGACTGCATTCAGTAAAAGAATGTGAACATTCTACCTGCTTGTTGATACCATACCGGATGTAAGCCACGGATCGATGTCAGCATTTTTACTACTCTACATAATTCGGCCCAGAGTTCAATATCTGTCAGCAATTTACACTACAAGATTTTGCGTGCACGTTGCTAGCATACGAAGCACTTACTATGCAGTGTAGCAAAAAATATTCCATTCTTTTACTGAATGCAGTCCATCACACACATATTAGAGATCATATAAGCAAGTATAAGAAATATCACACAAGTGCAGTATAGCATGGCTTAGATCTAGACCTTAATGTATTCAGCGATAAATCTGCAGGCCTTCAGCAACACTCGCCATAGTTCTCCATGGTTTTATGAAAAGCAAAATAATAGGCTGCTCACTGTTGTATTTAGGATAGGCAGGAAGTACTTCTACCAACACGCAAGGGATATACAAGTTGAGAATCACTTTTGCTTCATTCTAAGATAATATACACTGACCACACATTACCTCAAAATCTGCAGGCATTTAACAGCAATCGCCAAGGTCCTCCACGGTTTTTCGAAAAGCTAAATAATAGGTTGCTGACCTTTGTATTTACGATAGGCAGGAAGTTCTTCCAAGTCAGCTCTTACAACAGGTAATGGATACACAAGTCTAGAGCTCCCCTTTTAGACAATAGGCAGGGAATTCACAAGTTCAGAATTCATTTTACATCATTCTAAGTTAATGTACCCTGAACATGCATTATCTCATCTGCAGGCCTTCGCCAGCAGTCTTCAATGTCCTACAACACGTAGCTTACGATAAGTAGGAAGTACTTCCGTTAACAGGCAAAGGATACACACGCATAGATGTGCTCAAACGCGTTGCGGTGTTCGGTAAAATCAATAATCACCACCACATCACACTTCACTGTACACACTTAAATTAAATGCACGCATATGCTTGCCTGGTGATGAACAATACATACAGAACGCCCCCTTTAGGTGACTTTTACAGCAGGCAGGGGATATCCATGCTGAGAATCCTTTTTAAGACTGTAGCACAGGCAGGAGGTGCTCTCAATGTGTTGCGGTAAAATCAATAATCACCACTACAATCACACTGCACAGTACAAGACTTAAAATACACGCACGCATTCCCTTAAATGGGGATGAACAATATGGAAGGGAAAGCTTGCAAATAACAACAGAAAGGGATAATCACTTAACACTGTGTACATTCAAAGTGATTATTTGCTTGTGCAGAGCTGTAGCTGGCAATAAGCTCTGCAACAGGAAAAGGGGTTTTAAATTACTGCAGATGCACTCTTGCTCACTGCATGTGTGTGTATGCACTGTCTGTCTTCGTCATGCATCTCTCTAATATATAAAAATATTGTAATAATATCTGACAACAACTTGTTCGTAACATATTCATAATCAAATTTTTACGGCCTGGAGGAGATTGTGCAAAATAGTAGCTATCTGCATCTTCCTTGTGCTACCGGGCTCAGACCGTTGAGAGTAGGCTAGCCCATCACCTTGACGGTTTAGGGGTTGTTGCGCAAGATGGCGGATATATCCACCTTCCTTGTGCTACCGGCTCAAAGCATAAAAAGATTATGGTAGCTAGCTGCACGGTTTGGGTGACATAGCTATCAGCATGCATTCAGGATATAGTGCGATCAATGGCCGGGTTCATTGACCTCGGGTATTGACTCGGCAGAAATAATGTTGACGCTAAGGTCCAGAACCAGCTTTGCTCTCCCGGTAATGTGAACTTTCTTAACATGTAAGTGAGAGCAAATTCCACAGCGTTAAATTGGGGTCAACAATAAAATTTCTACCTCTTAGCAAGTTGACTCTCTGATGTCCATACTGTGGCATAATAAATATTTCAAGCGAAGGATTATAGTCAATACCTCATATATTATTGCTGTTACGTGAATTGGAATGGACTGCTACTTATATTCACCTAAAACAACTTTCAAAGGTAAATAGACACTTATTTAAAAATACAATATATTTGTTTGATCCAATTCTGATACAAGCTACTTATAGCACACAAAAAGCGTCTTCTTCAGCCTGCACACATGGAACATTCTCTAAAAAGTCACATCTGTGGCCAAGTTCTTGAGTCTTCACTGAAATGATGGCTATTTTTATGTGTCTTATTATCTATTTTACTCTGTACATGTGTAGAGCATTCATCAAGAAGGTATGTTGGATATTTGAAATTATTATTATTATTATTATTATTATTATTATAATTATACGCGAACTATTCACATGCTTGAGTCCTAGAGACTTCCAGGGTTGTTTATATAATCAATTCCGCAGCCAGATGTTTGGTTGGATTAGTATTGAGGAAAGCACAGTGCTTCGTTCGTATGATTTACCACAAAACATACAGAAGCGAGGCCTCACGCCAGTTTGAGTCGACATAGGCACTTTTAAGTTCTACGACTGGATAAGTTATAGCATTACTCACAATACGTTTGCCTTCCGAACCACACATGCCCGAATTTGTTTCAAGTGTTTGGCTAGTAAGTCTTTCCGTCTGAAGGCCTTGCCACAGATATTACAGAAGTACGACTTATCACCTGTGTGCCTACGCAGGTGATTGTTTAGATCGCCTTTATGTCCGTAGACCACTTCGCAAATATTGCAGGAGTATGGCTTCTCCCCTGTATGCGTACGCGAGTGAATTCTCAATTGATCCTTCCTCCTAAAGGCCTTGCCGCAGATAGTGCAGCAGTGCGGCTTAATACCTGCGTGTGTGATTTTGTGTTTACTTACGTCGCCCCTCCGTCTAAAGGCCTTCCCACAGATATGGCATTTGAACGCCTTCAAGTCTGTATGCACCCGCATGTGTGTGTTTAGAGCGCCCTTCTGGCAAAATGACTTGCTACAGATATTGCACGAATACGGCTTCTTGCCTGTATGAGTCCGCATGTGGACGGTCAAATAGAAAGGAGTTCTGAAAATTTTCTGGCAAATTTTGCATACGTGCAGTCCCCGGGCCATGTGGATCTTGACATGCTCAGACAGGTTGCTTCCGCTAACGAACAGCTTTCCGCAGTGATCGCAGTTGAAGGGACGTTCCTCTTCGGCTCTCTTGAGATGTCTGCCATACAGAGGTGGATGATTTTCGTAGCTCACCTCTGGGCTCGATCTACAATGACAAATAGAAACAATGTGATCAATAGATCAGCAATCAACTCCTCTACAAGTCTCACATAGAGGAACTCCTACTGAACAGTCACTCATTGATATCCCAAGCGGAGTGCTCATTACTAATGACCATCACATTCCTCACGTGAATATCATCTCAAGTCAAATTCAGAGTGCAGTCGTGAATATCAAAAGCTCTTGCTTGTTACGAGGAAGTGTTGTGTCTTTTCACATGAATGCCAAATGTAACAATATAATGCACAATAATCTTCAGACAATTTAGTAATGTACGAGCTCATGGCCTACGTCATTTAAAGAATTAACGTGAAGTGGTCTAGGTGAAAGGAGAAGTACAAGCTCTTATCGCCAGCAAAAAGAATTTCTACTCAAATCCTTAAAAAAAACACTACTCCCCTACATAAGGGACAGAATATGTTCTGGAGTTTTGATCTTGTTCAACCAGACTAGTTTTTGGCAGGTGTGTAATTACTTTTTGTAAAAGCCCTTGTCGTTTGAGAGAATCCCAGTGTTGCAGGTACTAATAAAGTTGAGAACATAGTTTGCCAACTATCAGCCATGGCAAATAGTTTATAAATATTATTAAGTGTGGCACAAACATACTATTTTATTACGATTCTCAGGTGGACGGGGAGACAAGTGACGATCCCTACGCAAAATAGTAGGAAGTGTCATATTGTGCAACATAAGTGAGAATAATGATTTTTCCTTTGTTTTGAATTTAAAGCTGTATGCTAGCGCAGGGAAATTTATGTACATGCGAATGAACGAATAATTGGGAACTGTTCTACGTTCTTTTGATTACAATTACTAGTATTAGCATGCATATATGTGTGAGTAGTTTTCTTTACCTCGCACCAACACAGACAAGTCTTATGGAAAAATGCGAGAGAAAAGGCCTAGGAGTGGAATAGAGTCAGCCATGACCTTAAATAATGCACAGTCCAAGCATTAGCCTCGGTGTGAAAATGGGAAACCAAGTAAAAACATCTTCAAGGCTGCCGCTAGAGGGGCTCGAACCCACTAATTCCCGAATGCAAGCTAACAGTTGCGCGCCCCGTAACCGCACAGCCAACTCACCCGGTGTACAGTTTCTTGGTAAGTTGTAATTAGATCTCATATAAAAGACATTCCTACGGAAAGATAAATGACGTAAGTTACCGGTAGCAGCGTATGAAATAACTGATGTCAGAAATGGGATAGTCTTAGGACAATTCGCGACCGTTAAAAGATAGTACGATATAAGGAAGAAAATACAAGGAATGGTGGCTTTGATGAATGTAAGTTTGAACGATATAAATGTCACCGATCTGAATTGCGAGCTGGGAGAACGTCATGAGGATATTTCGGAACCAAGGTCGTGTTACGGTTAGAAGCAGAAGGTGAGGATATAGATAGAGGCCTTTTTAAATAGCGGGTGTTGGTAACATATTTGCAAAAGCAGGGAGAACGTGATAAGGATATTTCCGGAACCAAGGTCGTGTTACGGTTAGAAGCAGAAGGTAAGGATATATATAGAGATCTTTTTAATAGCGGGTGTTGGTAACATATTTGCACAAAAGTTTTCGTAGAATGTTCTAAAAAGACAAGCCGAAAATTTTAGTTTATTGGAGAAAAAGCCAGCGAAATGTTCTCAGAAATAAGTTCAAATTTATAGATTTGTAGAAGCCAAGATAATTAAAATTGATCAAGGACTAGAACAAATAGAAACTGATGTACAGCGAACAACAACTGCTACAGAGGACTGATTTGTATTACTTAAAAAAAGTTCATAGGAATGAACAGGCCTGCCACTGAATTCAGAAAAAAATCCCGAGCATGTTGCAGGGATGGTGTGTGTGAAACTAGTACCTTACATGTTAATACTCCGTGATCTACGTATCTAAGGCAATTTGAGGCCACAGCTGCCGCCAATAGGTGGACTAGAGAAGAAAAATGCACTGCCACGGTTATTGCGCAGCGAGGTGATGCGTTAAATATACTTCAAGCGATTGCAGACATTGAGGTATCTAATTATAATTCCCTGGTGGCCCGATTAGGGACGAGGTGCGATGATAAAGACCTTCAACAAATTTACCATAGTCAACTTCGTAGCGGGCACCAAAAACCTGGCGAGTCACTACAAGGATTTGAGGCAAACATCACGCATCTTGCTATACGGCTTATCCTTCACCTATAAACGATTACATAGAAAAGCTACATGTAGAGTCCCGCGTGATGGATATATCTGACCCAGAATTCCAAACAGCTCTTTGTCTGGCACAACCATATAGGTTAAGTGATGCGCTGGTTCATGTACTTTAATTCGAGGCTGCTACACAGGCGTCGAATCTACAGGCGCAGCATTGACGGCTGGATGAAGAGGAGACTCTAGACGGAAAGGTAAAAAGTATAGTTTTGATAAGCCAGTCCAATGAGGATTGACAATCTCGAAGACGGAGAATCGCTGTTGAAGTTGTGGTGAGCTTGGACAGGTCTGCAGCTGCTGCAATAAAGACTCAAACTTTTTGGAAAACTAAAAAGGGCCCGTGCTAATGGGCCAGCATGGTTTGTCGGCCCTGCTGCTCCAAGAAAAGTGGTACTTGTCATTCCGCTCGTGCGCCAGTTAGACAGTATTTTTGTCGACGGATAAGTCAATGGTTTGGCTCGTACTTCGCTTCTGGATACCGGCGTCAAACCTACGCTGTAAAGAAGGACACCTGAAACCAGCGACAAGTTTACTGAAAACCACTACCGAAGACCCAGTGAACACGTATGGCGAGAAATAAATCAACATCGGCCTAAGGAGCAAGCAGTAGTGGATGGTATTCTTGGGATGGATTGAATGACTAAATTTGAGCTCGCAGTGGATCGGGAACCAGAATGTTCGTAATTTGCAAACGAAGAAGTCATTCATCACGGATGAAGCAATCCAAGTATTCAAATTATTTTAAGTAGAGACGAGCTACTTCACCCCAGAAGCGATAAAGTGATCGTGGTTCAAATGGATAACATAGACAGACAAGCGATGGGAAATATCGAGCCCTTTACCGAAAAGGAATTCTGCCCAGAACTATTGGAGGGAAGAGGTTTTGTAAATGCTAAGGGGCCTACTTCATTCAGAATGTTGAACGTAAATGATTTTCCAGTATCATTGTAAACCGGGATAATCCATTGTTCGTGGGGACAGCACAAAGGACACCCTGGATATCGATCACCTTTCAAAATTAACTGAGACCTGAGACATACTAAGCTGACGCAGGAGCTTCTTTTGCTGGTTGCTTTACGTCCCACCGACATGAATGCCATGCTTTATGCCAGGGCAAGGAGTACTCGTGAATGAAAAAAATTGGAAACTGTTCTATGTTATTTTGACTAACATTATTAGGATTAGCGCGAATGTGTGTGTACAGTTCACTATGTAAGTTGGTAATGAGATTTACAATGTATCGTGCCATAGAAATTCCTACGGAAAGAAAATTGACGTATGTTACCAGTTTCCATGAATGTAACAATAAGTGTTGTTATCGTACGAATGTAGCATTCTACTATATCAAAATTTGGTCATATCTCATTACATAGCTTACATATGCAATAAAACAGAGCCGCACTAAATATAAAACATTAAGATTATACATAGAAGTTCATACTCATTACCATGTATTACATCACTATGTGTCTTAATTGCTTTCTTTAACAGAGGCCGTATGCAACATGGAAACCACTCATCATCATCAGTCTACCGCCATAAGGCAGGTCTTCACATGGCAGCTCTCCACGCAATCCTGTCCCTTGGCACCCTCTTTGTTTCCTCATATTTGTATTCTATCCTGATACTGTCCAACATCTGATCTCCTCTCCATCTTCTTTGTCTTTTTGCATTTACTGCTCCTTCTATAGCATCTAGTAGCAAGCAACTCTACTCATCCAATGGCCAGTTCAATTGTGCTTTCTGTTCTTGATTACTTTTAATGTATTTCTCTCTTCCCGAACTCTTCTCAAAGACTTATTCATTCTTTACTTTTTCTATCCATTGTATACTTTCTATTCTCCTCCACAATCCACATCTCAAATGCTTCCAGTCTTCCTTCGTCCTCTTTTCTCAATGACCATATCTCAGCTCCATACAGCGCCAAGCTTCATACAAAGCACTTCACGAATTGCTTCTTCAAGTCTCTATCCATGTCCCCACAAAAATATCTACTCTTCTTATTAAATGCTTCCTTCGCAATCGCAAAACGAGTTTTCACCTCTCGACTGCAATTCATGTCCTCTGTTATTACACTTCCCAAGTATTTAAAAGCATCCACATGTTCTATTATTTCCTGCCTAACTTAAAGGTTGTCTCCACATTTCTTGTGCTTATCATCATACATTTTGCATTTTCTTCTTAATTCTCATTCCAAATTCTTCACAGACAGCATTTAGATCTGTTAGGACCTCCATCATACAGTAGCTCATTCACTCTCTGCCAGTAGGACCATGTCATCAGCAAATTAAATACATTCCATTCTCCTACCACCAACTTTCATTCCTATTTCTCCACTCATGTATTTCTAGATAATCTCCTCCAAACATATGTTAAAAAGTAGGGGGCAGGGGGCAGACAGCAGCCTTGTCTTACTCCTCTTCCAACTATGGATTCCTCTGTCATCTCATTCTCTATTGCAGTCTTATCTTCTGCTGTAGATACAGATTCTTAATCAGGCTTCTCTCCTGGTCGACTCAGTTCCTGCTTAGAATGTCCATTACACTTTTCCACTGTATGTTATCAAAAGCTTTTCTCCTTCAATGTATCTCTCACCAAATTCGTACCGGGGAATTGCACTAGAGAACAACTTTCTCAAAATTCTGACGAATGTAGTGAAGATAAGACTAACAGAAGAAATCGACAACAAGATCCCAGAGAAACAATTTGGATTCAGCAAAAGCCGAAGCACCCTCCATGTAGTTAAGAACATCATAGACGACATCGAGGAGGAAATAAGAATCCCAAAAGGAAAATTCCACGCAGTATTCGTCGATTTTACAAAAGCGTTCGACAATCTCAACAGGACCTTAACATGCACCAAACTAGAACAGATGGTTGAACAAAACAAGGAACTAAACGCCTTGATACACAACATCCTGAGTAAAAATACCATCATAATTTCAGACAACATAACAACCTCGCAAGAAATTATACAGACAAATGGAGTGGTACAAGGAGACCCCTTTAGTCCCCTTCTGTTCAACGTAGCCACACATGACGTGGTCCAAGCAATAAGAACTTCCGCTCCGTCCCTCAAGATTTATATATACGCTGACGACATGGTGATGGGTTCTCACGATACTAACGAACTCCAGAAAGGAATAAATGCTCTAGGAACATGGGCTGAATACAACGGACTGCAAATAAACGCAGAAAAGGCTGTACACATGGTCCACAACGGACAAAATTTACCTTAAACATGAACCTCTACAAACTACGAACAGCTTCAAATATCTGGGCGTAACGGTCCAGAAAACAGCACACTCATTCAGAATTCACACAACACAACAAGCAGCAGCCGCAAACAAAGCCATCTGCGACATCATGTCATTAAGCAAACTTTCCCTGGATACAGCTATAGCACTCTTTGAAGCCAAAATCGTTCCTATTCTAACATACGAAATAGAGATAACATGGGAAAAGTTACGCTATAAAGACCTAAAATGAATGGAAAAAGTGAAAGCCAGATTCTTGAAAGCAGCCCTCCGAATTTCAAAGTAAACCAAGTCAAGACTAGTGTACGAACTCGCGAGAGAAACATTTCTAATAGAGGACCTGAGATGGAAATTCAACCTGCCGTGTACAGACAACTGGAAGAAACTGCGGTTAGAGAGGGAGAAGAAAAAGGAGATATGGCCAGAGTTCTACTCTTCAGAGGCCATGATGAACAGAGCATGGACAGGCACAAATCAGGAGCTGAGACATTTTGTAAATTCCATGGCAGTCCATGGCTACCATCACATAATCTGTAGGTCAAAGACTTACCACGACCCAGACTCGATGTGCATATGTGAACTCAGTGGTAAACATTGTGACCGATATCACATACTGTCATGTAAAATCAATCATAGACCTCTGTATTGATTAATGTATCCTAATATTGCACAACTTGTGCGCAATAAATTTTATATAAAAGTCCAATTGAAACTATTGTTCCATTACCTCCCATGAAGCCATACTGTTCCTTAGAGATACAGTTGTCTAGCCTTCCATGAACTCTTCCATTCAGTACTCTCAGTAAAGCTTTGGCTGCATCTCTGATCAGACTGATGGTTCTAAAATTTTCACATTCCTTTGAATTCTTTTCCTTTTCGATCGGTGCCATTACTACTGAAAGAAAATCATCTGGACATTCGCAGCTTTCATATATTTTATTATAGAGATAACTTAGCACTTTCACTCCTTTATTTCCAAGACTCATAAAAAGCTCTATCGGTAATCCACAATCCGACTTGCTTCGCGATTCTTCATTTCTCTCACAGCTATCTATACCTCCCCTTCCAAAATGCTGAATCATTTCTCATCTTCTATTACTCTTGTCTCAACTTCTACTTCTATATCTTTTTTTTAAAATCATGCTCATATAGGCACTCTACATACTCTTTCCACCTTTCCCTTACTTCTTCAGGTTTATACACCAATGTGCCATCTTTCCTTTCTATTTCCATACTGGTCTAGCTTTCCCTCCCTGATGAAATCTTGGAGAAGCTGTAAAATAACAAGGAGATGACAGCTTTCCCTAATCTTGACGCTTTCAATTCACCTCCAGATAATGCTGGCCAAGACGTTATGATGGCGACAAAGAAAATGGCTTAGGTTGTAGCGCTTTATTAAAATGTTCTGATATCCTGAAATATTTAAACCCAAATGCAAGATATATCCTTGAATAAACTTACAAGTGTCCCTTTGACACTGGAGCTAAAAGGGGCATGAAAATCAAAGCTTAAACCACAATTCGCCATGCGCGTAAACGCGCGCGGCTGTGAGCTTGCATCCGGGAGATAGTAGGTTCGAATCCCACTATCGGCAGCCCTGAAGATGGTTTTCCGTGGTTTCCCATTTTCACACCAGGCAAATGCTGGGGCTGTACCTTAATTAAGGCCACGGCCGCTTCCTTCCAACACCTAGGCCTTTCGTATCCCATCGTCGCCATAAGACTTATCTGCGTCGGTGCGACATAAAGCCCCTAGCAAAAAAAAAACCACAATTCGAGAAAAAAGGACATTGAAATGCAACGTACTGGATACAGCTGGAATGTACAGGAAGGAAAGAAGTTCTATTATTTCAAAAACTCCAAGGACCAAGTGATTATGTTTTAGTGCATATCTGGAAGCTTACAAAAACAGAAATCAGGAATATCCTAGTGGAAAATGATTAACAACATGCACAAGCCCAGCAAAGTACTGAGACATAGCGAGAATGGACAGCAAGAGGGAGATTACAAATAATACTAATACAATTCGAATACATGTTATGATCACCCCTGAAATAAAACACTTACAGAAAGTTACAAATTGCTGAGTACTTATCTGTTTTCACACAACACAGTACACAAGCAGTGTTTTCTGCACTTTAAACTTGCGGGTCATAATACGAATGTCACCGTCAAAATTAAATTAAACATGTACACTTATATGGTTCCTGGTGTGGGTTACTGTAGTCACATTCTAGTTCGTGAACCATGAAAAATGGCTGAGTGGCCTAGTAAGTGATCCTGAGAGTCGGGATACCAGTTGCTACGGAATGGGAGTATTCCCAAACATATTCTGAGCTATGGCATTTCCTTGTGCCCAGACCGCTAGTGCTATACAATCCACGGACGGTCCCTAACGCGTTAGAGGAGAGATCCTCACTTAGACTATGTGTAAGTAGGGTAGCATTCTGCTTCATGAATTTACCGAGCTCTGGACATTTCAATCACACCTCGGACCTACAGGAGTAATGGAATCACACACCCATTTGACAGGCGAGGGCCTCCTTGTAATCAACTTGGCGAACGAAATAGAATTCAATGGGAGCTGTCAATGTTGATGGGGTTTGTGGAAAACAGAATGTAGAACTGGGTGAGTCAGCAAAGAGGATGCATCTGGACGTGCTAGGAATAAGTAATTTCAGGGTAAAGCGAGATTACGAGGAAGAGATAAGAGATTATAGAAGTGAACCTGACGAGTGTTAAAAAGGGAAGGGCAGAGTGTGGGATAGGGCTGTTTATCAGTAATACTATTTCATGCAACATAGTTTCTGTCAGGCACGTAAACGAGCGAATGATGTGGGTAGATTTGACAGATGTGGGAATTAGGACGAGAATTGTCTCAGTATACTCACCAAGTGAGGGTGTAGTTGAAGATGAATTTGACAAGATTTATGAAGCATTGAGTGACATCGTAGTGAGGGTCAACAGCAAGGACAGGATAGTGCTAATGGGCGATTTCAATTGGAAATAGAACTGGAGGATACGAGGGGGTAATTGCTAAATATAGAAGCTAATAGGAATGGAAAGCGTTTGCTGGACTTGTGTGCCAAGATGGGTTTAGCAGTTACGAATACATTCTTCAAGCATGAGGCTATTCACCGCTACACATGGGAAGCTACGGGTACCATATCCAGAATAGACCATATCTCAGCAGATTTTGAATTGGGGAAACCTGTTAAGAATATACCGGTTTTTCGGTGATTTTTCGATTAAACAGACCAATATCTGATTTGTAGTGAATTACTGCAAGTATCTCTAGGCCTAGGGTAGAGAAAGTGAAACTTGTCAGCAAACAAATAAGGGTAGAAAATCACCAGGACGAGGAAATTAGACAGAAGTACATGGATATAATTAGTAGGAAGTTCCGAACAGTGGACGGTGAGCAGGTTCAGGATATTGAAAGAGAATGAGTGGCATAGAGGGATGCTGTAGTAGCAACAGCAAGGGAATGCCTAGGAACAACTGTGTGTAAAGATGGGAAAAAGCAAACATCTTGGTGGGATGATGAAGTGAGAAGAGCTTGTAAACGTAAAAAACAAGGCTTATCAGAAATGGCTTCAAGTCTGGGCCAATGCAGACAGGAAATTGTACATAGATGAAAGAAACAGAGCGGAAGAAATAGTTGCTGAATCCAAAAAGAAGTCGTGGGAAGATTTTGGTAATAACCTGGAAAGGCTAGGTCAAGCAGCAGAGAAACCTTTCAGGAAGTAATAAAGAATCTTAGGAAGGGAGGGAAAAAGGAAATAAACCGTGTTTTGTGTAATTCAGGTGAACTGAAAATCACGGGACAAGTGGATGGAATATTTTGAAAATCTTATCAACGTAACAGGAAATCTTCATGGTGCTGTCGCGAACTATGGAGCTCATGGGGAGGAGGCAAATGATGCTGGTAAAACTACGCTTGAGGAAGTGGAGACGATGGTAAATCATGTCATAATGTAGCAGGAATAGATTAAATAAGACCTGAAATGGTGATGAATTAGTGGCAAGGCAGGGACGAAATTGTTTTGGAGAGTAATAAGATAAGCATGGAGTATTGGCAAAATACCATCAGATTGGATAAAAGCAGTTTCAGGGAGTAGGAAGGATTGCAACAAATATCGAGGTATTGAGCCCATAATTCTACTTGGCTGAAATTTCAACTACAAGATGAAGTGCATAAATACTTTTATTGCAAGCTCACCTCGCGTTCTGAGGTGTGACAACCTACAACAGTTAGCTGCCTACCAAACATCGAACGAGGTCGGAATATTTCGGAAGACCTCAGGTAATTAATAACGAAATTCTGGACTTCGGCACTGTCATTAACAAAGAAATAAGTAATTAAGAACTTTGGGAAATATCTGATGAAGCTAAAGTCCACAGGGTGGAAATGTACTGTACTTAATATTAGGCCTGGAGAGAAGTTGGTATCTATACTGGCAGAGTAGTGTACACTTCTCAAGGACACGCCGTCAAAATGCATGGGAAATTACGTGCATGGAATTTATGAATTACACCCATTAATGAAACAGGAAATGATTAGCAAACAATACCATCACTACTAGAAGAATAGATGGAGTATCTGGGGTGAGTTTCGAAGAAATCGGTTCAGTGGTCATCAAATGGAATGATCGCACAGCAGTAGATAACGCCAAGCAGAGCATCCATCTTACATGCATAAATATACCCTCCTCAACCAAAAGCATCAGTCATCATTGGTTTAAAGTGGGTCAAATAGACTTGCAGAGTGTCTAAAGCCAGTTAGCTTGAGGGAGTAAAATATTACCAAGTGGTAAATGATGATCAGAGACTAATTAGATGTTGATAACATAGTATCCACGATATCCATTCAGGTCGGGGAACAAAATCATAATTTAAATAACTGTAGGAATCCTGCACTTCTCATAGGGAGACAGCAGATTCATAGATAGCTCTTGTAAATTACTACAGACGATGTTATTTTTGATAATCGGTAAGGGAGGACTGTAGTCCGGCGAAGATAAGCTTGTGTCTCACGGTGAGTCACTCCTGTGAAACATCTGGATAGGAATTAGTTGGGAGGTCTCCGCAAGCTGTGTTACATGAGTTCTCAACACGAAGCGGGGCGGTTTAATTGTATAAGTGTACATAATCAAGTTTACTATCAAGTGTTGGATATAAAATAAATTTCAAGTGTGTTGCATCAAGCTACGTGCAGAATCTGCGTACTTTTAAGGTAGTGTTTAAGCGAAGAATGTGTCCTGCAATTATGAGACGCTACGTCAGAAGTAGCTTGCATAAAATTAAGCCAACATAACGCCATGCCAACGGCGAAATTAGAGGTCTGTCTAATTAAAATACCATGTTTTGTAGTTAGAAATGCAAATGCTTGTCCCTTGAATGTAATTAATTAATAAACCATAACACCGCGTTGCATATGTGGCGTATGTAAATTTAAGTGCTGCGACGACGATGATGAGTGTCTTCTTTATTCTAGTGTGGAGGCCAATAGTCTATTATTTATGTCAGCGCGTGGGGTTTCCAAATGTGCCTAAATTTCTTTAAAATGTTTAAATATGAAGTTAAATATTCCAATGAAAATCAATTAAATAATGTTCGGGCCTGTAAAAGTTACAATAATGATAACGATAAAATAACCGTTATGCATGTGATAGAAAATTCAAATATCAAATTATGCAATAATAATATTCACATTAGGATAAAATAGAGATGATAAATTTGTGTTCAACAGAAATGTAAAGCGATATTTGCGGTTTATATCGAAATCCAGTGAAGAAAATCATAAGTCGGCTTTTTGGGGTACTTAACTTTTGTGACACCGTGTATTTGTGATACAGAAAATCACGCTATGCTCTTTTGCTCGCGGGGTCAGGAAGAACTTTGAGAATTTAATTGTAAGATCGTTATAAAGTAGTCTGATCATGGATCGCTTGTATTTAAAGAATTTTCTAGCAGGAAGGAAGTGGATTGTAATGAAAACGAAATATTATGAGTTTAGTTAGGAATAAGCCTGTATTTTATGAGTGATATAGAATAAGCAGGATGCCGAGGATAAGAGGCAGTGTATTTCGACGGAGAGGAATTTTTGTGACATGATGTATAGGTTGGAATGCAATATTTCTGAGACAAACTGTAAAAGAGGAACGTGTCCTGTAGCAATCCAGAACAATTGATGAATATAAACGTTGTCAAATCCAAGTGAGCGCCTTGTAACGCCTATTTTAAGTAGAAGTTTATGTTCTCCCATGATTACTATTTTATATAAGAGCGTACGTAACGACAATTAAGTGACGGTTCTATTTCATACCAAAGAACTGCATTTTGTGATATCAGACCTCATGAACAAAATACATTCTGACACAGGGTCAAGATAATACTTGATTACTGTAAAGTGAATTCTATTCTGTATCTGTACGAGACAAAAACATTGCTGACTGGAAACAATGCGGGTGTGAAAAATAAATTTCTTACAATGAGAGTTTATCTTGCGTATATCGATTGGAAATTACTTCTCTGGACAGTTCACGGTGATACCAGTTTGGTGTGTTGACATTGCAGGTCAGTTGGAGCGTTACACTCGAGTTATGCCGTGAATATCGTGACGGTAGTGATTATTGTTTTCAGTGATATTACGTAATATCAAGCGAGAGTCGAGTTTATTTTTATTTAGCGAACATTACCGCACATGTTGCGATACTATTGAGGAACAGATTAAACTATTTGGACATGTTGTTTAATTTCGATTTCACGCTTTATTGTAGAAGGTAGACAAGAAATATTTCTTTTTTTTTTTGCTAGGGGCTTTACGTCGCACCGACACAGATAGGTCTTATGGCGACGATGGGATAGGAAAGGCCTAGGAGTTGGAAGGAAGCAGCCGTGGCCTTAATTAAGGTGCAGCCCCAGCATTTGCCTGGTGTGAAAATGGGAAACCACGGAAAACCATCTTCAGGGTTGCCGATAGTGGGATTCGAACCTACTATCTCCCGGATGCAAGCTCACAGCCGCGCGCCTCTACGCGCACGGCCAACTCGCCCGGTAGAAATATTTCTAGGTTCGAGATAATTTTTGTAGCGATTTTTACTTCATGTGTTAGAGTTTCTACGAGGAACAGATGTAAATGTCTGGACATGGTGTTAAAAGTTTCGGTTTTGCCTGGCAGTATGAATGATGTGTAGTTACATAACGTTGGCTCTGCGACAGGATTGCTTTGCTATTTGCTTTACGTCGCACCGACCCAGATAAATCTACTGGCGACGATGGGATAGAAAAGGAAGCAGCTGTGGCCTTAATTAAGGTACAGCCCCTGCATTTGCCTGGTGTGAAAAAGGAAAAACACGGAAAAACATTTCAGGGCTGCCGACAGCGGGGTTCGAACTCACTATCTCCCGGATGCAAGCTCATAGCCGCGTGCCCCTAACCGCAAGGCCAACTCGCCCGGAAGCGACAGAATTAGGGTGTCATCTGTACATAGCCGTCAGAGGTTAAGCATTTTTGCGAATCGTCCTGAATGACGTTAGTTTTCGCAGTAGTGGATATGAAAGTGAAAGGTATTAGCAGGTACTATTCAGGCCATGTATCGGCATAATTCTTATTAGCTCAATGGTGCTCCCATAATAGCGTTGCATAAGTAGCAGCATGAATGTAAGTGTTGGCCCACGTGGAAACCTGGCTAATGGAGACTGGTCCTTACTGCTTAGCCGTGTGTCTTAAAGTTAACATTAGTTTTCTATTAGCTTGTCGTAACTTTAAGAATTATTGTTCGGGTGTCTGATATTATGATAGCGCCTTGTGTTGACACTTAGTTCATTTATGTAGGATTTACACTACGAATGTCGTTTTGATTCGTCAGCTGTTAATTTATTTTCAATTTTCGTTATTCATATCATGTATGTGAGACGTTGATCTACCAATCACTCGTAATTTGGTTTAACGGGACAAGTGTAGGTGGACAGATTTGTAATTGTAGTTGTAGTTACGGAAAATTGGAAATATTTCCCTTTGTTTTTAATTGTGAACTTGTACTTAACGAATTTAACGACGTAACCATTTCATAACCTGAAAATTGGTTTAGTAAGAACATTTTCTAGTGATTTCTTTTGACATCAGTGTTTGGCATTTCTTCTAAATGCATAAATATTGTTTTCCTGCATTTCGCTGTTTTGTTCCTTCAGTAAAATCGCATCGGATCAAGTGTTTTCGGTTCTCCTCAACGAAGTGAAGCATATTCCTCTGTAACTTAAGGGTGTCACTAGATGACAATATATGGTGGAATTTTATTTTTGATTGTGACAATTGCTGTCAACTTGTAATGAACAACATGTTTTCAAGTAGTATTTCACAACCTATCCAAAGCAACTAATAGTCGATTTGGTTCGATTAAGGATCCACTTCAGGGGTTTTTCCAATATCCAATATTTGACTGGTGGATATCCTTAATTACATGTAAATCTGGAATTCTATGTGTTGAAGGTCAGATTTTCCACAGATAGCGAGGATTAACCCTCAGTTATCGCTTGGATCAATGGTGCCCGATTTTCAGGTTTTATTCTCGTTTTCTGGTTTTTGCAGTCCACGAATTTTACACTACGTTTTCATTCTTTCAAGGACAATCATGAACAATTTCAAAAACTTTATCATTCATGTTATACATTGTGATTGCGTTAAAACATGTTGTGAAAATTTAAGTGACTTTTCTTGCCTTTTCAATAAATAGATTATCGTGATTTACATGAAATAAATATTTTAGTAAGTGATGGAAAAAACTCGCAATGACCCCAAGATCCAAGAGTACGATACTGCTCTACAGAAGCAGCCGAGGCTGACGACCAACGATGGAATGATAAGTTTAACCGTTCAGTAAAAATGCGGCATAAACGTGGGGCTTAAGTCACTCGACGAAGAGATTTCGACTAGTTGTTCGCCAGTAAAAAGGCGCGGTAACTTTGAGGCCTATGTCACGATAGCGATGAGGGAACCTATGTCATGATAACGATGAGGGATAGTGTGTCACGAAGAAAGTAACGATAGTACAAAACAATGTTGAGGCCGAGGGCACATTATAGATAATACAAGCCAGATGAACACTAGTGCTGAGCCACAGTTAAACAAAATATGCCCAATGAGAGGGCTAAAATTTATTACGTTTAATGAGGAGCATAACTTCAATAGTAATAACAGTCACAGTGCATTTAAGGAAGGCATGTCACACGTATAAATTTTGGAAGTGATACTGTTGAATTACATTCAGGATTTATGCTTTAGCATGTTGAATAATTAAGTAATTACATGGATGGAAGACAATTTGTGGATATTTATCTGTATTACCTTACTATAACATACGATTTTTAAAATTAAATACTCTGTGATAAGGGCCACAGCCATTAAATTTAAATAAGGTAACTCTTCCAAAGTTTCATTTTATTAAAACTTCATAGCGTTTGTACGTGAAAACGTAGTATTGAATTATTTCCATAGTGGTGTGGGGTATCTTGGCTGCAATGAAAAGCCAGTATACTCATTTTTGTATTTCGTGTTGTTGTGGTGGAAGGTCAGCTGGCGATGGATCTGCTGAAGCAGTTGGAGATATGAAAGTTCAGATGATAAAGTGTATGAGGGAGGACACGAAAATTCAGATGGAGGACATGGATGATTTAAAGAGTATGATTATTGATACACAAACTAGTTGTAAAGAGTCCACGGATGATTTAAAGTCTAGGATTCAAGATACTAGTGATGATTTAGAGGTTGTTTTAAAGGACAGGATAAATCAACTAGTGAAGATTGACATTAAGATTCAAGAAACCCAGGTCAGTTGCATAGAACTCAGAGGAAGTTAAAAGTGAGATAGGAAAACTAAATCAGCATTTTGATGATAGCCAGGCTGAAATTAAGAAAGAAATGTACAAAACATTTTTGGAAGTTCATGCCAATCTCAAGGGCGATTTTGATAAACAGTTTACTAAAATTCCTAATAGCTTTAAAAACAGACATTTATAAAGGTTTGATGACATCTACGGCATGAGTGGTATTTTACATGATTGCCAGAAGGAGATGAAGAAGGAAATTGACAAATATTTAGTTGATAGCATGGTAGCACATAAACAGCCGACCAATACCCACATGGAACATAAAGTCGAGATTAATCAACAGATTATAGAGATGCGGAAGTCCATAGATCATGAGAAAACTTTAACGATCGTGGAGGAGCAGCATGGAATTTTATCAGCTGATATTAAGTTATTGTAAGATAGAGTGAATTATTGGAAAAATGGACAATATGTTAACGCTGAATACCGAAACAGTGGAGAAAAGAGTAATGTAACTTAACAGGGAAGCAACTGGTAAACTCCAAGTGTCAAGTGAGGATTCAGAAACCACGATTAAAGAAATTCAGGTGGAATTTGTGGAAATGACAAATGTTTTGCATGACACTAGGCAGAACATGGCCGTGCACACCAGAGAGACCGATGATAGGAACAGTAGTATTGAGCAGGATTTGAGTGAAATGGATAAGAAGGTCAGATTCCTTAAGAATGATGTCAAAAGTTGGATCAGTAGTGCGGTTCACCTGCAATCCCAGGTAGATAAAGATTTCCTAATCCAGATTTTGGTTCTCAATTGCCAAATGGTAGTCATTCCAACGGTAGTGGTCAGAGTCAGAATGTAGAGATCACTCGATCCCAAGGCTCGGGTCACGAATGTCATAAACACGATTAGGCAACATGAGGACCAGGCTAAGACATTTAATGGAGGCCCACTTCTAACTCCAAAATGATTCCGTAAGGATCTTAGGGAATATGTACGTGATGCTAAGACTCCTGACAAGCGGTAGTTAACCCCTCAGCGTCGCAGCCGTTTAAAGAGCTTCCTATCCCGCGGCCAGATGAGATTTCAACTACGCGCGACTGAAATACATTGATTCACTTAAAGCGTTACTACTGGTATAAGAGTAGCCCGATATTCACGAAATTTGGAATTCCTTATGGTAGAACTATGTACTTGAAGATAATTACATAATTTTTTCACATTTCCTTAGTAATTTAGTTCCGTGTGATAGAGTTCGAAGCACTCTTCGAGACAGAGACCCAAGGCACACTCCTGGCAGCAGTACACTGATGTCTTCTTTTCACCGTGTTTTGAACACGCGATACAACGTCTCTGAGGTTTGGATTTCTCACTCATGGGTGCTAATTTCCTGATAAAACGTATTTCCAGCAACCTTGGAACTGTATTATCTGATGCGCGCCGGCCTTGAATATTTCATTTCCCGCCCGAGAAGCATATTTTGTACTACGTAAACAAACCTTCCATCAGCTGAAACTGATAAGATAACTGCTCAATGTTTGTCCCTGTGACTTGTCTAAATATTATTGGAGAATCTAGGAATCATAATTCACTGTTGAAAACTTCCCTTTGACCTGCATGCGTATCTATAGTCTCCTACACGAAATTTCCAAGTACTGGTTCCTCCTCATCGTCACTGTCATTATTTACCACTGCATCGGCCACAGCCACATCATCTATTTCATTATCACTACTGCTAATACTGCCACTACCACTTCCGACTAAACTTTCATTTGAATTATACAATATTTCAAGCACGTTACTCTCAGCAGGAGCTAGCCATTGAGCGCGGTGCGTCGTACAAGCTGATGAAGCTGCAGCAGGACCGAAAGCGGCAGGACGAAACTGAATGAGGGGAATAAAATTTATGACGAATCAAACCTACTCGATACATATTTCAGATTAAAAGTCGATACATCGTCTTTCAAACGAGATATATACCATGCACAACTGCTTCTCGTGTCGTATGACAGAAAGCAGCACTAACTGATGCCTACACAGAGCACTCGTGGAACGTTACGAAAAGACTACAAGCTGAGAAATAAAGACAAATATACTAAATAAACCGCACTCTTCATACAAAATTAGAGCAAAGAACATCACACGAAAAGACAAACTTCTCAGATCATCATTTCTTTATTTTATTCTGTGGGAAAGAATGAAGCAAACGGACTATTAAAAAAGCAGGGATTGGTGCTCAGACATAATTGACAAATACTTATCCTTACAAAAGCAACTACACTTTAACGATTTTCAATTCTTATTGAGAACACTGATAAACCCGAAAATGTCTTCTCAGAAACAAAACAATTTGCATATCCATAACACCAAAACTCTTCACGCTATAGCCATAAAGGCGAAACCATGTATGGGTCTATACCATGTATAGAGGTTGGCGGCTACGGAAGAAAAGGGTGTCTATACCACGTATAGAGGTCGGTGCTGAGGGGTTAAGGGCAGCTGAGAGAAATCTAGGAGCACCGTTATTATGGTTCAAAGGCCTTCATTAACATTCGACACTTCTGATGAGTTCCAACGGGCATTTCTAAGCAAGTTTTGGAGCACAGAAGTCCAGCAGAGCCTGAAACTTGAACCGTACTCACATAGGTACGAAGCTATAGGCCGTACCATGTACTCTGAATATTTTACAGCTCAGCTTGTTAAATTTTACGAACTTGAAGCAGCACCGTCAGAGCCAGACTTAGTTCAAGGTATCCAAAAGCAATTCCTCCAGAGGTTCAAAGGATGCTCGATACACCAAAGGTAGAGCCGCCCATACAAGTGGAGATGATCCTCCAACAGCTAGACCAGACGCATAACCAAACGCCACCAAGAGGAGGACGATCCCACGAACACCACGTGAATACTATCAGTCAGGTTCCCAAAGGAGGTCAGGAAATATCAGACCAGGGAAAGCCACAATCGGCCAAAGTAAGACGAGTTTGGAAAAATATTGGAACACTCACATCCTAGAAATGAGGACTGGAACAGGCGCAGGGAGAACTGGAATTACCCCCAGAAGAGGAACCCAAACTTGAGACGATATTGTGGAAACAGAGGTAAGTGCAGACATTTTAGGAATGACTAAAATAACCGAAGGGACTGGGAAATAACAGAGCCCAGAATTCTCGACATAACGACAAGAGAAGAGCTCAGGACAAAGAAAGTGGAAGCGTGCCATTCAACACCAGGAAGTAAACACAGACTGTTTTGGGGCTGAAGGGTTAGAGTACCAAGGAGGAAATCACCAGGATTCCAACTTAAGTCCCTTTGCGCCGAGTTTCGAACATGATTCACAATCTTCACCTGATAGAAAAAGCTGGATCAAATTTCAGAGTCATCAATCCCAGATTTTAAATACAAAGCATCAGATGACTGGGTGGTTGAAAAAATTGACTCTTGAACCATTACATCCCATGACCTAGTTGAAGACCACTTGAAACAGGAAATTACCAAAATAAAGAAGGCATCCCCAATCAATGTCCGCATATGTAACTTTAAGGTCAAATCTTTGGTGGATACTGGTGCCAGTATCAAAATCGTCTCTCAAGCTCTTTTTGATGAGTTCAGACATCAAAATAAGTTGCCAATAATTCCAGTGTCTAATGTAAAAATATGACGGGTCATACCTGAAAAAATTGCTGTTTGTAAGGTACAAATGCTTTTAGATCTCCAGATTGAAAAATGTCCGGCTATTCATTGGAATGTGCCAATTTTTCACAGATCTCTGCTCAAATTATACCGACGTTGTGGCCCCCATTTCAGAGCTTGCTTCATAAAACAATAAGTGGAGGTGGAGTCCAGAATGTAAGGAAGCATTCAGGAAGACCGAGAAGCTACTGCTAAACAGCGTCAAGCTAGGTTATCCTGATTTTCAGAAATCCCTCATTTTTCAAACGGATTCATCTTCTGTGGGAATTGGGGCACTTTCATATCAGGAAAGTTCAAACCAGCCCACTGATAGGAATTATTTGTCCTTCTATAGTGGGAAAGTAAGACCGCATGAGATCAGGTACAGTGTGATGGAACTGGAAATACTGGCTATTATTCAGGCATTGCAGCACTGGAAAAAGGTGATTTATGGATTTCATATCATCATTAAGACAGATCACAAGGCACTTACTTTTATAATGAGGACCGGTGTTGCGAGTGAAAGAGTGGTCAGGTGGCTCTGTTTATCAAATAATTTGACTTTGAGATTGAGCACTGCTCAGGGAAGTCAAATGTCCTGGCAGACTTATTAATCAGAAACCCTAATGAGGAAGAAAATGTGGTAAAACATCTAGTCTAGGAAGAACGAGATTTCCTGATAGATTTGGGACAACTAAGAGACCTACAATCAAGAGACACTTTTTGCGGGAAAATATTCTCATATCTTCGAGGGACACTAAAAGCTAAGGATCCATGATACTTTGCCATCCGAAAGATCGCTGATAACTACTTGCTTCTGGATAATACACTCATGAAATTTGTAGATAGTGACCATGTAAAATCGCGGATTTTGATAAACACGCAGCTACGAAAGGGATTCGTTTGGCACGTGTACAGAGTTATCGATCATGGCGGGATCGATAAGGTTGTTTCAACCATTCAAGAGAACCAAAGGAGCTATTAGCTATGGACTTTAACGGGCCCCTCGTGAGAGGAGAGCATTGCAGATAGTTTGTCTTAGTAAACTTGGACGTCTTCTCCAAACATACAGCACTGTTTCCTATGCATAAAGGAAACTCCAAGCTCTTTTTGAGATGTATATGGTCAAGCCGAAATTCCTTCTCAAAGATCATGGTCCCCAGTTTACTTCCGCACAGTTTAAGAACTTCGAAATTCATCATATTATCACTAGTGTTAGACATGCTGAAGGAAATCCTAGCGCGAGGGTAATGCAGGTAATTGCAAAATTCTGCAGTATTTACTGTGCCCAAGAGCACTTTAAGTGGGTTGAGGTGTTAAACCTGATAGTCAATTGTGTCAATA
The DNA here is from genome assembly GCF_040414725.1 of Anabrus simplex. Taxonomy (NCBI): domain Eukaryota; kingdom Metazoa; phylum Arthropoda; class Insecta; order Orthoptera; family Tettigoniidae; genus Anabrus; species Anabrus simplex. The sequence goes on from NC_090269.1 coordinate 435,430,000, forward strand.
ACACTGTACACGAATCTATAGGGAGAATTGCATGCGTCATTCAATTTAACCAATACCCGGTGGGAAACTGGCATGATATGGTTCAGTGACCCAGTGATCCTCGACCATTAGAGGAATTATGTTCACAAAATACGGCTGAACACCTACGTCGGCAGGCACATCGCCGGTTGCATAGAGTGAGGAACCGAATATTCCATCGTCCATTAGAGAAAAATGAATTTGTGCTTGCAAGGAGAACCATGATGTCTAAACCAAGGGATAATATCCATGCCAAATTTGTTCACTCATACGTTGACCATTTACAATTATTAAGAGTTTCAAGAACAGCTGCTATAAAATTTAAAGTATGGACGGCAGCGGGAGGCTACATTTAATGCAGTGAACCTGAAGGGATGCCATGCCCAAGAAGAAAAATTCAACTTGATTATGTCACCATACCAGCAGCGGAGATAACCGCCGGAGGAGAAGTCCTACGGCCCCTCAATATTGCTACTTTAACAGGAGAAAAATGGGCTGAAGGACCACTTCAAGGAACTGTAAATATCAACAGAAATTTGGAGAAAATCCAGGAATGTCCAGAGTGGAGGTACTTAATATGAGATTTTATCGATGACATATGTAACAAAATTTTATCGGTGGCAGAGGAAAACTGGAAGATGCGCAGGACGATTGAAGTCTACATCAGGAACAAGATTGACAAGAGAATCCGCTGTAGATGTATGGTTCATTATTTATGTCAAATTTCTTCCATAACTTCCAGATTTTGAAGAAATATTTACATGCCTCCACTTCATATGTAAACATTTCGTCATTATAGGTGGATTATGAGTGCATAATTCTACCTTGTTGAAATTTCGACTACAAGATGAAGTGCATCCATATTTTTTATTGCAAGTTCATCTCACATTCTGTGGCGTGACAACCCATGGCGGGATGCGGCCCACTAAACATTGAAGGAGATCGCAACATTTCGGAAGACCTCGGGTAATTAACAATGAAATTCAGGTTAATAACTATCATTGTGAGAGATTTCAGCATTGTCATTAACAAGGACATAAGTAATTAAGAATTTTGGGAAATATCTAATGAAGCTAAGGTCGACAGGATGGAACTGTACTTAATTAGGACTGGAGAGAAGTTGGCATCCATACTGGCAGAGTAATGCACACATGCCGAGGACATGCATGGAAATCTTTGTGCAAGAAATTAATTAATTAATTAATTACACCCATTAAAGGAACAGGAAAAATTAGCAAAAAACACCATCATAACTGGAAAAAAGGATGGAATCTCTGGGATGAGTCTCAAAGATATTGGTTCAGTGATCATCAAAAGGAATGATTGCACAACAGTAGATAATGCCAAGCAGAGCATCCCTCCTACATGTATAAATCCTCCCTCTGCAACCAAGAGCATCAGTCATCATCCAGGTGCCCGATAGTGTGAATCGTCATCAGGCGACATTAGGAAGAAGGCTTAAAATGGGTAAAATATACTTGTAGAATCTTTAAAGCCGATGGCTTGAGGGACACAAATTAGATATTGAAAACATTGTATACACGATACCCATCCCGGACGGGGAAGAAAATCGTAAGTTAAATAAGAGTAGGATTCCTGAACTTCTCATACGAAGAGAGCAGATTCATAGATAGCTCTTGTGAATTACTGCGGACGAGGTTATTTTTGGTAACCAGTAAAGGAGGACTGTAGTCTGCCGGAGCTAAACTTGTGTCTCACAGTCAGTCACACCTGCGAAAAATCTGGATAAGAATTAGTTGGGAGATTTCCGCGAACTATATTAGTTGACATCTCGACACGAAGCGGGGCGGTTTAACTGTTGTATAAGAGTACATAATAAAGTTTATTGTCAATTGTTAGATAAAAAAAAATTAATGTGTGTTGCATCAAGTAATACCCGTACAACTGTAAAACACAATCAAAATCCATACATTTTATGGAATTTCCAGAGTAATTGGCAGGTATGTTAGTGGAACGGTAACATCTTCAGTGTAGCATCAAAGTCCGTGCCTCTGTCCCCACTGCAGAGTGATCTAGATATTCTACGAATGAAGAGATGGAAATACAAATTACTTGATTAAAGGTGGTATCCGTTTACAACAAACAGCTGGGAAAATTTGATCATGCAGGACATGCAGGACAAAATAAATCATAACATGAAGTGGTAATTCCCAATTGACTCTGTAAGCCCAGCATTTATATGGCACTACATGATGCATGTCTTCCAAACAAGCAATGTAATGGGAGGCTTGACACTGAGTTCTCATTGTTGCACACTTAGGAGAAAATAAGGGGACAAATAAAAGGGGGATTTGATTCCAGATACGACAGGCTAGACATCTTGATCATCATATAACATATTGCCATCACATGAGAACACGGGGCAGAAAATACGACAGTGGTTTTTATACCATGTGTTTTGTGGCACATCACATCAAGGAAAAGCTGCAATGCTCTGCAGCAATTCTTCTTTATGTAATTAGGTTCTTTGGTGACAAGTGATTTATCAGGTATTCAATTAGATTGTCAGTAAAATGGTGTTTCATGTTGCATTGATGAATATTCGTCACAAACTAGTTTTGATGCTGTAAAATGATACTCGTCCAGCAGGAAGAGCAGGACACTGGCGGAACTACTTTGAAAAATTTAGATCTTGGAATTTCCCCATCTACCAATTCCAACCACCTCCGCCGTTGATGGTCCAAAGAAGGAAATTGCGTCACCGAAGTCCAGACTGTACAGATGGAGATGAAAACAGGAATAGTCATCGTTTCCAAGGATACTCCGGCAGAGTCTGGTTGTCCCAATGGTGGGATGCAGCAGTGTGGCTAAAACAGCTTATCAACCAGTTGAACAAAGAAGGTCAAATACCAAAATATTGGTGACAGAGCATCCATTAAAAATAAAGGAAGCATTGCCGATTTTTCTAATTACCACCCAATCGGACTTCTGAACCACGCAATGACAGTTTTTGAACAAGTCCTCAACCAAAGGATTAGTGACTTAGCCAAACTTACAATGGCCAAGCTGGATTTGTGAAAAATTGTGGCACAAAAGCTGTAATCCACACTGCAAGGTTGTTAGGTGAGAAACGCCACGACCGGGCTGGATAGCTGGAGTCGCTTAAGTGTAGCCAGTATCCAGTATTCGGGAAATAGTGGGTTCAAACCCCATTGTCGGCAGCCCTGAAGATGGTTTTCTGTGGTTTCCCTATTTTCACATCAAGCAAATGCTGGGGCTGTACCATAAATAAGACCTATCTGTATCGGTGCGACGTAAAGCAACTTTGAAAAAAAAAGTAAGGCAGAAACACTCCAAAAAGAATAAGATGCTTCATCTCCACTTTCTGCACCTTGAGAAGGCCTTCCTTTAGGGTACACATGACCTAATCTGGTCAGCGCTACGAGAACATACCTCTTCAGAACTTTTTTTTTTCTGGACAATTGCTCTACGTAACATGCAGGAGTTATGTTCAAGCTGCCGCAGGAGCATCCCATGACTTCTGCAGACACCCTGCCTTATCACCACTGTTGTTCATTCCTGTAATAGACATGTCATGTCAGATCTGAACAAGCCAATACCACGGACACTTCTCTATGCCAAAGGGGTCGTTCTGACTGCAGAGAAAAAGCTTCATCTCCACTGCCAACTGAAGATTGGAAGAATCCACTAGAGCAACCAAAAGAATCCTAGGGAGAGCCGGAGTGGCAATCAAAGATCGTTTTATGCAGTAAACTGCAAAGGTGTGACAGCAAAAAACATAACCACCAAATAGCCCAATGGCACACCCACAGTTAAGAGGACACTACTGGGTTAAAAGTTTGATAATGGGATATATAGTTGTGCTACACTGTTACATCACTGTTATAATAAGAATTCTGAAATAAAATTATATCATTACATTATTATTTACCTACAATCATCAGATTGTAAATTTACCTATGTGCAGAATTCTGGCAATTTTTTAGGCCACCTTAACAAATTTAAAATTTCTCTTGTAGCTGCCCATTTGATTACTTTATATTAATCATATACTACTTTTACTAATTCAGTAAATGTGTTTGCAATCAACACAGTACAAGCGCTTGACTGATGATGTGAGCTAAAATGAAAAGTAGGAAATGGCAACAATCAACCAGTATGACCGTAACAATGGAACAAACTTCAAATCACCACCTTGATATCTTGTTATGCTTACAACAATGTGGAAATTTTTGTTCAAAACTATGGTATCAAAGATGCAGATCTACTGATCTGAAGGTTTCATTTCTACAACCCTTCTGCTTTGCCGTCCACAAATGGTGGAATTTCACTTAACACACAGTAGAAATGGACAGATCACATGAAATTAAATCTAACCCTTCTGCTTTGGCATCCATAAATGGAGGAATTTGACTTAACACACAGTAGAACTGGACAGATCATATGAAATTAAATCTAACCACATAATTTTAAAAAAGACAATATTCCTAGCATTACTGTAATACTGAATGAAGCCATTAATATCCTGATCAATGGAAATAAATTATGTAACTTGAAATAATTATATTGTTTTCAATGTCAAAAATTTAACACTGGGCAAATTGGCCGTGCACGTAGAGGCGCACGGCTGTGAGCTTGCATCCGGGAGATAGTAGGTTCGAATCCCACTATCGGCAGCCCTGAAGACAGTTTTCCGTGGTTTCCCATTTTCACTCCAGGCAAATGCTGGGGCTGTACCTTAATTAAGGCCACAGCCACTTCCTTCCAACTACTAGGCCTTTCCTATCCCATCATTGCCATAAGACCTATCTGTGTCAGTGTGACGTAAAGCCCCTAGCAAAAAAAAAATTAAAAATTTTGAATTTGCAGATTTTAATAATATCTTGATGTAACAGCTGCAGATGACATTTCAGATGACAAAAATATGATGAACAAGTAATGCAGTGACAGTGAAAGAAAGAATACAATTTTCATCATTGCTTAAATGTATTACAATTAAGAAAATGGCAATTGCAACACCATGAAGGCATTGGTCGTTTGTGTTGATTTTCATGTTATGGAACAATGTCATGTAGGTATGTAAACGATCAAAGTTTCAGACCCATTGGATTGTTGCTACAGCTCTCCCCACGTGATTAGTCGCAGAGGAATCAACTCCTGTATACGGACTCTGGTGTAGCGTAGTTGATTTGCAGTCTGTGCAGTGAAGTGTTCCCCGTCAAACATGCCTTGACGACAGAGAAGAGCACGCTACCAACAACTGTCGCCGTTTGAGAGGGCTCGGATAATTGGGCTGTGTGAGGCTGGATTATCGCTAAGGACTGTCGCTGCACGTGTTGGCCGACATGCATCTACGGTACAACGTGTATGGCAGCAGTGGTCAAATGATGGTACCCACACTCGTAGACCTGGCACAGGCCCAGCGCGACAGACAACTGTGAGAGAAGATCGCTGCATCATTCGGATGGCTCGGATGGAGCCCCATGCAACAGCAGCACAAATTCTAGCAGCTGTGGTACCGCACGTTACACAACAAACAGTTGGTAATCGGCTGCGTGCAGCTGGCTTACAAGCCATGTCTCTGCAGAAGGTGTTCCATTGACCCCACAACAGCGACGGGTAAGGCTGGCCTGGTGTCGAGAAAGACCAACATGGGTCGATGAATGGCATAGGGTCGTCTTTAGTGATGAATCGCGCTTCTGTCTTGCCCGCAGTGATCACCGGAATCGTGAGCGCCTACGCACCGGGGAGAGGGGCCGCCCAGATCTTATTGTCGAGAGGCACAGAGGGCCAACACCAAGCATTATGGTCTGGGAAGCTATTGGCTTTAATTTGAAATCACAATTAGTGCTTGTTGAGTGCACTATGACTGCTCGACAGTACGTTGATAGGGTAGTCAATCCAGTGGTTGTCCCTATGATGGCGAACATTGCTAAAGGGATGTTTCAGCAGGACAATGCCCGGGTTCACACTGCACGCATCTCCAGAGAAGCTCTCCACGACATCACAACCTTAGAATGGCCCGCTAGGTCCCCGGACCTCAGTCCCATTGAGCATATGTGGGATATTATGGGTCGACAACTGGCCAACCGTCGTCAGCCACCCACAACTCTGGAACAACTGACCCGAGCAGTGCAGCAAGCATGGGCCACAATTCCTCAGGAAGGGATCCAGGGCCTTATTGACTCCATGCCTCGACGAATTCATCAATGTATTGCAGCTCGTGGTGGGCACATCCTGTATTTATTGTTGTCCGAACTTGCGGTCAGAGGGACCTGAAATTGTAACCATCGAATCACAACCGAACACTTGTACTGCATGTTCAATTGCAGCAAAGTAGCACCTCTCCTTCTGGGTGTTGCAATTTCCATTTTCTCAGTGTATAAGCAAATAAACTCCAGAAATATCTAGATCTACCAGATATTATTTTTGCAGATATCTATTCAATAAAACTACAATGAGGAACATTAATATGATCTTAAAGTTAATGAATATTTTAGATAATTTTAACAAGTCAATTTTTAATATACTAAGAGTATAAACGTAACCTTGTAAAGAAAGGATAAAACTGATGAAAATGGCCAATTTTTGGAGATAAATTATCCACAACTGAACACAACAGTGAATAGGTACAACCTTATTCCTATTTGTATAGGGTTTGTGGTGTACATACCCTGTTTCTTCCTTGATGTACAGAGCGAGCGGATCAGCAGTGTGTTGTTCTATGAATATTTCCTCCTTTGTGTCTTCAGAAGGCTATAAGTAAGATATGAGAAAAGTAGAATAAAGAAGTGAGGAAATAAATAAACACAGGAAACAGCTCAGAACATAATTTTCATATTGGCACAATGGAGCATAAATAATTTATATCCCAATAAAGATATATCCCTTTCAGACCAAGTACGCACAATTGTGCGGGTTCGTATTTTAGTTATCCCTGACCGTATTTGATGTTTTTTCGGCGCTACACCGGACTGCAGTGATTGTGCAGGACACGTGGCGTGTATTTCAATTGATTTTAGTATGCGCTTGACCGCCAGGGCGAAGGAAGAAGAGTTTAAAAAGCACAGTTGATCGGCGAGATGGTAGGAAGCAGTAGTGCCGAAAGTAAGTATTTATTTACTGCGTTTATATTAATCTAGAAGCTTTACTGAATACCGGAATATATTCAATGAAGTGTGTACATTGGTTAGTGAACGTAAATTTTGAAGCTACACCATCGTACGTGATACAACGAGGTTTTGAATTTTGATACGCGCGATTGTGTGGGTCCTGTTTTTCGGATGTTAGTTTTTATTTTATAAAACAAACTATTAATATGTGTATTGAGGAGCATTTTAGTCAGTTCTTGACGTACAAACAAAAATTCACACCTCCAGTTTTCTTTCAGGTCTGAAAGGGATAAGAATGGAATGGAACAGACGAGTGATAAGAGAGATAAGGGCATGAAAAGAAACACACGATACGATAGCACTAGACAAGGTAGCAATGGAATAAGAGAATCATGAAAGGACAAAGACTGTCTCCAAAACCTTACACAATACCATTCCTCGCTCCCTGTTCTCTTTTGTTTGATTCCTATTTCCACACTGACTAGCTATTTTCAATATAACCTTCTATTCACATTCCTTTGTTCCCACCTTTCTACACATGACTTGACTTGTTGCTTCTTTGTTCATTTCCATGTTCCTACGAGGACGGTTTGAAAAGTTCTCGGAAACACCGCTAGATGTCAGTACTAGAGCAACGAGGTTCCCACGCAATAAACGCACATCCTCTGTGAGTGAACATGTGGCGTGTCAGTGCTCTAGCTGCATGAGTGCGGTAGTGATGACTCCTTGTTGTTGTTCCCGCGTAGTGATTTGTGACAATGGGAAAAACTGAGATTCGAGCAGTGATTAAATACTTTGTAAAGAAAGGTATGAAAGCAAAGAAAATTCATATCGACTTTCAGAACACACTGGGGGACTCTGCTCCTTCATTTTCAACTGTTGTCAAGTAGACCAGCGAGTATAAATTTGGTCGGGAGAGCTTCGATTATGATCCGCGTAGTGAACGACCAAAAAGTGTTACGACCCCAGAATTTATCGCAAAAGTGCATAAAATGGTCATGGAGGATCATCGACTGAAAGTGCGAGAGATTGCTGAAGCTGTATGGATGTCTTCAGAACGGGTATATTATATTTTAACTGAAGAATTGGGTATGAAAAAATTATCTGCAAGATGGGTGCCACGACTCTTGACATCGGACAATAAACGCAACAGATTGGAAATGTCCGAACAAAGTCTGGCCCATTTTCAGTGCAACCAATAAGATTTTTTGCACCGGTTTGTGACTAGAGATGAAACTTGGGTCCACTACTATACCCCAGAGACAAAACAGCAGTCAGAAAGTGGAAAAATGCTGATTCACCACCACCAAAGAAAGCAAAGGCAGTGTGTTCGGCCGGAAAGGTTATGGCTCCAGTTTTCTGGGATGCAAAAGGCATTCTGCTGATAGATTATCTTCCTACTGGCCAAACAATTACGAGGCAATACTATGCAAACCTCCTAGACCAACTACAGGAAAAGATACACGAAACAAGGCCTGGTTTGGCAAGGAAAAAGGTCATCTATCATCAGGACAATGCTCCGCCGCACACAAGTGTTATTGCCATGGCAAAACTTCATGAACTGGGGCAAGAATTGTTGCCACATCCACCTTATTCACCCGATTTGGCACCATCAGACTTTCATCTATTCCCCAAGATGAAAATTTTTCTCGGTGGACAGAGATTTTCTACAAGGGAAGAACTGATGGCCGAATTGGAGAGGTATTTTGCAGGCCTGGAGGAATCTCATTTTCGAGATGGGATCAAGGCATTGGAACAGCGCTAGACCAAATGCATTAATCGCTAGACCAAATGCATTAGTCTACAGGGAGACCATGTTGAAAAATAAAAGCAGTTCCACCGAGGTAAGGCACTTAATTCTAGTACATTCTGAGAACTTTCCAAACCACCTACGTCTATAAGTTCATTCCCAAAACACCTCACTGTAATATCAAATAATCCCACATTATTCATGCCAATTTCCCAACAAGTGGACAATGCTTAAATCATAACTACAGAAATATCCATCATCTGTCCCTGTATATCACATTAAAATAAATAAATTACTTAATTAATACATAAATAAATCAACAATAAAATCCATCGATCAACACTGACCAGCATTTAGAGCTGTCACACAGGTGGCAGAATGTATATCAATTGTTTAAGTAAAAAACAAATTTGGAAATTTATGAAACTACTCTCATGGTAAATCATTTCTCTCGCTAACTCCCCTTTCTATAAATGAACATTTGAATTTCAAATTATTTTCATGTTGTGATCTTTCCTACTTTTAAAGAACACTGACTTAAATTTATTCATCTACTAATATCATTCCAAGTGATATCTTCAACGACAACTCACAATATATCACTTAGTCGTACAGCTTGTTTCCCTTCCCCAAGTCTTCCCAGCCCAAACTCTGCAAAATTTCTGTAACACGACTTTTTTTGTCAGAAATCACCCACAAGAAATGGAGCTGCTCTCTGTGCATTATTTCCTGTTCTCTAATCAAGTAATCCTACTCTAATTGTGGCCTTGCTGGAGATATAAATGCCCTCTCCTTCACAACCCCTAAATAACCCCACATAATCATTACAGGATTAAATAAAGCTTCACATACCCTAATGCTTTTAATTCTATTTTCAAGAAAAATAACCATCCTTTTAGTCACTATTTTATACAACTAAATTACACTCATTTTTGTCACTATTCACCAATAATTAGCCCCGTCAAAAGCCTTAGGTAGGTCAATCATGATACAGTCCAGTTAACCTCCTTAATCTAAAATATCTACTATATTATGCTTGAATCCTATACGTTGAAGTACACTAGAATAACATCTCCTAAACCTGAATTACGTTCTTTTGAAGCAGTTAGTAATTTTGTTAACGAGTATAATATAATCATACAGAATGCTTTCAAAGAGCTTGCATGCAACAACAGTTAAGATGACTAAACTGTAATTATTGGCATAATGTTTATCACCTTTTTTACACAACTCTTCATTTGTTTAGTATACTTGTTCCATACAAACAGTAATCAATTAAGCATCATAGATATGTACTCTGACTTTGGTATTTCCCTAGAAATCTTATCAAACACAGCAGCATTTCTAATTTTAAAATAGTGTATCTTATTGTCATGGCTTTGCTGGTGAGACCTACAGTTTACAGAACATTATGTCTTCTGGTATGTGCTAGAAATATGTTGTTGCTTTCACTGATCTATCGCAATTTTATCCTTCACTTTGACAACAGGAAAATGACCCAAGTATGAGTGATGCTAGTAGTGCCATAACTTATGCAGCCAATCCCTGCTAAGTATGGTGTGAAAATGTTGCTCAGATGGTTGGCAGAGTGATATGCAATGGTAACTTCTGGCTAAGTAAGGAAAGCAACGGGAAACTACTTCACTCTTCATTACCCCAGTATTCCTCTTCAGTGATGCCTAGGCCATCTATGACACCTAATGGTGGTGCTGCTGATGTTCCAACAAGCCTTCAGACTGAGGACTGAAAATACATACATCTTATTGTCGATGTCTTTTTAATCATATGCCCATGTGGAAATGGGTGAAACTCTCATCTTCTTAATGGAGCATTTTGAAGAGGAGATTATTGCTTCGGCGCCCATCAAGCCTATGATATGGTGGAGGTATGTTGATGATGCATTTGTGGTCTGGACAGAAGGTCCTGAGAAACTTCATCTAAATGAGCAACTTCCGTCAATAAAATTAACTATTTAGATGGAGTCAGACAGATGCCTTCCTTTCTTGGATGTTCTAGTAAGAAAGTAACCATATGGCTCATTAGGGCATACCGTCTATTGTAAGCCTACCCACACAAATTGCTTTCTTCATGCAGATTCTCACCACCATCCAGCACAAAAACAAGGCATTCTCACAAACTCGCCAAGAGGGCGAGACGAATTTGTGAGCCATCACATAACCAGGTGGAGATGGTCACACTCAAAGTTGCGTTCAAGGGTAATGGTTACAGCATTTTGCAGAGTCATAGAGCCCTACATCCCAGAGAAATGACCAAGATAAGCTCACATTACATTCACAACAGCACAGATCGAATTGCCAAGGCCCTCCGCAAACACAATATAAAAACCGTGTTTTGCACTGCCACTAAAATTGCTCACGGTCTGAGTAAAACCAAGGACAAATTGTCCCCACTTTTACATACTGGGGTATACGAAATTCCCTGTACTTGCAGAAAAGTATACATCACAAAATTTATACAAGGAGTAAGTTTAATACCACCTATACAATGCAATTTATGCCACTATAGTGTGGTTGAATACACATGGAAATTACCAAAAATTTGAAGTGTACATGTTTTGCCCACTATTTATTGGGCATCATCAGCCTCAATCAATCTTAGAACACACATGGTCTAAGGAGTCATAATAACTTACGTGTTGATGAATATTTAAGAAGTGTTTATACTGTGCATGCAAAATGTTTACAGTACAAAAATACTGAAGAAAACAGAACAAAATCACTTTGAAAAATTGAAATGTTCGTCTAAAAGTAATTGTCACACATTGTTTTTAAAAAGTAATCCATGTCTGACACTGAAATGGATCTTTTTGATGAAAAGCTTGAACAGTATATATTACATTTGGAAAACAGAATATCAAAAATAAGGCATCACAGGATAAGAACAAGGCGGTTAAAAGATACAGTATATGCTCATGTTTGAGGCCAATATTTAAAATAAGGATGGAAATATGTAGTTGAATTGGAGGCGGTATAGTTTAAGACGTCATGGAAAGTTGGATAAAAATCGTAGTATGTCGTGAAGTACTTGTCACTAGAAGTAGGAACTTCAGACTAATGTTGCAGATATATTAGGACAATAGAATAAATTGACAACATTGCTTACTACGGATATCCACGTCTACATGAGGCATTTTCTGGTTACACGAAATTGTTGCCCTGCCTACTTTCTTTTATTTGGATATTTTAGCAGCATTTGACGGCAAATTCTTTGATGTTTTTTAGCACTTCCTTTTATAATAGTGTATCTTATTGTCAAGGATTACATTTTAAAAACAATGTGTTACAATTACTTTTAGACGAACATTTCAATTTTTCAAAGTGATTTTAGTATAAGTTCTGTTTTATTCAATATTTTTGTACCGTAAACATTTTGCATCCACAGTATAAACACATGTTAAATATTCATCAATACGTTTTAAGTAAGTTATTATGGCTCCTTAGACCATGTGTGTTTTAAGATTGATTGAGGCAGATGATGCCCAATAAATAGTGGGCAAAACATGTACCCTTCAAATTTTTGGTAATTTCCATGTGTATTTAACCACACTATAGTGGAATAAATTGTATCGAATAGGTGGTATTAAAGTTACTCCTTGTATAAACTTTGTGATTAGCTATTTTTCAATATGGAATAATGACGAGAATAATAGTTTGTAAAGTATATATCGGCCAAACATGCCGGTCGATTGGTACCCGCATCAAAGAATATGAACATAATATTCGTCTCAACCAACCAGTCAAATTGGCAATAGCTGAGCACGCTCTATCGTCGGATCATGCTGTCATGTTCCAAGACGCTCGAGCTCTTACCCCACACTAGACACTACAAGTCCAGGATTATACGGGAAGCTGTCGGAATACGTAGATTTCCTAACAATTTCAACAGGGACACCAGCTAACAATTAAGTAATACCTGGTTGCCAGCCATTAAGTATTTACATAGGTAGTTCCCTTCCCTGTCCATTCACCGTTGTTATTTTGTCTTGGTATTTTCCAAATTCATACGTTCCTCATTGCCAGATGTTTCATTCCAGGCTTGTATCTATGTTCTACACTTGTCAATGTCATATGTTACACAAACATGTTAGGTGAGCCGATCAGACTGATTGTGACGGATCGGTCAGCTCCTGCTTCGAAAGCTTGCATTGTCCCACGTCCTGGGGGCCATGTGGTGGCGAATGAACGTACCATTCCCACCTCTATTACAATGTTCCAAATTCTAGGGTGTCATTGTTTAATCCCTTAACTGGGTACTAAATTCTGCACATGCATAACCTGTCCTGAGTACTTTTTACCCTCTTCGTGATATTTAAATATTTCCTTCATAAAGGTGTACGCAATTACTTTAATCTAATACCCCACAGCACTTATGCCCTTGAAATAGCTTTGGCCTGCCCAGCGGACTCTGCTCAGTCCAAAGGCCTGCAGATTACGAGGGACCCTCTGGTCAGCACGACACATCCTCTTGGTCGTTATTCAGAGCTTTCGAGACAGGGCCGCCATCTCAACATCAGATAGCTCCTCAATTCTAATCACGTAGGCTGATTGGCCCTCGAACCAGCCTTCAGGTTGAGGGAAATATTCCTGACCTGGCCGGGAATTGAACCCGAGGCCTCCAGGAGAGAGGCAGGCACGTTACCCCTACACCACGGGGCCTGCAGTTTAATCTAATACGATAGTAATTATTATTCTTCAATAATGTGATACTAACATTATGAAACTGTCGAAATACCCGCACAATCAAGCCGATCTACTTTGCGTTTGGAAACCATGCTTCGCAACATAAATGGCTGCACGGGAACTTCATGCAAGGCGCCAAAACAAATACATTTCACGAAGCTGTGACAGCTCTAAAAAAAAATACACAGCATGATCTCGTGGAAAACATATCAACTAATGTGACAGTTTCCATGGCAACGCCATATGCCTTCACCCTCAAGATAAATACGCGATAAAGGTAGTCTGTTCAGTTAATAACTGGAATATACATCACCTACGAACGCGCTGAAGTACTCTGCGATATTGTGCACATCACTAAAATCTATATTTGTCTTATTGACACTTGTAAAAGCAAACCCTGGTCTTGTGGCAACATTCTCAACAAAGTGAGATGGCTGAGTTACATTCTGAACGTCGTCCGCGTCATTTGGTTCGTCGGGAACAACTTCACTTTCACTCTCAGGATCACTTTCACGGTCCTCTTCATCAGTATGAATCCACTCATGATCATCAGATAAAGAAGATACCTCATCATCAATCTCCATTCCTAAAACTGTCGAAATACACTCACAATCAAACTGATCTACTTTTTGTTTGGAAGCCATGCTTCGTGACATAAATGGCTGCATGGGAACTTCGTGCCAGGTTCCAAAACAAATACATTTCATGAAGCTGTGACAGCTCTAAAAGAACAATACACAGCATGATCTCGTAGAAAACATATCGACTAATGCCACAGATTCCATGGCAACGCCATATGCCTTCACACTCAAGATAAATACGCAATAAATTTTACGATCGAATAATGCCGTAATACCCACTGTAGAAGCCCAGCTCGAAAACGTCAAAAGGCATTATACCCAGTTAAGGGGTTAAGAAGCCTTTCTCGTAGACAGTCGAGATTTCTTCTGAAGACGCAGAGCACAGTTCTCTGAAAAATGTTAAGAATTTAACCTTATTTTCTTGACAAGGCATAAGCCCAAAAGCCTACCCAGTATAATGTCTATATAAATTTTTCATTGACTACGTACACAACATTCAGTTTGATGATATTTCCTTGGTTTATGGTAAAGACAAAAAGGTGAAAACTTTGAATGTAATTAACAGTCAAAAACAATAGCCAGTTGAATTACTAACAAAGATTAATTAAACATAACCTATGGCAAATTAGGGTCATTTATGATTATTTTTGCAGTTTCTCATTCACCAAATAACAGTCTGCTTTACATCATGCCAACACACACAGATCTTATGATGACATAAAACAGGGTTAATATTGGTGTGAAAACTTGAAACCATTGAAATCCTTCACTTCAGAGCTATCGACAGTGGGTTCGAACCCACCATCTCCCAAATTTACACCGATACCTACATGGCCAGTTGTTCATTACCTAAAAAAGAAGGTATGGACTTCCAGTCTGCAGCAAACATCATAAATTCAAGACTGCTATGTAGACATCTGTATTTCCTAAACGTGTAAATTACAGGAAGAAATCAAAATTTTGGAAGAACTACAAAACCTAATCAATCACAGAGGCTTCAACTTATGGAAAACGACCTCTACAGGCCCAGTCTAACTGAATTCAATTCCAGCTTATCACAGACAGATGCAACCAAATTAGCTCAAAGATGATGACAATGATGTATTAAATAATTTTGAATAATCTGGGCACCATTTCAGAATCAATTTAATGTCGTATGAATCGTGAGAACAGAACATGAATATTATACAACCGCTTTGTCTAAAACACTGTTCAGTCATGAAATATACATATCTTCAATTCATTAGGACTTATAGGACCAACTGAAACACTCTGGAAGCCTGTGGTAAAAGTGTAAGCCAGATCACTTAGCATTGAAGCTCAAGTGATGACAATGCTGCAGTGTGTAAAATGCAAGGTAGTAGTGATTAAAAGCTCTTCCTTCAGTTTCACAGATTTGAAGAGCCCTACTCAAGAAGACATTAAAGTTTCCAGACTACAAACCTGCGGCATTATCATTAAAGGACATTATGGTTATGTTCCTTAAACATTCCTTTCATTTTATTTAAATTTGCCACATCATTATTAACTAAAATTCTGAATTAGTGATTGGATTTAATTTAATACAACTATGGTAGTCATTTTCTCATTGGATATTTTATGGCACATCACTGGATATAACATTGCAACTGACTCATCAACTGTTTGTGTACTGCTCTCTATCGCCACCGTTTTGAACCCTGGGAGTTAAGCTGTGAATCTCTCACCGACAACATGCCTGTTGATTTAACTCCGTCTAAGATCGCCTGTATTGGTTCGGAGTGTCTCAACCACCCTAGTATGATTAACCAGCGCTTCGTGACGGGTTTTTTAACGTAAAACCTAGTGGTGGGTGGTAGTTTTGGCTATTTTGACAAAATTGTTAATTTAATCCTCTGATGTGACTATTACGTTCTTCTTCTGTGCAAGCCTGTTGCCAATGCATTATTGGAATTCTTAACAGTAAATCATGTGCAGAATTTAACTTATACATCATCGTCACCTCGTTTGGTAAGTCAAATTCTGCATAAACTGTTTATTCCTCTCTAGGTCTTCAAGCTCACCACTATGAAGAAGCTTCATTAATTGTACTAAACAAAATGTCAGATACGTGCACAATATTACTGCTGTAATTCACTTGGAAGTGCCAATCACCTTGAAACATTGAAATAGGGCTGTGGCCAAATATATCGAAAACTTTCAGGTTATCTCCAGGAATTACTGTTCAGTAATTTTTGCCAGTGAAGAACAGACATCTGAAGGAATTCTAAAACCTTAACAGAACATCCATTGGTTGCAACTCGCTTGTTCAGACATTTAAAATATATCATTTCTAGGCCTTAGAATACAACACCGTATTCCTCCATATATCGAGCAGTCTGTGTTGTATATATCCATCAGTGAGGTCTTATTTATCGAACATGATTTTTAAATATCCAACAGCAAGGTTTTAAATACCAAACAGAAAGATTTATTACAAATCACTTTACCTTTAGACATTATATGGTAGTAATAATATGAACAAACTAGAAATAAAACTTACAAAATGCTTTCCAGTCAGTGACTGGGTCAGGGATGAAATGAACGAAGCCCCCATCTTGAAGCGAGGATGGAAACTGTGCCGGCTGCCAAAGCCTGTCTCACTCCTCTGGGGCAATGATTCATGACTGACAGAGGAAATGAAATGATGGTGGAAAGTGTTACTAGAATGAAAGATGACACGGAAAACCGGAGTACCCGGAAAAAACCTGTCCTGCCTCTGCTTTGTCCAGCACAAATTGCACATGGACTGACAAGGATTTGAACCACTCAGCCCAGCAGTGAGAGGCTGACACGCTGTCGCCTGAGCCACAGAGTCTCTCCGAATAAAACAGAATTGTACATAAATATAAATCACAAAAGTAGAGGAGGCTATATTAATACATAATAAAATATCCTAAAAAAACACTAAAACCACTTTCTTATCTCTGTCTTTCCACAGAGAGCAGAACATATCTTTAATCATGCTTGTTTCTTTCTATTCATTCTTTCCGGTACTCCTCTGAAGATATCACGTATATCTTTGAAAGAAAACATGCTATTACTTGAGGTGGGTGAGCTAGCAAGTTCCAAAGCAATTTATGCTCATTCACCAATTTTGGCTTGTGAACCTTTACTCCGCTCTTCAAAATAACAACACCAGGAAGGTCCTTTTTGGGAGAAGGTACTTCTAAATGTTCACCATTCCACGTAAAATCATCTCTGCCCTGATCATCATCTTGTTCTGATGAACTATCTTTTATGGTTTCATTTTGATTAGCCATTGTTTTAATTGATTTAGTTGCATTGTAATGAGTTGTAAGACATTGTAAAAGAAATCTAACTATACCCGATAAGGGTTCAAATTGAGGCCCTCTGAAGTTAGAGATGGACGGCTCAGCAGTCATGAGCACAGAAATGCGGACTTCAGTACTAAAGAAAACAGTACTAGAAATAAAAATAATTTTCAGTGGTGTTCGATATTAAGGGTAGTTTTTGTATTGAATGAACCTCAGTTATCAAACGACCCTTCGATTTATAAAATGGAAGTCAAATAACGAACAGTAGTTTATTTTAGAAATAAATATGTACATTGGTGAAAACTCACAACACAAGATATTAATGAACATTTATGTATGTTAATATAACCTGTTGTTTAAAGGATACATTCTGAAGACACCATTTTACTTGCAAAAACAAGTAATCACAGGTACACCTTAGTAACAATACAAAGACTTCATTAAAATCCTGCCAAACCAAAGTTCTGAGACTTCCCCACATTCACCAACACAGTAACGACTTTGACCTATCGATTAACATAAAGCTAAGTTTAGAGGGGTGAATTTAGAAATCTCAGATATTACGTAAACTTATCATATCTTTATTTTGCAACGAGATATGTGAAATGTTTGACTTTAAAAGGCGTTTTATATAAAGTGCCATTTCCTTACTTCAAGATGTGAATATTTTGTGCGAGAAATTATTAACTAGTGTTAAATGCAACGTGTCAACTAAAGGTATCTCCAACTTACTTGTATGTGAAATTTGTTATTAGGACCAAGTAGTCCATGAATGACACGACATACTGTCATAATAATTGGCACATGACTGTTCTCATGTGGCAGTATCACACTTTTTTTGAAGAATTGGATACGATTCGCATTTAAAGTTCTCAGCAGTGTAACATTCAAAGCTTAATACTTTTGTTTTTTCATACTGAGTGGTCATGAGGTTGACCACCTAGGCATGTAC
Source organism: Anabrus simplex (assembly GCF_040414725.1). Lineage (NCBI taxonomy): Eukaryota > Metazoa > Arthropoda > Insecta > Orthoptera > Tettigoniidae > Anabrus > Anabrus simplex. Next base: position 435,448,391 of record NC_090269.1, read on the forward strand.
ATGATGTTCCTACTAGTTGTCTGCAAATGTAATACTTGGATCTTTGTAATTCTGTTCCAAAGTGGATACCGAAGTGAGTTTATTTTTGTAGATTCATATGGTAATTTGCTTGCCATTTATTATAAATTTTATTTTATTTCTCTTGGATTATTTAAGGTCCGGTTTCACCTCATTCTGTTCTTTGCCTGACACCACAATTTTCATTTTTGTGAGATGTTGCCTTGTTGCCTTACGATTAGACAATGCACGCCTTACCATCTTATTGCTGTTGGTGGTGGTGATTATTGAATTTTGTGACCTGGAATCTTGGTTATGGTGTGTGCTGGTGTTGGTGTATTTAATGTATCAAAACTTGGTCACCGGACGATTTGGCCGTGCAGTTAAGAGCGCGCTCCTGTGAACAGGCATCCGGGAGATAGTGGGTTCGAATCCCAATGTTGGCTGCCTTGAAGATCGTTTTCTGTGGTTTCCCATTTTCACACCAGGCAAATGCTGGGGCTGTACCTTAATTAGGGCCATGGCCGCTTCCTTCCGACTCCTAAGCATTTCCTATACCATTGTCACCATATGTCGGTGTAAAGTAAAGCCACTAGCAAAAAAACTTGGTCATGGTTATTATTTTACTGAACTTTGTTGGGTTTTACGTATTTAATGTTCTGCTTTCTGGTTAAAATTAATTTTGTTCCTCTTACTTTAAATTTCATTGCATCAATTCCTATTTTTAGCTTGTTTATCCTTAATTTATCTATTTGCATTACATTATTTTTTCCTTGGTTCTCCCCTTGTGCGTGTCTTATATTTGTATTGGCTTGAAGATACCCATATGTATTCACTCAAGTTCCTTTCTCGTATAAACAAAGTATGTGATAAGGTTTGGTCTAAAAAAATTCTTATCTAAGGCAATGTAACTTAATTGGGTAAAATATAAACATATAAACAAATAAAAAATATAAACCAAAACATAAAAAAACCAAATCCCACAGCAATTAATGCCCTTGAAAGGGCCTTGGCCTGCCCAGCAACCGCTGCTCAGCCTGAAGGCCTGCAGATTACGAGGGGCATGTGGTCAGCACAATGCATCCTCTTGACCGTTATTCTGGGCTTCCGAGAACAGGGCCGCCATCTCACCATCAGACGGCTCCTTGATTCTAATCACGAAGGCTGAGTGGACCCCGAACCAGCCCTCAGGTTGAGAGAAAATCCCTGACCTGAGTGGGAATTGAACCTGGGGCCTGCCGACAAGAGGCAGGCATGCTTCTTATTAACCACGAGGCTGGCAAAATATAGGGACACCCCTACCCGGAAATTGTATACATGAGCAGTATCGTATATTGTACACATGACACAAATATAGGTCCTGTAAATATGAAGACCACTCATAATTCTACAAATTTCAATACCATGCTCGGAAGATACTGAAATTTCAAACATGTATCGATAGTCATATTTGTGGTTAAAAACCCATGTGGTTAACAACCCATTTCAATTTCTCTTACCATAACTGATATATGAATTATGTCTGTGGTATGCCATTTTAAGAAGTCGGGTATCCAAGATGATTTTCCCTTAATTTAAAATCTATCTAGATGCTATTTATTTTAAATTCTAGAAATTTTATTTTCATATCTTCTATTTATCCACCTACTGTTCTTATTATTACATTAAATTTTGATCTTTAAACTATGGCATATGTTGTTATTTCTGGTAATTGTTCTCTTTCTTATACTCTGTAAGATCCACTCCTCTGTTGCAGTCAATTGAGCTTAGTACCTACCCAGATATTGCATTCTTTCCAGTCCTGTCTTGTGCTTTGTGGCATCCCTCAGAAGTTGGTGTGATGTTTGCACTGGGATAACCACTGAACTTTCTTGTTGTTGTGCTCACAATTGACACTGATGCTTGCTGTGTTGTGCTCTCACTTGTTTTGCTGCCATGGTGTTCAATTGTTTGTACACCACAAAATGAGTGGTACCATATGCGAAGCAAAGAAAAAACACTCTGCCTTAGTGTCCAAATGGCCACAAATGAACAAAATCTTCAACAATTCACTCTGTTGGCATGGTCCCAAACTGTTGAACTAAGATGCCTTGGGTTGGCCGAAATCAAAACGTGATGTTCAAATTTATCTCACAGAATAAAGAATGCCACCAATTTTTTTCTTACAGCCATGCACGATGATCTATTCATAATAAAAGTTTTGAAATTAAGCAAAGTACAAGGAGTAGTTGCTTATTGTTTGAGACTTGCCTCACATTACAAGTAATAAATCTCATTGTAGACCGTACTGGACATCAGATATGAACATTAAAACAAGAATAATAGTTAACACCAACTTTCCAATACTTATCTTTCATTATATTTAGGGAATAAACATTATAACAGGCGTTGAAGATGGGACATGTTTCGTTTAACAGTCGTAAGCATCATCAGCCGAAAATAAATCTTAGCCTAAAGTTAGGTCAGGGCACTGAACCTAGTGTCCTTAACATATATGGCACCCTAAGAATCAAAACTTATTTTCACTCTTGTTTTTATGTTTGAACATTCTGATTGACTGACTGGGAACAATGATATCCTAATGATTTTAATTATTTCACTACCAGCTCTGTATTGACTTTCTGTTCTTATCCTCTGTCTCAACTCAATTGTGCTTTTTCTCTTAGCCATGTCGTAACATTCTATGTTTTTTTCACTCTAGTTTTAAACCTATTTTAATTTTCTAAATATAAACGTTGATTCTTAGGGTGCCATATATGTTAAGGACACTAGGTTCAGGGCCCTGACCTAACTTAAGGCTAAGATTTATTTTCGGCTGATGATGCTTACGACTGTTAAGCGAAACATGTCCCATCCTACAACGCCTGTTGTAATGTTTATTTCCTAAATATAAGGAAAGCTAAGTATTGGAAAGTTGGTGTTAACTATTATTCTTGCCTCACATTGTTGTAAACAGCCCATGGAGTGAAATTGAAGTTCACAGTTCATAGTGAATTTGAACACTGCACTCAAATTTTGAATTAAAGTTAAGTAGGAAGCTATCAACTTATATTAAAACTATAAATGCAATCACAGATCAAGAAGACAATCTCTATGTCAGCAGAGGACTGAACAATGCCCAAATTCTAGTTGAGTTATAACACCACATCTATCTGCATCCATACCAACATCTAACATAGCTAATACAAGTTAATGTTCATGGCAGAACACCTTCGAATACTTCATCGTGACACTCCACTCTTAAACACATCTCTAATTCAGATAGAATTTCTGCATTCCATCAGCAAAAGGGACGGTAAAGAAGCCACACTCGTGCACGTCACAAGTGTTGCAAACTGAATGCTGATACTTTTATACAATTAATGTGAAATACAACAAGGGGGCATGTAACACCGGAGCAACCATTCCTTAACACTGGAATAGACTATTCTGGAACAATGCTAATAAAAAATGTAGTGAAGTCAGGCAAGACCACACTGCCTAGCTACCAAGGCTGTCTACATAGATATGATACTTGATCTGACCACAACTACATTTCTCACTGCTCTTCGTCGACTTCATTCTCATGGACGTCAACCCCTGAACATTTACAGTGATAACGGCAAGAACTTCTTCAGAGCAGCTAGAGAAATAAAAAGCAATTCTGCAAGACATTCCTCAGAGAAAAGAATACTTCACTGAAACTGCAGGCATGGGACTGACTTGGAATTTCATCCCTCCTGCAGAATCACACTCTGGTGTAATCTGGGAAACAGCTGTCAAGAGTCTGATATATCACCTCAGAAGTGTGATGGGTACTTATTGCTTCACCAACAATGAACTGACCACTCTTGCAAAAGATACTTCCTCTCAACATAGTTAACCCTTCCGACAATTCTTATCTATCTACCATATTTTCTTGCATAATTAATACCCTTGCATAATTTACACATCCCAATATTTTTGCTCAACAGTAACAAAAAAATGTATCTTATACCAAATTTGTGTTTGAAGATATTTATGCAGTCAAAAGTATTAGTAGCAATAATGCCCGTTCCAAATGATATGCATTGGAGGTCTTAGGAGCCATCCCATCTGCTATGTCATACCTAATGCAAGATCTTGAAACAACTTGAACAAAATAAAAATTAGGCAAGTAAAGAGTCAACATAAAGTATATTCTCCATAGTACTATCAATCATGCACATAGAAATGAATGGTTAATCTTTGATATCTGATGAGCCACATTCCTACCATTTTCATTACATGACAATGGCTTATCAAATTATGTACATTACCTCAAATGAACAATCCTCTGTTGGCTCTGGCTCTGTTAACTCTGATTTGGCTTCTTTTTTCAGAGTCATATTTTCTGTTACATGTTCAATAGTTTCCTGTGGAAAAGAAGGTATATTAGGTAAGCACGTTACACACTTCTACAAATACAGTCACCAACAAAACAGAATGGTAATTCATTACATGCCAATTTAACAGTTAATTTTAAAATTTCGCTAAAGTTTACAGAAGGTTTGTACCAGGAGACAATTCTTAAAAGCCAAAGGCTGAATTGAGATTGGTGTTACTATCCTTGCTCACACCTAATGTCATTGAAAGGACAAGAATATTATCCAAATATAAACTGAGAGTTTTCTAGGCATACGAGAAGATGGAATTAGAGCTATCTTGTACAGACTTTTGGAACTAAGCAGTCACAGACCTAAACAATAAATCATAAAAGCTGCTTTATATGTCAAATCATATTTTAAAATTTTAGAGGTTGCTTGAAGCACGTAAAAGTGATAGAAGTGTTCTAAATTTGTTGACATATAGTGGGATATATAAATCCTACATACTCAGCATAGAGTTTGTTTACAAACAGATTAAAATACCTTAAAATATCTGAAGCACATTCTCTACTCAGGTTTTGCCAAGCTCAAAAGTGCTACATACTGCCTTGGGAGAGTTCCATTTCAATCAACATACTGTAATTCAATGCTTCAAAATATAAAAATGAAAAAAACAAACATGAAAGAAGAAGGCTGATCAGTCATAATCCAGGGAAGGCTGTGATGTGGGCCACACTCGAAGCAACTACAAATGAAATGTTTTATGACTACAAGGATGTTACGTAGTGTTCTGTGAGAACACCATCAGTGCAGAGCCAGGTACATCTGCTGTTTCAGACCCTCCTTCATGATCTACTAGGATGCGATGAAAGGAAGACCCAATGTAAATTTGGAGAGCTCTCATTTCTTATTATATGAAACTCTTTAAAAGGTACAGGTCTTTTGACATTCATTGTATCATTTAGAATATCTCTGCACATTTATGTAGAAAAAAGTTGCTTCCGATATTGGCACACATTTCTCTCACATAATTTAATATTTTTAAAAGAGGCAGCAGAATGACATGCAGGAATTCAGTATAACTACAGACATGTGCTGGGATAATTCACCTTCATCAAATACCTCCAGACTAAACCCAAGTCACACTTGCCAACATGATATTAGCATGACATCACTCTACACTCTGAGCCAGCAGATGAAGGGGCACTGATTTGATAGCCACACATTCAGAAGACTGCAATGGACTGAGTTTAGAGTAGCAACAGACAAAGCCAGGCAAAATTATGAAAGTAAGGTAGGTTGCGGTAATAAGGCCCAGCAGGTATTAAGGCCCACTGTTTGATTTTCGTATTTGCCACTTCTTTGGTCAGTAGTGAACCTATACGTCTACTTACTCCTCAGTATTTGGTTGCTAGGCCAGTCAAGATGCAGGAAGGTGAGTTGATCTCATTTTTATAACTTTCCTTTGGAAAGGGAAGTAAAAAAAGGGAATGTTAGTGCTAGGATAACATTAAAATAATATATGTATCTACTAGTGCATTAAATAAGTAATGAAATGGTGTATATTTTAATGAATTTGGTTAAGAACACAAGATGGTGCAATCGAAAAACCCTCAAGGTCACGATGCAGGAAATAAGGCCCACGCTTTGCAACATGTGGGCCTTATTTCCTGCTGCTGCTACAAAAGATTTAGTTTCAATTTAATACAAAAATATGCTAACCCAACGTTATTTTAGGTCGTAAAGTTTCACAAATATACTAAATAGACTAAAATTATTTTTAATAAGCGAAACATTTTTTATTTTTTATCCAATGTACACCTTGGTATTGATCTGAATTTGAAGTCGAAGACATGTTCTTACACATGATTTTTGGATTAAAGACTACCGCAGTGATCTCAGGATAGCATGCTAGCTCCTTGGCCTGGATTTGATTCCCAGTATTGGCACGTAAATTTATAAAAGCCAGGAGGCCAGGAGATCTGGAATGGCGTTATCCCAGGGTCGTGAGAACAATTGTAAGTAGCGGCACATCGGTCAAAAAACCAAGGGAAGCGTTATGCTGACCACATGACCTCTCCACCTGTAGGCTTCAAGCCGAGCAGCAGTTCCTTTGGAAGCTTTCAGTTTTGTATTAAAAGCAACCCCAGATATAAGCTGGTTTTGTGCTGCATGCCAGGAAGAATGCATGGTGGACATGCGAGCTTGCAAAACTTGCCGAGTTTGGGTGCATGAAATGTGTGTCGGACTGACTATAAACGACAAGGAAGATTATTTTTGTCCTGACTGCTCATAAGTTTTTGTGTTTTCAGACTTCGTTTTCAAAATATCAAAGACTCTTATTTCATACAGAATTAAATGTTATCTTAAAGTAAATTAACTTAGTTTTTTTAAATAAGGGAAAGGAAAAGTTAAAAATGACTGGCTGAAAATTGTTTTTTTAATGTTTGTGTGATTTAAATTTCTAGAATTTTATATTTAGTGGTTATGATTAATTTTTTAAAGCACATTAGCTTGGTTTTTCGAAGTAAGATGAGAGGAAATTATGCTTCCTGTAACTTTTAAAGAAGAAAATTCAGGTCTCCTCTACTTAGCATGGTGAAATGTTTCATATTATATTTTCAATTTTAAAATTTCAACATAAATATTTTTGAATGAATGAACATGTCTTTTAACACTTCTTATCTACAAAACATGCCATTTCCTCTTCCAATTTGACCTCGTAATTGCCCATAGAGATGAGGTTAAGGTACTCTTCCACTGCGGGCCTTATTACATGTTAGAGCAGGAAATAAGGCCCAATTACATTAATTATATAATTGTACTGTGTGGGAAACATGGATACATTTACAATTATTTGTTTATGATATCTGGTGAAAAGATACGTCAAGGAACATTTTTTATTTGAAACAAATTCTTGTATCTCTGTTACTTTAAGAGCAAACGGCAATCTATCTGTAAGTGGGCCTTATTTGCCTCACCTACCTTATATCAATTCTCCAAAATCTTTGACTGCATCTCTGCCTTCAAAACAGTGTTTGCTTTAGACATGATATACTGTGACAGTATTTTACTTTGTGCTCACCCAACATTAGTAACATTGTATAGAAGTTTAAATGATGAAAATCTTACCTGGAATGTCTTTCGGAAGAAAAATAGGTTCACTATGATACCCAGGGACTTACCAGCTATAACCTAATTAAATCTAGTACCCACCATCGTCCATCAGTTCAGCAGCTAGTAGCATTGCAATTCGCTGTCATGAAAGGAAATGATATCAATCCCACAAAGATACCTTTAGCAAACTATTGCAGAATAAAGATAACACACAACCTTCTGAAAGCCATATAAAGAACCAAGAACAGTAGCGAAAAACAATGACAGTCAATCAATGCATACTTAGTACATGAAAAGCACCGAAGCCTCGATCTTGAGACACTGCCTATCATGACTTTGTCACTAGCTGGACCTAACAAAGGCCCCTTCACAATCAAACACAAAATATTCATTCAGCTTTTTACCACTATCAAACATAATATGCACTGCTGTGAAAATGAAAACCTGCAACCTGTTTTCCAGTCAGTAACAAGTTCAGGGATGGAATGAAGGAAGCCCCCATCTTGTGGCGAGAACAGGAATTGTGTCCACTGCAGAAGCTTGCCGCACTCCTCTGGGGCAATGATTAATGAATTACAGATGAAATGACATTGGAAAGTGCTGCTGGAATGAAAGATGATAGAAAAAACAGGAGTACCCAGAGATGAACCTGTCCCTCCTCTGCTTTGTCCAGCACAAATCTCACATGGAGTGCCTGGTATTTGAATCACAGAACTCAGCAGTGAGGGGCCGATGCACTGCCACCTGAGCCACAGAGGCATTTAATGCACTGCTGGTTCACTAGTAAATGCTAGAGGCAAATTGGCTACATTGTGGCCCTAATCTGGGAGCTTACGCCACCAGGACCTCTTTGCTTGCCCATGAACAATGATTATGTCACTAGTCAGACCCAAATATGTACATCAATAATGCTATTTGTAGTTCCTAAGTGTTGGCAGCCTTGTGTAGCACGCTGTCACATATTTCCAGATAAAGAAACGTAACAGAGACATACCAGGCCTAAACACTCATGCTGCAAGTGGTGACAGCTGGTGTTAATATTGAGTAAGCACATAGTAAATTTGGCCCCTGCCAAATTTATTCAGCTACTAAGGGTTAAATGATGATCCCTGTAAAGTTATCTGGAATGAGACTTACAAGTGAAGCATTTCCTGTTCCTTGAAGCCAGGCTGGTTCCTCTTTGATCTTTGTTTCCAGGTCCATTTCACACTGCAAGTGAAATAGTTAAAAGGTACCAGGATTGTTGATTACTTCCAATGACTTTACACTGAAAAACAGGCCAGGAAAATATATTATCATTTTGCTGTAATTATTATCTTAGTTATGATGTATTTGTCAACATGTAATATTACATGATTGTCAATATCATGATCATTGCAAAAAACCTCAAATTTAACATGAATGTTGATATTGTGATCATACCTATAGAGCCACAAGTTCTCTATGACCGACACTACAATCATACCCAAGGACCTCCAGTTTTAAATGACTGTCAATACAGTGATCACTTTCATAGGATATCTAATTTAATATGACTGATGATAGTGATCCTAGCCACCAAACCCCAGTTTTACATGACAGCTAATTATGCAATCATACACTTTTACATAGAAATGAAACCACAGCAAGATGAGTTTTCAATTTAAAAATTAAAGGTAACTAACTGAAATTAAATGGACAATTTCCAGTGCCTAGAGATTTGTTCTATCAAACTTTTCCTTCTTAGGATCAAATTCTCACAAACTGTTCTCTCATCAAGCTGATTTACTATGGGCTGATTGCAGAAATGGTGTTAAGACGATGTCTACGGTTAAACAGTGTCTAAGTATAGCTACCGGATTGCAGAGACATTATTTATCACTTAGACACTGGCCAAAGTCGATGTTCAAGACGCCATGTTTAAGCTCTGCTGAGAGCACTGTTCAACCTCAAAGTAGGAGAGAATCGCAGTTGTTTGTTTGTTTACTATGGAGCATGGAATGTTGAGACGGTTCAGGAGAGAAATATTAGACAGCCTCATGTACATCGCCTACGAGATCGGAGCAATTCTTTTGAAATGTACGGGAAAGCACAATTTAAAACATGAATTTGCTTTTCAAAGGAAACTGTAAGGGTATCGCTGCGCAACGTGAGAGAATTAATCAAGCGCGAAACAAGAGGTAGCCAATTACCTGTCACCCTGCAGCTCCTTCTGTCTTTAAGATTCCTGGCAAACAATGACTTTTATGCTATGAACGGTGATATGGCAAATTACATGTTACAAACTTCATATTTGGTCCGTATTGAAAATGTACATCAATTTATCAAAATTTTATTAGTCAACCTATTCAATACTAATGATATTTGCAAAGTTAGGACTTACATCCTTATTAAACTAAGGTCTAAAGGAACATGTTTCGCCCTTTAAAAGGGCATCACCAGCCTTTTTACACTCATGCTACAGGTAAAATCAGGATCCTGGTTGTCGATATAAGAAAAAGTATATAAAATGAGAATAAAAATTAGAATGAATATTATACAATATATGCAATCATTAGTTCCTAAATGACAATTGACAATTAAAAATCATTTAAAATGTTTGCGAAGAAATAAGAGTTGGTATAGTAATTACATCAGCAATCTTAAAATGATCTTATAAAACTGTACAAACTAGGCCTTGACCAAATAAATAATAAGAAAGTCTATGGCTAAAGTTGCAGTATCAAGGTTCGTGAAATTCGGCTGGAAGCAACCTGATTTTAAATGGAGAGCAAATTAGAATCCAATAGCCACTCAAGACAACATAAAACCTCCCTCGTTGAAAAGTCGAAATGAAACTGTAGTATGGCGCATGTAGATTATAAAGTTGTGTCTAATCGATCCATTAATTTCATATTTTACGAAGTGGGATCGCGGTCTCAATATTTTTTGTTGAAGGAGTTGTGAGAAGTTAACTAATAAGTGCTGCTGTACAGATTTTGTCAGCTCGCATACCGATGGTTAAATGGGACCATTCTTACGTGTTGGCTGTAGTTTTGAATGTGGATTGACTATTGAAGAAATATGGTGCAGAATCTGTAATGAAAAGGAGAATAAAAAGGTAAGAAGTTTAGAGGAAAAACGGTTAAATTAGGGGAATTGATATAAATTCAATTACTTACGTTCTCGGTTTTTGCAGTGTGAACTTGTTGCTTGTATGGTCTCGGAACGAGTGAGGTTTGAATGGCGTGTGTTGTATCTGTGTGGAACTGAGGGAGGGAGGTGTGATGGACGAACGGAAATAGGCGGAGCGTTGAGCTTGCGCGCTATTGGCTGTTGAAGATAGGGAGTTGAGGAAGAGGAGTGTAATGGAGAAGAGGAGGTGGACGGAGGGTTTAACCTACATGCCGTTGGCTGTGGAACATTAGCAAGGGCGGGGACGGAGGGAGTTACTTTTAAGGGGAAGTTGGAATCTTTATTGGAAGTTAGTTTGAGGTTTTTAAGGATTTTATTTAGATTTGGATTTAAAGATTGTAATAAATTGGGTAAAGTCTCATATAGGGGATTTTTTATTTCGACGGGATCATTGAGATTTAGGTCTTTGTTGTAATGTTGATCCAGATATATGTAAATGTTTTCTAATTCGTTCATTAATTTTCCTTTATCTACTATTTCGATGATTGTTAGGTCCTGTTCGATAGTTGTGAAATGATGACCTGTATCTTTCATATGTGAACTCATGGCTGAAATTTTTTTTTTTTTTTTTTTTTTGCTAGTTGCTTTACGTCGCAACGACTCAGATAGGTCTTATGGCGACGATGGGACAGGGAAGGGCTAGGAGTGGGAAGGAAGCGGCCGTGGCCTTAATTAAGGTACAGCCCCAGTATTTGCCTGGTGTGAAAATGGGAAACCACGGAAAACCATTTTCAGGGCTGCCGACAGTGGGGTTCGAACCTACTATCTCCCGAATACTGGATACTGGCCGCACTTAAGTGACTGCAGCTATCGAGCTCGGTGGCTGAAAATTTATTATGTCTATTGGCATTATAATGTTCCTGGTATATAGTAAGGAAGCTCCGGCCTGTTTGCCCTACGTATGATTTTTCACATTGCGTGCATTTGAGCCTGTATATGCCTGAGTTTCAGTAAATACTATTGTTCATGTTGAGTGTATTGTGGTTGAAAAATAGGCTGTGATTGGTGTTTGTCATCTTGAAGGCAATGTTAATGTTTTGTTTTTTCAGAGGGTTTGTTGCTTGGTAAATGCCTGGATTATTGTATGTAAAGGTGGCGAATTCAGATTTTTTAGGTTTTTCAGGGACGAGGTTTGTTGCTAGTTTATATTTACATACATACTATATCATTATAGACTGTTATGCCTTTCAGCGTTCAGTCTGCAAGCCTCTGAGAATTTACTAAACGTCGCCACAATCCTCGACTTGCAACTAGTGTTGTGGCCTCATTTAGTTCTATACCTCTTATCTTTAAATCGTTAGAAACCAAGTCTAACCATCGTCATCTTGGTCTCCCTCTACTTCTCTTACCCTCCATAACAGAGTCCATTATTCTCCTAGGTAACCTATCCTCCTCCATTCGTCTCACATGACCCCACCACCGAAGCCAGTTTATGCGTACAGCTTCATCCATCGAGTTCATTCCTAAATTAGCCTTTATCTCCTCATTCCGAGTACCCTCCTGCCATTGTTCCCACCTGTTTGTACCAGCAATCATTCTTGTTACTTTCATGTCTGTTACTTCTAACTTATGAATAAGATATCCTGAGTCCGCCCAGCTTTCGCTCCCGTAAAGCAAAGTTGGTCTGAAAACAGACCGATGTAAAGATAGTTTCGTCTGGGAGCTGACTTCCTTCTTACAGAATACTGCTGATCGCAACTGTGAACTCACTGCATTAGCTTTACTACACCTTGATTCAATCTCACTTACTATATTACCATCCTGGGAGAACACACAACCTAAATACTTGAAATTATCAACCTGTTCTAGCTTTGTATCACCAATCTGACATTCAATTCTGTTGAATCTCTTACTTACTGACATCAATTTAGTCTTCGAGAGGCTAATTTTCATACCATACTCATTGCACCTATTTTCAAGTTCCAAGATCTTAGACTGCAGGCTTTCGGCACAGTCTGCCATTAAGACCAAGTTGTCAGCATAGGCCAAACTGCTTACTACATTTCCACCTAACTGAATCCCTCCCTGCCTTTTTATACCTTTCAGCAGATGATCTATGTAAACTATGAACAGCAAAGATGAAAGATTACAGCCTTGTCTAACTCCTGTAAGTACCCTGAACCAAGAACTCATTCTACCATCAATTCTCACTGAGGCCCAATTGTCAACATAAATGCCTTTGATTGATTTTAATAATCTACCTTTAATTCCATAATCCCCCAGTATGGCGAACATTTTTTCCCTCGGTACCCTGTCATATGCTTTCTCTAGATCTACGAAACATAAACACAACTGCCTATTCCTCTCGTAGCATTTTTCAATTACCTGGCGCATACTGAAAATCCGATCCTGACAGCCTCTCTGTCGTCTGAAACCACACTGGTTTTCATCCAACTTCCTCTCAACGACTGATCGCACCTTCCCTTCCAAGATACCAGTGAATACTTTGCCTGGTATACTAATTAATGAGATACCTCGATAGTTGTTGCAATCCTTCCTGCTTCCTTGCTTGTAGATAGGTGCAATTACTGCTTTTGTCCAATCTGAAGGTGCCTTACCAACACTCCACGCTAATTTTACTAGTCTATGAAGCCGTTTCATCCCTGCCTTCCCACTATACTTCACCATTTCAGGTCTAATTTCATCTATTCCTGCTGCCTTATGACAATGGAGTTTATTTACTATCCTTTCCACTTCCTCAAGCATAATTTCACCAACATCATTTTCCTCCTCCCCATGAGCTTGGCTGTTTGCAACACCACCATGATGATTTCCTTTTACATTGAGAAGATGTTCAAAATATTCCCTCCACCTCTCCAGTGATTCCCTGGGGTCTATTATGAGTTCACCTGAATTACTCAAAACACTGTTCATTTCCTTTTTCCCTCCCTTCCTAAGATTCTTTATTACTGTCCAGAAAGGTTTCCCTGCTGCTTGACCTAGCCTTTCCAGGTTATTACCAAAATCTTCCCATGACTTCTTTTTGGATTCAACAACTATTTGTTTCGCTCTGTTTCTTTCATCTACATACCAATCCCCGTCTGCCTCGACCCTTGTTTGGAGCCATTTCTGATAAGCCTTCTTTTTACGTTTACAGGCTGCTCTCACTTCATCATTCCACCAAGATGTTCGCCTTTTCCCATCTTTACACGCAGTTGTTCCTAGGCATTCCCTTGCTGTAGGTTGACTAATAAAATTTTGATAATCTTAAATTGATATGGTAAATGTCAATGCAGCAACTGTGTGGTGGAAGGTGGATTGTGTTGTAACTGACATAAAAAGTTTGAGGAGAAGATTTACCAACTTCCCTAGCGAGGATGAGCTACCTATCAGGATTGATTTTGCTGTCCTTTCCAAGTAAATAGGTCTAATCTTCTTTCTGTGGATTGAATGTAATGATCACCTCTGTAATGTGCGAGCTCATAAATGTGTTATCCACTTACAGAGTGGAAAATAATTGTTACTACTTCTAGGGATAACTTTCCTCAATAATAAGTGCCATTGACTGTACTCATGTCAGAATAACTTGTCCTGATCGTGAGAGAGCTGTTATGAACATCAAACGGAAGGGATTCTATTCTCTTAACTGCCAAGTAAGTGCATGTAACACTGATGCAAAACAGCACTTATTTTTCTGTAATTGCTGTTAATTGTACTCATCCTAATGACAATACTCTTACTAAAGCTACACTTCATTATATGGCATGCACAATAGTGGACATAAATACGGTCTAACGAGTTCATATTAATGCTCCTTTACAACATGTAGCAACAAAAACAACAACAACCACTACTACTACTACTACTACTAGTACTACTACTACACTTGAAACCTACTTGGAGTGGTTTTTATTTCACTGCAGGTCATATGTGACACTAAGATGAGAATTAGGTGTATTGTTGCTCGTTGGCCTGGCTCAACTCAAGATAGCAGAATATCCAAGACCACCTGAAAAGAGGAGATGTTAGGGGATATCTTGTCGGAGATTCTGGCTATGCTTGTAAGAAATACTTGTTATAATTGAGCTTATGACCTAGGCAGAAATGTAGTGGAAAGAACTTTTGGGTTCGTGGAAAAGAAGAATTCCCTGTCTTGCACAGGGTCTGTGAAAGAATGTTCGAAAAATCCTGAAAATCATCATGGCGACTGCTGTGTTACATAACCCGGCTGTGTAGCATGGTGAACTTGACCTGTTGATCCAGTAGGAGATGAACTGACAGGAAACTATATCGCCAGCTCATAATTGATAATTACTTCACCTGCTAGAAATCATGCTAAGATAAGATCACATCAAGTGAAATGAAAATATATCATTTATTCATTAATTATTATTTAACATGATTATCAATTAATTGAATTATACCACTCCAGCAAGTCATAAACATTTTTTTCATTTCTTGTTCTATTAAGTAAGTATCTAGCAGTGCCTTCCTTTCTTATAAGTCTAACACACGCAACTTTCTCTTGTGGATTTCTTGCATCATTTTCACTGCCTCATCCTCTTCATCTTCCTCATGTCGCCTCTTCCTGACTTGGCACTGGAAGTACACGAAAACATAGACCATGTTTAGCAGTTATACTGTACTTTTTTCTAAGAAAAACTGAGGTTACATGCAGTAGAGAACAGAAAATAATTCAAATTTCAGACCACAACTTACCTTGGAATCTGAGGTGAAGATCTCTCCCCCAGGAATTTGATCAAGTTCTCATTTCCCACCACCATAACTTCTGCATTAGGACGGTAACCTCTCTCTCCACCTCCCACTTGTTGAGCAGTGACAGATGAGTGTTAAAACTTTCCGCAGGTATTTGTTTTCATACAGAGCAAATAAATAAATCTTTCGTCAAGCAATTTATTTACAATGCATTTCCTACATCAAGAGTAATGCTTATTTAATAGTATCCATTATACGTACGTAAGAGAGCTCTCACTCATCATCATATGGGTTTTTAAGAGGTTCGCATGAAACACCTAACACAACCAGCACATTCTCCTCTAATGGACTTAACAGGCTAGGTGGAGGCCCACCTCCTGCTGTTTATGATTTCTCTATCATCCAAGCTGTTTTTGCATGGAGCTTCAGCCTCTGCCACAGTCCTCTAAAAATACCCCAATACATTTTAGTGCATGCCTATTGAGTCAGTTTTATCCATGATTTTGATTCAACATGATTAGTTTTCCAATATAAAACAGATTAATTCCCACTGGAATAAATAAAACCCGCAAAATTAACTTGAAACTTACCCAATAGAGTCTTGCTGTTCCGTAGGGTGGGGGGGGGGTTCTGAAGAAGACTGCTGTTGAAAGCATCTGTAATCTTCTGCCAGGCTACCTCCTTCTTCTTCTGTATTGTATTGCTGTTGTATGCCTTACATTCCACAACATCATGCAACTTCACATTTTCAGAAAATACTATTTTTTCTTTGCTTGAAAAGTTTTCTGAACGTCTTGCCATTTCCACAACACACAACAGCTGATTACAGATGGCGCCTGCATTGGTGAGTTTTCACTGGTCCCAGCTGGCAAAGAGTACTTTCGAAGACACTCGTATTTAAGATTTGGAGCTGATACGGAAACATAAACAATATCTTGTTAATGTCTTGCTAAACACCAGCTGAACACTGTTTAAGCAACGGAACATCAAACATGACTTAGACGTTGTTTAGCTCATTGTCTAAGGCTTAAAATTAGTCACTGGCTTAAAATTAGTCACTGTTTCTACAATCGGCCCTATCTCTATATCTGAGACATGTTGTATCCACCTGATCTTCAACAACTTCAATAACACGACATTTCAAATGCTTCAATTTTTTTTTTCTCAGCACCAGTTATTACCATGTTTCACTCCCATACATTGCCACACTCTACACTAAATATCTTCAATCTGCTGAATCTAAGGAATAAAAGACTGGAGTTCAGGCAGGATTTAGTAACAATATTTATGGACATTGACATATGACAGTGTACCATGGCAACTAGTCTTGGATGCATTAATAAAAAATGAAGGCAGGCAGAGCAGAACAAATTATCAAAGCTATATATGAAAAGTGAGCAAGTAGTGTGAAAACTACAACAGGATAAACAAACTGGTTCAATGAAGAAACAGGACTTCAACACGGATCTGTATTATCCCTGCTACTCTTCATTAGAGTCATGGGTGAAATCCACAAGAGTATACAACAAAAAATGGGAAGCAATGAGACACAGGGCTTACTCTTTGCAGATAACATTGTAAAATGGAGAGAAGAAGAAATGGAAGTACAAGAATAAGTTACTGTATTAAATCAGGAGATAGAGGTACATGGAATAAAAGTGCAGAGAAGTGTATGATAGTAGTGGTGACGAGAGGTAATTGAGAAGGAAGAGAAAATATTGAAGTAAATGGACGACCATTAGAAGTTGTGGAACGATTCAAGTATTTGTGGAGTATACTTGCAGAAGATGAGAAAATATTATTATTATTATTATTATTATTATTATTATTATTATTATTATTATTATTATTATTATCTACATGAGTTGATATATAGTTGCACCTTCAAATACCTACTGACTGAGCCACGTTCAAACTTGCCAAGTTGGGGTCAGAAGGCGAGCACCTCAACCATCTGATCCACTCAGCCTGGTGATGATGGGAAAATTAACACAGAAATTGGAAATAGACCTGAACAAATTTTACCAATGTGTGAGATTTATAGTGTGGAACTGAAACATCCTAAAGAAATGCAAGATAATTCTGTACGCAATGTGTTACACTCCAATTTTGATATATGCGACAGTACATGGACAGCAACGAAACATGATGAAAGCAGATTCCAAGCATACAAGGTGAAATTCCTTAGAGGAATAACTGGGAAGACATGAAGGGATAAAAGCAGAAAGATAGAAATTAGGGAGAAAATTGAAATTCCTATACTGTAGGACAAGGTAGTGAAAATGGAAGGGGATAGAGCTCCAAAGAGAGTAGAGAGAAAATAATAGGAGAAAGACAACGGGGAATGCCCAGAAAGAAGTGGATGCCATGAAGGAGAGTACAGAGAAGAAGGGAGTAAAAGTAGAAGAAATATTGGAGGAAGGAAGGGGGTGGTGGAGAGAGAGAAAACTGAGAAGGTCCTTGATTCACAACTCAACTCACAGAAAATGAACAAGAAGAATCTGTTCGACAGAAGACAAAAATTTATACAATACTGCTATCAGCTTATTTCATTGAATAATGCTACCAACCTTTCTTTATTTGTCTGTGCATGTCATGTCTAGTGCTTACCACAGCATCCCTTGAAGGGAGTTCCGTGTCAGACAACATCTTTAAATGTTTAGCAGTTTTTATTGTTCCCCTCGTGGTACAAAACTTGTCTGTGTTGAATACCTCGAGTGGTGCCGCACCTAACTCATTTCCTTCAATAGCAGTGTTTGTTGGTCAATGATATTTTACCGTAAAAGTATACAAACTACCATTCTCACTCATGTAATATGGGCTTCGTTCCTGTGGCCAATTGTGTTGATTCTTACTTATTGCCAGGGAACATAATTCTGTGTAAATATGTATCTATTCAGGAAACTATGATCAAATATATTGTATACATTTCAACTTCAGGGACACTTCCTAAAAGTGCCAAGTTTACTCGTTCTGGCCATCAGTGGTTATTCTGTTAATATACTATTGGTTTTACTTGCCCCAGCATTTGCTTAATGAGAAAATGGGAAACCATGGATAAGGATCTTCACGGCTGCCATTGGTGGCATTCGAATCATACAAACTCTCAGCAACTCGCCCCCAACCACGCAGCCAACTTTCTCGGTCCTCAAGAAGTTCTTTAACACGCCGATGGAGGCAGAACTATAGCAAGGGGGAAGCAAGGATTAGTAACACGAGCCATCACTAGGTGGCACACTCGAGTTGACTGTTACAGTAGCAGTGCTGAGAGAGAGAGCACCGAGAGGAATGACAATGCTGCCAACTGTTGGTTTCATATGGTGATACATTTTTTTCTTGCCATGCGGGCAGTATGCACTGCAGCAATAGAAAAGAGCCTCTCGAAGGGAGTGTGTCTCCGAAGGGGCCACTGTTCTCATGACAGAGATTGGTCTGGATGCGCAAAATTACGTTAAAGCTAATAAATGACACTTTTCATCGCCGTAAGCCTCGAGATTAAAGGAGGAATTGAGAAAGTGTACACTTCATAATGTTTTTCTTCTGCAAAGGTTGGTGCAGTGGCGGTTCATGCATGAAGGGCTTTTGGGCGCTGCTCTGCCGCCTTTACTAAAACACGTAACATAGCTTCACTCCGTAGCCGATTATATAAAGAGATGGACGAAGTCCAACTTATGGTACTGTGTTATTCAATGTTATCTTTATTGTTTTGGCTATAAACGTTTCGCTTTTTTATTTTCAAAGACATAGCTAAGGTTGTCTGAACGTGGCATCCGTTCAGCAAGCACGATGTTTTCTCTTTAGTACAGCACAATGTTTTCTCTTTAGACATTAGGTGGTCGGGTGCTGGCAGGAGAGCCCCCAGTAAGTTCCTAGAGTTTAACAAGAGTGAGGGGTGCGGGAGGAGCCTTGGAAAATGATTTGGGCTTGTCAGGGGAAGGAAGAGTGCAAGCGGGGTGTATGCTTAGAGCATTTAATACCTGAAGGGTATATGGTCTGTCCGGCAGAGCCTGTAGCATGTCGCCAACCACTTTACAAAGTACCTAGGCCTTTTCCCACACGTCTTACGTTAACTGTTGTTAGAGGTTAATTCCAAAACTGTTTACAAAACAATGGATTCCATTAGACTGACTATTTAAACAATTCAGTTCTAAAGGTAAGCTAAAATAAAGATTTAAAATCTAATCATACAGTGACGGCACTATTTGTACGTCGGTCACATTGCTTTGAGATTTAAGGAAGCCGAAAGGAACTCGGGCGTGCATTGTTTATTTGTTCTCGTGAATGTCATTGTCGTTTGTGATCAGTGAAACAGTTGAGTGCCATAGTAGCCGTGATTGCAGTAGCTGTTAGCCGGCTAATGTGTGTGTATTTAAATGCCATTGTAGTGTACTGCTGCTGTGCAAGTGTTCAGTAGATAAAACTACGGTACCATAATAGTTTAAATAACATTGTAAATTCTACCTTCAGTTTTAAGTGTCGTGTTAATATCTACATTCGTGTGTTTAGTACTTATCCGCCCATTTGAAAACTAAATGTTACAGTCTTAATTTAGGAAGACAAGGAAGATGAATTCTGTAAATAGTATTTTAAGTAGTGACGGTAATTTAAGTTCTGAACATAGGATAGAATTAAAGAAATTAGGGCCTCCTCGACCGAATTTAAATATTGCACAAGAACAGAACAGTTACAAGAACAAAAATGCATATACTAGGAAATTCAGTCCATCACTTTATAAGCAGGCTGACTGGCTGTGCTGATGTGAGATAAGGAATGCGTTCTTCTGTTACTCTTGTTTAGCAATGAATGTCGATGACGCTCCATGGACATAAATCGGTGTATCAGACATAAAACACCTAGGTGAAAAATGAAAAAGCATAAAATGAGTGAGAAACATAAACGCTGGTATGGAATTTGTTATGCTTGGTAGAATAGATATTCGATGCCAATTAGACAGTGCATACAGACTTAAAATTAAACAATCAAATGAACAGGTTTAGAAGAATCGATACATTCTTAGTAAATTAATTGACGCTATTAAGTTCTGTGGGAAGTTTGAACTAGTGCTCTGGGGCCACCATGAGACATACACGTCTGATAACCCAGGCATTTTTTGAGGTTTAGTCAATTTAATGTCAGAGCTAGACAGCACACTGAAAGAACATATCGAAAGAGCAAATAACAGAGTATTTGTTGGGTTATCTAATACCATGAAGAACGAGTTTCTGAATTCAATACATGCCGTGTGCCATCAAATGATTTCGGAAGAAATCTCTCAAACAAATCTTGTGGCAATTCAAGTTGATGAAACCATCGATTGTTCCAGCTTATCTCAACTCGTTTATGTTGTACGGTATGAGCTGGCTAGCAAAATAAATGAAAGATTCATAAGTTTTGTGTTGCCTGATAATCACTCAGCAGAAGGCATTACCTCTGCAGTATTCCAGGAGTTGGAAAAAATTAAGCTGGACCAAACTCCGGACAAAGTCATTGCGCAGTACGACGGCCATTCAGTAATGAGTGGAAGACAGATGGCGTTCATACAAGGGTCAAGGTCGTTTACAAAAACGCTCATTTTGTGCACTGCTACATACATCAATTAAATTTAATTGTTGAGCAATGTGCTACTCAGAATAAGCAGGTCAGGATCTTTTTTAGTAATTTAGAAAAGTTTTCATCTTTATTTTCAAAATCTGCAAAACGAACTGCTGTTTTGGACAAAGTGGTATAAAGGCACATCGCAAGAAATGCCCCCACAAGGTGAAACTTCAAGGCACGATGTGTAAGTATGGTTTTTATGTACAGAAATGTAATATCTGAGTGTCTCGAGAAGATCGCCGATAACAATAATGACTATTCGACAGTGAGAAAAGCCGTAGGCCTAAGGAATCTACTGAGGGATCCCAATTTTCTATTCCGGCTAGAGCTATTCTATAAAGTTATGCCTCACTGCGACTTTCTATTCAACGAACTTCAGCACCACGAAATTGATAGTATAGAAGCTCAAAAAAGTATATCCGATTTCAAGTTATCGGTGCAACGAGTCAGAAACTCTCTCGATTACGATCATCACTGGCTTAATGGCACAGACACCACCGATGGAAATACAGCAGGCTCAAGTCAGAAACGCTCACCATTTAAAGATAATAGAAAGATTGCAGCGAGAGAGGTGTGCAGTGTTATTTTATCCGGCATAAAGGACCGATTTTTTGTTCAGTGACCATCTGTCTGTTGCCAAACTCTTCCAGCCTAGTTTATTTCCGAGGTATAGGATACTGTTCCCGCAAACTGAATTTGAAATTGCTGCCAGATTATTTCATATTAACCAAATTGAACTCAGGCATGAACTCCCAGTTTTATACGGCAGAAGTGATTTTGCTAACGTTTCAGGTGCCCTAACTCTTCTGACATGCATTTGTGATAACAACCTGGAAGTACTTCTTCCCGAGTCAATTATGTTATTACAAATTATTTGTACAATTCCGATGACGTCAGAAAATGAAAGGTGCTTCTCTACGCTGAAAAGGATTAAGTCGTTCACTAGGAATACCAAGGAGGAAGACCGACTTAACGCGCTTGCTATGTGCTCCATCGAGAAACAGCTGTTGGCAGTTCCTACCTTCAACAAACGTGTCATCAACCACTTCGCAGAGCAGAAGGAGAGGAGAATGGATTTTGTATACAAGCAAGCCAGCTAAGGAATCGTTACCTACTTTCTTGTATTATTTTCATGTGTATCTTCATCCCGTCATTACCATCATCATCATCATCATCATCAAAGTACGAACTTTATACTTATAATAACAATTGACTGACATTTCATAATCTAATAGAATTGTCTTTCGGATTCAGTTGTTAAGTTTTCTTGTTAGTGGTGTTCGCTCTGCTGTCTTCACACTTCACTTCCCTACATGTGTTGTAATATATTAGCCTATGTTTTTTTGAACCTCAACCTGAAAAGTATATCGAGTCATGAATTTAGTGGTTTTGTGAACATAAGTATATGTTTATTGTCGATGGTATGCTTTGGGATTTGCGGTGCTTTAAGTTTCTACTTTTTCCACTTCACGATATTATCTTATTTTCGCTACGTGATCGTTCTGCCTCGGAAGAAGATACCTACAGTATTTAGCCAGTGTCATCATATTATTATTATTATCATCATCATCATCATTATTATTATTATATCGTGGTGCTGGCCAGTGAAAACTGGGCCATTGGAGGGGGGGAGGGGGGGGGAGATGATGGCACTGCCCTGCCAGAGTAAAATGTCACGAACCGCCACTGGGTTGGTGACATATCTCAGCCTCATCCTAGGTGTCCTTGATGTCATCCTTTTTCATACGTGAACTAATCACCATTATAAGCACGGGAGTATGGCGTCCAAAGCAGTATTTTTGGTTATAAAAGTAAATGTACTTCTAGGGGAGGGTAGGTTGGTTCCTGGCAAGCATTATTGAACACATCTCTCTTCCACTATCATTTTTCAGGTGAGAATAGAAGCATTTAAAGTAACATTTTATTCAATAATCCTTGCGTACCCCTTTCTATATTTCAACCCCGATAAATATCAGGAAATATCTTACGAAAGAGAAGCAGGCTACTGTTAAGATAAAACATGAGGAATAAATACTGGCTTTAGCTGTTGTGGGATAATGTTATGATACAGAAGAATCTCCATACCAACACTGATATGCCAAGAATTCAACACATTGAAATAATCTTGCAGATATCCTAAACGGAACAACTCGCATGATTCCGAGCCCTACTACCACCTTTTGCAGCCTACAGCGTAAAAAAAAAAAAAACATCAACATTCACAGCGTAACTCGTAGATCGCACACAGAGGTAAATAACACATCAACACAATAATTACAATTACACACTAAATCTTATAATTTCTTTCTAAAATCATCATCCTTAATTCTTCAGGTGCGTAGCACTTCAGGAAAATTATCCATACCATTAAATTCAGATATCCGATTCAGTTAATCTGAAATACATACAGGTACACTGTTACAACACAAGAGGGAAAGACTTGCCGGGATTTGTAACGCAAAAACTAGGATTTTTCAATATGGAAGCTAGCAGATCATTAGCATCATCATCGTACAGTTCCAATTTCCCGGGTACTATTAATGATGAGCCTCTTCCACTTCTTCCAGTCCATATACAACTACAGGTAGCCTATAAATCATTAATGCTTAAGTAAAAATAGCATTTAAAAAAAGAAAAAATAGAGGTAGCTCGAAACATATAGAAATCTGAAACTGAGAAAGATTAGTATTTTACTTCTTACATTAATTCTCAATTGAGATCTTTAAGTTCGGGAAAAGTAAACGATTGAGACTTCAACATTACCGACAATAGGTTAGAGCTTGTGGAGACAGCGTAAAATGATGGAAATCACAATTCCTCAATCAAGAAAATATTAGAGAAGTAACACAAATAGCGGAATAAGCTGTACGGCACTACCGGCTAATACGCATCTTACAAAACAACATACCTGTCACTTCGAAACAAAACCAGATATTACGATGTAGTTTAATAGTAGTAAGCTATAACTTCATATCACTTAAGGGACACTGGGACTGAAATTCTGGCAAAATATATGAAAAATATTGTTTTTCAGTTTTTTCCATATTAATACACTCCTGAACCCTGCGGATCAAATAGCAGTGTTTTTATCCGAATTCCACCATTTTTAAAGCTCTAGCATAGCTTTTAAATGCCTGGTGTGCAGTCCTTTAAAAGCCCACTTTCTTTTGACTCACGATCAGCGCACATTAGTGGTGTATTCAAGAAGATTTCTTTATTTCTTCTTCTTCTTCTTGGTTAGTTTTTGGAATTTCTTTATTTCATTTCATAGGAATAATTCAAAAAGGCCTCATACATTTGTCAGACTGCATTGTGCTGCTTTCTAGTGGAGGAATATGTCAACCATGTAGCAAAGAGAATGGGAACAGGCTTGCGACAGGTGGTACAGACTTGGAAGCTGAAAGGTGTACAACTTGGTGGTCTTACTAATGCCAAGATAACAATACTTACAAATTGTTATAGGAATGCAATAGTACAAAACATAACTAATATTGCAGATATGAAGAAAGCAATGTATGCCACTCTATGCCACTACATGTCAACTGATAGTAAGCCCAGCACAGGAAGTGCCCTAAAGGTTCTGAGTCTTGGTGCTTTTACAGTCAAGTATCACAGCGGGTAAAACCCCACAGAGCCAAGACAAAATGGCTGTAAAGCATTCAGAACCGTTAGTTGTAAAGACTATGCCTGTTTATGAAAGGCTGACATCAGATGAGCTACTATCCAGATGCATCCGGGGTGCTACTCAAAATCAGAATGAGCCTCTGCATTCTGTTATCTAGAGGAAGTGCCCAAAATAGATTTGTATTTCATGGAGGAGACTTAAAATTGCTGTTCGTAATGATGTAGCAGAATTCAACATGGGATTTAGTGAAACAAGAGAGTTGAAATCAGGAACAACACTAACTTTAGTATCTCATGTCACAGCACAGGCGCTTAAAAACATGTGACAGTCGCAGGAACTATGGAAGTCTGCGGTCACCAATGGAGAAGCGAAAGGCATATCGACGGAAGGTGAAATTGACCAAAATGAAGGACGGTGCAAAACAGAAGAAGGAGGATGTCACCTATGCTGCAGGACAGTTCTAATGTCTTTGGTAACCTGAAACCTTGTAAATTGTCCATTATTTCAGAAAATTGCTTTTTTTCTGATTCACTTTTTCAGGCATTCAAAATGTTACACGCACCATAAATCTCATGATATTGCTTTCAAAATGCGCATGTATTATCTTCAGTGCAATGTCTATAAACCTGCGGATCGATTTTAGGATTGCACATTTGGTCTGGCTGCAAAAACATTTCAAACTTAAAAAATTGAAGAATTTTGTAGAATAAAACTTGGATATGAAAATAATTTATTTCTTCATACTCATTAATACAATCCAAAAACGAATCCGTAGGTTCCTTTCAATTGTTTTAGTGCAACAGAATATTACCTAAAAGTTACACTATCTTGATTGGTTTATTGCGGCAGACCTTTAAAAATCTTGAATAATTTGCACATATAAATGTACAAAATAATTAATATCTCAAGAACTAATCAACTTGCAGTGCTCAAATTTCCCACAGTGGTTTATATTATGACTATTCATAAGCATATAAAATTTCAAAGCTGTACCTCCGTTTATATAGAATTTGGAAATTTCAGTCCCAGTGTCCCTTAAAACAAACGCTTGAAGAAGAAATATGATTTCTGTCAGCTAGTAGAACAGGCCGGATCTAGAAACTGACAACTCCAGAGTAAACGGACACTTCTTGTTCTTGATCGTTATTGGACTCTGCATAAATAACCTCCGTCCACCCACAGAACCCATTTTATTTTTTATTTTAAATTTTTTATCCACGATCAATACCTTACTTATCCATACAGAGGTAGTAAAACATACAGTGTGAATCCCACATAAGGTAAATTTGTGTGTGGGCTTCAAAAATACAATAGCTAGATTATAGCATAGAGGTGGGGACGGAGCGAGTAATACCGATGAGTAATCCGGTTGTAGCGGTAGAGCGCACCACCGATCCCCTCCGCTTACAACTGCGAGTACTCGCGGAGGACCTAAGCAAAGTGTAGCGCACAACACACGTCGAAAGTACCTGTATTCAATCTGTGTGTTTCGAATGTACGTATATATTTCCTACGCTTGTTATGTTTTGTAGATAATGTAAAGTTTGTTAGATTATATTGGTGGTGTTAGTGTGATATTTAAACATATTCGTAGATAGTAGTTATATTTTTAGAACATTTAAAGGAATTTAAATAAATTTTTACAGAACGTTGTTCCACAAATGCCACGAAAACCGTCGGATGCCTGGCAGTTTTTTGACATCACTGATAATAGGAAACACGCAAAATGCAAATTTTGTGGCCGCACATACGCGACGGGTGGTGGCACATCAAATATAATATAATATAATATAATATAATATAATATAATATAATATAATATAATATAATATAATATAATATAATATAATATAATATAATATAATATAATAACTGTATTTATAGAAGCATTCTACTGATAGCTGTTTGGCATTGGGACGTGTAGTAGTATGTTGTCAGATATGTTTTGTAATCACATTTGCAAAGAAGGACATTCCAGTCAACGTTCATTTACGTAATTACTTTTGTCATTCTGTAGATGAAATTATGTCAGTGTTTTTCGTTATATTCTGATAAGATTCTTTATATTCAGGTTATCCTTCTCATTAACAGTGTACCGTATCACATGAACTTACGAAATAATTGTTAACACATTACTTTTCTGTTAACTTCCAATCCCCTTGTATACAAAACCTTTCGGTAGGTATGCGCCATACTTTGTTTCACTATTCGAATGAGTTAACTAAACGAGTTACTGACATTTATTCCACATACTACCTCCTACTCCCTAGCAGTTACGTATATAACAATTATAGTGAATATATATGCAGTTATTTACAGTTGTTACGTTGTGAGAGAAGGGTATTAATAGGGGGATGCAATACCTTCGCAGTGCCATACCTATAACGTGTTTAAACGTCCCGCGTGAGGACATTCACTCGGTAGTTCACTCGGTACTACCGGGTGATGACGTCACAACAACCGCTCCGCTCCGTCCCCAGCAGTATTATAGCATAATGGCCACATCAATGCATCTGTTTAAGGCATAGCCCTAGTGTAGGCACTCCACTCACTCCGCTTGCTGTACACGGAAGCTCCGCGGCCGGTGATGCTCTTATTTTTAGTTCACAGGATTGCCGATAGAAGCGTCCTGTACGATCTGTCAGCGATCTCTAACAATTTTTTCTATTAAACACACAGCTCATCCTTAATAAATTTATATTGTTTACAAAATTCTACTTATAATATCTCCTGTACTATGTACAAATATAGTCAACTGATATACAGTATGTGGAATTACTTCAAATGATACTGTACAACTGGTATAAGATTAAAATTTACATTGCATTTATTTACATTTTTTTTCTCTACCCATTCTGGAACCTAAGTAGCATAACAACCTGCTGCGTCTTAACGAAAGCCCCTTTTGCCACCACTTTCCAGAGTTCCTGAAGGGCCTTCACAGCTACCGTAGCGGTCCCAGGGCCCTCGAAGTCCCCACTGTACTTCACCCCTACAGGCAGTCCCCTACTTTGGCTGTCGAAACTCCTTAGACCAGGGGATGGAATTAATTTATTCAGACACATTTTTTATTTACATTAACCTGCACTGGTCAACTTGCCCTCTAACATTTCATTTATTTTCTTTGTTGCTGTTTATTCTCTTCTTGAATATCTGTACAGATTTTGGAAAAGGATCAAACACTACCTCTGGTAAACTGTTCCACTCCTTCACACCCTTCCCAATGAATGAAAATTTACCCCAATCGCTTCTGCTAAAATTCCTTCTAATTTTATATTTGTGGTCAGTCCTGCTGATATAATTATATTCCAACTGAAGCCTCTCACGGATATCTCCCCATGCTGCTTCTCCTGTATAGGCTCTATATAAACCTGTAAGTCTAGTTTTCTCCCTTCTCTTACTTAAAGTTTCCCACCCTAGTTCTTTAACATTTCTGATACACTACTCTTTCTCCTGAAATCCCCTGTTACAAATCTTGCTGCTTTCCTCTGCACACTACCTATTTCTTTTATTAGGTATTCGTGGTGAGGTTCCCAAACACTGTTTGCATATTCCAATAATGGACGAACCATACTTAAGTAACATTTCTCTTTTAATTCTTTGTTGCATCCTTTAAGTATCCTCATTATGACATGTAAAGATCTGTATGCTTTCCCAACAATGTCATCCACATGACCCTTCCAGTGCAAATTACTTTCAAATCTCACACCTAAGTATTTGCACTTGCCATCTTTTAGGATAACTACCCCATCCAAAGTATATTCAAATTCAGTTTTAAAACTCCTGTTTGTAAATGTTGTAACAGTTGATTTGCCTCCATTAACCTTCATATCATTTTCTTCAACCCATCCTTGGATACTGTCAAGGTCCCTTTGTAATTCTGAACAATCCTCAATGGTATTTATTTCCCTATAAACACTTATCGGTATGTCATCTGCATATAATCTTATTTTTGATGTTACATTATTCCCTAAATCATATACGTATATTAAGAAAAGTAACAGACCTATTATACTACCCTGTGCAATTCCCTTCCAAACTTTCTCTTCCTGCGATACGTTATTTCCTACTTTGACTTTCTGAACCCTTGAATTTAGAAATGTTTTTACCCAAAATATAACCCTTACGTCCAATCCTATTTCCTCCAATTTCTTGAATAATTTACCATGTTCCACTCTATCAAAGGCTTTGGAAAGATCTATGGCTATGTAATCTAACTGGCCTACTGAACCCAACTGATCTGATATGTCCTGCTGAAATCCCACCAGTTGTGCCTCACAAGAAAATTTCTTTCTAAATCCATACTGGCTCCTCATGAAACAATTTTTATCATCACATATCCCTCTGATGTACGTTGATATCAAACTCTCAAGTATTTTACAAGCATTTGCCTGGTGTGAAAATAGGAAACCACGCAAAACCATCTTCCCCACTGTCGGTAGCCCTGAAGATGGTTTTCCATGGTTTCCCATTTTCACACCAGGCAAATGCTGGGGCTGTACCTTAATTAAGGCCACGGCCGCTTCCTTCCGCTCCCAGCCCTTCCCTCTCCCATCCTCGCCATAAGATCTATCTGTGTCGGTGCGATGTAAAGCAACTAGCAAAAAAAAGTATTTTACAAACTATGCTGGTCAGGCTGATTGGTCTGTAGTTTTTTGGTTTCCTTTTATCACCCATTCCTTTATAAATTGGTACCTATTATTATAGATTCCTTCCATTCCTTTGGTATTACACTATTATTTATGACATAGTCAAAGAGAAATTTTAAATAAGGCTCTATGTACCACCCCATTATCTTTAAGACCTCCCCAGTAATTTGATCACTTCCTGCTGCTTTTCCTTGCTAAAGCAGTTGGATTTCTCTGAAAATATCTTCATTTGTGAATGAGAAGCTTCTTGTTTCCCTCTGTGTCTCTCCCTCTGTATCTTCTGTTTCGGTTTCCAACTCGTGACAATAATCTACTGAATCTCTGAATTCCCTACTAAAGAGGTTTTTTCTCAGTATCTGTTAAATAGTGTTCACCCCCTTCTCGCACCAGTGTAGGAATTTGTTTTCCTATTCCTTTTTGATTCCTGATATATGAAAACAGCTTTTTCCATTTCCCTTTTTGGTCATTACGGTCTTGAAGAATGCCATTCATATAATTCTCTTTTGCTTCCTTTTTCACTCTATTCAGTTCCCTCATTAGCTGTTTTCTACTTTCTCTACTCTCCCTACCCTCTTTGATTTTCCTGTTTACTATTCTACATTTTCTTTTTAATTTTCTTATTTCCCTTGTACAATAAACAGGGTCTGAGGTCATTTTACCCTTCTTAACAGGTACAAATCTCTTCTCTCCTTCCTAAATAATTCCTTTGAATTTAGTCCAAAGTGTATCCACATTACTCCCTTCACTTATCCAACAACTGAATTGTGATTTAAGATAAGTCCCAAATTCATCAACTTTAGTTTTTCTGTACTATTTCTTGTCGTGTGTGATCCTCTTATTAAGCCTTTTTGGTACCAGTCCTACATCCATTATTACAGCCTTATGGTCACCTATTCCTTCAATTACCTCAGTTTTATCAACAATTTCTCATGGTTTAACCAAGAATACATCTAGTAAGTTATTGAGATGAATCAGTTCTTGTACTACTTGTGTAAATCCCCCCTCCCAAATTAACTTATTAAATTAAATTAAAGGCCTTACGGAATAAACTATTCAACTAGGGAAAGGACATAACAATTAAAGTCGGGGCTAGATGACTGTCTAGATAGTAAAACATTTACGTAGGATCACAATGCCAGTGTGATTCATCACTGCATTTAACTACCAAACAGACAAGACCGAAACACATACAAAGGATGGTGTCAGTCATCTTAATTAAATTATAGTGTGAGTTTACTTTCCTGAAGGAAACTCTGCAAGTTGAACTGTAGGGCAATATAATAGGCAAAAGACAATCAATCAATCAATCAATCAATCAATCAATCAATCAATCAATCAATCAATCAATCAATCAATCAATCAATCAATCAACCAATCAATCAATCAATCAATAATGATCTGCATTTAAGACAGTCGTACAGGTGGCAGATTCCCTATCTGTTGTTTCCCTAGCCGGTTCTTAAATGATTTCAAAAGTATTGGATATTTATTGAACATCTCCCTTGGTAAGTTATTCCGATCCCAAACTTCCCTTCCTATAAACGAATATTTGCCCCAATTGGTCCTCTTGAATTCCATCTTTATCTTCATATTGTGATCTATCCTACTTTTAAAGACACAACCCAAACTTATTCGTCTACTAATGTCATTCCACGCTATCTCTCCATTGACAGCTCGGAACATACCACTTATCACATGTAACATACCACTTAGTCAATCAGCTTATCTTCTTTCTCCCAAGTCTTCCCAGCCCAAACTTTGCAACATTTTTGTAATGCTGCTCTTTTGTTGGAAATCACCCAGAACAAATTGAGCTGCCCTTCTTTGGATTTTTTCCAGTTCTTGAATCAAGTAATACTGGTGAGGGTCCCAAAACACTGGAAAAATACTCTAATTGGGATCTTACCAGAGACTTATATGCCCTCTCCTTTACATCCTTACTACAACCCCTAAACACCCTCATAACCATGTGCACAGATCTGTACTCTCCATTTACAATCTCATTTATGTGATTACCCCAATGAAGATCTTTCCTTATGTTGACACCTAGGTACTTACAGTGATCCCCATAAAGAACTTTCACCACATCAACACAGTGATTAAAACTGAGAGGACTTTTCCTATTTGTGAAATTTACGTGACTTTTAAGCCTTGTTTATCATTATACCATTGCCTGTTGATCATCTCACAATATTTTCGATGTCATCTTGCAGTTTCTCACAATCTTGTAACATTTATTACCATACTATATTCAGAATAACATCATCTGCAGAAAGCCATATCTCTCTGATTCCACTTCTTTACTCATATCATTTATATATCATATATAAGAAGACATAAACGTCCAGTAATACTGCCTTGAGGAATTACCCTCTTAATTATTACAGGGTCAGATAAAGCTTCCCCTACTCTAATTCTCTGCAATCTATTATCTTGAAATATAGCAACCCATTCAGTCATTCTTTTGTCTAGTCCAACTGCACTTATTTTGCCAGTAGACTTCCATGATCCACCCTATCAAATGCATTATACTGGTCAATCGCAATACAGTCCATTTGACCTTACTGACCTGTAATTTTCAGGTTTATGTCTTCTCCCCTTCCTTCACACACAGGGGCTACTATAGCAACTCTCCATTCATTTGGAATAGCTCCTACATGCAAACAATAATCAAATAAGTACTTACTAGCTTTAGTATATCCCCTGAAACCTTAACAAATCTAGCTGCTTTTCTAGTCTTCAAATTTTGTATTTACTGTAAATGTCATTCTTATCATTTGTAAATTTGAATACTTCTTTAGCATTGGTCACCTCTTCTATCTGGACATTATCCCTGCAACCAACAATCTTAACATACTGCTGAATGAATATTTCTGCCTTAAAATTCCTCACATATACACTCCCCTTGTTCACTAATAATTCCTTGAATGTCCTTCTTGGAACCTGTTTCTGCCTTGAAGTACCTCTACATTCCCTTCCATTTTTCACTAAGTTATAATTTGTATGACTGCCAATAATGCTTGCCATCATGTTATCCTTAGCTACTTCTTTGCTAGATTCACTTTCCTAGTAAGGTCCTTCAATTTCTCCTTACTCCTTTCTAACAATAATTCTTTCCAATCTGCACCTCCTTCTTAGTCTCTTTATTTCTAAAGTGGGTCTTTATCATTCTTTACTACTTTGAAAGGTACAAACCCGTTTTCACATTCCTCAACAATTGTTTAAAACCCAACCCAGTGTCTGTTTACATTTTTTTTACCATTTTCCTCCAAACTTTCTTGCTTTTTTTAAACTCCCTCATGCCTGCTATATCAGCTATATCAGCCATATGGTGATGCCTTATAGTCGTACTTTTAAAACCTTCAATTCTATCACATTTATTTTAACTACGACAAAAAATGCTTCATGATCACTAATACCATCTATTACTTCCCTATAGAGCTCATCTGGTTTTACCAGCACCAGGTCCAGGATAGTCTTCCCTCTAGTTGGTTCCATCACTGAATCAGCTGTCCATTATAATATTTAAATCAACTTGCACACTATTCCTTTCTACTAAGAAACCAACCCATGACCCACCTTTTCCAGCTTCCTGTTTAGGCCTATTACACTAAATGCAGAAAAAAGTTCATAAATTACTGTAATTAAATTTCACCAAAATGATAATGGAAATGATATTCACTAGATGCCATGATGTATATAATCTAGCTATTGTATTTTTGAAGCCCACACACAAGTTTACCTTATGTGGGATTCACACTGTATCTTATACTACCTCTGTATGTATATGTAAGATACTGATTGTGAATAAAAATGTTTAAATGTAATGAAATGTATTGAATTAATTCTATTCCTTTCTTTACAATACTTCTACAGTTCAACACTAACATTTTCATGTCATCCGTACTTGTCTTCCAGATCACTGTACCCTTACCACCGCTCCCTTGGCCACCCCATTTCCCTGAATGTACCTCCCTATAACCCTTCCAAACAAATTTCCTAACTTATACATACCACTGCGATTTAAATGAGGACCATCTGAGTGCAGATCCCTATCTTCTACCCATCCATTAGG
Organism: Anabrus simplex; assembly: GCF_040414725.1. Taxonomy (NCBI): domain Eukaryota; kingdom Metazoa; phylum Arthropoda; class Insecta; order Orthoptera; family Tettigoniidae; genus Anabrus; species Anabrus simplex. The sequence continues at coordinate 435,481,583 of NC_090269.1, forward strand.
ATCCAGAAATCTCACTCCCAGTTTCCCACATACCAACTGTATACACTCCTTTAAATCCCCAATCACCCTCCAGTCAGTATCCCTCCTACACTGTACTCCACTGATAAGAATCTCAGCTTCCTTAAATTTCACCCATGCTGCATTTACCAGATCCCACACATCCCCAACTATGTTGGTACTAATACCAGCTTACCTTACGTTGTTAGTGCCAATGTGAAAAACTACAACCTTCTCCTTCCCCTCCTCCTTCTCTTCTTCGTTCTTCAACATCTGCCTCAATCTAAGTCCCTTTCCTCCACACACTTTCCCCACATGTCTAACAATGGCATCTCCCATGACCAGAGCCACAAACATACCAACTTCATTTGATTTCCTCCCCTTTTGCTCAACCCTATCATTACTGACAGCTTCAGAAGCTAATTCCTCCTCCCTTCTCTCCCTCCTGTGACCCTGTTCCACCTGACTTTTTCTATCCTTTACTCTGTATTTCCCTTTCCTACGTTTTCCCTTCCTCCTACTTCCACACTTCTGGCAAGTTCGCTGTTTCTCGTCTTCTCTCTGTTCTTCTACCTGCAGTGACTCGTACCGATCTCTCAAAGACACTTGTCCTGAATTCTGATCCTGAATATAGCCCTTCGCCTGCAATCTCCTTCCCATTAGAACATTGGACCACCTGTCTTCTTCATTTCCCCCTTTGCTTCCCATCCCCTTTTATACCTATTGTATCCTGTACAATGTTTGAGGAAGGCCTATCCTTCCTTCCTGTCTCTGAGAGAAACCTAATTATCTCTGTCAAAATCTCCACCTCCTCCCTCATACTCCTTAATGCCTGGTTACACCCACAGTTCCTACAATTGCACTCCTTAGCCATTCTTTATGGGAAAATTAAATGAAAATAAAAAATAAAATAATTATGTGCATCAAAATTAAGGGAATGAAATATCGTCTAAGATAGCTTACAAAGGTCACACGACAATAAGGTAATTAGTATACTACTACACTACAATAATACGTAGTCGTATTCTGTTTTTATCCTACAACACCACAACAGGATAAAATCTGCCATTAATTACTGAATACCGAAAGGAATACACAAGAATTACACAATTATAAACTGCAGTTAAGCCTATATTAGTTATTACAACAACAGAATTCTAGTAAGAGAGTTTCTACGAATAACCTCTACTATAGGCCTGCTACACAAATATTTTACAATACCGGTACCGTAATATATTTAGCACGCTAATTTCTAGTAGATATTAATCGTATACTACAGTACACTACAAGTGCAATTGAAAACCCAATTTCGTTTTTTTTTCTGGAGAAAATTGTTCCGTTGATGCTTGAATATCTCACATTGGAACAAATTATGATTGGTGTACGGTACCCTACCGCCTTTTTTTAACACATTCGCAGATATTCGTATCGATCGCCTTTATTGTAAATAAATTTTCAGGGGTACCGGTGCAGGCGTGATTGTGTCTTCATCCTACTATCGTGGTTATATGTCGTCTTGTATAGGAACTTCTAAAAATTGGCTTTTTATGGATAGTCTGCAAAATATCAAATAAATGTTTGCCTTTATACTAAGAATCAAATTTCCAGTTTTCAATCCAGAGCTTCCATAACTGTTCCACCACTTCTCCCTATAAATCTAAATAAGGTACCGGTACTGCTGAATGATACGCTAAGCCAAATCCATTAGCAGCTTCATTGACAAGTTTATCAGCTTGTAAATTGCCGTGTTTTCTTTACCGGTATGACATGGAACCCACAAAAATATTATTACATTGACATTATTCATTTCTAAACCGTAACTTATTTTCCGAATGTTTTGAATATACCAATTGGTAGGCTTTTCAACATGAAGTAAAGGGGAAAGGGCACTAAGCGAATATGGACACTTAGTACGAGAGCGTAGGTACAATGTCCCAATATCTTGTCTTGTCTTGATAATTTGATGGGCTTCGCGTGATAGCGGTGTACCCAGTCACAGACCCTATAATAAACCTCACAGTGTGGAGGAGGCTAAAACGCAAGAGATAAAATTAAAATGGAGGTTATGATTTCAACTACTAATCTACAACACACAGGAGAAACACAAGGACACAAGGTACAAAGCTTCACGCCCAAGAGGAGGCGGTCTCGGCGACTTGCTACCACACGAACATGACCGGGTCAACATAAATGGAAGCGACAAAGGGACAGAGATTAAAGGAAAGTGTTGGTGTCAGAAAGGAAATTCGATAAAGCTACTATCGTAATGGGCGTGGGATTGAGTATCCAACATGACAATTGAGTGGGTAACGCGAATTGTTTCCGAAAAAAGGCTGTAACCATTTTGTTCTACTAACTTCGAGCAACTGTCACTGAAAGAAAGAAATGATTGAGTGTACCAACCGAAGTACGACATTTACAGAGGTTAGACCCAACCAACTTCATACGAAATAACTGATCAGGCGTGCACATATGATTTAGCCGCAAACGGATAACATTAGTAATGTGACGTCTAGTATAATAATGTTTAGTAAACCACGGAGAGCGGGGAATATTCGGAAGGATCGTAAACAAACTCCGTCCTGTACGACACGAGGGGTGACTCCACTCATCCTGCCATTATTGTCTTATCTTATCTCGACAACCGCTCCAATAATCAGTGAAGGGTAACGCCAAATGTGATGCAACTCCCTGACCTTGAGCTGCCGCCTGAGCCTGTTCATTACCTGTGCTATTTGAATGGCCCAGAAAACAAAGTGCAATAATCCTTTTACCTAATTGGTGTAAATTGCAACAGATTTTACGAAGATTTTGAATATACCAATTTGACCGGAAACTGGGATTATTTGAGGCTTAGAGCACACTCAGGGAATCAGATGCAATGTAGGCACTATCAAGAGGCGAATACTTGATGCACAGTAACGCTTTACGGATTGCAAAAGCCTTCGCCGTAAAAATAGCTGTCTCCGATGAAAGTGAATATTGTTTTGAAATGCGTAAATCGGGTGAAGAAAAGGCAGCCCCTACACCTGGAGGAGTGAAAAAAGACTCAGGATTTAAAGTAGAAACTTCCATAGCCTTCTTTTTCTTCAATTATTGTTGGCGTTTATGCTCGGGGCAGTGAATTGATCCCACTGAATGTTCTCCAGAACAGTTGATAGATTGTCTACAAGAAACTGTATACTTTTGGATCTCGTGATTTTGGGCGCGATTGGCACATCTAAGGATTTGAGCTCTAAATTTGTTCTAGTATGTCCATAACGTTGCACTTTCGGCAAATAGTAGCTTGAAAAACAAAAGGTTCAACCGGGGTTCGAACCCTATAAATAGAAATGAAGGAAGTTAGCGTCTGGCTACGAAATTATTTCTTAATTGTTCCTGTGGGTATATATGTGACCTTGTCGTCATGCATGGAACGTCTGTTCATCTGCTGAGCTCCGACGATAGGTACGGACGTTTCAGCGTATTTGCAAATTTCCTCTTCGGTCAAATCCCTATCGACCCTTCGGATCACTCCGACCTTGTAGAGAGAAGCTGAAGAAATAAAAGCTTTAAGATGCTTTTCCTTTAAAATAGGATTTGACAGGAAAAAATTGGCCTTGGTTCGGGTCTGAAATTCAATTTGGATCCAATGTCTACCTCTACGAGATATTTGGGTAACACCCTCAAATTTCGGGTCATAATTTTTTTCCAAGAGCCATTGGATGTATACTACCCAATTTTTAATTTTCGTCAAAGGCTTCCATGAAGACTATATACGGGCCAATATGACGGGTATCGTATGACTGGGCGTCAGATTTCAGAACAGAAGGACTGATATTAGTAGGTAAAGCAGAATTACGTTCAGGTAGGATTTTATCATTAAGCACAATAGTTTCCTCCATAGGTATTTCTCGACTGTCAACTACAACAGACTCCTCCTACATACTATTTCCCCCACTCGACTCCTCCATGAGGCCAGGAGTGAGGTAGAAAATCAACACATATAACAATTATGACTCTCTTTCACCACTCCCAATTAATATAGAGAAGGAATTAAACACAACACCATTTCCGAAAACGACTTGCACAACACGCACAGTAAACCGCTAGCGCCTCAGAAAACACGTCCACTCACCACCAGTAACCAGCACGAACTGCAATGTCCCAATATGTGTGGCTCAAAGAGGATTTACTGACCGTGTTGCCAACTCCTAAGTTCAAATTCCTTCGAGATCACTTATAAATGCTCTCTAGATGGGACAATGACCCCATAATAATAATAATAATAATAATAATAATAATAATAATAATAATAATAATAATAATAATAATAATAATAGTAGCACTGCTATTACTCACAAAACGAATAAATCACTCCACAGAATGATTCACACAACCCAAATAGCCTTACAACTGCATGAACTGCACAGTCACAGCGAAAACTGCCTCGAGTTATGCTATCAGACTGCTACGTTCACGTGCTGCGGGAATTTTCCTCCTTCATGACGTTGACAACTGATGATGTTTACTCTATGAGCGGAGTAATGAATTATGTGCGAGACCCGAAGTGCATGATTTCCCTTATCATCTACAGAAAAGAACAAATGCTCCTGCGGTTACCGAGGAGAAGGCGAGAGATATGCAATGCATGTCTCCAAAGCTTTGATAAGTCGGTAGATTTTATTTCTAATTAATTAAAAATTCAGTATATTTTATCTAAATACACCTATCCGCTGGTAGTCAATAAAAATGTAAAGAATAAGGCGACTGCTGTGTTCGTAACAGAGAAAAGAACAGGGAATCCCAAGGGACGTGAAGGGATCGTGGGTTAAGAGGTGCTAGAAAAAAATCAAGACGTTGAATGATTAGTTGCAGTGCCTGAGACAGGCAAGGTGGCCAACAACAAAACAAACTCGAGATAAAACCAACACACTAGCGGAACCAAGCATGCTATTGCAGCGAAATAAATAAATAATTACGTCACACCCATAGGTCCTCAAAATTCCTCCAAAAATATCTTTATCCCAAACATTCCCGCAGATTCTTCTACCCCCCCCCCAGATTTCCCTCTGGGACGATTAAATTCCCCTAAATTTAGAGGTAAAACCCCTAAATTGGCAACATCGGTAATTTCAATCCAGTGGTTCATCTTGGCTTTGCATTATTCTTTGAACTGCTTGGTGTGTGATGGCCAATTGTGGTCAACAGATGGTAATAAAAGGATGTGAGTGATGAAGCTGGTGTTTCTGTGGTATAATTTCCTAACTAAACCGGTGTAATGCGTAGAAATGAAGTTATATCTACAGGTTATGGACCAGAGCTCCAGTGCGCCAGAGATTCATAACGCCTTTAAAAAAAAAAAATGTAATTTATTTTATCTGTGCTTCTTTACCTCATTGTATATTTCTCTTTATTTCTTATGGAATGTATATTACTGTTTTATCCTTTGTTACTGTAAATATGATTATTGACGTGTCCCATATCGTTGTATGATCAGTTGGACGAAATAAAATACAACACATTCCGGACAATATGAGTTGAAATGGAGTAGCGAGAATTAACGGACGAAGCAAGTTCTGACATTATTGAAGGAAAAATGGCGACCTCGTGGACCGGTGAAAGAACACTGTATAGCAATGTGGCTAAGCTTGCAGTGGAGATCATTTTTCGTGGGCATTGAAGGTGAAACAAGAGCTGTTGTTGAAAGATGTGTGGGAATCAGTAATAGGGTATGAGGATACGCCAGGTTGTCAGTTGCCTCAGACAGAAACAAGACGACGAGCGCGAAACAATGTGATCGCGTTGCCGGTTATTTTCAAATATGTGGGAGAAAATTTTTAAAGAGACATCGCAGATATTGAATCAGCAAAAAAGGCATGGGAAAACTGGACGAGTTGTGCAATGATGGAGGGCTAGTGAATGGTGCTATGACCCTGAAACAGTTAACTCATTTTGTGAAGCCCAAGGACATTAGTGTTCAAGAATACTTCGCAAGAATAAATCAACTGTGAAGGAGATCGATTAAAGCCGCATACGAGTTCACAGATCAACAAGTTGCAGGAATGATCATCGGAAATCTTACAGAGGAATATGCAGTTTGTATAACTTGCTTGGAAGCTGATCTGGCGAAACTGACAATCTCGAAGGTGAAGAGTAGTTACTCACTGAGGAAAGCAGAATGAAACTTCAGAAAAATGGGGGAAAGGCTTACGACACTGGAAAACGTGAAGACGATGAAGCTCAAGGCATGGTTGTTCAACAGAAGCGATATATCAAGAAATAAGACGTGGGACGAGGAAAACAGTATAGTTGCTAAAATTGCGGTAAACTGGGACATGTATCTAAATATGCCAACGGCCGTAGCCGTGTTGAAACACCGGATCCCGTGAGATCTCCGAAGTTAAGCAACATTGGGCTTGGTCAGGAGTTGGATGGGTTGCCACGCGCTGTTGGGGGGGTAAGGGAATGGAGGAGCGGAAAGGAACTGACCACCCTACCGCACGCAAACTCCGGCTCAGGAACACCTCTGCGGAGGTTTGGACCTGCCTTCGGGCAGAATAACCCTTACCTACCTACCTATCTAAATATTGTCGCAGTACCAACAGTGCTTCATTTGTGGTAAGTCGGGGCATTATACTAAAGTATGTTAAAAAAATAAAGAGTAACGAATCATCACAGGAGAGTAAATCAGTGAATGCGAGTGGAAAAGTTGTAGCTCGGAAATTATACATGTAATAGATAAAGCAATGAGCACGGCAGTTTCTGTGGGAACTGAGAAAATTAGAGATTGGCTGTTCGATTCAGGTGCGTCCCATCATATGTGTCCAACAGAGGAGATGTTTATAGACAGTCGACAAATGTAACTGGGAAGGTAGATATAGAAGATAACAGTAAGCTGGATATTAGAGGTGTAGGTAAGGTGAAAAAAATGTCAACAGGATGGACAATTACACTTTACAGATGTGTTGTATGTACCAAACTTAGGTTCAAATTTAATATTAGTTGATCAGCTAACCAGGAAACGTTTCAAAGTAGGATTTGCCGGTGAGAAAGCAGCGGGTGTAGATAAGAATGGAGATGAAACATTGTTTATTGCAAACAGGAGGAACGACGTATATGTAGTAGAGATAGAGGGAAGAAATGATATTGTAGCTGTGAGTGATTGCGACCAAATAATAGATCAAGAGTGTAATAACATTGTAGCATTTTAAGGTGGGTTGTGGCGTGAGGGATGTGAACATGAACATTCTGAAGCTTTGTTTAAATTGCCTATGTTAGAATTGAAAAGAAGTAATGATATTAATACTTGTTCTGTACGCATTTAGGGGAAGCTAAGTAACAAGGAAGTACCTAGGTCTTGTGAGCGTACGGGAGAAAAACCACTTGATGTTGTGCACACTGATGTAACTGATAAAATCAGTCCACCATCGCTCGGGAAATATCAGTATGTAGTAACAATGATTGGTGAATACTTCAGATATGATGTGGCTGTGTGTGTGTGTGTGTGTGTGTGAAAATAAGGAGTAAGTGTTGGAGGTGTTTTGTTGGTATCAGGCAAATGCAGAAAAGTTATATGGTGTATGAATTAAGGTAGCACAACCTGACAATGATACAAAGTATAAATGCAGCGGGTTGCAAGCACAATGACAAGAATGTGGTATTACTCATAGGAGGTGTGTACCGTATACTCCACAACAAAATGGTTTAGCAGAGAGGCAGAATAGAACGATGTTTGATACTGTTAGATGTCTATTGATCCAGTCAGGGTTACCAAAAGAATCTGGGGGAGGAGCCGTAATGAGTGCAGTGTATTTAAGAATTAGATACCCATCGCCAGCAATAAATTGTCAAATACCGTATGAACTGTGGTTCAGTAGGAAGTTGGATGAGGAAGAAATAGGTAGATTGAAAGTATTTGGATGTCAGGCGTGGGCTGTGACAGCAGACATCAAGAAGGTGGATCCCAGAGCAGAGTCGTGCGTTATGTTAGGGTACGAGGCAGGTACTAAAGATGGATATAGATTATGGAGTCTTGAAAGGAAAAAAGAAATATTGAGTAGAAGTTTGGTATTTGAGGAGCAGATATTTCCCTTTAAGGTGAAAAGTTCTGGAATTGATATCATAGAAAATATAAATTTACCAAAGGCAGAGATTAGTGAAACATACTTTGACATACTGTGCACTGAAGATCCAGAGATAATATTAGGGACTCAGTCAGACAACGGGGAGGACGCAGAGGAAACATTGGCTGTTGAGTCAACGACCGGAAAGGAGCAACTAGAGGGTGAGTCTATAGCAATACAAGAGCCAGGGAAAAATCTGAGAAGATCATTAAGACAGGGGAAAGGTAAGATTTGTGCAGATTGTAAGGCAGTGTTGGAAGTTAGACATGTGAGTGTAGTGGAACCTAGAACAGTTGAGGAGGCTATGCCAAGTCAGGAGTCTGACAAACTCAAGAAGTCTGTTTCCCCGTTCATTTCTTTCTCCAATTTCCATATCTTCCTACCGATGTTCTGACATGCTCATCATGTTGTGTTGAATCGATTTTAGTATTGAAGACTCGCATAACAATAGTTAGTTCTCTGCTTGGGAAAGCTGAAACAGTAACATCAAGATCTTGATTGAAGCGGTCGATTATTTCATCAGACGCATCCGCTGTTGGGGCATAAACTTGTATGATGTTGATTGAAAGGGGCTTGCAGTTGAGACATAGTGTCATAATGCGATCATTCACAGGTTTATATCCTTTCACTAGGTCATTCAGTTTGTCACTGATCACAATTGCAACCCCGTTATTGCATTTTTCATCGTTTGCAGAAAAGTAGGCCCAATTATTACCACTTCTAAATTGGCCGTTGTTTTCCCAGTGAATTTCACATAGCCCAGCCACTCCTACATTGTACCTTTCCAGCTCATGTATTATCAGGGAAAGTTTTACTGAAGCTAAAAGTCCTCTCACTTTCCGAGTAGCCACACTCTGCTTTGTTCCTCAAGTTGCAAATTTCGCATAGGCAACCTGGTTGTTTTCATGCACAAGCGCCGGTTGTCAGCCGGGTCACATGACGAATTAGATCAATTAAAGCTAGTATAATATTGTAGTGGGGTACTTCTATCTTCCACACCCCGGTACCACAACCGAAAGCCAGTCATTCTGGTGACGCTTGAGTCTCCCTGCTCTTGACCCATCTCGATCATGAATTGCTCTGTGTATCAAGTCGATACTAATGGCGCTGCTGTCCGACATCAGGTTTATTTCAGCTAAAAAGTATTAATTTATATTACATTAACAGTCCTCTCAATAATCGAGATACAAAATGAACCTTTAATTTGTCAATAGTGAACAGCTCAACCATAGGGTCGGCCTAGTCCAAGGTGTGGTAGAATATCCCGGAAGGACGCCGGTTCGATTCCTTGTCATGAAATCGAAATATGTAAGAAATGCGATTTCCATTTCCGGAGGTTCACATTGCTCTGAGGTTCACTCAGTCTGCACCAACATCAGTTCCCAGTTAATTGCTGGGGACAAAGGCGGCCGGGCGTAGAGCTAAACACTCTGTGCCACAAAGTGCCGAGCTTACGGATAGGGCCCAGTACGGACATGACAATCGCGCCTGTCTCCATCTGAGTTGATGAGTGGTGCATTGGACGTGACGTCAGCCGGTCAGTACGTAGCTCAGTCGACCAGTTTGAAATTTGAAATGATACATATCAGAATTTAATGATGACAGTAAAATATTATTTGGCAATTTGTGTCAGTGTACAGCGACATCTACTCCGTGGTTCCTGGTGCAACGACACATTTTAACATGTAAACATCAGGCTAACAAATAAACGAAATTCGAAACAAAGTCAATCCAACCAAAATCGTCGTATCTGTAAAACATAAACTGTCGAGGAGGGCAGTTTAACGATTTGAATATTTCCAACAAATCGGATAGTTACTCAGTACCCTATTAACGATTGTGGGCTCTATGGAATGCATTTACTGTCTAGTTTACTTTGTCCCAAAAAAAAGTGATTTTACTTATTGAATAGTCCATTTACATGTAGTTACGATTTTATTGAACTGGAATATTATCCGATGAAGAACAAATATGTGATGAAGTTACATTGGAGATGTGCGAACAACAAGCTTACTATGTTATTGTATGGATATTTTAATTTAGTACTGACTGTCAACTTCAGGTTATAAATATACAAACCTAACTACATGAACTGTACCGGGCGAGTTGGCCGTGCGCGTAGAGGCGCGCGGCAGTGAGCTTGCATCCGGGAGATAGTAGGTTCGAATCCCACTATCGGCAGCCCTGAAAATGGTTTTCCGCGGTTTCCCATTTTCACACCAGGCAAATGCTGGGGCTGTACCTTAATTAAGGCCACGGCCGCTTCCTTCCAACTCCTAGGCCTTTCCTATCTCATCGTCGCCATAAGACCTATCTGTGTCGGTGCGACGTAAAGCCCCTAGCAAAAAAACTACATGAACTGTGAGACCATTTATTTTTATAAGTCCTTGTCAGTCACTAATTGTGCCTGATTCAGTTGGTTTGGCTGCAGCAGTTTCAGATTTTTGTAAACAGGTTCATACATATCTGGAATGAGATTATGGACACTTAAAGACAGTAGGCCTTTCTACATTTCCGGAACAACTGGCAACAGTCCCTTATAAGCATTACCAAATTCCAACGTGCGAATTGATTCCCGTTTCCTTTGTCGTTTCTGGTTAAACTTAGACATTTCTTCGCTGATCGGAGGCTTTAGCTGTTGCTGGTGAAAACTGCATTTCTGACACATGATCATGACTGGTTCTGCTGAACAAATGAACATACACTTACCTTCTCAGTTGAACAAGCAGCCATGTTCCTCACTAAATCAACCATCAATTTGCCTCTTGAATACATTTTTGAATGAGTAAAAGTCTACACGCAATAATCCCATAACATCGTAGTCGGCGTTTTACACTGCACTGGTAACATTCTCGCCTGTACTGTGTCTGGACTTCAGCGACAGGAAATGTCTCTCACCATCTGCTAAAATGAGTACTACAAGAAAGTCTAAGATGGCGCGTGCTGTGTGTGTTGTATAGGAGAGCTTCGTGTTACCAGCCCGAATTGCCTAGATAATTAGCAGACAGGACCAGTGAGTGTGTGTCAATAATTAAACCAGGTAATTGACATCTAGCCCTAGCAAAAACACATCCGTAAAAAGTGTAAATAAGCATGTGTCGGACTTTGAAACAAAGTTTGTTAAACGGATGGATGAGCTCCAAGCTCGCTTGGAACAGATAACATCAGCCAGTGTCAGTAGGACTGCCAACACTAACAACCGCGCCAATGAAAATCTGACTTCCCTTGTTCTGAGTTCAAAGACTTCCACCAGTACATTTGGCGGAAATTTCTTGTGTAAACGAGTAGTTATTAGTTGTGCAACATCGCCTTGACCAGCATGAACCCGAACAATACAGTAGGCGGAACTGTCTACACTTACACGGGGTGAAATAAGAACCGGCTGAGAATGTCTACGCCAATGTTATAGAGACAGTAAAATCTAACCTGCAAGTGACTTCTCGATGGATGACATCGATCGCTTTCATAGATTGGAACCCTTGTCCAGATCAGCTGCGGAAGTCGTGACCTCGGGAAACAGGCCGATTATAGTTAAATTCGTCCGGTTTCATGCTTGCGATCGTGTCTGACGTGCTAAGAATCTCTTCAAACGCACCAAACTATTGGTCACGGGTCCATTGACTGCTACAAGGAAAGATTTGTTAAATAGAACCCGTGACCAGTTCGTAGCGCGTAACGTTTTAGACACGGGAAGGAAGAATCATAGTTTTAGGCAAAAACGAAGACAAATTTACAGTGACCAGTAAAGCGGAACTAAGCGCTGTTATTTCATGGCGAGGTTATTAGTAGTGTACATGACTCATGGATTTACGTTTTCATTTTAAATCGTTTCATTATAAGTTTAGTGTGAGTGAATTTTTAAATGATTCAGGAGGCTTACCTATACAAGAGGAAAGCATAGTAAGTTGCCCTCTGTTTATTTTTAATTATGGCTAATACAGGTAGTAATGTAGCTTTCGCCGTGGGCAGGGTAGACGAACTTCACCTTGATACTGAACCCTCCCACACTTCTCTTTCCCTGATTGTTTCTCACCCCGCCCGCAGTCACCTGGGGAGGGAATCCTCGTCCTTTCCCCGCTTGATACTGTGTGCACATGTCAATGCTCAGTCTATAATTGCCCATCACACTGAGCTCAAAGCTATTTTTGAAGGAAGCATGGTAGAAGATGTAGCAATTAGTGAGAGTTGGATGAAGGACTCAGTCCCTCTAAACACGATAAATCGAGAAGAATTTAGTGCAGTTTTCACAGTAGACTGAAGCGTCGTTGAGGAGGAGTAGCTCTATACTACGTAAACAATCTAACGTCGAAGATTATAAATACTCCGACATTGTCTACTGACACCTTAACTGAATACAGTACCACTCAAAAGTTTACAACCACATAAAGGAATCACGAAATGTCATCTAGAACCTAAAATTGTGCCACGAGACCTCTGTAATTTTCTTCCTGAGCTCGCACATCTAGGAGGATATACAGGCTGTTAGGGGCATACGTGCAGATATTTAGCTAGTCGGTAAAGAAAAATACATCTCAGAACATATGCTATGTACTTTTGCCTTGACCTAGTAATTCCCCAAAAATGAGCCGAATATTTCAGGGCCTAATGTGTTTTGAACGGCCGTACTAGGAAACACCGCTTATGCCATACTGTCCTCGTGAGCAGAGCACGGTTGCAGAGTACAGAGGTTGTTGAACCTGTTTGTTATCGAAGGTCAACACATGTTGCTGTGCCTCCCCCTAGCCGCTGGGCAAGTAGGGGTGGTAGAAACACATGCCAGACCACTTCATGTACTCGAAAACCGGTCTAGGGTACTCTGTGAGAAGTACAGGTACACGTAATCCTTACCGACGTATCCACTGATTGTTTTGGATTCATAGTCATTTTGTCTACGTCATTCGTTTTAGATTTTAGTTAGTGGATACATTTTGAAGTTTTAATTGTCGTTTCATTTCGTTACACCTCGTAGCATTAGGGGACGCTAGTCCATGATGCCGCGCGCCCGCACACGATGGTACTAATCATAGGCAACGCCCAAACCAATGCTGTTTCTTACATAGTGGTTCTAATCGCAAGTAACGTCGAACCATGGTGTTCCTCGCTTAATGATACTAATCACAAGTAATCTCATGGTTCCAGTTCACCTCTTGGTCGCCCCTTTTACTCGCAACTTACGACAGACCGTAAATACCGTGGATGCATTCTTCGTCTACATCCCCCGTCCACAGGGGTTGTTGGTAGATTTACTCGTACGTAAAAGAACTCTTGCGGAAGAAAATTCCGGCACCTCGGTGTCTCTGAAAACCGTAAAAGTAGTGAGTGGGTCGTAAAGCAAATAACATTAATATTAAAAGTGCCGCAGGGTATTTGTAATAGAAGGATTATTATTGGTCAGGAAGTGCCGATAGGTAAAATGATGACTAACTGACCCCTTTAATTAGAGCCTCCACAATAATAATGGTAATATAATAAAAATAATACCAGGCGAGTTGGCCGTTCGGTTAGGGGCGCGCGGCTGTGAGCTTGCATCCGGGAGATAGTGGGTTCGAATCCAACTGTCGGCAGCCCTGAAGATGGTTTTCCATGGTTTCCCATTTAAACACCAGGCAAAAGACGGTGCTGTACCTTAATTAAGGCCACGGCCGCTTCCTTCCAACTCCTAGACCTTTCCTATCCCATCGTCGCCATAAGATCTATCTGTGGCAATAGCAATAATAATAATAATAATAATAATAATAATAATAATAATAACAATAATAGTTCTTACGTTCCACCAACTACGTCTTCCGGTTTTTGGAGACGCCGAGGTGCCGGAATTTAGTCCCACTAGAGTTATTTTACGTACCAGTAAATCTACCGGCAGGAGGTTGACGTATTTGAGCACCTTCAAATACCACCGGACTACGCCAAGACCAAACATCCCAAGTTGGGTTCAGAAGGCCAGCACTTTACTCAGCGCGGCACCAATTATCTTGCCGGGCTGAGTGGCTCAGGTGGTTGAGGCACTGGCCTTCTGACCCCATCTTGGCAGGTTCGATGTAGGCTCAGTCCGGTAGAATTTGAAGGTGCTCAAATACGTCAGCCTTGTGTCAGTGGGTTTACTGGCACGTGAAGAACTCCTGCGGTACTAAATTCCGGCAACACGGCGTCTCAGAAAACAGTGAAAAGTAGTTAGTGGGACGTAAAACCAATAACGTTATTATTGTCATCATCTTACCTGCATGGTTCATAGAGGTATCTTACCTGGAGTTCCTCATAGGTACGTTACTAGAGCTTTCAGTGGACGCGCCGTTTCGACTACACAGAAACATATGGTTTTTACACGATGGTGCACCACCAGATATAAGGCGCTTACTGCGTGATCTTTTGGATGAGATATTTGGCCAATGGCGGATAGGACGACGTGGACTCATCAATTGGCTTCCCAGATCTCCAAACCTTAATCCAATGGATATTTATGTCTGGGGAGAGGCAAAAACAAAGTATATCAAACTAATGTACCGCCTTTCGATTACCTCCGAGAACGTATGTTTTAAGCAGCAGAGGATATTCGGAACAACCCTGGTATCTTGGCTCGAATGCGTCGCATCTGGATTCAGAGAAGTGATTTTTTGTTAGTTCCTTTACGTCGCACCGACACAGACAGGTCTTATGGTGGCAATGGCACAGGAAAGGCCTAGGAATGGGAAGTAAGTGGCTGTGACCTTAATTAAGGTTCAGCCCCAGCAATGCCTGGTATGAAATTGGGAAACCACGGATAACCATCTTCAGGGCTGCCGATATTGTGGTTCGAACCCCCTATCTTACGGATGCGAGCTCACAGATGTGTGCTCCTAACCGCACGGCCAACTCGCCTGGTACGAAGTGAAGCCTTCATAGAAGCCCAGGGTGGTCACTTGAACAATTGCTACGGGTTTCACTTTGGTGTGTCAGATGTTACACTATTTCTGCAGCGTATTGAGTTGGGAGTTCAGTTCTCAATCGAGATAGTATTTTGAGTCTCAATAGTTCGATATTCTCATAAATCCGAGCATAAAAATTGAAGTACCGGTAACAAAAATTATAAGTCGAGAGTTTCAGTGCGCGATTGCCTTGTACGTTGCGAAAGCTGAACACAACACACGGAAGACATACTTGTTAAAACGCTAGATATTGACCTTGAACCTTGTTCGGCAGTTCCACATTCCTACACTGCAAGTGGTTTGTGTGTGTGTCTGTTGATGTGCACGTTTGATGTTTATACACAAAACCTGTTTATCACACTTCGTCCTCTCGTGCTAACCACAATACGAAGATACAGCTAACTCATCGTCAAGAGACCTGGTTCTGGTCTTACGCATAGTATTCTGTTGTTAACTACTGCGAGCGATGTGGCACGTGTTAAGTAGACTTCATCTTTTCTCCTAAACCAAGCAAATTTTACTATTTTATTCCATGCCTTCCAACTCTTAATGACCTGATAATTATAATAATAACTTAAGAATAATACAGGTAATTTTATTTGCTTTACGTCCCACTAACTACTCTTACTGTTTCTGGAGGCGCTGAGGTGCTGTGATTTAGTCCCGCAGGAGTTCTTTTTACGTGCCAGTAAATCTTCCGACACGCGGCTGACGTATTTGAGCACCACCGAATACCACCGGACTGAGCCAAGATCGAGCCTGCTAAGTTGGAACCAAGAAACCAGTTCTTTAACCGTCTGAACAACTCAGACTGGCCCCTTTTATTTTGATAAATATATTAAGCCCTGCAAGGGCAGCAGTAAGTTATGCGTTAATTTACTATTACACATATGCTTTTCGTTTGCAAGCACAAAATAATAATGTAACTTTTTACGTCCCAATAATTACTTTGACGGTTTTTGGAGACGCTGAAGTGCCGAAATGTTGTATCGCAGGATTTTATTAATGCAAGTAAATCTACAGACACGAAACTGGCGTATTTCAGCACCTTCAAATACCACCGAACTGAGCCTCCATCGAACCTGCCAAGTTGGGATCAGAAGACCAGCGCTCTATCGACCGAGCTACTCAGCCCAGCATTAGAGCTTAGAGTAAGTTGGTCGTGCGGTTAGGGGCGCGCAATTGTGAAGTTGCATTCGGGAGATAGTGGGTTCGAACTCCACTGTCGGCAGCCCTGAAGAGGCTTTCGGTGGTTTCCCATTTTCACACCAGGAAAATGCTGGAGCTGAACCTCTTTTAAGGCCACGAACGCTTCCTTCTCACTTCTACCCCTTTTCTGTCCCATCGTCGCCATACGACCTATCTATGTCGGTGCGACGTAAAGCCAATTTTAAAATGTCATCATATTTAGGACATTATACAACTGTCGAGATCCATAGTTATGAACGATGGGAAGTATTTTCTGGGTAGACATTATTGGCGAGTAGTCAATAATAATAATAATAATAATAATAATAATAATAATAATAATCATAATAATAATAATATTTGCGTTACGTCCCACTAACTAATTTTACGGTTTTCGGAGACGATGAGGTGCCGGAATTTAGTCCCGCTGGAGTTCTTTTTACGTGCCAGGAAATCTACCGGCACGAGTGTGATGTATTTGAGCACCTTCAAATGCCACCGTATTGAGCCAGGTTCAAACCTGCGAGGTAAGGCCACGGCCGCTTCCTTCCAACTCCTAGGCCTTTCCTATCCCATCGTCGCCATAAGACCTATCTGTGTCGGTGCGACGTAAAGCCCCTAGCAAAAGAAAAACCTGCGAGGTTGGAGTCAAAAGGCCAGCACCTCAACCGTCTGAGCCACGCAGCCTCGCAGGGAGCACGAAATGTAGGTACGTTTAATTTATTTATTTGAATATCATGTCCATTATTTGTTTGAAGCAAAACGTTCGCTGTGCTTCGGTAATTCAATTCCGATGCTACTCGTTTGGACTTCCTATCTCATGCTTGCTTTCTTTGGCGTAAGGAACTTCCTTCTTTCTTCTACCTTCACGCAATGCACACCGGGGATCGTACCGTATTTTACGTCCCGGCGCGCCTATCCCAGCCAATAATTATATCACACGCTCGTACATGTCCCGCACTGACACAGGTTTTCAGGTCATTTCCACTCTCACTAGACCACGGGGCTGACGGCCAGATATATCCTAATCCCCTGAAGGGCGTAACAGATAAATGAACCAGGATTAACGGTGACAATTCGATACATCTGCATGGTCCGAAACCGATGATTAGGGTTGTCTGAAGCTCCTAAGATGGAAACTAATTACTAACAACAACAAAACCACTCTGGCGAGAATGTAACGTAACATGCTATACACAGTTAGCAGCCTTCAGCTGTTATCGTAGTTCAGTTGCTCGTAAGCATAAAACCAATTTGGCAAGTATATTACGTAACATCTCGTGGCCTTGCATAGGTAGCGTTCAGCTGTTATAGTAGTACAATTGCTTCAAAACGTAAACGCAAAGCAGTTTGGTATGGATGGCGCGCGAATTGCCTGTTATCAACGGAAAGCTATTCATTCACAAGAACAAGGCGTACTATCTATTCTAAAAACATTGTGTCCCTTTGCTCTAGAAAATAACATCCGCGGATTACTAAAAGGTTTATATATAGTGGTTCGTCACATCGTTCTCTATTGCTACAAGAAATATGTGCACGTATACCCCTAACATTCTGTATGTCGCCTGATTTCATAGAGTTAGTCATGACTCTAACACCAGGAGGGATGCAGAGAGCGTTAAATGCAGTGTCGCTGTTTGCGAGGAAATGGGGATTGAGGATTATTGGGAATAAATCTAAAATATTAGTAGCCCAGGTGAACAAAGGAAGAAGGATAGAAGGGAAATGGGTCCTGCAGGGAGAAAGGTTGGAAAAAGTAAGGAAGTTGGAATACTTATGAGTTATTATTAACAGTAAAGGAACCTGGAACGATCAGATTCGTAGGGTGAAAAACAGAGGATTAGGAGCCCTTGCCTCAGTCAGAAACTTGATAGCTAAATACCCGGTATTAGTTATAAAGCCTTGAGGCTAGTGTTAAGATCGGTGATTTTCGGGAGGATATTGTATGCCGCAGAAGTTTGGGGGTTGGATGAGAAAAGAGGGGAATTAAGACGTATTATTAGTAGTTTTGGTAACATAGTAATGGGTCTGCCGGGGTGCACAGCAAATGCAGGGGCGGAATTAATGTGTGGGGAGGATTTGGAATCGGAGGTTGTGAAAAGAATAGTTAGATACTGGATGATTTTAAAAAGACAGGAAGGTGGGAAGGTTTTACAGGCAGCGTATGAACAGCAACGTAAGAGCATGTATAAGGGCGGATGTCTAGAAAATATTAAGGGTTATTTTGAGATGATAGGATTAGGGCATCTATGGGGGGAGATTTGGACGAAGACAGAAGTTAGAGGGACGAGGATGCTTGTGAGGAGGATTAGAGACATTCATAGGCAGAAATTATTGGGGGAAAGTAGACTGAGAAATTCGCTGACTGTTTTTATTAAAATAGAGGAGGTAGCAGGGATAAATATTAGATACGTTGACAGGTCGAAAATGTATAGAATGATGTGGTGGTTTACGGGATTGCATACGAATAAAGGATGGTTACAAGGGAGGGACAGGACAATGTGTATACTTTGCGGGGCAGTGAATGACGATTTTCACTTGTTAAGTGACTGTGTAGAAACGAGTAAGATAAGAACTCTATACCTGAGGCTGTTATATTGGCTATTAAGTCATTTTATAGAGATTTGGAAAATCCAGATCCACTGAAGGAATGTCTGACAGGGAAAACACAAAACGTGAATGAGTCGTTCAACAATGAATTCTGGACAAGAGTTCCTAAAAATGTATTTGTGTAGTACCATACATTGTACCTTAGTGCGTATGACGCTGCCATCACATTTAATGATGGTAATACTGGTAGACTGAAAGACTTTGTGAAGCTGGGATTGAAGACTGGTTGGAATACACGAGCCAACTGAAGAAACTCGACAAGGAGCGAATCGACAAGGCAGAGCTTCCAAAAATTGTCCAAGGAAGCAAAATCTTTGAGGAGGAAGAATTGGATACACTTAAACGATATAGGAGATGATGAAGACTACACTGCTGGCGATTTCTACCTGTTGTTTCTATTGAAAAGTGAGTTACAATCTAAATTAATTTTAATCGCATTTTCTGAAAAACTGTTAATTTTTAGACAAATGACCAGTTATCTCCAGATATATAGAAGATAGACTCTTGATTTTTTCACGGGTTATGTATAATACCATTGTCATACCGCACTTTTAAAACGGTAGAGGTAGCGTGTATATTTAAAGAAACATTCACCAAAAATTGACAAAAAATGTAAGAATTTCTGTCCCAATTTCTAGAATACGTACTTCAATGAAACTAGAGGAGTGGGTATATAAATAATGTATAACTAATATTCAAAAGTTTCATTGCCTTCAATGAAGTAGTTCTTGAGGAAATGGATCATGGAGCTAGAAAATTTAACATCAGCGGAATAGGCCATTCATACTACGCGTACGAAAAAGATTTATTTTTATTATCAATGCCACATCTTATATTGTGAGAGCTAAGGTCACTCATTTAAGGTGCGGCAGAAGCGATAAGAGGCAGTTACCGCAAAGTAGATTTGTTGATTTCCTCAGTGAAATGGTATTTCTCAAAGCCCTTACGAGAGTTCATGTGTTAAGAGAAATGTACGTAGAAATTTCATTGCCAACTTATCCAATCCTGACTAGGTGGGGTACGTGGCTGAAAGTGGTTGAATATTAAATGACCGTACAGATTCTGCATGCCACGAACTCTGAAGATGAAGACTCAACTGAAGCTGCGAAAACGATTGTGACGCATGTGTGAGGAATAACATAACTTACATTCAGCATAATTGTTCATGGACCACTAAAGCAATCAAACTTGCAGTAGTCACTTTCTGAAAGTTTGTAAATTCTGAATAAAAGTCTGGAACTGCTGACTCGTGGTAGGGGTAGACGTAGCAAACAATGACGATGGATACCGTGGGTAAAAGAAGGCTTGATATGAATAGATGGGAAAAGTTGACGCAAAGCTGTGTGAAGTCAACGTTGGACTTAAATCCTGCAGATATAGTGAAGTTCATATTATGTCTCCTGGTGATGAATGCAGATTCTATATTTTGATATAAATCTGTCCTCATAGACATCGGGAATGACTCATTCTCCAGCACTTCAAATAATATATACCGGGCGAGTTGGCCGTGCGCGTAGAGGCGCGCGGCTGTGAGCTTGCATCCGGGAGATAGTAGGTTCGAATCCCACTGTCGGCAGCCCTGAAAATGGTTTTCCGTGGTTTCCCATTTTCACACCAGGCAAATGCTGGGGCTGTACCTTAATTAAGGCCACGGCCGCTTCCTTCCAACTCCTAGGCCTTTCCTATCCCATCGTCGCCGTAAGACCTATCTGTGTCGGTGCGACGTAAAGCCCCTAGCAAATAATATATCGTATCTATTTGTAATGGTGATAAAGATTGAAATGATTGTGTGTGCTTCGAAGTTATATAAAATATGAAGTGCAACATAATGTTTCATGTAGGCCTGTGCCTAATTTGTTGAGCTTTATTGAACATAAATAGAAATACTCGTTCCTTGGAATTTTAAGTCCATATGAATTGCCTGACAAAAAGTTAAGCACTCAGAAGGAGTGGTCCAATATTATCCTATTTCGATATATATGTACACCGTTGATTTGGAGTAAGTGGTTGTATTTACAAGGATCTGTAATGTGTAGATCACCCATCACTGTGTTGTTACCAGCCAACTGCTGTGAGTCAGACACAGAGGACTGTGTACAGTACCTTGCAGACTTGTTAGACAGCCTATCCACCAACTGAGGCCGCATTGTGGGACTTCATGAGGCTGGTTGGTCGTACCGTGCAATTGCCAGGCATGTGGGCAATTGGGTTGTCACAGTTGACCGTTGTTACACTCACTGGGTACATGCGGGCACCCAGTCACGTCGTGGAGGTGCGGGTCGCCCAAGAAACACCCCCACAAGGGAGGACCGTCGTGTGGGGCACCATGCGGCGGGATCCATTGATACCAGAAAACCAACTCATGCGTTTTTAGTGGTGCCTTGGCCGGCGGGCATGGACAGAGAACGACTGGCGTCGCATCATGTTCAGTGATGAGTCCCGCTTCTCCATAACATCCGATGAGCATCGTTTGCGGGTTTGGCGGCGTGTAGGGCAGAGCGCAGATCCTGACCACAGGCGTAATCCCTGGCATCATGGTGTAGGGAGCCATATTAGTAGTGGAGCAATGGGGATTCAGAAACAATGGATGCTAAATCAACATTTTCCCGCGAGGTCATTGTCACATGGCAAGGCCATTGACCCCATGATGTCACGGTCACATGCTCATGACGTCACGGCCGAGTGCTATTGTTTACAAACAAGAACACGTGCCCTTACAAACGTCATCTTGGAGGGTCTTAACCTCACTGCACGTGCTTTTTTGTTCGACAGCTGTCAACATGACCACGTGCTCTTGTTTTGTCAGGTATGAGGCGGGGAATTTGAATAATAGAACGACCCTGTCGTCAGAAACGTCATCTTGAAGGGACTTAACCTCACACCACGTGCTTTTTGTTTGGCAGTTGTCAACAGGACTACGTGCCCTTGTTTTGACAGGTGTGTGACGCGGAAGTGCGCAAGGCTAACCTCAGAGACGCCATCTTGGAGGGGCTTATCCTCCCTCTACGTGCTACTTTGTTTAACCACGTGCTTTTGTTTGACCACTGTCAATACGGCCAAGTGGTGTTAGGCGCGGAATTTGAATAAGTGTGCAAAGCTAACCTCACAAACGTCATCTTGAAGGGACCTGACCTTACTGCACGTGCTTTTCTGTTTGACCACGTATTCGTGTTTTACAGCTGCTATCACGACTACGTGTTGAGGCGCGAAATATTGTAGGTTTAACCTCACACACGCCTAATTAAGGGGCGTATCCTCCCTCCAAGTGCCTTTTTGACAGGTGTTATACGACCACGTGCTGAGGCGCGGAAGAATGCAAGGCTAACCTCACAGACGCTACCTCGGTGGGGCCTAACTACACAGAGTCAAGTTTTACGGTCATATGCCTTTCCCGACACCATCTTGGCGGATTCCCATCCCGACGCATCTTGGAGGGACCTATCCTCACATCGCATAGCTTTACAGCCATATGCCCATTCCAAAGCCATCTTGGAGGGCCTAGTTCTACGGTTAGATGCCCTTCCCGACACCATCTTGGTGGCATTACGTTTCCATCCGACGGAGAAAAGCGTCTTTACTTAGTTGTGCACCTTTGTTATCGTGAGGTCTGCTTAAGGCTTTACGCCTCCATCCGACAGATACCCACCTCCCCTTCATAGTCTATCGCTAGTTTTACGGATAGGTATCCTTTACTCGTTCTCCTCATCGTCTGTCCCTAGTTTTACAGATAGATGCCTTGTCCCCTCCCACTCCTCCTCCTCTTCCTCATCCTTATCGTGCCCTTGTTTTGCGGGTACGCTACCGGATGCCTTTTATGACACAGGGAAGGTAAAAATATGAAAGGAATGACGCAATAAACTGGTTCAATCCTGTTTTCAGCTGTACCTATCCTAGTCTCCATTTTGTTGATGACATGTTTTTTAGGACTTACGTCGCCAACCGACAGACTACTTAGTTGTGCAGCCTGCAGATGAGTTTACGTCACTATACGACGGACGCTATTTTGGAGGGGTCCTGGCGCAGTTCAAGGCTTTACGGACACATGACTATGAAAACGCCTCCTCCGCCTTCTAGAAAAACGCATAGGGCAAGTATCTATGAACAGTCCTCCTCCATACCTCTGTAGTTGGTTTCACACCTGTGTTATCGTGAGCTCTGCCCTCCCTGCTCCTCCTGTTCTCTTATGGATAGATGAGAGGAATGACATGTTATATGATAGTAGGAAGGGAGAGGGTAGTAGCACATACCCTTTCTTCTATCAAATAGCATTGTGAGGTTGTCACAAGGCTTCACGTCTTCATCCGACATACAAATAACGGTAAACAGCGTCCCCCTCGCTGTGGAGAGAATTTTTAATCATAACACACAATATTGTATGCACTTACTCTGTTACGCTGAATGGCTGGGACGGCGCAGGCCTACTCGTCGCTGTGTAGATAGAGGGAGAGGAGAGAGACTGGAAATGTATTCATATATTGTCTCTCGTTTGCTTACCTTGTTTATAAAAATAAAATGATTCTCCCTTATAGACACACTTACGTCCGGCAGGGGATACCATGGAAAGAGTCTCTCACCTGACTAAGAATCGAACGTAGTCATAAAAATATTGAATAAAACGAAAGTCATAATTTAGTAATTACAATTTTTGCGCTAACTGATAGTATGTTGTTCCCACGCAAACTAGGTTGAATCAAATAAGTGTACATGAGACAATACGTTTATTACTTTCAATATTATCATTTTCCATACTGCAGATAAAAATAATATAATTTTACCCATTTATTCACTACTTACGACAGGCAGGGGATACCGTGGAAAATATGCCAGTCTCCGGTGGGCCTGGTTCAGTTTACATTGACATGTGCCTCTATAGCTCAGGCGGCAGCGCGCTAGCGTCTATTGTCTTAACACACCACGCATAGCTCAGGCGGCATTATATTAGACACTTCTTACACTTCTTACGACAATGAATTTTTATTGTAACATATCGAGCTTATATGTTTCAACACTAGAGAATTTCAATTTTCTACTGTAATGGTCACATCACATAGAGAAAAAACTATGTGTTTAGAACCAAAAAACCTCAACGCTATAAACGTTAAGGCGTTCTTTCGTTGATAGAAAACCTATACATTGTAGGTTTCACATAAAATACAATATCTCGGACCTGAATAACAGACAGGCAGGGGACACAGAAAAAATATTTTACGTTGTAGGAAGGTTTGGTTCAACTTACATTGGCATGTGTCCCTATTGCTCAGGTGGCTGCGCACCCCATAGCACACCGTGCACTCAAGGTTTACAGAAGCATTACGGTAACGTGTTTAATTCTCTACACACACACACACACACACACACACACACACACACACACACACACACACACACACACACACATTGCAATCACTTTTTAGTAATTAATTATATTATACACTTCACATAGCACACGCATTCGACTACGTATTACCAACGTAGTGAATATGTCAACGGAAAGAGACACATTTACAGACTTACCTTATTAACGTAATATAAACTTTGAAGAAAAGAAATAGATTAGGCTCGAATTATATCTCAGCTTTGTGCGAAGTAGATTCCCCGCTTTACCTCAAGACAAATGCCCGAATAGTACCTAACTTAAGACCACAGCCTGCTACTACTCGTCCACGATGGCGATAGTGTAGTTAAGCCCTATGACACGGCGAGTTCGCTGTGTGGTTAGGGAGGGCGCGCAGCTGCAAGCTTGCATCCGGGTTGGTTTAGTATTTTCCCTAATAGCCTTAATTAATGTATAGTCCGCAGTTTATGCCAGGTGAAAAAATAGGAAACCAAGTAAATCTACTATCATGGCTGACGACATATGTGATTGAAAGGTACAACCCCAGTATTTTGCCTGGTGGTCTTAATTCCTATTATCAGAAAGATGATCGGCCGCTATTGTCACCTAAAAGTTTTAAAAATAAAGCACTGATTGTAGTTTTAGTCTGCTCTTATTATAATAAATATATAAAAGAATCTCCTGTCGATATTCGTTTAGAATTTGAAACATCTGAAAATATTCCGGTTAACACAACAGCCTATTGAATAATATTGGGCAGTGAGGAAGCAATCCTAGAAAGATGGGTCCAATATTTTGAAGAATTGTTGAATGAACTTCCACTGAATACCTAGAAACCTAACCTCGTGTAAATACAAGAAAATAGAAGTACCGATACCTATTACTAATGAAATTTAGTTTTCCATCAAAAAGTTAAAGAATTAAAAGGCCCAGGAAATGGATTTCATACAATCAGAGTTGTGAAAAATGCTGGAAATTAATTTGTTAAACACTTACACAAACTATTGGCCAAGACATGGGTAGCTGAAACAATCCCTGATGAATGGAATGTAGGTATCATAAGAGAGGTGATATGATCTAACTGTAGGGGCATCCATTGCATATAAAATGTTTTCCAATATTCTCTTTAGCAGATTGGTGCCTTACGTGGAAAATGCTGTTTGTGAATTGCAATGCGGATTTCGCCAAAGAAGATCTACTATTGTTCAGATCTTCACAATCCGCCAGATACTTGAAAATGTAAAGAATTTGGAATTGATACACACCATCCCTTCATTGACTTCAGATCAAACTATGACAGCTTTGATAGAAGTAATCTCTATGTATCATGGGAAGAGTTTGAGATCACAAAAAATGATTGCCTTGTAGTAGCCACCATGGAAAATACTCGGAATCAAATTAAAATCCAGAATATGTTATCAAGTGCTGTAACGACCAAGAACGGAGTTAGGCAAGGAAATTCATTATAATGTCTTTTGTTCATTATATAGCATTGGGTAAAGTTGATAGAGTTGCGAGTATCAACACAAGGGGAACTACCTTATATAAATCAGTTCAAATTTTAACATATGCAGATGATATTGATTTAATCGCAAGAACACCAAGAGCATTGAGAGAAACTTTCACAAGCCTCGATAAAGCAGCAAAAAAGATGACTACAGAACATACATACATAATCATTACAGTCTGTTTTGCCTTTCAGCGTTCAGTCTGCCAGCCTCTGTGAAATTACTAAACTTCACCACAATCCTCTATTTGCAACTAGTGCTGTCGCCTCATTTAGTTCTATACCTCTTGCCTTTAAATCGTTGGAAACAGAGTCTAAACATCGTCGTCTTGGTTTACCTCTACTTCTCTTACCCTCCATAACTGAGCCCATTATTCTTCTAGGCAACCTATCCTCCTCCATTCGCCTCACATGACTCCACCACCGAAGCCGGTTTATGCGTACAGCTTCATCCATCGAGTTCATTCCTAAATTAGCTTTCATCTCCTCATTCCGAGTACCCTCCTGCCATCGTTCCCACCTGTTTGTACCAGCAATCATTTTCGCTACTTTCATGTCTGTTACTTCTAACTTATGAATAAGATATCTTGAGTCCACCCGGCTTTCGCTCCCGTAAAGCAAAGTTGGTCTGAGAACAGACCAATGTAATGCTACTTCCGTCCCGCAGATGACTTCCTTCTTACAGAATACTGTTGATCGTAACTGCGAGCTCACCGAATTAGCTTTACTACACTTTGATTCCATCTCACTTACTATATCAACACCCTGGGAGAACACACAACCTAAATACTTGAAATTAACGACCTGTTCTAGCTTTGTATCACCATTCTGACATTCAATTCTGTTGAATTTCTTACCCACTGACATCAGTTTAGTCTTCGAAAAGTTTATTTTCATACCATACTCATTGCACATATTTTCAAGTTGCAAGATAGTAGACTGCAGGTTTTCGGAACAATCTGCCATTAAGACCAAGTCGTCAGCATAGGCCAGACTGCTTACTACATTTCCAGCTAACTGAATCCCTCCCTGCCATTTTATACCTTTCAGCAGATTATCCATGAAAACAACGAACAGCAAAGGTGAAAGATTACAGTCTTGTATAACCCCTGTAAGTACCCTGAACCAAGAACTCATTCTACCATCAATTCTCACTGAAGCCCAATCGTCAACATAAATGCCTTTGATTGATTTTAATAATCTACATTAAATTCCATAGTCCCCCAGTATGGCGAACATATTTTTCCTCGGTACCCTGTCATATGCATTCTCTAGATCTACGAAGCATAAACACAACTGCCTATTCCTTTCGTAGCATTTCTCAATTGCCTGGCGCATACTGAAAATCTGATCCTGACAGCCTCTCTGTGGTCTGAAACCACACTGGTTTTCATCCAACTTATTTTCAACGACTGATCGCACACTCCCTTCCAAGATGCCAGTGAATACTTTGCCCGGTATACTAATCAATGAGATACCTCGATAGTTGTTGCAATCTTTCCTGTTCCCTTGCTTATAGATAGGTGCAATTACTGCTTTTGTCCAATCTGAAGGTACCTTACCAACACTCCATGCTAATCTTACTACTATATGAAGCCTTTTCATCCCTGCCTTCGCACTGTACTTCACAATTTCAGGTCTAATTCCATCTATTCTTGCTGCTTTATGGCAATGAAGTTTATTTACCATCCTTTCCACTTCCTCAAGCATAATTTCACGAACATCATTTTCCTCCTCCACATGAGCTTGGCTGTTCGCAACACCACCAGGAAGATTTCCTTTTACGTTGAGAAGGGGTTCAAAATAGTCCCTCCACCTCTCCAGTGATTCCCCGGGATCTATTATGAGTTCGCCTGTATTACTCAAATCATTGTTCATTTCCTTTTTCCCTCCCTTCGTAAGATTCATTATTACTGTCCAGAAAGGTTCCTCCGCTGCTTGTCCTAGCCTTTCCAGGTTATTACCAAAATCTTCCCACGACTTCATTATGGATTCAACAACTATTTGTTTCGCTCTGTTTCTTTCATCTACGTACAAATCCCTGTCTGCCTCGGCCCTTCTTTGAAGCAATTTATGATAAGCCTCCTTCTTACGTTTACAAGATGCTCTCACTTCATCATTCCACCAAGATATTCGCCTTTTCCCATCTTTACACACATTTGTTCCTAGGCATTCCTTTGCTGTTTCTGCAACAGCATATCTGTATGCCACCCATTCTCTTTCTATATCCTGAAACTGCTTATTATTTACTGTTCGAAACTTCTCATTAATCATATCCATGTACTTCCATCTAATTTCCTCGTCCTGGAGATTTTCTACCCTTATTCGTTTACAGACAGATTTCACTTTCTCTACCCTAGGCCTACAGATACTTAGTTCACTACAGATCATATAATGGTCTGTATCATCGAAAAATCCCCGGAAAACAAGTACATTCCTAACAGATTTCCTGAATTCTGAGTCGGTTAAGATATAGTCTATTAGGGATGTGGTACACTAGCCTCGCATGTGTAGCGGTGAATAGCCTTATGCTTGAAGAATATATTTGTAACTGCTAAACCCATGCTAGCACAGAAGTGCAGCAAACGCTTCCCATTTCAGTTAGCTTCAATATCTTCCCCACAATTACCAATCACCCTTTCTTATCCTGCAGTTCTATTTCCAACTCTCGCATTAAAATCGTCCATTAGCACTATTCTATCCTTGATGTTGACCTTGACCACGATGTCACTCAATGCTTCATAAAACTTGCCAACACCACCCTCAGATGTTGAATACACTGAGACAATTCTCATCCTGATTGCTCCAACTGACAAATCTACCCACATCATTCGCTAATTTACGTGCCTAACAGAAACTATGTTGCGTGCAATGGTATTCCTGATAAACAGTCCTACCCCATAATCTGCCCTTCCCTTTCTAACACCCGTCAAGTAAATTTTATAATCTCCTATCTCTTCCTCGTTATCTCCCTCTACCCGAATATCACTTACTCATAGCACGTCCAGGTGCATCCTCTTTGCTGACTCAGCCAGTTCTACTTTCTTTCTTCCATAAGCCCCATTAATATTGGTAGTTCCCCATCGAATTCCATTGCGTTCGCCAAGTTGTCTCCAAGGAGTCCCTCGCTTGACAAATGTGAGTGGGACTCCGTTCCTCCCATAGGTCCGACACTTGCTTAAAATGTTCTGAGGTCGGTAAATTCATGAAGCAGGATGCTAACCTACTTACACATAGTCCAAATGAAGACCTCTCCTCTAACGGGTTATGGACCACCGCTGGATAGTATAGTCCTAGCCGCCTGAGCACAAGGCGGCCATGACTCAGAACATGTCCGAGATGACCACTCCCATTCCATAACAACTGGTATCCCGACTCTCAGGACCAATTAATAGGCCACTCAGCCGTTGCCAATGGTTCACGAACTAGGACGTGGCTACAGTAACCCACACCATGAACCATCTTTACAGAATAACTTCAAAAAGGTGAAAAATGAGGGTATCCTCCTAATTCAATATAATAAATATTCCGTCATTAGACGGAGTAAACAAATTCAAACATGTTTCGGCTCGTTTGAGCCATCTTAAGTGAAAAATGAGGGCAGATTTGAAATAATTTACATAATATAAGTTGAAAAATGCTGAAAAACATAATGAAGGAGCAAATGAAAAAACAAACAAAAGAGAGCCTAGACGGAAACAAAATTAGCACAAATATACAATATTTACATCAATATGCGGAGCAAAAAACAGCTCACTGCGACAAAATTCAGTTAAAAGGTGTTAATTTAAAATAATAATTGAAACTAAAAAAACTGTGTTAACCTAAGAAAACAAAGCAATGAAAAAACAAATGATGCAGGTGGAAATGAACAATGAACAATGAACAGGTTGAAATCACTGTCGAAAATCATCCTTGTAGAAACCCATCACATTAAATTGGTCAGGAGGGGAGCGGGAACAAACATTTTTGAGAAACCAAGCCTGATATGACGTGCAGGCGAAAAGCCTGTGCCAAGGAAAAAACACCAATGACATTTAAAGCTTTAGAAACAACAGCATTCACAAAATGTTCTCAATCTAGCGGTCCATTCCTTGATTATTATTTTTTAAAACTAGCAAATGTACCCGTGCTTCGCTACGGTATTCTGCATTGTATACGGATATCGACGTAAATACTGTGCGTGCAGCAAATGAGATTGTTTTAAAATTGCATGTCTCTTAGCCTTATCCGAGAAATAGCATGGGGAGGTCCACATACGTTGTTTCCAATGTAAAGTGAGGGTTGCGGAGTTGTGATGATAACGCCAGGCTCACTTGCCTACTGCCATTCACTATCGAGTTGGCAAGTTTACATTATAATTGCAGGCCCCAATGCCTACTGCGCGGTCACAATCGATTTGGGGAGTTTTAGTTACAATGGCAGACCCATTTCCTACTTTCAGACAGGTTACAGTTGAGGAGTTTTATTATAATACCAGGCAACTTCCCTACCACCAGTCAAAATTGAGTTGTGCAGTTATCATTATAATGACAGTCCCTTTTTACTGCTGCTAGCCAGCTTACTGCCAGTCACACAGAATTAGTGAGTTTCCATGAAAATAACAGGCAACTATGCCTAATGCTAGTCAAATTTTAGATTGGAACATTTGTTTATAATGGCGGGCACCCTGGCCTAGAGCCAAACACAATAGAGTAGGGGACTTTCGAACAAAACTGCATGATCCCTTGCCTTCTGAAAGACAAATCGAAAAGTGAATTATTCATTAAAATGGTAGGCCCTCGTTACTAATGCCAGTTACACAGGAGTTGGAGAAGGACGCCATTCCTACTGCCAGCAGTCAAAGTCGGTGTAGGGAGTACTGATTACAATAGCAGACACATCCTTTCTCGATCGCTACAAATCGACATCAATGAATATATACAGATGGACATCCGAAAGTATATGAACGTTTACAATATTGCCGACCTTCATTTACAGATTAACTGCTGCTAAACGGTACGTCATATCGACAAAGGATTGTGCCGTAAGGCGCAGTATTTAGCGATTTAAATGGCTGGCCCTATGATATTTTCTCGCATCTAATCTATTCATGGGTCAGATTGAATCAGTAACGTTGAATAGGTTGAAATTTGTGTAAGAATATCTTACATTGCATTACTTTTCGGATAATTATGTGACATAGCATTTGGCTCACATATGGGTACTGGGTGGGCCAATGTTCGTGTAGAGTTTGATCATACTACCTTTCCTGTAAGTGATTGAAATGATGCACATGAGAAGAAAAGGTTTAGAAATTAATTTCCATTAAGGCAGGTAGATTTCCATTAAGTTTGGTTGTGTGTATTTTGAGGGAGTGCAAAATCACGGTTTCGGTTTCGTATAATCCCCCAATTAGTTCAGGGATTTAGAAACAATATTTGCCCTAAAACCTCCCCAAAGGACAGGTGGATTCTAAATATGAAGTTTGGTGGAAATATATCCAGTAGTTTTCAAGTTAGAGAAAGACAAACAGACCAACAAACAAACAAACAAACAAACAAAGAAACAAACAAACTAACTAACTAACTAACTAACTAACAGACACCAAGGAAACCTACCCTAGGACAGATGGATGCTATATATAAAATTTGGTTCAAATATCTTGTTAGTTTTCAAGTTGTAAGAAGTACGCTTTACACGCACCCGCTCTTGCGTTAAGTCCGCTGGGATTTGTACCGAAAAACGGTCCGTTAATGATATCTCCCTTACTAAATCCTGTTATCGAAATGATGCACATGAGAAAAAAAGGTTTAGAAATTAATTTTCATTAAGGCAGGTTGATTTCCATTAAGTTCGGTTGTGTATACTTTGAGGGAGTGCAAAATCACGGTTTCGCTTTCGTAAAAATCCCCACTCAGTTCAGGGATTTAGAAACGACATTTGCGCTAAAACCTACCCAAGGAGAGGTGGATTCTAAATATGAAGTTTGGTGGAAATATATATTTAGTAGTTTTCAAGTTATAGAAGGACAGACAAACAGACAGACAAACAAACAGACAAACAGACACCTAAGATAAAAATGATGCAGATGGTCATTATTACACATGAAACGGATAACTGTACGGAAATTTCGCCAAAATAATCAATGTACAGACACACGGTCGTTACTATTTTATTTTATTTTTAACATTTTACATTACGTTTTGCCTACTTATGTATAAGCTAGAATCATGAAATTTGGTACACATATGTCCCTTAATCGTGCCAATGTGCGCACCTAACGCGATGATCCTATCATTCTTATAAGTGTGTCAAACAATGAAATATACTTGTAAAAATCACCAAATTTACGAACAATCCAGAAATACGGCCAAATTTAACGTATAAGGGAGAGAGATACGAAAAAATGTCACAGGACCAAAGTTGTAGATCACTCCGAATTGAAGCGACATTGTGCCATCCGTTTTGTGATACGACTTACCGTTTAGCCAAAAAATAGCTCAAAAGGAATGTCTGCACAGTCATTAAAATTGCCTCCATATTTCGATATCTTTGGGGGTAAAAAGTGAAAAATTTGAACATCTTGGAATTTTCCCGTCGGTTAGGGACCAAAAGCTATAATATCACCAAATTTCAATTGTCTACCTCGTCTGGCAGGTTGTGCCGCCATCTTGAGTTGGGGGGATAGGGGATAAAAATGAGGAAATTCCCGAAAATTTTTAAGCCCACGAAACCTATAGGTTATCGTTTTGGATATACTATACGACTGTGTTCTTATGCTGAGCCCAAAATTTGAGCCCCCCAGCGTGCCCCCTTCAGGGAATTTTGAGAATTTCCGATTTTTCTAGGGATCCTGGGGTCATCAGTTTCCCTCGTACCAAGTTTCAAATTTCTGAGATTTCTGGAAGTGCCTCATTAATTCACGTCTTTTTTCATTTTTAAATATTTATATATACATCGCTCCAGCCCGACTTGCTTTTATATATATAGATGTTGGCTGGTGTCTTGCCTTATTATAAAGGGTCGGAAGGGCCGCGATATAAAATTGAGAAGCTGTGTTAGGTAGAAGACAGATGCATAGTAAACTGTAAGTGCACTGCCGGGCTGAGTGGCTCAGACGGTTAAGGCGCTGGCCTTCTGACCCCAACTTGGCAGGTTCGATCCTGGCTCAGTCCGGTGGTATTTGAAGGTGCTCAAATACGTCAGCCTCGTGTCGGTAGATTTACTGGCACGTAAAAGAACTCCTGCGGGACTAAATTCCGGCACCTCGGCGTCTCCGAAAACCGTAAAAGAGTAGTTAGTGGGACGTAAAACAAATAGCATTATTATTATTAAACTGTAAGTGATCTAATGGAAACCGTCAATGAAGCTCTTATCTGTAATGGAAAAATGAGGTTGTGTGAGAAACGTGGGGTGATAAGTAAAAAGTGTAGAATGGGTGTGAAGAAAGCTTAAACTTACGGTGTTTGGCAGGTGGTTGTCCTCTCAAATGGCCTGGCCTTCTCAAAGTAACGGTCTCGTTCGTGTGATCGAGTCTATTGTTGGTTCGACTGTGTTTGTTAGGATGGAAGGAGCGGAGGGGGAAGGGGTGGTCCAGGGCTGGTCTGA
Organism: Anabrus simplex; assembly: GCF_040414725.1. Taxonomy (NCBI): domain Eukaryota; kingdom Metazoa; phylum Arthropoda; class Insecta; order Orthoptera; family Tettigoniidae; genus Anabrus; species Anabrus simplex. The sequence goes on from NC_090269.1 coordinate 435,514,817, forward strand.
GGAGGGGGGAGTGGGGATGAGTTGGAGAGATGAATGTGGGGTTTGTTTGTGTTATGGAAATTCTGACAAATATATGGAATGAATGTTTCAATGTTTCGCTGACTTCATTTAAATTGTGAGAGGGGTTCATAAACTGATCTAAATCGATGTGGATGCTCTCGAGAACGTTGAGCAAGGTGCCTTTTTGCTCATAATGCAAGATCTTGAGGTCTTTATCTATTGAAGTGTATTCGTGCTGGATGTTTTATGATGTTCACTCATAGCTGAGAAACGATTATACACTGACTGACAGAGCAAATGCAACACCAAGAAGGAGTGGTCATAACTTTATGCCAATTGCAGGGTAGACTGACGTCACTGAGGTATGCTCATGATGTGAAATGCGCCGCTGTGCTGCGCACGTAGCGAACGATAAATGGGACACAGCGTTGGCGAATGGCCCACTTCGTACCGTGATTTATCAGCCGACAGTCATTGTAGAACGTGTTGTCGTGTGCCACAGGACACGTGTATAGCTAAGAATGCCAGGCCGCCGTCAACGGAGGCATTTCCAGCAGACAGACGACTTTACGAGGGGTATGGTGATCGGGCTGAAAAGGGCAGGTTGGTCGCTTCGTCAAATCGCAGCCGATACCCATAGGGATGTGTCCACGGTGCAGCGCCTGTGGCGAAGATGGTTGGCGCAGGGACATGTGGCACGTGCGAGGGGTCCAGGCGCAGCCCGAGTGACGTCAGCACGCGAGGATCGGCGCATCCGCCGCCAAGCGGTGGCAGCCCCGCACGCCACGTCAACCGCCATTCTTCAGCATGTGCAAGACACCCTGGCTGTTCCAATATCGACCAGAACAATTTCCCGTCGATTGGTTGAAGGAGGCCTGCACTCCCGGCGTCCGCTCAGAAGACTACCATTGACTCCACAGCATAGACGTGCACGCCTGGCATGGTGCCGGGCTAGAGCGACTTGGATGAGAGAATGGCGGAACGTCGTGTTCTCCGATGAGTCACGCTTCTGTTCTGTCAGTGATAGTCACCGCAGACGAGTGTGGCGTCGGCGTGGAGAAAGGTCAAATCCGGCAGTAACTGTGGAGCACCCTACCGCTAGACAACGCGGCATCATGGTTTAGGGCGCTATTGCGTATGATTCCACGTCACCTCTAGTGCGTATTCAAGGCACGTTAAATGCCCACCGCTACGTGCAGCATGTGCTGCGGCCGGTGGCACTCCCGTACCTTCAGGGGCTGCCCAATGCTCCGTTTCAGCAGGATAATGCCCGCCCACTCACTGCTCGCATCTCCCAACAGGCTCTACGAGGTGTACAGATGCTTCCGTGGCCAGCGTACTCTCCGGATCTCTCACCAATCGAACACGTGTGGGATCTCATTGGACGCCGTTTGCAAACTCTGCCCCAGCCTCGTACGGACGACCAACTGTGGCAAATGGTTGACAGAGAATGGAGAACCATCCCTCAGGACACCATCCGCACTCTTAATGACTCTGTACCTCGACGTGTTTCTGCGTGCATCGCCGCTCGCGGTGGTCCTACATCCTACTTAGTCGATGCCGTGCGCATTGTGTAACCTGCATATCGGTTTGAAATAAACATCAATTATTCGTCCGTGCCGTCTCTGTTTTTTTCCCCCAACTTTCATCCCTTTCGAACCACTCCTCCTTGGTGTTGCATTGTCACTGTCAGTCAGTGTATTACAAATCAAGTTCATAAGGTTATTTCTTCTCACAATGAAGTGTAAGAACAAAAAGTACACATTTATCAACTGTCCTGCACCAAGAAACTAAGATAATAAGAAGAATCCTAGTAAAACTGAAGGATTCTGGGGTCTACTGGACAATTGGTATCTAAAATCCCAAAATAAAATGATATCACACTACTGGGTGATTTTGATGCTCAAATAGGCAGGAAAAAGATCTTCAGAAAACTGTAGGAGAACATCCGGCACACAGAATAACCAACACGAATGGTAGAAGGCTTATTATTCTGTGTAAATCCTTCCAAAACAACGTTAATGTCGACCTTCTTCAAGAAACTCTCAAGAAAAGCTACAACCTGGAGAACTCAAAATCCAATGTTAGGCGAATTCCAATTAGACCATGTAGAGATTTCTCAAAAGAATATTAGAGAATTCATGAATGTTAAAGTAAAAAGAAATGGGGATTTTAACTCTGACCACTATCCGACAAAAATTAAGCTGAAACTGTTAGCAACCAAAACACAAAAGAAACCAAAAAGACTAATGAAATGTAATACAGATAAACTCTCTCAAGAATCCATTAAGAATTTTCAGAAAGAAATATAAATAACTCAACGTGATAATTGGCAAGAAGTGTCAAAACAAATCAATAATTCAGCAAGAAATATATTTGGGTCAGCTAAAACAAAAAAAAGAAGGTCTGGTGGAATGATATTTGCGAAGAAGCACTAGCGGCAAGAACGAAAACACGGAAAATATGGACATGTTCTAGAAAGAATGAACATTATGGGTTATTTAATTTACAAAGGAAAGAAAAAAGATTAATTATAAGGAGTGTCAAATGATCCTATGAAAAATCACAGCTACTGGTAGCACAGAATAACTTCTTACGAAATAATTCACGAAATTTCCATCAAACCTTCAAGAATATCTCGAAGGGCTATCAAGTTCAGAGTATTTGTTTCAGAGATGAAAATGGTAAAACTGGCCTTAACAATGCCGAAAACTGTCAAATACTGGCAAAACACTTTGAAAACATTCTGAACTGTCCGGAACCAAGCCACAAATTACAATTTACAGAGATTCATGGAAACCTAAAATCTGATTTGCCGCCAACTGTCGAAGAAATTAAAGTTGCAATTAAATCTCTAAAATATAATACAGCTAGTGGGGAAGATTCCATAACAGCTGAACGTTTGAAATGGTCGGAACCAAAAATCATTGAGGATTTACAAATAATTTTTGAAGAAGCTTGGAAAACAGAAAATATACCAGAAGAATGGAAAGTGGCTCTTATATACCCACTACATACGAAGGGTAACAATCAAGATGTCGACAATTATAAAGGTATTTTTCTTCTACCAATTTCTTATAAAGTATTCACAACAATATTACTCAACAGAGTACAATCTACACTTGACAGTCAACTGGGTGAATATCAAGCTGGAGTTAGAAAGGGCAGGTCCTGCTCTGAACAGATATTCAATTTGAAGTCAGTGATTCATTGCAGACAAATGAACTCGAAAGAATTAGTCGTTGCATTCATGGATTTTAAAAACTTTTGAGTCTGTTGATAGAGAAATCTTAGATAAAATCATACGTGAGTTAGGAGTTAAAACCAATTTGGCAAACTTATCCGTGAAACGCTTACAGACACAGTCCTTTAAAGTTAAAAGTATGGGTGAGATGTCACAACCTTTTAAAATAAAAATAGGTGACATACACGGCGATGACTTATCTCCACTCCTTTTCAACTGTATCTTGGAAAACGTTGTGAGAATTTGGAACGAAAAACTGAAGCACCATAATATATTACTACTTATGATGGGGAGAAAGAACAAAGGTGTTGCAATAAATTGCCTAGCATTTGCAGATGATTTTACCATATTACCTGAAAGCCTGACTAATGCAGCAAAACAAGTAAATCATCTGGAAGAGACAGCCAACATGGCATGCTTAAGAATTTCAGCAGAGAAAACAAAATTCCTGGCGAATATGAAAAATTGTCCAAAACTGATAGGAACAGACGTTGCTTCAATCGAAAGGGTAAAGCAATTGAAATATTTGTGGGAAAATACAAAAAATACAAAAAAATATTGTGAAAAATCTGCTATAGGGGCAAGGCTACAAAAATGGAAAGAGCATACGGTATAACGAAATGTGTTTAATGCACTACAACACAGTTGTGAAACCAGTGAGTGCTTAGTACTCAATTTTAAACTTGAATGATTGGAAGTACTAGAAAGGAGAACTGTTAGAAAAATATTAGGCACACTAAAAACTACAGAATTTTTGAAATTATGAGGTAATAACGAATGTCATCGAAACATAGAAAATATATCTATAACAGTACGAAAGAGGGGACTGCTATTTTTTGGACATATTTACAGAATGGATGTCAGTAGAATAACCAAAAAAGGTTATCTTTAGAAGAAAAGTAAAAAACCACATGGATTCAAGAGATCAAAAAACTTGGTAAGAAACAACATCAGAGAAGAAGAAGTAATGGAAATAGAAGTTTTTAGGAAAACGTTCTTAAGATGGAAGGATTCCAAGCGAGGGAGCTAAAGAAAACTGGCACAAAGTGGTCTGAAAAAGGAAAAAAGAGACATAGTGAAACAATGAAGGAATACTGGAAGAAAAGGAAGGAAAACAAAGAATAAAAAATTGAAGTTGGAACGTAGTCCCTAGTAGGCCCTAAAGCCAGAAGAATAAAACAAAAATCCCCTTTTTATAAAATATATCAAACATTAATATTTGTACAAAATGTAAAAAATAAAATAATGACCGCAAAAATAAAATAAAAATCCTTATTTTTGTAAAATATATCAACAATTAATATTGCTATTAAATTAAAAGCATCGCAACAAATAACAAAAATTTTAGAAAAAGTAAAAATCATTGTTTTGTCGATTGTTATATATAAAGATTTGTTGACCAAACGGATTTAAATTCAATTAAAAATAACCAATTTATCTTGCATTTATCTACCACTTTCTATTAAACCAAGAAGAAGGAGCTACTTGGAAGCAGGAAATGACTCGCAGATAAGAGATAACAGCTTCAACTACAAAAATATAATGGCAGCCGGCAACCCGATAGCTACTGGCATCTGACGGAAATAATATTAAACAGAAATACGCCCTCTGTAACTTTAAGTAGAAACTATATGAAATAAGCCTTCTATCGGATTATATAAGAACTATTCAATAAGTTATCTCAATTAATACTTTCTATTAAGCTCATTTGCGGTATGTCATTGATAGCTAGAGTACTTAGTATCCTGCATATTCGTGCTTCAAATTTACCTTCTTCTAGGTATTTTTAATTATATTCAACATTAAATAACTTAATTTAATTCAAATTTTAACGTAAAAATTAATTGCCTGCCGGGATAGCTCAAGCAGTTAGTTGTGGGCAAATGATTAGCATTCTAATTCTTAGAAGTGTCAGGGCCCGTAATTCTATGGTTCGAATTCCTGTTCATTCCTTCAATAAAAAAATGAGCAAAAAGGGGAGGAGTTGGAGGAGGAGTTAGAAGAAAGAGAGGTAAATTTATCCATTGCATCCTGTACATCGTTAGCAGACAGGTTTAAAATACCGAGGCTGCTTGGAAGCCTACAGATTCCTTGGCGAAATAACTTCGGAGAAGTGGCCACATGGAAAGGAAGAAATAAAGTGTGAATGCGTGAGAACCTCTGGCGTAGATGTAAAATTTCTTAAGTTCAGGAATGCGACGTAAAAAACCACCTAGGGTCCGACGAGCATTAGAAAACCAGCACTGGATTCGGAAAAACACTAGGCGGTTTCTGCGTGGAATCGGAGTTTTGCAATTTTTTGCTTCTAGACACGCTATCTCTCTTATCAGGTTGGATATATTCGACCGCTCATCACTTCATTATAAATGCGGAAGTTGGCGACCTACAATCTATATAAACCACAAATATTATTATTTATTATAACTTATGTGTATTCCAATATCCGCAGCAAGTACTCCATTCTAAAAGCAAGTAAAAATTTAATGCCTATAACTCAACCGTTTATGGACCGATTTTAGTGAAACAATGTTGATTGAATTTTACATTAAAATCGCATTATATGATGGAATAAATTGTTATATTAAATTTAATTATTATTATTGTAATTTTTAATTTTTTCTAGTATCCAAGCAGTTTATTTAAAAGCGAAACAAACCATAAATAAATCAAGAAATTCTTTTAAACATTATTCATACAGGATTAAAAATTTTTAGTTTTTACTCCATGTTTAGAATCATAAGTTAAAACCTTTTTGCCACACATATCCCGAAGTGTCGCACACAGTTTCATACTAGTTTTCTGAGCTGTCAGCACATTTCTTCGGCGACTAATATTGATAACATAAATAGGAAAATATTAATAAACTCCAGGGGATTAAAGAAAAATCGGACTTCGACTCAGTTATATTTTTAAATTCTCTTAAAGCATTATAAGCTTAGAGATAAGTGTTAGGAGGTCTTATATTCCGTATTTCTTCGGGATATATCTCGTTTCAACCATTTTTCAGGTAAATATTTTAAAATTTAACGTGGTCAAACTTAGAAGAATTTAGATTTTGATTACCTTTACAGTCTGTTTGAAACACAACAAAAACGAAGTATGACATTCAAAATTCCATTGAATTCTATTCATTTGTAATATCTATTTCGAAGTTCTTCTTTCCATTAATGCCAGATATTTCTTGAGTAGGCTATGTAGGTCATAGAATGATATATTTATTTGTGGTTCATATGGTTTTTCTGCTTTTTATTGTTTATCAGTATTTGTTTAATATTTAACAACTGGCATTCTTACTACCATTGAATTTACAGTAATGTTTTCCTTCGTCAGGTCGAGTTCCAGCTCTATCAGCACCTTCGGCACTTTTGGTGAACCATCTATACAAAGCACCTTTTAAATTTGGGCTCCAAGTGAACGTAACAGTTAAATCGTCTTTCCACATACTTCCTTTATAATGTTTAAAAAAGTCTTAATGGGTACAAGACCTCATTTGATTTACTTCGTACATTAGATTATCACTTTGAGAGGATGTTAGGTGATAAAGGACTGTTGAAGAAATATTTGGATGATCAAACCGATAGCTAATATATACTTGAAGTTTGTAAACATATTCAGAGAAGATAATACCAATTTAAATCACTTTATAAAGTATTTGTGTGTGGGGATATGAAGTTTGAAGGTTTTACGGCTATTTGTAGCAAATGTTGGAATAAAGTATTTGGACTTATTACTATTTATATGAATCGCAAAACTCATGATGGGAAATATCGTAACAATATTAAAACATTTCCACAAATATGAAAACGTTAACATAAACATTAACATAAGCATAAGACCTTAACATAAATATCTATGTTAATATACATTGTTTGCTTATTATGATGCTGAGGCTGTTAACAATGCGAAACAACTTATAAAGAAATTTGAAGAAATGAGAAATGAGTTTCGGAAATGGAGGAAGAAGCCTATAACAGAATATGATAAACATAAGAAAGAAGATCAACCTGTTATCGACGCTGCTAATATTTTATGAAATGCGTTAGGAAGTAAGTTGGATCATACTTATGTTTTAGAAAATTGGATAATATTGGTGAAAATGTTATTAAAGCTACAGAAGAAGATAGAGAGTTTGAGAAATAATTAATTCCTTATAAAAATGAATGTAAAGACGATGTTCCTTCTGGTTCTGAAGATTCCGTTGTTATAGATGAATTTTATGTCAGTAATGAGGAAAAAAGAAGCTTTAAAGTCAGCAAGAAAATTCAGAAATTATTTAGAACCAGGGCTCAAAAAGAAATTTTCTACTACGCGCTTAAAGCCAATAATTTCAAAATATTTTCCTAGAATGAATGATCGTAAATTTTGGTTAAGATATGATGTGGACTTCAATAATTATTTTACAGGTGATTCAAATTTGAATTTCATAATGATGATATTATAATTAAAGATTTTAAATTTAGAGCTACAAGAGGCTTAATGATTTTTTATCATCAAATGAATTACCACACGATTACGATTATACTGAACAAGACAAAACTACTTATGAAACAATTAAAGAACAAATACAATTATTCGAGACAAGGATCCACATAATCCAAAATCTAAAAGTAGTGTTGGAAAAATATAAATGGTGATAAGCGATATATGGCATTCTAAAAAAACAAATAGAACTTTATTATTATCATTAGCTATTACAATTGTACAAAAATTAGGTAATGATTATCTGAAACAGAAAAAGAAGGTTCTGGATTAACAAAACATGAAGGAAGATTTTTCCAATTTTAAATGCTGCATTAGGTGTTCTTGGAGTATTAGGTGTTGGAGCTGCAGAAATTGCAACTCCTGTTCATAATAAACGAAAAAATATTATGCTGAATTAGCTGAACAAAATAGACATAATTTGGAATTTCCAACCAGCCCTGTGGTTCGAAACCATCTTATAATTTTGTGAATATCTGGCTTCATAACCATCAGATCCGTAGTTCTTTCTTCCCGTATAACCTGCCTTTTGTATAATAACAAGACTCTAACTAGGCAACGTCGAGAGTCTCCTTGATCTCTGCTTCTTACTTATGCCAGAGAAACCCATGCGTTACAAAATAATCTGCACTACTGCTATGAACATATTATCCCGTAAGAATTCTAATTGCGTGCAGCCTATAAAAACAATGATCATATAATCACAGGAATAGAACCAGCTTTTGGGTGGTTAGGCCGTGTGCATTATGCAGAGTTTCGTCCAGACGTGCCATTTGGACTCATCAGCTGGAATGGCACGCCCTTCCAGGACTCTGCATAATGCACACGGCCTAACCACCCAAAAGCTGGTTCTATTCATGTGATTATAAGATCTGCGGCCGTGAAAGCCTTTTTTGATATAACAATGATCATGTCTCTCATCTCTTATCACACAGAAATGGAGTACACTGAAAACGAAATATACACACTCATATCTACGCTAAAAATCACTTGTTCCCTTCTAACTAACTTAAAGTAATGAAAACATAAACTCCAACATGCACACAGCTCTGGACTCCCTTATTGTATGTGAAATAAGGCTCAAATCAGTGGCAAACTGGCTGATATTTAACATTAAACCTTTTATATACAAATGATCTTTATTAGCGTGGAACTGCTTCCCGAGGCATGCTTCATATTTGGACATGAAAACATTATATTTTTTCGATCTCAGCATTCATTGCGCTCACATGGCTGCAGGCGTCTCAGCGACATAGGACATAACCATGAAAAACTCCAGGATGCTAGTAGTCACTCCGTCGAACCTTGCTGTTATCTCTATTTTCCTGCGTATGTTGACCTCCTGCAATACAGATGGTGTTAGGTATCTTCTCTTCACTCACCGCTAGCAGTACACGGGTACAAGGATTCCGCCCTTAATATTGGCCGTCAATTTGCTACAGCTTGTTTACAAATTTCAGTTCGATTCGCGCACCATTAAATTACCGACTTAACGTCCGGGCTCAATCAGTTCTTGTCGCGGCAATATAGCGATACGCATACAGACATCACGCGACCGCGAAACATGAACCGATGCAGTTTACAGAAATTCACTGAAGTTGATTATCTGCGGGGTTTTATGCGTTAATAATTGATACCGTTCATACCGTAGTTAGGAGAGTTTGATAACTTCTGCGCCAACCCGCACCTTGGCGCTCCCTTAATAATCGTCACCTTAGTTCAATTAAACTGATATCACTCCCGAATCGGAATGGTTTACACAGCACAGGTATTGTGCATAAAAGATCACAGTCAAAAAGAATACTTCTCGAATATAGCAACTGACTTAGTTCAAATATCACCAGAACAAAGCGTCGTTAGCAAAATACGATGTCGGTGAGCGAACAAGTAACATCGACGAACAGCACAGCAATGACCCAGCTCTCCCCTGTCCTCGTTCTTATAAAGACTCACTCACTTCCATTTAAAACCGGGGAGTCCCCTGAGTGAATAGGGTGTCGGTTCAACCGCCGCTTGAATTTAAACAGCAAGCCATTGAGAGTGCTAAATTCTTTATATCAACTTAACACATACAGGATTTGTAAAATCACGTCTGTCATTCTGGACATGTCGGAACTCTAAAATATTGGCGCGATAACGGATTCCTCTCGTAATATCTTACTGGTTCAATCCTGCAGTTTACCAAGTTGGTTGTCCTGATATCGTTGTTCGGTGGCTCCCAGGCACCTCATACTCCACCTACCAGCTTGTGAATGGCGGAGTTCGAACTCGTGGAACAAAGAGCGTTGCAGCGGCTCTCTCCAGCGACTTCGTTTAAATATGAAAGGAGCGTTGATACAAGCTAGGTACCGGCTGGTCTCTTACATTAGCGCGGTCCAGTATCCAACCGTCTTCTAACTGACTCCCTCACAATGCTGTGTTATGAAATAAGCCCACAGTGTTATGCAATATTAAAATTATATACCCGAAGCATATTACGATATGGTTCAATGTAGAAAACCTTCAGACGATAAAGCTACTAATATATCACTACCTGAAAATACACCATGATATGATCCTATTTTTTGAGAAATATATGTAAATACATTTTTAATTGTTAATCTGTTAATGTATATATTTCACGAAAAATGGTTCTGGATTTTGGATATATATATATTCTAACAAGATAAAAATGCGCGTCCTCAGCTCATTATTGCTTGTTTGACACTATTACCTCAAGATTTCAAAAACCTCACGATTGATTATCAAAGACCATCCTTTGATATTGTTACGATTATCATCAACCAGATTTACATGATGGACTATCCGAGTTTAATGGTCGTAATTGGTTATCCAAAATCTGTATCTATGTGGAATATTCGGGCTGATATATACATCCATACGGCAATAAATACTTATTCAGGTCATACTTTTGTTTTCTAAAATGGTGCATTTTTACAGTAACCGGTGAATGCACATTTCAACTAAAACGACATGGATTAATATCTAGTAGTTTTCCTGGTTACCACCAACAATAGATTCATCCTTTCGACATATTAATGGATTGTTTTACTTTTTAAGAGTAAGGTTGCATATGAGTATAATTAATTTTTAGAATCTAGTTACAGCAGAAATAATGATTTATCATTGTTTGGCCTATATTGTCCGACGAAGACATCTTTCCTTATAGATAATATAACTAATTTTAAAAATATTGCATCGCAGTTAGAAAAAAATATGTTATAAGAAATTTACTCTATATACATGAAGGATAAAAATACAGATGTTTGATAGATATAATTGCTTGGAAATCGAAATCAGGAAGTAAGAATTATCAGAGGATTTTGTAAAAATTACGAAATAAATTTAATTGGAGAATAATATCTGAATATAAAAAAGTATTAGAAGATTTTATCAGGGAATTTCAAGATGATGTTGATTGGAGAATATTATCTGAATATCAAATACCAGCAGAAGATTTTAGAGAAGTTAAATGTGAAGTTAACTGAATAATTATTTCTTCTTATCAAATAATATCAGAAAATGTTAATAGAGAATTTCAAGATAAAGTGGCTTGAGGAAGTATTTCTCGTAGTCAGAAACTGACGGAAGATTTTATTGGATAATTTCAAGATTAACGTTGCTTGGGGATATATTCTCCGTAGTCAAAAATTCTCGGAAGATTTTATTAGAGAATTTCAACATAATGTTGCTTGGGGTAATATCGCTGAATTTCAAACATTAACAGAATATTTTAATAGAGAATTTAAAGATAAAGTTGATTGGGATAGTGTTTATAGAAGACAGGAACAATCAGAATATTTTCAAAATGAAGTTCATTGTTACAATATTTACAGAAGGCCTAAACTGTCAGAAGATTTTTAACAGACTTTATGAGTTATCCATCTTTCATATTGTCAAAAATGAAGGTATAAATGGAAGCTAAACGGAACAAAAGACTCCCTCAGATTTAACAAATCAAACAGTAGAAAAATTAAGTGATAAATATTTAGGAGAATTAAGACGTTTGGGAAGTCAGTATAAAATTTAAAAATATTATAATATGAAAAACCTGATCTCGTTAACGCGATAGAAGGAAAAATGAGAGAACCGCCACAAATAGAAAAAGAAGAACAAGAACAACATTCGGAAGTTCTAGAATTAAATAATGGACCTTATGTCTGTGATCCAGATATAAAGAATATTAAGCATAATAAAAATCGTAAGCTCATGGGGAGGAGGAAAATGATTTATTTATTTATTTATTTATTTATTTATTTATCATGCCTTTGTAGGTGGCGAAGTTAGGGCTCTTGGCCCTCTCTTACACTTAACCACTGTACACATCATTAAGAGCAGAGTTTGAGTACATATTATATAATAAATGATAACCTACACAAAAATACCTTACACTTTTCTAACTCACATTCATACGATCATTCATTCTTTCCAGTCATACAAGTTAGTCAGCTGCATTCAGCAGGTAGTCTCGGCAAGCAGTCTTAAATTTAAGTAATGAAGTGGAATTTCTGACGCTGACAGGCAGGGAATTCCAAAGTCTAGAACCCGCCACAACAAAGGAGTTGTTGTACATGGAGGAGCGGTGAACAGGAATAGAAAGGGAGGAACCAGAGCGGGTATTACTGCAGTGAAAGGAGGACAAATACTTAAGCTGCGATGAAATGTATAGTGGTCTGTCTTCAGAGAGCAGTCTGTATATCTGTATCAGTATGTGATACATCCGTCGTTTATCAGGTTTTAGCCATGAAATAGTGTGATAGTATGGGGTAACATGTGTGTCATAACTCAGACTGTATATAAATCTAAGGCAACAATTAAGCGCTCGCTGAAGTTTCGAAGTCTGCTCTTTTGTTGCGTCTACCAGAATGACGTCACAGTAGTCGAGGACGGGAAGCACAAGCGTTTGTATTAGTTTGACTCTCACAATACAAGGTAAAATATCGCTGTTTCTTTTAACCGAACGAAGTATCGAAAATATTTTTTTACACACATTCTTAATATATTCAGACCAATTTAAAGTTTCGTTCATTGTCACTCCTAGATTTCTCACAGTTTGGCTGAATGGGATAACTCTACCATTCAGTATAACTGAAGGAATAGTTTCGTATCTTAGTGTGGCCAACAATTTTTGAGAGCCAATAATGATTGCTTGCGTCTTGGAGGGATTAAGGAGGAGGGAATTTTTCAAGGAGTAAGCGTTAAGTCGCTGAAGGTCAGCATTGATGCCTGCTATGGCATGCGACAAATCAGAGGTCTTACAGTGACAGTAAATTTGTAAGTCGTCCGCAAAAAGATGGTAGCTACAATTCTTTAAATTAGAGGAAATGTCGTTTATATACAAAATAAAGAGCAATGGGCCTAAAACACTACCCTGCGGCGTGCCTTCCTTCCTGGTTCGCCAGTGAGAGGTTTGATTAAGGTTTATAATTCGTTGCGCGCGATTTTTGAGGTACGATGAAAAGAAATTAATAGTTCGTTGATCGAAGTAGTAAGATTGCATCTTGTTTAATAGAGTCTGGATGTTTATAGTGTCAAATGCGCTACTGAAATCGAGGAGAGTAAGTATTGTCACTAGTCTTTGGTCCATTGCGTGCCGTATGTCATCCGTCACTTTGAGCAGGGCAGTTGCTGTGCTGTGTCCCTTCTTGAAGCCAGATTGCAATGGGTCTAGGAGAGAATGGTTATTTAAGTATTCCAACACCTGCTCGTGAACCAGACGCTCGAGTCCTTTGGAAATCGCTGGTAAGATAGAAATTAGTCTGTAGTCGGATGATAGGGAGGGGTCAGGTTTCTTAGGCACAGGGATAACATTAGCTAGTTTCCATAGTGAAGGAAAGGTTCCGTTTTTAAGGCAGTAGTTGAAAATGTGGGTAATAATTGGTAAAACAGCACCAATAATGTTGTGTAAGAAAGCTATAGGGATATCATCCACTCCTCTGGCTTTTGATTTGATGGAATATAATACTTTTTTAACTTTATTAGCAGTAACAGGGTGGAATGTGAAATGTTGTTTGTCAGGTAAAGGGTTCATAACGGGGTTGGGTACTGAGTTTGGGGAATTTAGTACGTTAGGTGGTGTTCTTTCTTCAGTAAAAAACTCATTTAACTTATCGAGTGGTATGTCTGGCACATGGGGTTGTTGTCGAGGTTTCCCTATGCCTAAGGAACGAAGCGCGTTCCAAGCACTGCCAGAATTCATGTTTGCAGTCATGTTTTTCAAATATGTAAATTTACGGTTTCTAACGAACTGTTTAACTCTATTTCTAAGGACCCGATAATTTTCGAAGTCACTTTGGTCACGAGTTCGTTTAAAGCGTCGGTAAAGTGCATCGCGGTGGGCCATCATGTTTTTTATTTCACTATTTATCCAGGGACAAGATGGGCGTGTAACTTTTATCTGTCGCTTAGGGGAGTGTTTATCGTACAGAGTGATTACAAGGGAGTTGAACTTGTCTACTTTCGCGTCTATATCGTCCAATAGGAGTATGTCATTCCAGGGTAGATTGTAAGCGTCATGTCTTAACTCGTCCATATCCATGTCTTTTGTGTTTCTGGAAATAACATACTTAGGTTTATATTTTGGCATTCGGAGGGAGTAGGATAGGTAGATAAGGTCATGAGTGGAGATGGCTGGGACTGGAATCTGGCCGTGAGTTATGACTTTGTTTGGGTTATTTGTCACAATGTGGTCAATAAGCGTGTGTGTTTCGTAGTTTTCTGTGTAAGTATGATTAGTGGGCTCTAAACGGAGGATGGTCATATCACAGGAAGAAAACATGTCAATAAATTGTCTAGTTTCGTGCGTTTTAGTAAGCAGGTTAATGTTGAAGTCACCTACGGCAATAATATGCTCGTAGCTAGGCAGTAGGTCAAGTAAGCGAAATTCGAATTCAGTCATATTTGTTATTTTGGGCGGCTTGTATACAACAACTATAAGGAGTTTCTGTTGGTTAATAATGACTTCAACAAACATGAATTCTGGCCCTAGCTGTGCATTGTTAGATGATACACATATCACCCGGCTTTTTAAATCGTTTCTGCAGTACAAGGCCACCCCACCACCTCTTCTGCCATCGGATCTATCATGACAAAAGAGAGAATACCGGTCAAGTTGTACCATACCAGAGGGTATGCTCGGAGTAAGCCAGCTTTCGCTAATAGCAAAAATATGGATATTATTTTCCCTCATTATGGCTTGAATTTCGTCGAAGTGCGCTACCAAGGAGAGTGCGTTGACATGGCAACACTGTAAACAGTTCGTGGAGGGAGATAATGCCTGTTTGAGGAGCAAGCCGGTGGTGAGAGGTGACGGGGTGAGAGGGGGAATGTTGCCAAGGTCAGTGTCAGGTACAGAGCTCTGGATCAGCTGAATAACGGAATGTTAACGAAATAGTAGAACAGAAATAGCATGCAACTTACCTCGACATCCTGATAAATGTTTACACTGACTACCACTAACACACACACAGACACACACATAATACACTTACAAAAACACTTATGAATAACAAGCAGATGCACTATCGAGCTGTGCTGTTCCGTTTTAATTGTCACAGTTATCTCGCAGATTTTTTATGTTATCCAGTTCCGCGACAGTGGTGATGGATCTTCTCGTCCCATTAGGCAGGTGAATTACGATGCGTCCGTCTTGGGTCCATACACGGGATGGCCCGAAGTGATCCCTAGCCAGGTTTAATATGCACTTTCGGGTTTTGGTGAGGGACTCTGTGATGAGTACCTTTGTGCCCTTCAGGAGCCGCTTCGCCTTCCACACTCGGTCACGTTCGTGGTAACGGGTAAATTTAACTATTATTGGGCGCCTGCCTGTAGATACCACGTCAGCTGCTGAGCGCTGAGGCTGCCCAATCCTGTGGCACCGGTCGAAGCTCTCCATCGTGAAGTCCACGTTCAACTTCGTTCGGAAGGTTTCCCTCACTTTTCCGTAAATGTCCTCCCGCGGTTCCTCGGAGACTCCATGGATTAGGAGGCAGTTTCTACGGCTGTACTGTTCTCCTTCATCAATGAGTGCTTCTTGATGGTCGAGCTGCCGTGCTAACTTGCACAGCTCTTCTTTCAGAACGGCAAGTTCGGAGGAGATGGCGCCTCGGAAGTCTCGAAAATCCTGACTCAGCGAGTCTAGGGACTCTTCCCTGGGGTTGGCAGAGCTGGTTAACAACTGAAGGCGCGTCTCAAAGTCCTTCATCGTTGCTTCAAAAGCATTAATCCGCTTATTAACTTTCTGGACGGACATATCTGTTGTTATTTATGTCCAACTCGAACCACACTTTACAAGATCGCTTAGTACACACTTGCAGGACAAATATGCTACCAGTTATGCGGCTTCTGCGAGATATAGACATAGCACTCCTACGCGTACGTTACAGTAGACGCCATGATGGATTTATGAAAATGATGTTGGTGAAATTATGCTTGAGGAAGTGGAAAGGATGATAAATAAACACCATTGACATAAAGCAGCAGGAATAAATGAAATTAGACCTGAAATGGTGAAGTATAGTGGGAAGGAAGAGATGAAATGGCTTCATAGAGTAGTAAAATTAGCATGGAGTGTGGGTAAGGTACCTTCAGATTGAACAAAAGCAGTAATTGCACCTGTCTATAAGCAAGGGAACAGGAAGGATTGCAACAACTATCGAGGTATCTCATTGATTAGCGTACCAGGCAAAGTATTCACTGGCATCTTGGAAGGGAGGGTGCGATCAGTCGTTGAGAGGAAGTTGAATGAAACCCAGTGTGGTTTCAGAGCACAGAGAGGCTGTCAGGATCAGATTTTCAGTATGCGCCAGGTAATTGAAAAATGCTACGAGAGGAATAGGCAGGTGTGTTTATGTTTCGTAGATCTACAGAAAGCATATGATAGGGTACCGAGCGAAAATATGTTCGCCATACTGGGGGACTATGGAATTAAAGGTAGATTATTAAAATCAATCAAAGGTATTTATGTTGACAATTGGGCTTCAGTGAGAATTGATGGTAGAATGAGTTCTTGGTTCAGGGTTAGACAAGGCTGTAATCTTTCATCTTTGCTGTTCGTAGTTTACATGGATCATCTGCTGGAAGGTATAAAATGGCAGGGAGGGATTCAGTGAGGTGAAAATGTAATAAGCAGTCTGGCCTATGCTGACGACTTGGTCTTAATGACAGATTGTGCCGAAAGCCTGCAGTGTAATATCTTGGAACTTGGAAATAGGTGAAATGAGTAAGGTATAAAAATTAGCCTGTCGAAGACTAAATTGATGTCAGTAAGTAAGAAATTCAACAGAATTGAATGTCAGATTGGTGATACAAAGCTAGAACAGGTCGATAATTTCAAGTATTTAGGTTGTGTGTTCTCCCAGGATGGTAATATAATAAGTGAGATTGAATCAAGGTGTCGTAAAGCTAATGCAGTGGGCTCGCAGTTGCGATCAACAGTATTCTGTAAGAAGGAAGTCAGCTCCCAGACGAAACTATCTTTACATCGGTCTGTTTTCAGACCAACTTTGCTCTACGGGAGCGAACGCTGGGTGGACTCAGGATATCTTATTCATAAGTTAGAAGTAACAGACATGAAAGTAGCAAGAATGATTGCTGGTACAAACACGTGGGAACAATGGCAGGATGGTACTCGGAATGAGGAGATAAATGCTAATTTAGGAATGAACTCGATGGATGAAGCCGTACGCATAAACCGGCTTCGGTGGTGGGGTCATGGGAGGCGAATGGAGAAGGATAGGTTACTTAGAAGAATAATGGACACTGCTATGGAGGGTAAGAGAAGTAGAGGTAGATAAAGACGACGATGGTTAGACTCAGTTTCTAGCGATTTAAAGATAAGAGGTATAGAACTAAATGAGGCCACAACACTAGTTGCAAATCGAGGATTGTGGCGACGGTTAGTAAATTCACAGATGCTTGCAGACTGAACGCTGAAAGGCATAACAGTCTATAATGATAATAGTAGTATAATGGGATAGTTCTGCGGCCTCCTCCCGCGGGAAATTTGAATTTTGGCGGGAGATTTGAATTTGTAAACAAAGCCACGTGCTTTTTGACAGCTGTCATCGACAACAACGCATCGCTAACCTCACTGCTGCCATCTTGACGGGCCTAAACCTCAGTGATGCCAACTTAACCTAACTAGCGTGAGGTAAACAAAGCCACGTGTTTTTTGACAGCCACGTGCTTTTTGACAGACAACAACGCATCGCTAACCTCAGTACTGCCATCTTGACGGACCTAAACCTTAGTGGTACCAACTTAACCTAACTAGCGCGTGGTAAACAAAGCCACGTGCTTTTTGACAGCCACGTGCTTTTTTGACAGCTGTCATCCGCTCTCTTTAAACAACAGAGGACTCTGCTGCCCTCTTTATCGTAGTAGATGTAAATTCGTCACCTGTCATCGGCAGTGCTGCCATCTTGGCGGGTCTAAACCTTAGTGCTACCAACTTAACCTCACTAGCGTGAGATAAACAAAGCTACGTGCAGCTGTCACTAGCCATCTTTAATCTATAGAGCGCAGTGCTGCTCTCTATGTGGTGACGGATAATTTGAAAAATGCTTTTTTGACAGCAGCCATCTTTAATCACCGTGCTGCCCTCTATGTGGCGGCGGTAAATTCTACGTGCTTTACAAACCTATATGCTTTTCTGACAGCTGTCATCCGCCATCTTTAATCCAGAGAGAACAGTGCTGCCCTCTATGTGGTGGCGGCAAATTCCACGTGCTCTTGTTTGGAAACAAATCAACATGCTTTTTTTGACTGCTGTCAACCGCCATCTTTAATCACCGTGCTGCCCTCTTTGTGGCGGTGGCAAATTCCACGTGCTTTACAAACCTATATGCTTTTCTGACAGCTGTCATCCGCCATCTTTAATCCAGAGAGAACAGTGCTGCAATCTATGTGGTGGCGGCAAATTCCACGTGCTCTTGTTTGGAAACAAAGCCATGTGCTTTTTTGACAGCTGTCATCCGCCATCCTTAATCACCGTGCTGCCCTCTTTAGCTACTTACCTCTGACAGCTGTCATCCACCATCTTTAATCCAGAGAGAACAATGCTGCCCTCTATGTGGCGGTGGCAAATTCCACGTGCTTTACAAACCTATATGCTTTTCTGACAGCTGTCATCCGCCATCTTTAATCCAGAGAGAACAGTGCTGCAATCTATGTGGTGGCGGCAAATTCCACGTGCTCTTGTTTGGAAGCAAATCAACATGCTTTTTTGACAGCTGTCATCCGCCATCTTTAATCACCGTGCTGCCCTCTTTAGCTACTTACCTTTGAAATGTGGTGGTAGTAAATTGTACGCGCTCTTGTTTGGAAACAAACAGGCAATTTCGTTAGCTGTCATCCACCATCTTTAATGAACAGAGCACCGTGCTGCCCTCATGCGGGGCAATTTCTTCATCCGCTCGCATACCCGCAGTGACGCATGTTTAGACTTGAACACACACACACACACATACTACTGTTCAAAACTTGAACTGCATACTAGTGTTCGATGTTTTTGAACACTGCATTGTATAACTAGAATCGAGCACTGTTTAGAAAGAAAAACAAAATATCTTCGCAACATACTTACTAACTGCTCTTCTTCCTCTATCAAGCTACATCTCTATCGAACATGCACTGCGAAAGCAAGAGTATTGCAAGTTTAGACTTGAACACATACTACCGTTTATAGTTCGATGTTGTTGAACACTGCATTGCAATCAAACTCTGTTTAGAAAAAAAATTCTCTTCTCAACATGAGCTAGACAATAACATACTTACGAATCGGCTCAACACCTTCTTTCTTGCTTTTTTCTTTGAGAAATAAACAAAAACTCTATCTTGCAAATAAGGAGCGGGAGGAAGGTAATACCTAACCTAAAATAAAAGCATATGCCAATTCTACATTATTTATTTATATCTTGTATGTACAAGTTTTATCTCGAATCATTTTACCCTAGTGATGTTTGCGTACTTCTCGACGCAATTCTTGAATGTACAAGTTTAAACTTGCCGTACTACTCTCTCAGCGTACCTCTCCCTACAATATGTACAGTGAATTGTGATGTAAGACAGCGTAACGTAAGTACACACCTCTAACATAATGTTTACACACACATCTGCTTTATGTAAAGTAGTACCGATCAATACTACTATGCCCCCAGGCTAGCGTGTTGGTGGAATTTGGAATAACAAACCGTTTGCAATCATCGCTATTAAGGGCTACCTTACTAATTAAATGAGTGTACAACTGGTGCTTCTTTCTTCTAATGACAGACATTTGCTTATGCAAAACAGGTGGATTACTTTTAATGCAATTGTTATAGTTTTCAAAACTTAGCTGATTCTGAACGACATTCTTTTTAAACCCCTTCAATCTCTTTATTTGTAATTCATTTAAGAGTTTTATGCAATATGACTTGGATTTAGTACCTACAAATGAATCGATAATATTCCCAGCACATTCATCTTTCATTTTACCTAGAACCTTTTTGTTCACTAGCGGTAGATGATATTGATTATTTGCAGGATAGTTACTTGTATCAAACCTACCCAAGTCTGGCTTTATATCATTGTAATAGTCATCAGTTTTGATTTGATAAATAAACGAATCGGTATCTGTGTAGAGCAATTGCGCATTATGCGCGTACTTCTTCATCATATAATCGTAATGGAATTCATACATGAGTGTTTTAGCCAATTCAAGTACTGCAAAGCCGACGTAGGTAGGTTTGTCATACTTAATCTTAACACGATTCATCTGTATAATAACTAAATTCTCATGTATGATGGTGCAGCTGCGGAAATTTGGTTTACTTATTAAACAGTTAGCACCATACCTTTTCTTAATATTATCCCAGTTTGTAATCAATTTTACATCAACGCGTTTGTCAACATTTTCCATAGTCTTACCAAACACACTGTTATTCATGAGCTTGTAGAAATCTTTTTCAAACTCGTTAACCGCATTCGTTCTTAAATTATTGTTCAGATCGATATATGGCTTTAGCCACGGTGACTGATTAAATTCTAGTACGCGATGAATTTTGGATAACTTCAAACCATGCTGCAAACACTGTTTTAAATTTCGGTAATGAATGATATACTTAGATTTATCGCACAAATTAGCAATGAGCATTTTCGTCGTTGATGCGATGTACGGGGGCTTCATATTTTCAGGGCAGAACGGTAGGTCATTATGAGAAGTGTGTAACTCTTTAGGATACTGTAAGTCAACTTCGAGGAAATAGCCTTTATCAGCTTCATCACCTAGGGCGTGTACCTGTAAAGCATCAATTTCACACTGCGTTAGCCAGCGGAAACCACTCACCGGTAGATGCTGACTCATCGCCCACCCATACTGATTATTAGCATCGAGGTAAACGATATACTGAGATTCCTGACTAGAATCGAAACTCGGCATGTACTTATTATTTGCCTTGGAATACCGCCCGCTGCACTGACTTAGACCGCCTCGAATAGATGATTTTATAAAGTGCACCATATCAATATCAGTTAGCAGTTCCAAATTCACCTGCATGTATTTCAACATCGCGTCCCAACTTAACCCAGGCGCAGTAAAATACTGACATGGGTCAAGGCTGTAGGTTTTCTTGCAAACACAGCGAAAATTTTCAAAAACATCAGCTAACAAAAGTACATCTGTCTTTAAATATAAATCGGAGTATTCACCCAGCGTTTGAATGTGGAACTGCTCCCAGATATGTTGTGCATGTAAATAGTCATCATCACTAATATCTGCTGAATTCAGCGAGCAGTAAAAGGATTGTTTCGATGGTAAGGCACGTTCTTCGAGGCGTTCTAAGCAGTCGAGATATTCATAACAAAAAACACCCTTACGCCGAAGTAAACTAAACTGTGCTTCTTCGGGAAAAACGCGTCGAATTTCCGTAAATTGTTCAGGCTGTAAATGACTAGAAAGTTTATCGAGGCTACTCGCCATAAAGCGAAACGAGTCAAGGAATCTCAGTTTTATAGAATGCTCAGCATCTACTTTTACAGACTTTGCAAACGCAATGTACCGCTCTTTATTCTGAGGGATTATATCTACTTTTTCATCTGAAGCTCCAAATTGTGAAATGATGAAATGAGAGTCGTAACCAGATAAGTTATGAAAAATTACAGGGATAAATTTAGGAACTCTATACTTAAGATTACAGCTATAATGAGCGGCACATCTGTAGAAACCAGTTAAATGATCATGATCAAAAACTTTAGGGTCATTTTCGGAAAATTCCCCATCACAAATGCTACACTTTGTAGCACGTTCATGATCATTTAACTGAATTTCGATGAGTGGCTTCATAGGAATATTACTATTTCGAATACGACCAAGACGAACTGCATCACTTTCAAGTCTTTCTAAAAATACTTTAGCAGCATCATGTCCTCGATACAGCTCTAACTTGTTAAGCGTACTATCGTAACTACACTTGATGTAATACGCGAAGCTATACGGGACATGCATGTGCGTAGTATTAGTGAAAGAGTTGTCAGGATTAGGTGAGCATGTGTTGCATGGCGTGAGGATGGCTTCAAAGTCTGCATAAATCACGAACGGTACCCACATCTGCTTGTGAAAATTTGTAAATTTTAAAACATTATTGCCTGTAGTAGGTATCTCTGTACGTACATGATTGGAGTCATTCTTGGAATGCTCCGTTAACTGATCTTCAGTTCTAAAATACTGCAAGCATCCATCACATAGCCACTTTTTACCATTACGTTTTGACAACTGACTACTAACAAGTCTACTCAGATTTTTAATCCAGCAAAATTGGCTATTCCTACTGTTTTCAATATAGAGTAAATTAACATGAGTACTCTTCTTATGACATGTATAATACAGAGGACCTACTACAGACTTTTTCCCTACACCATACACATTAATGCTAATGTTATTTAGTTCCTCAAAGCGCTTAATATCCTTTATCTGCACAGGAAATTCTATACTATCAAAATTTAGTTACGTTGAATAGTGTGGATACGATGATGTTCTCTAAGCTACGTCTGATTTAGCAGGATTTAAAGCCGACATCACCGCCCATGCAAAACATGCTTCGTCATTGTTTTGGATGTTTACAACAGCTTCTTTTCGCTGAATCCATGTCGGCAGCTCGATGTGCGAAGATCCTCGCATAGGATTGTACTTATTGATGTTAACTTCTAGATACATTATTTCAACTAAAGCCCACCCTGATTCCTTTTCCTGAAATTCCTCGCTCTTAGTTGAAATAATGTTAGACATCCCTAAGTACATCACCAAAATTAGTCGACTGACTTATGACAAAATTCTTCGTATTAAATGATTTAATGTCCGTTATTTCGGATTCATCCGTGCTTTTAATGTACAAGGCGAAAAGTTCAAAATTAACTTTAAATAAATTATGATTGGACAAAGATTTAGCAAGAAGCTGTCGTACATCCGGTTGAACGCAATTTAAAAAGTTTGAAGTGCTCTGAAACTTTTGACTGGTGCGAATTCTGTAACTAGCAATCCTACTTTTAAATGCTGTAGTAATTTCCTCGATGTTTGCGTTACTACCACTTCTACACGCATTATTTTTATGCGCATTACTCCGTAAGTGTCCCTGAAAATGCGAAGATGGTACATCAGTGTTACAGTGCTCGCAGTGAATAGTTTGAAGTTCGTAATTTTTTCTAGGTTTTTTACTACTAGTACTTTCTATAGCTACATCAGTAGCTGCACGCTTTTTCCCTACTACTACCTGAGGGCAAGTAGATATTTGGTGTACCTCTACTAAGTGAGCCTCGTATCGCTCTAAGTTAGCGAAATACACACTACAAACTTTACATAAAGCAGATGTTATGCTAGGGTGTTTTGATTTCATATTTCGCATGAAGTTATCACGCCTTGTAAACGTTACATTACATTCCTCACAGCAGTGGAACATCTGAAAAGAGAACGACCAATAGAGATTAGGCGAAAGTTACGATGTTCGGAAGAAACCAAGTTTCAACGTATAGAGGTCGGACATGGCTGTGAGTTTGAAATTATAAGATTAACCTCTTCTATAGCATGAGGATTGAAGAGAACGACTATTTATGAATAGACTAAAGTTACGATGTTTTAGAAGAAACCAAGTTTCAGCCTGTTGAGGTCAGACATAGCTATGCGTATGTTTGAAATTATAAAATTAACCTCGTCTATACCATGAGGATTGAAGAGAACGACTATTTATCAATAGACTAAAGTTACGATGTTCGGAAGAAACCAAGTTTCAATGTATAGAGGTCGGACATTGCTGTGAGTTTGAAATTATAAGATTAACCTCGTCTATAGCATGAGGATTGAAGAGAACAACTATTTATGATTAGCTTAAAGTTAAGATGTTCGGAAGAAACCAAGTTTCAATGTATAGAGGTCGGACATTGCTATGAGTTTGAAATTATAAGATTAACCTCTTCTATGACATGCAGATTAAAGAAAATAACTATTTATCAATAGACTAAAGTTATGATGTTTTCGAAGAAACCAAGTTTCAGCCTGTTGAGGTCAGACATAGCTATGTATGTGTTTGAAATTATAAAATTAACCTCGTCTATAGCACGAGGATTGAAGAGAACAACTATTTATCAATAGTCTAAAGTTACGATGTTCCGAAGAAACCAAGTTTCAGCCTGTTGAGGACAGACACAGCTATGTGTGTGTTTGAAATTGTAAAATTAACCTCGTCTATAGTATGCGGATTGAAGAGAACAACTATTTATGATTAGCTTAAAGTTACGATGTTTTAGAAGAAACCAAGTTTCAGCCTGTTGAGGGCAGACATAGCTATGTGTGCGTGTTAGAAATTATAAAATTAACCTCGTCTATAGCATGAGGATTGAAGAGAACAACTATTTATGATTAGCTTAAAGTTACGATGTTTTAGAAGAAACCAAGTTTCGGCCTGTTGAGGACAGACATAGCTGTGTGTGCGTGTTTGAAATGATAAGATTAACCTCGTCTATAGCATGAGGATTGAAGAGAACAACTATTTATGATTAGCTTAAAGTTACGATGTTTTAGAAGAAACCAAGTTTCAGCCTGTTGAGGACAGACATAGCTATGTGTGCGTGTTTGAAATTATACGATTAACCTCGTCTATAGTATGAGGATGAAAGAGAACGACTATTTATCAATAGTCTAAAGTTATGATGTTTAGAAGAAACCAAGTTTCAGCCTGTTGAGGTCAGGCATAGCTATGCGTATGTTTGAAATTATAAAATTAACCTCGTCTATAACATGAGGATTGAAGAGAACGACTATTTATCAATAGACTAAAGTTACGATGTTCGGAAGAAACCAAGTTTCAATGTATAGAGGTCGGACATTGCTGTGAGTTTGAAATTATAAGATTAACCTCGTCTATAGCATGAGGATTGAAGAGAACAACTATTTATGATAAGCTTAAAGTTACGATGTTCGGAAGAAACCAAGTTTCAATGTATAGAGGTCGGACATACCTTAAAATCTTCACACTGCAGACTGTTACTCGGATGAATAAAATGCGTACTTTCAAGCCTGTAACTCGAATGATAATATTCTGGTCGTACCTAAAAGAAAAGAACAAACATATATGAATGTAGTGTAGGGTACATCAGTTAACCTAGCTATCTTTACAACTCAAAGTTCGAAAACATACCTTAAAAATGCACGTGCTGCAGACTGTTACTCGGATAAATAAAATGCGTACTTTCAAGCCTGTAACTCGAATGATAATATTCTGGTCGTACCTAAAAGAAAAGAACAAACATATATGAATGTAGTGTAGGGTACATCAGTTAACCTAGCTATCTTTACAACTCAAAGTTCGAAAACATACCTTAAAAATGCACGTGCTGCAGACTGTTACTCGGATGAATAAAATGCGTACTTTCAAGCCTGTAACTTGAGCGGTACCTAAAAAAGAAAAGAACAAACATATATGAATGTAGATGTCTATTACCTAGCATAGAAGTTGCTTTGCGAACAGTAACTAACAGTTCTACCTTACCTTAAGATAAAGGCTGAAGAATAATATTCACAGCAGACAGTACTTAGACGGGAGATGTGTGCGTGATAAACGCATACAGAGAACTGTGAGCGCTTCACGCAGACTGCAGCGAGTAAATATGCTGCTTGTTACCAAGCGGATGTGAAAATCGCTGACAACTGCAGTACAGTCGGAACGAAGTGTTTATGCAACAAGAGCTCTCCTGAAGTCCCGCAGGCTGACGTATTTAAGCCGGAATCGAACCTCCTGTTGATGCCGAGGTGTCAGAATTTAAGAGTTCTGCAGCGGATCGAGCCTTAGAAAGTTAGCGCGCGATCCTCGACTTCTGGACTTAAACAGGAGGGTACTAAGCTACATCCGCGGTATTCCTTACCTTAGGTACTTAAAGGTATTGAGCTAAAACTACATTTAGCTAGATCATGTTATGACGATCGCGCAGGTCCCTCGCCTAGCATTTGCTATTTTTTACGGCTTTCAGGTCGAACCTGCTATCTCCCGAAGTAGCGGGAATGATTGAAGAGTGTTGAGGGTGATTCATTTGTCGGATGGAGGCGTTAAGCTGTGTGCAGGCTTCTTCGGTAAGAGAAGGCTATGTGCCGGCATGGGATATCTAGTTATAAAACCCGCTATAACAAATTTATCGCGTATACTGCGATTTAAAATCCTAGTCAGGAAGGGTAGCCGGTCGTAAAACTATGGTGTATGATCTAAGAGGCGGGGTGTGCAAAAAAGCCAGTATTGAGTAAGGGCTGTTGACAGGGGGCGTTAAACCTTGTGCAGACTCCTTCGAAAATGATTTTGAGTACAAGACGTTGATGGTGATTCATCTGTCGGATGGAGGCAATAAGCCTTGTGCAGGCTTCTTCGGTAGGAGTAGGCTATGTGCCGGTACCGGGATATCTAGTTATAAAACCCGCTACAACAAATTTATCGCGTATACTGCGATTTAAAATCCCGGTGTGTGCAAAAAAGCCAGCAATAACTAAGGGCTGTTGATAGGGGGCGTTAAACCTTGTGCAGGCTCCTTCGAAAATGATTTTGAGTACAAGACGTTGATGGTGATTCATCTGTCGGATGGAGGCAATAAGCCTTGTGCAGGCTTCTCGGTAGGAGTAGGCTATGTGCCGGCACTGGGACATCTAGTTATAAAACCCGCCATAACAAATTTATCGCGTACACGGCGACTTAAAATCCCAGTCAGGAAGGGCAACCGGTCGTAAAACTATGATGTATGATCTATGAGGCGGGGTGTGCAAAAAAGCCAGCAATAAGTAAGGGCTGTTGATAGGGGGTGTTAAACCTTGTGCAGACTCCTTCGAAAATGATTTTGAGTACAAGACGTTGATGGTGATTCATCTGTCGGATGGAGGCAATAAGCCTTGTGCTGGCTTCTTCGGTAGGAGTAGGCTATGTACCGGTACCGGAATATCTAGTTATAAAACCTGCTACAACAAATTTATCGCGTATACTGCGATTTAAAATCCTAGTCAGGAAGGGCAACCGGTCGTAAAACTATGGTGTATGATCTAAGAGGGGGGTGTGCAAAAAAAGCTAGCGTTAAGTAAGGGCTGTTGATGGAGAGGTGTTAAACCTTGTACAGGCTCCTTCATCAGGAGAAGCCTACATGCCGGCACCGTGCAGGCTCTTTCGATAGGAGTAGGCTATATGCTAGCACTGTGTGTTTTAACCTCTCCGTACAATCATGATATTTTACGTTAGGAACTTACATAGGCTAAATGCTACACATTCCGTGGCAGAACCGGGAATCGAACTCGGACGTCCGGGGGTAGCAGCTAATCACACTAACTACTACACCACAGAGGAGGACTATTTCAGTTTTACAGAACAGAATATTTTACAACCTTAATACGCTTATAATCTAGCAATAAGACGTTGTATGAGTTACAAGTCGCTCATCAGCACACCGTGTCTTTGTTCAAGGTTAGTGCTGCCGGAAGCCAAGTGTACAATTTCAGCTAACACATGCATTCCGCAGCTCGCTCTGAATGACTGCGCCGATACAACTTCAAAGATAGTGTTCTATGCAGTAGAACAGAAAATGTAACCCCTTCCTAAAGCTTAAAACTGTAAATGTTTGAAGCTCCCGTTTTTACAGCTAGATGTGGCTCCTAACGTAGCAGGGCCGGGATTAAAAATATGTTTTAAAGCCGAGTGCCTCCTCCTGACGCAGGAGTTTAAATCGCAAGAATTCGTTTTACAACCGGTTGCCCTTCCTGACGCGAGATTTTAAATCACAAGAATCCGTTTTACAACAGGATGCCCTTCTAGGATTTTAAAAAGCAGTATCTAGCCTCTTATATCATACACTATTGTTTTCGACCGGTTGCCCTTCCTGACGTCAAAGAACTGGGATTAAGAATCTGTTTTACAACTTCTAACACGAGAATCGGGGTTTTACAGCTAGATGCACTTCTTAGATTTTAAATCACTGTATCACGAACTATTGTTTTACAGCCGGATGCCCTTCCTGACGCAAAACTAAGATTTTTAAATCGCAAGAATTTGTTGAGTTACCCTTCCTGACGCAAAACTAGCAGTATCTAGCCTCTCACATCATACACTATTGTTTTCGACCGGTTGCCCTTCCTGACGTTAAAGAACTCGGATTAAGAATCTGTTTTACAACTTCTAACACGAGAATATGGGGATTTACAGCTAGATGTTCTTCTTAGATTTTAAATCGCTGTATCACGAACTATTGTTTTACAGCCGGATGCCCTTCCTGACGCAAAACTAAGATTTTAAATGACAGCTGACGCAAGAGTGCGGCACGGTGATTAAAGATGGCGGATGACAGCTGTCAAAAAAGCATGTTGATTTGCTTCCAAACAAGAGCACGTGGAATTTGCCGCCACCGCATAGAGGGCAGCACTGTTCTCTCTGGATTAAAGATGGCGGATGACAGCTGTCAGAAAATCACATGGGTTTGTAAAGCACGTGGAATTTACCGCCACCACATTTCATAGGTAAGTAGCTAACGAGGGCAGCACGGTGATTAAAGATGGCGGATGACAGCTGTCAAAAAAAGCACATGGCTTTGTTTCCAAACAAGTGCACGTGGAATTTGCCGCCACCACATAGATCGCAGCACCGTTCTCTCTGGATTAAAGATGGCGGATGACAGCTGTCAGAAAAGCATATAGGTTTGTAAAGCACGTGGAATTTGCCACCGCCACATAGAGGGCAGCACTGTTCTCTCTGGATTAAAGATGGCGGATGACAGCTGTCAAAAAAGCACATGGTTTTGTTTCCAAACAAGAGCACGTAGAATTTGCCGCCACCACATAGATTGCAGCACTGTTCTCTCTGGATTAAAGATGGCGGATGACAGCTGTCAGAAAAGCATATAGGTTTGTAAAGCACGTGGAATTTGCCACCGCCACAAAGAGGGCAGCACGGTGATTAAAGATGGCGGTTGACAGCTGTCAAAAAAAAGCATGTTGATTTGTTTCCAAACAAGAGCACGTGGAATTTGCCGCCACCACATAGAGGGCAGCACTGTTCTCTCTGGATTAAAGATGGCGGATGACAGCTGTCAGAAAAGCATATAGGTTTGTAAAGCACGTGGAATTTACCGCCGCCACATAGAGGGCAGCACGGTGATTAAAGATGGCTGCTGTCAAAAAAGCATTTTTCAAATTATCCGCCACCACATAGAGGGCAGCACTGCGCTCTATAGATTAAAGATGGCTGGTGACAGTTGCACGTAGCTTTGTTTATCTCACGCTAGTGAGGTTAAGTTGGTAGCACTAAGGTTTAGACCCGCCAAGATGGCAGCACTGCCGATGACAGGTGACGAATTTACATCTACTACGATAAAGAGGGCAGCAGAGTGCTCTGTGGTTTAAAGATAGCGGATGACAGCTGTCAAAAAAGCACGTGGCTGTCAAAAAGCACGTGGCTTTGTTTACCACGCGCTAGTTAGGTTAAGTTGGTACCACTAAGGTTTAGGTCCGTCAAGATGGCAGTACTGAGATTAGCGATGCGTTGTTGTCTGTCAAAAAGCACGTGGCTGTCAAAAAACACGTGGCTTTGTTTACCTCACGCTAGTTAGGTTAAGTTGGCATCACTGAGGTTTAGGCCCGTCAAGATGGCAGCAGTGAGGTTAGCGATGCGTTGTTGTCGATGACAGCTGTCAAAAAGCACGTGGCTTTGTTTACAAATTCAAATCTCTCGCCAAAATTCAAATTTCCCGCCAGAATTCAAATTTCCCGCCAAAAATCAAATTTCCCGCGGGAGGAGGCCGCAGAACTCTCCCATTATACTACTGATAATGTATGTATGTACGTATGTATATCAAAATGTTCACCTCTAATAAATGGAAGCTGAAATGTGAAATAAAACTATTAAAATCGTCAAGAATATTAGAAAAGAAATTTACAGAAAAGTACTCTCCTCATAGAGAAGTTGATTTGATTACAATCATAATACATAAATGACAAAAAGTAAGCAACTACGTGAAGAATGCGAAAAATATAAAAAGGAATCTTAAATTTACGAAAGCAGATTTGATCGAATTCATTTTAGATGAAATTAAATCAAACACCTCAATTTTGAAAATGAATATAGATAAATATATTTTTAAAACTAAAATGTACAATAGAGATTTATTAAATTTTTGAGGATTATGATTTCAGTAATAGAAATATAATTATTAATACAAAAAGCAACAGCATTCGAATCACGAATAACATTGAAAATAATAATGTTGATAATATTGTAAAAACCAGGATCATATGTATGTCAAGGTAAAGATATTGTTATTAATATAATTACAAATCTGTTAAGAACAGAAAAACATTAAAAGTAATCTTAGATATTATTGCAGTTTGATATGACATTACGGAAAACAAGATTTAAAATTTAAAACAAAACAAAGTTATATTAACGGGCCGGTGGCCTTTGATGTTAGGCCCATTTAAACAACAAGCAGAGAAATCAAGTTATATTACGGTCAACTGATTTAGAGGAATATTATCAAAGATCTACTGAAAAAAAAATTTCATGGAAATGCAAGAATTTCAAGGAAAGAATATCTGGATGGGCTTTATGTTCTATAAATAATTT
Organism: Anabrus simplex; assembly: GCF_040414725.1. NCBI lineage: Eukaryota > Metazoa > Arthropoda > Insecta > Orthoptera > Tettigoniidae > Anabrus > Anabrus simplex. The sequence continues at coordinate 435,545,642 of NC_090269.1, forward strand.
AGAATTATCACAATTTTTGGTTCTTCGTATAATGAGTTACCTAACAAAATGAAAGATAAGAAAGTTATTATTAATGATTATTAATGTTAAACATAATGATCAAAACGTTTTTCATCTGCAATAAAATCAGCATTATATCAACGAATGGATCACGTAGATAGTCAGTATATAAATAAATTTCTAGAATTAAATGCAATTTTTGAAACAAATTGAGTTTCCTGTAGAAACAACAAATAGAGGAAAATTTGAGAAAAAATCCAATATTTATATATAACGTTTATGCTCATAATGAAAAAATTGTATATCCACTTTGAAAATGAAAACCTACAACCTGTTTCGCAGTAAGTAACGGGATCAGGGATGAAATGAATGAAGCCCCATCTTGCGGCGAGGATAGGGATTAAGCCGGATGCCGCGGCCTGTTGCACATCTCTGGGGCAATGATTAATGACTGTCAGATGAAATGAAATATTAGTGGAGAGTGTTGCTGAAATGAAAAATGAGAGGGAATACCGGAGTACTCGTAGAAAAACCTGTCCCGCCTCCGCTTTGTCCAGCACAAATCTCACATGGAGTGACCGGAATTTGAACCACGGAATCCTATGATGAGAGGCCGATGCGCTGCCGCCTGAGCCACGGAGGCTTTTGTATAGCCATTTTATTATAAAAAATAAACGAGAAAGCATGTTTATTTACTTTTGATAAAAAACTATAAAATAACCATTATTGTTGGATTAAACATTTATTTAGATTAAGTCCAATTCCGACAAATAAATCTAAATCTAAAATTTATAGTTCATTATTGATAGTTATTTGAGATTTTATTTTTCGCAAGAAAAATTAGATGTACTTGAAAACGATTGCAAAGAACACAAAGAGGTCCATATAGATATGCCTAAAAAGGATGAAAAAATATAATTAAAACATTTTAATCATTGGCCTAGCGTACCATTTTTATTGATGCTAATTTTGAGTGTTTAGTAAAAATATTAATACTTGCCATCCAAAACCTGAAATATCGTATACTAATAAATATAGAAAACATAAACCCATTTAATTTAGTTATTATATAAAGTATGCTAATGGTGATTATAAACCTCCAGTTGAATATTTTGGTGAAGATGCTCCTAAGAAATTTGTAGAAATGCTTATAGAAATCGCAAGAAATCTATAAACATTTTGAAGAAAATTGACCATTAATAGTGGCAAATGAAGATAAAATGATTTTAAATATTTTGAAAACTTGTTTCAGCTGTGAAGAAATATTCGAAGTTGGAGAAAAAGTAAATGATCATTATCATTTAACAGGAAAATTTAATGGAGTGGCCCATGAATGTTGTAATATTAATATAAAAATCATCGTTTCTAGCTGTTTATTTATATCATTTACCAAATTATAATGTTCACTTTTCATAAAAGAATTAGGAATGGAAAAAATTATATTTGTGAAATACCAAATAGCGCAGTAAAAAAGTAGACATAGATTAACATTACTATTCCTACATTCTAATTTATGGCTTCAAGTCAAGATAAATTGTCATCTAATCCAACAAAGGAACAATTTAGAGAAACACGTAAATATTTCAAAGGTTATATTTAGATATAATAATTAAAAAGGTGTTTATCCTTTTGATTATATGAATTGTGAAGAAAAATTAAAAACAGTATTACCTAAGAAAGAATGTTTTTATTCTAAGCAGGATATATCTCATATAACTACTAAAGAATGTCTTCACGCAAAGTCCGTTTGGAAGAAATTTAATATTAAAAATATGGACGAATATACGAGATTATGTAAAAATCTGATGTGTTAATATTAGCAAATATATTTAGAAGTTTTAGAGAAACATGTGTTAAGCATATAAGGCTCCATCTTGGTATTTTACTGCACCTGGTTTATCATGTTAAGAATGACTAAAGTAGAAATACATTTATTAAACGATTATTATATGGTATTAATGATTGAAAAAAGAATTAGAGGTGGTATATCGCAAGATGTAAAACAATATGCTAAAGCTTATAATAATATTTAGAAAATTATGTTCCTAAAGAAGAATCAAATTATTTAGCTTATTTAGACGCATATGAGTTGCACAGTTGGGTTATATCACAATATTTACCCGATGGCGGTTTTGAATGGATGTAATCACTTTAATTTTATTGTTATAAAATATTTGAAATACCAGATAATTATAAATATGATTTCTTATTTTCAGTTGATTTAGAATATCCAAAAAATTACATAATTTACATAAATATTTACCACTAGTACATTATAGGAATTTAAAACGAAATCTAATTCTCGGAATAATATTAACAAAATTTCATAGAGTTTTAGCTTTTAAACCATCAAATTGGTTACAAAAATAATTAGACTTGAATTATTTATTTATTTGGAGTATGATGGATAATGACAACCTATAAACTATTTACACAACCAGTGAAAGATGAGTATAAAGCAAATACAAATTATCATATCTATACAGTCAAAGAAAACAATTTACAAAGTTTGGAAGAACAAGAAGAAAACACAATATATTTACAACACTATCCACCTATCAACTCTGACAGTTCGTATATACACATTGAGTGCAAGTGATGTACATCTCCAAGCATCTTACAGAAGGACTCAGTTGACATTGTCGTACTACAGGAACCACACACAGAGAACACTGAACAGTTATTGGCAAGGGGAAAGATACCAGGATTTAAAATGATAGCAGCTCAAGACCATGCTAAATATGGAATTGTTGCTTACATTAGAAATAACATTTGCAGCTACAGTACCATACCAGTAAGCGATCATCCAACCTATTTCTCCACCTCAGTACAAATAGACGACATCATGGTAACGAATATTTACAAGCCACCCAATGAAACATGGCCTGATCCCATTCCCATAATACCCTCTCATAATAACATCATCCTTGGAGATTTCAACAGCCACCATATATCTTGGGGCTATAAGCAAGGCGATGAAAATGGAACTAAGATCTCAGAATGGGCTGAAGTAAACAACCTTGCACTGATATACGACCCCAAAGATAAGGGAACGTTTCACTCTGGCCGTTGGAAATGTGACTACACACCAGACCTTTGCTTTGTTTCGCACAGATTTTTGTCATCATCTTGCCGTGTTAGGAGAAAAGTGATTTATAACTTTCCACACAGCCAGCATAGACCCATCATCTACCAAATAGGAATTCAGATCCCAGTTATACAATCTATACCCAGACCTCGTTGGAACATTCAAAAAGCAGACTGGGTTGCTTATGCCAAGTCTACTGATGCCAACATCAGATGGATTAAACCTGTCCCAAGCAAAAACAAGTATTCCTAGACGATTCCGTAAAGACTATATACCGGGATGGAGTGAAGAGTCCAGCAGACTGAGTAAGGAATTCGAAGAAGGTAGCAGTCACGAGAAAGCAACAGATTTACTACAATCACTTTATCTTGCTAGAAAAGAGAAGTGGGTAAAGACTGTAAAAGACATGAATTTCACCCATTCTAGCAGAAAAGCATGGTCACTTATTCGGAAATTAGATTCCACATCCATACCACCAAAGCAACATTCCCCAATCAAGGTACAAGCAATAGCAAATCACCTCGTTTCTACCTCTAAAACAACAAGGAATAAACTGACCACGAAATGGGTTAAAACTGAGCTTAAACAGGCAAAACGAGAAACACAACCGAACACAACCTATTCACAACCTTTCACATCACAAGAGGTTGATGAGGGATTAAAATGACTCCGAAATGGCAAAGCTGCAGGACTAGATGGAATCTACCCAGAACTACTAAAAAGCTGTGGTCCAGCTACAAGAAGATGACTCGCTGCATTCTTCAGCTCCATACTTCAGTCAGGGAGACTTCCCTCAATCTTCAAGAAGTCAAAAATTATTGCCCTTCTGAAACCAGGAAAGGATCGAACTCTCCCACAAAGCTATCGACCTATAGCTCTACTCTGCGTCACCTACAAGCTGTTAGAAAGACTGATACTAAACCGAATAGCACCAGCCATCGAAGCATTCCTTCCAGTTGAGCAAGCAGGATTTCAACCCGGCCGTGACTGCAGTGACCAAGTACTGTCCTTGACCACATATCTGGAGGTTGGTTTTGAGAAGAAATTCAAAAGCGTCTCTGTCTTCTTAGATCTTACAGCTGTATATGATACAGTCTGGAGGGAAGGTCTTATGCTTAAACTGATTAAAGCTGTTCCTTGCTTAAAAATTACTACACTAATTGACAGAGTGTTAAGCAACCGACTATTTCAAGTTCACTCAGAACACAACATAAGCAAATTCCACAAAGTCAACTATGGTCTGTCTCAAGGGTCGGTTCTATCTCCTACTCTCTTCAACTTATACATCCACGACCTGCCTGAAACAGTGTCCCGAAAGTTCATATATGCGGACGATATTTGCCTTACAATTCAACGACCCAACTTCGCAGAAGCTGAAATACTTCTTAACCAAGACCTTGAACTGTTGGATGACTACTTTCAAAGATGGTATCTTCATCCTAACCCACAGAAAACAGTGACATCTACATTCCATCTGAACAACGCAGAAGCAAACTACCATCCAAGGGTCTTCTTCAAGGGTCATGAACTACAATATTGTGCCAATCCCAGTTACTTAGGAGTAACATTGGACAGGTCTCTTACGTACAAAAATCACCTGCAGAAAACCGCCAAAAAACTAAAAAGTCGTAATAACATTCTCCAACGACTGGCTGGAACTTCTTGGGGAGCGGATGGAAACACATTAAAGACAACATCTCTGGCTTTGGTCTATTTTGCAGCAGAATACTGCTCTGGTGTCTGGCTTAACAGTGCGCACACACAGCTAGTAGATTCACAACTTCGTCAAACCATGCGGATCATAACTGGTACACTTCGTGTTACACCAACCCAATGGTTACGGGTTCTCAGCAATATACTACCTCCACATATCAGAAGACAGAAGGCCCTTTTTCAGCTATGGACCAGAATGCTGAAGAATGAACATCTACCTGTTCGTGAGGATATCAGACAGAAATGCACACGCCTTAAGCCTCGCCAGCCTACTTGGAAGACAGCCGTGAAGTTAAGATCCAGCGACTTCAACCCCACCTCTAAATGGTTAACAGAGTGGTCTTTATCCCCACCTCGGGCAATAGTGGATATTAATAACCCATCCACAAAAGTGGCAGTCTTCGATCTGCCACGCTGCACCTGGAGTAGACTAAATCGCATGAGATGTGCAGTAGGTAGAACAGCATCTACTTTACACACCTGGGGCTGGTCAGTTTCTCCATACCGTGATTGTGGGGAGGTTCGACAAACAATGAAACATGTAGTGTAGGAATGCCCACTCCGTGCTTTCACTGGCACCATTCATAAGACTTGAATGCAAAAATGAGAACGGAGGCAACTAATGATTTTGAAAAGGATTTATATAAATTAATAAATAATTCCGTCATCAGTAAAACAATGTAATACATTCGAAAGAAACAAAATATAAAACTAATAACAGATCCAGAAAAATATACAAAACCTATCTCTAAATCGAATTATAATTATACAACAATATTTTCTGCAAATTTTCTTGATGTTCATATGATAAAATAAAGACTACATATGATAAAGCAATTTATATTGGAATGAGGATTTTAGATATTTGAAAAATAAAAATGTATGATTTTCAACATAATATTATGAAACCAAAATATGGAAAAAATATGGATACCGACTCATTTATACTAGTAGTATAATTGGATGGTTCTGCGGCACCTCCGCCGCCGCACGCCTCCGCCCGCCTCCTCCTCCGCCTCCTCCTCCGCCGCCGCCCGCGGGAAATTTGAATTTTGGCGGGAAATTTGAATTTTGGCGCGAGATTTGAATTTGTAAACAAAGCCACGTGCTTTTTGACAGCTGTCATCGACAACAACGCATCGCTAACCTCACTGCTGCCATCTTGACGGGCCTAAACCTCACTAGTGCCAACTTAACCTAACTAGCGTGAGGTAAACAAAGCCACGTGTTTTTTGACAGCCACGTGCTTTTTGACAGACAACAACGCATCGCTAACCTCAGTACTGCCATCTTGACGGGCCTAAACCTCAGTAGTGCCAACTTAACCTCACTAGCATGAGGTAAACAAAGCCACGTGCTTTTTGACAGATTTGTAAACAAAGCCACGTGCTTTTTGACAGCTGTCATCGACAACAACGCATCGCAAACCTCAGTACTACCATCTTGACGGGCCTAAACCTCAGTAGTGCCAACTTAACCTAACTAGCATGAGGTAAACAAAGCCACGTGTTTTTTGACAGCCACGTGCTTTTTGACAGATTTGTAAACAAAGCCACGTGCTTTTTGACAGACAACAACGCATCGCTAACATCAGTACTGCCATCTTGACGGGCCTAAACCTCAGTAGTACCAACTTAACCTAACTAGCGCGAGATAAACAAAGCCACGTGCTTTTTGACAGCCACGTGCTTTTTTGACAGCTGTCATCCGCCATCTTTAAACTACAGAGCACCGTGCTGCCCTCTTTCGTCACCTGTCATCGGCAGTGCTGCAATCTTGACGGGCCTAAACCTTAGTGCTACCAACTTAACCTCACTAGCTCGAGATAAACAAATCCACGTGCTTTTTGATAGCTGTCATCCGCCATCTTTAATCTATAGAGCACAGTGCTGCCCTCTTTAGCTACTTACCTTTGAAATGTGGTGGCGGATAATTTGAAAAATGCTTTTCGACAAGCAGCCATCTTTAATCCAGAGAGAACAGTGCTGCCCTCTATGTGGTGGCGGCAAATTGAAAAATTCCACGTGCTCTTGTTTGAAAACAAACTCACGTGCTTTTTTGACAGCTGTCATCTGCCATCTTTGAGCACAGTGCTGCCCTCTTTAGTTTGAAATGTGGTGGTGGTAAATTCCACGTGCTCTTGTTTGGAAACAAAGCCATGTGCTTTTTTGACAGCTGTCATCCGCCATCTTTAATCAACAGAGCACTGTGCTACTATCATGCGGGCAATTTCATCACCTGTCATCCGCCATCTTTAATCCACAGAACACCGTGCTGCCCTCTTTATGGCTACTACCTTAAGCACGTAGTAGCGGGCAATTTGAAAAGTTTTGTTAGCTATCATCCGCCATCTTTAATCAAGAGAGCACCGTGCTGCCATCTTTAGCTAGATACCTTTGAAATGTGGTGGCGGCAAATTGAAAAATTCTACGTGCTCTTGTTTGGAAACAAACTCACGTGCTTTTTTCTGACAGCTGTCATCCGCCATCTTGCATCACAAACCTCAGTGCTGCGCTCTTTAGCTAGATACCTTTGAAATGTGGTGGCGGCAATTTGCTCTTGTTTAGTAAACAAAGCCACGTGCTTTTTTTGACAGCTGTCATCCACCATCTTTAATCAATAGAGCACTGTGCTGCTATCATGCGGGCAATTTCATCACCTGTCATCCGCCATCTTTAATCACCGTGCTGCCCTCTATGTGGTGGCGGCAAATTCCACGTGCTCTTGTTTAGTAAACAAACTCACGTGCTTTTTTGTCAGCTGTCATCCGCCATCTTACATCGCAAACCTCAGTGCTACACTCTTTAGTTGAAATATGGTGGCGGATAATTTAAAAAGAAAAATTCTACATCGGCCATCTCTCGGCGCTAATTGCACAAGATGGTGGCTATACATGACTCCTTAAAGGTGCTTATGCAAGATGGCCGCTATACATAGACTCCCTTGGGATGCTTGCGCAAGATGGCGGTTATACATGGCTCCTTATGAGACGCCCTAGGGATGCTTGCGCAAGATGGCGGTTGCTCTTATGAGGCGGCTTAAGGGTCCTTGCACAAGATGACTAGAGACGCCCTAAGGATGCTTGCGCAAGATGGCGGACGCAAGATGGCGGCTATACACGACTCCTTATGAGACGCTTTAAGGGTGCTTGCGCAAGATGGTTGCTACTCTTAGCTTAGAGGCTAACGTGTCGTGATAGTTCGATTCATTAAATTTAGGGCTTAAATGCAAAATGTTAAATATATCGAAAACGGTGCACCGTAGAGCAAAACGGACAAAATTTTTCTGCCTAATACCTAGGTTCGCAGTATGAGGAACAAGAAAATCATAGTCTAATGATGGGATCAACGGTTCGGTTCCTACTTAGGCCCTTTGGCATTTGCTCTGTTTTAGCTTGTATTGAAGCGAGTCTTCGTAACATGATCAGGTCTAGCTATGGTAGAGAGTATAACGTACCGTGCAGGTTCGATTCATTAAATTTGGAGGCTTAAATGCAAAATGTTAAATATCTCGAAAACGATGCATCGTAGAGCAAAACGGACAAAATTTTTCCGCCTAATACGTAGGTTCGTAGTATCAGGAACAAGAAAAAACATAGTCTAATGATGAGATCAACGGTTCGATTCCTACTTAAGCCCTTTGGCATTCGCATCTATCTATTTCTACAAGATGGTGGCTGCTCTTATGAGAAACAAGATGCCTTGAGACGTCCTAGGGATGCTTACGCAAGATGGCAGACACAAAATGGTGACTATACATAGCTCCTTATGAGACGGCCTAGGGGTGCTCGCACAAGATGGCGGCTACTCTTATGAAGAAAGCTAGCTTAGAGGCTACTGCGAAAGATAACAGCTGCTGTTATGCATGTGGTGGAGGGCAATTTGAAATTCTATGTGCTTAATCAACAGAGCACCCTACCGCCCTCTTTAGCTGAAATGAGGTGGTGGATAATTTGAAAAATTCTTTTGACAGCTATCATCTTTAAAAACAATGGCGACTATACATAGGCTGTTAAGGCCTTATCATTCTTCTCCTCCTCCTCCTCCTCCCCCCCTCCTCCTCCTCCTCCTTCTCTACCTCTTCCTCTGCCTCTTATGTCAAGGCATAGCTTTATATCGAACAAGTTTAAACCTGCATCGCGAAGGCAATCGTGTGCAGCGATAACATTATTGTGCATGTTTAGACTTTCGAAACATAAGAAGAGTAGAATCAAACGCTGTACTCGATACGACATGTGATCAGAACACTGATTGATGCGTTCAGAAAACAAAATAAGTGATCAAGACTAGAATCGAACAATGTACTCAATACATCATGTGTTTAGAATATGTCAGGGGATACGCTTGTTCTAAGAAGATCAGATTGAAACATAACAAGACTAGAATAGAACACTGTAATCGATGTTGTTAACTTCAACATGTGATCAGAACATTGATTGATGTGTTCAGAACACAAAATAAGTGATCATGACTAGAATCGAACACTGTACTCGATACAACATGTGATCAGAACATTGATCGATGTGTTCAGAACACGAAATAAGTGATCAAGACTAGAATCGAACACTGTACTCAATACAACATGTGTTTAGAACATGTTAGGGGGTACCCTTGTTCTAAGAAGATCAGAATGAAACATAACAAGACTAGAATCGAACACTGTAATCGATGATGTTAACCTCAACATATGATCAGAACATTGTTTGATGTGTTCAGAGCAAAAGTACAATTTTGATGATTTGCGTAGTGTAAAATCAAAAACTATGGAAACACACTGTGCACGTATCACGTAGCTAACTCGCTCAGTAAGCAATATTGCAAGACTACAACTTCAATGATTTGCATAGTGTAAAAATAAAAAAAACTGTACCCATACTGCGCAGCTAACTCGCTCGGTAAACGATATAGCCAAAGTATAACTTCAAATTATTTACCTTCCATCATTCGTCTTGTGTGTAAAAATCAGTCGAACAAGTTATCGCATAAACATGGCTGAAAAAAAATCGTGATAGGGTATGGAACCCAGGGGTTACATCTTATCAGAAGGGCAAAAAGGATGAAAGGACTCTTCCTCCTCCTTACCGCACATTCCTTGTAGGGCTAATTGGCTGAAGGGCTAATAGGCAAAAGGGCTAAAGGGCTAAAGGGCTAATGAGCTAAAGGGCTAATGGGCTAAAGGAGCAACAACCTCGTCGATCGCTATCAGCAAGAACGCTTGTACTTTGTTAAGTGTAGAAAATTAATCTTTATTTGTAAATGGTTTCATGTTCAGAACAAGGAATGGAACCTAGGGGTTACGTCTTACCTAATAAAATCCCCGAGGTGCGATGAGTTACGTTTTTCGAACTAGTGTTTGGAACACTGAACTTTTCAAGATGATAGCAGAGAGTTTAGCAATGTTCTGTTGTTGGATTTTAAATTCCGCGCTACAACATGCATAAGGTTTACCGCCGTAAAGATGGCAAGAGTGAGGTTAACAATGTTCTGTTGTTGGATTTTAAATTCCTCGCTATAACATGCATAAGGTGGCAGCCTTGAGGTTTACCGCCGTAAAGATGGCAGCAGTGAGGTTAGCGACGCTCAATTGTCCTTCAAAGTGAGGTTAGGGTTCGTCAAGAAGACAGCTGTCAAAAAAGCACGTGGCTATGTTTACCAAACAAGAGCACGTGGTCGTGACGTCACGGTCACGTAATCAATCCTTAGCTCGACGTCGTTAAGAGCATATTAGGGTTAGCTATGCTTAAAAGTCTTGGGAACAGAGCAGCAGTATGAATTGCTATGTTTCAAAGCGTGTACACATGACCTATCGATTTTACATGCATCGACCATCGAACTAAACTTCATCCGCTAGATCGTGCTGCTATCTTAGCATAACCTATACCCATAAAATTAAAGTACAATGAATAGCCATGTTTCAAAGCGTGTACACATCACCTATCGATTTTGCACACATCGACTCTCGTACTAAACTTCTTCCGCTAGATTGTGCTGCTATCTTAGCATAACCTATACGCGTGACCTTAAGGTACAAAGAATAGCCATGTTTCAAAGCGTGTACACATTACCTATCGACTTCGCATGCAACAAATATCGTACTAAACTTCTTCCGCTAGGTTGTGCTGCTATCTTAGCATAACTTATACGCATGAACTTAAAGTACAATGAATAGTCATGTTTCAAAGCGTGTACACATCAACTATCGATTTTACATGTATCGACTCTCGTACTAAACTTCTGCAGGTAGATTGTGCTGCTATCTCAGCATAACTAAGACGCATGAACTTAAAGAACAAAGAATAGCTATGTCTCAAAACGTGTACACATTACCTATCGACTTTGCATGCAACAAATATCGTACTAAACTTATTCCGCTAGGTTGTGCTGCTATCTTAGCATAACTTATACACATGAACTTAAAGTACGAAGAATAGCCATGTTTCAAAGCGTGTACACATTACTTATTGATTTTGCATTCATCGAATCTCGTACTAAATTTCTTCCGCTAGATTGTGCTGCTATCTTAGCATAACCTATACCCATGAACTTAAAGTACAATGAATAGTCATGTTTCAAAGCGTGTACGCATCAACTATCGATTTTGCATGTATCGACTCTCGTACAAAACTTCTTCAGGTAGATTGTGCTGCTATCTTAGCATAACTAAGACGCATGAACTTAAAGTACAAAGAATAGCCTTGTTTCAAAGCGTGTACACATTACCTAATGATTTTGCAAGCATCGACTCTCGTACTAAACTTCTTCCACTAGATTGTGCTAAAATCGTGTAAGTGTGCTGCTATCTTAGCAGAACCTATCGATTTTACATGCATCGACTATCGCAAGCATAACTAAGACGCATGAACTTAAAGTACAAAGAATAGCCTTGTTTCAAAGCGTGTACACATTACCTATCGATAATGTATGTATCGAATATCGTACTAAACTTCTTCCGCTAGATTGTGCTGCTATCTTAGCATAACCTATACGCATGACTTTAAGGTACAAAGAATAGTCATGTTTCAAAGCGTGTACACATTACCTATCGACTTTGCATGTATCGACTCTCGTACAAAACTTCTTCCGCTAGGTTGTGCTGCTATCTTAGCATAACTCATACACATGAACTTAAAGTACAAAGAATAGCTATGTTTCAAAGTGTGTACACATCACCTATCGATTTTGCATGCATCAAATCTCGTACTAAACTTCTTCCGCTAGATTGTGCTGGTATCTTAGCATAACTTATACCCATGAACTTAAAGTACAAAGAATAGCCATGCTTCAAAGCGTGTACACGTCACCTATCGATTTTGCATGTCTCGTACTAAACTTCTTGCGCTAGATTGTGCTGCTATCTTAGCATAACCTGTACGCATGAACTTAAAGTACAAAGAATAGCCTTGTTTCAAAGCGTTTACACATTACCTAATGATTTTGCACGAAACGACTATCATGCCAAACTTTTTCCACTAGATTGGGCTAAAATCATGTAAGTGTGCTGCTATCTTAGCATAACCTATCGATTTTACATGCATCGACTATCGTACTAGACTTCTTCCGCTAGAGCATGCAGCAATCGCTTTTGTGTATCCCTAACCCATGCGCACGAACTTAAAGCATAAAGATGAGCTATGTTCTAAAGCGTGTACACATCACCTATCGATAATGTATGTATCGAATATCGTACTAAACTTCTCCTGCTAGAGCGTACGAGTATCGCTTGTGCGTGCACGAACTTAAAGCATAAAGAATAGCAATGTATAAAAATCTTGTAAACAAAGCAGCAGCATTACGTATAGTCAAGATTAAATGCGTGCACACATCATGTATCCATGATGCACACAGTACTAAACTTATTCCATTAGAATGTACAAAGTTCGCATGTGTTTGTACTGCTATCTTAGCATAGCCTATGTGCATGAACTTAAAGCATAAAGAATAGTTATGTGTAAAAAAACTTGTGAACATAGCAGAGTGTTAACTACGTAGGTGTAGACATTGAACTTTACATGCTGAGGCAACATACTACGTGACCGTGACGTCACAGCCACGTGCTCTTGTTTGGTAAACATAGCCACGTGCTTTTTGACAGCTGTCTTCTTGACGAACCCTAACCTCACTTTGAAGGACAATTGAGCGTCGCTAACCTCACTGCTGCCATCTTTACGGCGGTAATCCTCAAGGCTGCCACCTTATGCATGTTATAGCGAGGAATTTAAAATCCAACAACAGAACATTGTTAACCTCACTCTTGCCATCTTTACGGCGGTAAACCTTATGCATGTTGTAGCGCGGAATTTAAAATCCAACAACAGAACATTGCTAAACTCTCTGCTATCATCTTGAAAAGTTCAGTGTTCCAAACACTAGTTCGAAAAACGTAACTCATCGCACCTCGGGGATTTTATTACGTAAGACGTAACCCCTAGGTTCCATTCCTTGTTCTGAACATGAAACCATTTACAAATAAAGATTAATTTTCTACACTTAACAAAGTACAAGCGTTCTTGCTGATAGCGATCGACGAGGTTGTTGCTCCTTTAGCCCATTAGCCCTTTAGCCCATTAGCCGTTTAGCCCTTTTGCCTATTAGCCCTTCAGCCAATTAGCCCTACAAGGAATGTGCGGTAAGGAGGAGGAAGAGTCCTTTCATCCTTTTTGCCCTTCTGATAAGATGTAACCCCTGGGTTCCATACCCTATCACGATTTTTTTTCAGCCATGTTTATGCGATAACTTGTTCGACTGATTTTTACACACAAGACGAATGATGGAAGGTAAATAATTTGAAGTTATACTTTGGCTATATAGTTTACCGAGCGAGTTAGCTGCGCAGTATGGGTACAGTTATTTTTTATTTTTACACTATGCAAATCATTGAAGTTGTAGTCTTGCAATATTGCTTACTGAGCGAGTTAGCTACGTGATATGTGCACAGTGTGTTTCCATAGTTTTTGATTTTACACTAAGCAAATCATCAAAATTGTACTTTTGCTCTGAACACATCAAACAATGTTCTGATCATATGTTGAGGTTAACATCATCGATTACAGTGTTCGATTCTAGTCTTGTTATGTTTCATTCTGATCTTCTTAGAACAAGGGTACCCCCTAACATGTTCTAAACACATGTTGTATTGAGTACAGTGTTCGATTCTAGTCTTGATCACTTATTTCGTGTTCTGAACACATCGATCAATGTTCTGATCACATGTTGTATCGAGTACAGTGTTCGATTCTAGTCATGATCACTTATTTTGTGTTCTGAACACATCAATCAATGTTCTGATCACATGTTGAAGTTAACAACATCGATTACAGTGTTCTATTCTAGTCTTGTTATGTTTCAATCTGATCTTCTTAGAACAAGCGTATCCCCTGACATATTCTAAACACATGATGTATTGAGTACATTGTTCGATTCTAGTCTTGATCACTTATTTTGTTTTCTGAACGCATCAATCAATGTTCTGATCACATGTCGTATCGAGTACAGCGTTTGATTCTACTCTTCTTATGTTTTGAAAGTCTAAACATGCACAATAATGTTATCGCTGCACACGCTTGCCTTCGCGATGCAGGTTTAAACTTGTTCGATATAAAGCTATGCCTTGACATAAGAGGCGGAGGAGGAGGTAGAGAAGGAGGAGGAGGAGGGGGGGGAGGAGGAGGAGGGGGGGAGGAGGAGGAGGAGGAGAAGAATGATAAGGCCTTAACAGCCTATGTATAGTCGCCATTGTTTTTAAAGATGATAGCTGTCAAAAGAATTTTTCAAATTATCCACCACCACATTTCAGCTAAAGAGGGCGGTAGGGTGCTCTGTTGATTAAGCACATAGAATTTCAAATTGCCCTCCACCACATGCATAACAGCAGCTGTTATCTTTCGCAGTAGCCTCTAAGCTAGCTTTCTTCATAAGAGTAGCCGCCATCTTGTGCGAGCACCCCTAGGCCGTCTCATAAGGAGCTATGTATAGTCACCATTTTGTGTCTGCCATCTTGCGTAAGCATCCCTAGGACGTCTCAAGGCATCTTGTTTCTCATAAGAGCAGCCACCATCTTGTAGAAATAGATAGATGCGAATGCCAAAGGGCTTAAGTAGGAATCGAACCGTTGATCTCATCATTAGACTATGTTTTTTCTTGTTCCTGATACTACGAACCTACGTATTAGGCGGAAAAATTTTGTCCGTTTTGCTCTACGATGCATCGTTTTCGAGATATTTAACATTTTGCATTTAAGCCTCCAAATTTAATGAATCGAACCTGCACGGTACGTTATACTCTCTACCATAGCTAGACCTGATCATGTTACGAAGACTCGCTTCAATACAAGCTAAAACAGAGCAAATGCCAAAGGGCCTAAGTAGGAACCGAACCGTTGATCCCATCATTAGACTATGATTTTCTTGTTCCTCATACTGCGAACCTAGGTATTAGGCAGAAAAATTTTGTCCGTTTTGCTCTACGGTGCACCGTTTTCGATATATTTAACATTTTGCATTTAAGCCCTAAATTTAATGAATCGAACTATCACGACACGTTAGCCTCTAAGCTAAGAGTAGCAACCATCTTGCGCAAGCACCCTTAAAGCGTCTCATAAGGAGTCGTGTATAGCCGCCATCTTGCGTCCGCCATCTTGCGCAAGCATCCTTAGGGCGTCTCTAGTCATCTTGTGCAAGGACCCTTAAGCCGCCTCATAAGAGCAACCGCCATCTTGCGCAAGCATCCCTAGGGCGTCTCATAAGGAGCCATGTATAACCGCCATCTTGCGCAAGCATCCCAAGGGAGTCTATGTATAGCGGCCATCTTGCATAAGCACCTTTAAGGAGTCATGTATAGCCACCATCTTGTGCAATTAGCGCCGAGAGATGGCCGATGTAGAATTTTTCTTTTTAAATTATCCGCCACCATATTTCAACTAAAGAGTGTAGCACTGAGGTTTGCGATGTAAGATGGCGGATGACAGCTGACAAAAAAGCACGTGAGTTTGTTTACTAAACAAGAGCACGTGGAATTTGCCGCCACCACATAGAGGGCAGCACGGTGATTAAAGATGGCGGATGACAGGTGATGAAATTGCCCGCATGATAGCAGCACAGTGCTCTATTGATTAAAGATGGTGGATGACAGCTGTCAAAAAAAGCACGTGGCTTTGTTTACTAAACAAGAGCAAATTGCCGCCACCACATTTCAAAGGTATCTAGCTAAAGAGCGCAGCACTGAGGTTTGTGATGCAAGATGGCGGATGACAGCTGTCAGAAAAAAGCACGTGAGTTTGTTTCCAAACAAGAGCACGTAGAATTTTTCAATTTGCCGCCACCACATTTCAAAGGTATCTAGCTAAAGATGGCAGCACGGTGCTCTCTTGATTAAAGATGGCGGATGATAGCTAACAAAACTTTTCAAATTGCCCGCTACTACGTGCTTAAGGTAGTAGCCATAAAGAGGGCAGCACGGTGTTCTGTGGATTAAAGATGGCGGATGACAGGTGATGAAATTGCCCGCATGATAGTAGCACAGTGCTCTGTTGATTAAAGACGGCAGATGACAGCTGTCAAAAAAGCACATGGCTTTGTTTCCAAACAAGAGCACGTGGAATTTACCACCACCACATTTCAAACTAAAGAGGGCAGCACTGTGCTCAAAGATGGCAGATGACAGCTGTCAAAAAAGCACGTGAGTTTGTTTTCAAACAAGAGCACGTGGAATTTTTCAATTTGCCGCCACCACATAGAGGGCAGCACTGTTCTCTCTGGATTAAAGATGGCTGCTTGTCGAAAAGCATTTTTCAAATTATCCGCCACCACATTTCAAAGGTAAGTAGCTAAAGAGGGCAGCACTGTGCTCTATAGATTAAAGATGGCGGATGACAGCTATCAAAAAGCACGTGGATTTGTTTATCTCGAGCTAGTGAGGTTAAGTTGGTAGCACTAAGGTTTAGGCCCGTCAAGATTGCAGCACTGCCGATGACAGGTGACGAAAGAGGGCAGCACGGTGCTCTGTAGTTTAAAGATGGCGGATGACAGCTGTCAAAAAAGCACGTGGCTGTCAAAAAGCACGTGGCTTTGTTTATCTCGCGCTAGTTAGGTTAAGTTGGTACTACTGAGGTTTAGGCCCGTCAAGATGGCAGTACTGATGTTAGCGATGCGTTGTTGTCTGTCAAAAAGCACGTGGTTTTGTTTACAAATCTGTCAAAAAGCACGTGGCTGTCAAAAAACACGTGGCTTTGTTTACCTCATGCTAGTTAGGTTAAGTTGGCACTACTGAGGTTTAGGCCCGTCAAGATGGTAGTACTGAGGTTTGCGATGCGTTGTTGTCGATGACAGCTGTCAAAAAGCACGTGGCTTTGTTTACAAATCTGTCAAAAAGCACGTGGCTTTGTTTACCTCATGCTAGTGAGGTTAAGTTGGCACTACTGAGGTTTAGGCCCGTCAAGATGGCAGTACTGAGGTTAGCGATGCGTTGTTGTCTGTCAAAAAGCACGTGGCTGTCAAAAAACACGTGGCTTTGTTTACCTCACGCTAGTTAGGTTAAGTTGGCACTAGTGAGGTTTAGGCCCGTCAAGATGGCAGCAGTGAGGTTAGCGATGCGTTGTTGTCGATGACAGCTGTCAAAAAGCACGTGGCTTTGTTTACAAATTCAAATCTCGCGCCAAAATTCAAATTTCCCGCCAAAATTCAAATTTCCCGCGGGCGGCGGCGGCGGAGGAGGAGGCGGGCGGAGGCGGGCGGCGGCGGAGGTGCCGCAGAACCATCCAATTATACTACTTATACTGTATATGATATAAGAACGGGTGATTTTTATAGCGACATAAAAAACGTTAAATGCATTTGATACATGCGACTATGAGAAAGATAGTAAATTTGGAATACCACAATTAAAGAATTTAAAAAATCAGAGATGAAAACCGTGGTAAAATAATGACAGAAACCGTTAGTTTGAAATAAAAAATGTACGCTTATAGTGTAGAAGACAAGGAATAAAAAATCAAGAGGAGTTAAGTAATCAGTAGTAAAAACGAAATTACTTTGATGATTATTAAAAAATAAAACAACATAGAACAACGAATTTAATTAGATCTTTTGACATAAATTATATTCATTTGGACGTAATAAAGTAGTATTAAATTCTGATTATGATAAAAAACGTATTGATTACAAAATAATATCGATACATTGCCTTGGGTCCATTATAAATTAAAATAAATTGAATCTAAAGAATAAAGAATATGATTTTATTATGTATAAATGAACACCGAAATATTGAAAATCTAAAATATAAACTTAATTATTTAAAAGAAGGAAATTGTTCTACATAGTTTACTAAATTAATTTGAAAAATTGATTACACTATTTCAAATGCTGAATTGAGGACTTTTTTCAATACTCGCTTATTGCAAAAATTGGGGTGAATTGAGTTATATAGGGGATGTGAATATTAGGTCACTTGGCTTTCATGTCCTTAAACTGGTTTAGCGAAAGTTGTTTATTTTCATACAACAAGCCGCTAAATGTGGGTCGTTTCCCCCAAACTTGCTCATTACAGCAAACGTCGCTAGACTGCTGGATATTTTGCTGACATGTAAGATTCCATTGTTCTCTTAATGTATGAATGTTGCTGTCCCTAACAGGAATGTTTTGTTTTTAATCCCTCTGTACGTTTCTGTCCATTGTGTTTGGTTGTGAACGGAGAACAAAGTATCTGTTGTGAGATCTAGCTAGTGGTTGTAAATCAAATACTGTGTCACGAATGTTCAGAGTCAGTAAAAGCTGTTCAAAGAGGGAAGAAGAACAGAAAAAATAACATTAAGGTTAAAACCAGGAGAGTGCAGGGCCATTGGATGACCCATGTGGACATTTATCAAGGGATTATGCCAAAATCAGAGGACCAAGAGGATGGTATTCTGACGTCATAACTTACGGAGAACTGGATGGTAAGGAAAACTACTTTCACAGTCAAATTATCGCATTAGAATTAACTGTAGATTAACATATTCCATTAAAATCGGTGATTATTTCCACCATCCGTTACACATGTCAGATATCCGAAAACATCTGTGTATGAATGAATCTAAAGCTGATCAAGATGCTTATCTTCTTAAATTCATGGAGGTTAGAAAACCAGCAAAAAGAAAGAGGGACCCTGACAATGGCAATAGATTCAGCACTGTATTCAATAAGAAAGACAGATGGCAGGTTAGATTATGTTTGCGCGCATTCATTTCAGAACATCACAGGAGTATCACGTGATAGGCTTGCAAGCATTGCGCGGTTCTTTCTAAGAACTGGAGAGAATCGTGGGGGTTCTCGTGTTACGGAAGAAGACAAGGAAACTACGGACGCAGCTATTCATCACATATTGAAATATAAGTGTAGACAAGGCCACTATAGTCGCAATAAGTGTTCACGAGCGTATTTGCGTCCGGACCTGGATATCAACAAATGTACATTCAGTTCTGCAAGGAAAGAAACTTAGAAAGGAATTCAAAATATTCAATCTCAAAGCACACGCAAATTAATGATACGAAAAATGACGTTGTAAGGAACGAGGTTCGCATTGATTATAAATTACACAAACCACGATCTAATAATTTTTTTCCATACTTAAAGAAAAGGATGATGGACATGTTTTTTTTGCTAGGGGCTTTACGTCGCACCGACACAGATAGGTCTTCTGGCGACGATGGGATAGGAAAGGCCTAGGAGTTGGAAGGAAGCGGCCGTGGCCTTAATTAAGGTACAGCCTCAGCACTTGCCTGGTGTGAAAATGGGAAACCACGGAAAACCATCTTCAGGGCTGCCGATAGTGGGATTCGAACCTACTATCTCCAGGATGCAAGCTCACAGCCGCGCGCCTCTACGCGCACGGCCAACTCGCCCGGTAATAGACATGTTGATGTTATATTTGACATGCAAGAAAATCAGCCCATTCCTAAAGTATCTATAAGGGAAGTATTTTACCTGAGACAAGCATGGTTATATAATCTTCGTGCCATGACAAATGAAAAGCCACTGGACAAAAGTAAAGTTTTCTTTTATACGTTGTTGGATATAGAGGGAGGTGTGTCGTGGAGCGAATGAAATGGCTTCGGGTTTAAAAGACTATCTTGAACACTTAGCAAATGATCTTCGCAAGAGAGGGGCTAGAGATAAAAATCTCAGCCTATCCCTAAATATGAATAGTATTATATTGGCAACTGTGGCACGTTTCCACGGAAAGTATAAAGTTTTAAAATCAGTTGAACATTATTTTCCCATTCGATGACATAACTTTTTGCCTCCAGATCGAGTGTTCGGGAACGTAGAGAAATAATACAGAGAGAAAGAAGAGATTGTATCGCCTTTAGAGTATCATAGCTTACTCAGTGATCACGGACAAGTGAGAATACTGCGAAAAGATTGGAACACCTATGATCTGTAGGCAAAATCAAGGAAGATTTTGAATGGGAAACTACCTTTCAACATCACAAAACCCCGCATCATTCAATACAGGAAACATGAAAACTTCAAGATAGAAGTCGCTGTTCGATACACATACAGTGGTGAATAAACCACTGTAGAAATACTCAATAAAGAAAATATTTCCTTCAAAGAAATGGACTTGGCTCCAAAAATGGAAATAGTAAATCATGTTAGCAAAAGAGCTAAGATATGGCAAAATTAATGAAATTCACACAAATGCCTGGGGAAGCTAAGGAGTTCTATGAAGTGGTTCTTAAGGGAAGACATACAAAGAACAAGCTGAATGTAAGTGATGTGATGGAGGATAAAGAAGTTGGGGAAGATGACTGAGAAATAGAGAGGTCTAGTCAATAAAGACAGAGATTCATTAATTGTATGTCTCTTAAAATTTGAAACAGTGGTATTCTATGCAGTATTACCACTACCATTCTTCATTTAAGGTATTGTGATAATGTCTGTGTGTAAATTCTAACATTTCATGTTTTTAAATTTGCTTTATGTACGCTGTAGAGGAAATGTTTACTCAATAGGACTATGCAATGAGCGAGTTTTGAAAAAAATCCCCTAACGTTTTTATAAAACTATTCAAATTTGTTCTTTTGGCTGTACTTATATATGATTGCAACTAACAAATAATCTGTTTAAGATGGAGTGTCAAAATATCCTTTTTACTCCACTGTCTAACCGGTTTTTTGTCACTCCTGAAAAACTATCATTTTGCAAGGAAGGAGTTTTGAAAAAACAGTCCTCCATTATAGAAAATAAATAAGGTCAAAAATAACGTTAATGCTAGACAACAAATTTAAAATAATACCTTCAGATAGATATACAAAATCTTTTAATAAGCTGAAGATAAAATAGAAGTTCTTACTAGTTTGAAAATGATATGTAGTCGAGAAAGGCAAAATAAAAATCATTTCATGAATAATATTGAGTTTGTTTATGTTTCAGCCCCATGAGATTTTGCAAAAATTTACTAAGTTTAACACATATCATGAAAATATGATATACATACAATTCAACAAATTGCTCTCTATTGGATATTTATTACCAATAATAAAATTATATTTATAAATTATTAGTTTTATTTTATGGTTCATGTTTGTGGGTTACTGTAGTCACGTCCTAGTTCGTGAACCATGGGCAACGGCTGAGTGGCCTAGTAAGTGGTCCTGAGTGTCAGGATACCAGTTGCTATGGAATGGGAGTGGGCATCTCGGACGTATTCTGAGTCATGGCCCTCCTTGTGCTCAGGCGGCTAGAACTATACAATTCACCGGTGGTCCATAACCCGTTAGAGGAGAGATTCTCACTTGGATTATGTTCAAGTTCGGTAGCATCCTGCTTCATGAATTTACCAAGCTCAGAACATTTTAAGCAAGCCTCGGACCTATAGGAGTAACGGAGTCCCACTTCCATTTGACAGGCGAGGGACTCCTTGGAAACAACTTGGCGAACGAAATGGAATTCGATGGGGAACTATCAATATTAATGGGGCTTATAGAAGAAAGTAGAACTGGCGAGTCAGCAAAGAGGATGTAATTGGATGTGCTAGGAGTAAGTGATATTCTGCTAAGGGGAGATAACGAGGAAGAGATAGGAGATTATAAAGTGTACTTGACGGGTGTTAGAAAGGGAAGGGCAGAGTCTGGGGTAGGGCTCTTTAGAGGAATACCACTGCACGCAACATAGTTTCTGTTAGGCACGTAAATGAGTGAATGATGTGGGTAGATTTGTCAGTTGGAGGAATTAGGACTAGAATTGCGTCCGTGTATTCACCATGTGAGGGTGCAGATAAGGATGAAGTTGACAAGTTTAATGAAGCATTGAGTGACATCGTGGTCAGGGTCAACAGCAAGGATAGAATAGTGCTAATCGGCGATTACAATGCGAGAGTTGGGAAAAGAACTGAAGGATACGAAAGGGTGATTGGTAAATGTGGGGAAAATACGGAAGCTAATGGGAATGGGATGCGTTTGCTGGACTTTTGTGCTAGTATGGGTTTAGCTGTTACGAATACATTCTTCAAGCATAAGGCTATTCACCGCTACACTTGGGAGGTTAGGGGTACCAGATCCATAATAGACTATATCTTAACAGACTTCGAATTCAGGAAATCTGTTAGGAATGTACGAGTTTTCCGTGGATTTTTCGATGATACGGACCACTATCTGATCTGTAGTGTACTAAGTATCTCTAGGCCTAGGGTAGAGAAAGTGAAATCTGTCTGCAAACGAATAAGGGTAGAAAATCTCTAGGGCGAGGAAATTAGACAGAAGTACATGGATATGATCAGTGAGAAGTTTCAAACAGTAGACAGTAAGCAGGTTCAGGGTATAGAGAGCGAATGGGCGGCATACAGGGATGCTGTAGTAGAAACAGCAAGGGAATGCCTAGGAAAAACTGTGTGTAAAGACGGGAAAAGGCTAACATCTTCGTGGAATGATGAAGTGAGAGAAGCTTGTAAACGTAAAAAGAAGGCTTGTCAGAAATGGCTCCAAACAAGGGCCGAGGCAGACAGGGATTTGTATGTAGATGAAAGAAACAGAGCGAAACAAATAGTTGTTGAATCCAAAAAATAGTCGTGGGAAGATTTTTGTAACAACCTGGAAAGGCTAGGTCAAGCAGCAAGGAAACCTTTCTGGACATTAATAAAGAAACTTAAGAAGGGAGGGAAAAAGGAAATGAACAGTGTTTTGAGTAATTCAGGTGAACTCATAATAGATATCGGGGAATCACTGGAGAGGTGGAAGGAATATTTTGAACACCTTCTCAACGTAAAAGAAAATCTTCCTGGTGGTGTTGCGAACAGCCAAGCCCATGGGGAGGAGGAAAATGATGTTGGAGAAAATACGCTTGAGGAAGTGGAAAGGATGGTAAATAAACATCATTGTCATAAAGCAGCAGGAATAGATTAAATTAGACCTGAAATGGAAGTATAGTGGGAAGGCAGGGATGAAATGGCTTCATAGAGTAGTATGATTGGGATGGATTGTTGGTAAGGTACCTTCAGATTGGACAAAAGCAGTAATTGCACCTATCTATAAGCAAGGGAACAGGAAGGATTGCAACAACTATCGAGGTATCTCATTGATTAGTATACCAGGCAGAGTTTTCACTGGCACGTTGGAAGGGAGAGTGCGATCAGTAGTTGAGAGGCAGTTGGAAGAAACCCAGTGTGGTTTCAGACCAGAGAGAGGCTGTCAGGATCAGATTTTCAGTATGCGCCAGATAATTGAAAAATGCTACGAGAGGAATAGGCAGTCGTGTTTATGTTTCGTAGATCTAGAGAAAGCATATGGCAGGGTAGCGAGCGAAAAGATGTTGGCCATACTGGGGGACTATGGAATTAAAGGTAGATTATTTAAATCAATCAAAGGTATTTATTTTGACAATTGGGTTTCAGTGAGAATTGATGGTAGAATGAGTTCTTGGTTCAGGGTACTTACAGGGGTTAGACAAGGCTGTAATCTTTCATCTTTGCTGTTCGTAGTTTATATGGATCATCTGCTGAAAGGTATAAAATGGCAGGGAGAGATTCAGTTAGGTGGAAATGTAATAAGCAGTCTGGACTATGCTGACGACTTGGTCTTAATGGCAGATTGTGCCGAAAGACTACAGTCTAATATCTCGCAACTTGAAAATAGGTGCAATGAGTATGGTATGAAAATGAACTTTTCGAAGACTAAACTGATGTCAGTAGGTAAGAAATTCAACAGATTTGAATGTCAGATTGGTGATACAAAGCTAGAACAAGTCGATAATTTCAAGTATATAGGTTGTGTGTTCTCCCAGGATGGTAATATAATAAGTGAGATTGAATCAAGGTGTTGTAAAGCTAATGCAGTGAGCTCGCAGTTGCGATCAACAGTATTATGTAAGAAGGAAGTCAGCTCCCAGACGAAACTATCTTTACATCGGTCTGTTTTCAGACCAACTTTGCTTTACGGGAGCGAAAGCTGGGTGGACTCAGGATATCTTCATAAGTTAGAAGTAACAAACATGAAAGTAGCAAGAATGATTGCTGGTACAAACAGGAGGGAACAATGGCAGGAGGATACTCGGAATGAGGAGATGAAGGCTAATGTAGGAATGAACTCGATGGATGAAGCTGTACGCATAAACCGGCTT
This sequence comes from Anabrus simplex, assembly GCF_040414725.1. Taxonomy (NCBI): domain Eukaryota; kingdom Metazoa; phylum Arthropoda; class Insecta; order Orthoptera; family Tettigoniidae; genus Anabrus; species Anabrus simplex. The sequence goes on from NC_090269.1 coordinate 435,570,031, forward strand.
CGGTGGTGGGGTCATGGGAGGCGAATGGAGGAGGATAGGTTACCTAGGAGAATAATGGACTCTGTTATGGAGGGTAAGAGAAGTAGAGATCAACCTAGACGGCGATGGTTAGACTCGGTTTCTAACGATTTAAAGATAAGATGTATAGAACTAAATGAGGCCACAACACTAGTTGCAAATCGAGGATTGTGGCGACGTTTAGTAAATTCTCAGAGGCCTGCAGACTGAACGCTGAAAGGCATAACATTCTATAATGATAATGTACGTATGTATGTATGGATGTAGTTTTATTTTATTTTTGTGTTTTTAAATTTTTATGCGAAATATAATTTTTTATATATCTTACTAAAAACGGGTGAATTTTATGGGGGCGATATAAATTTCTATGAAAAGTACGCAAAATTATGTAATATTGAAAAAATGATAGATAGTCCAGAGACGGGCTGTTGTATCTACATACGGCGTTGCTTAATCGTATTTAATTCTGAAGGGAATGACCAGTATCTTACCAAGGTACAAGGATAGGCAGACCTTAGAAGATGTAATTCGGAACAAGACCTGTCCTCTACTAGGCAGAGAGGCGCTGCCGATATTAAACCTAGTCATCTTAAATGTGATGAAGTGGGACTCGATATCGTTACGAGTTTCCCCGGGCGTGTTTTGTAACCGTGGCCTTACAATAATTTGGACAAGACATTATTATTATTTGTTTATTTATTTATTTACTTGAGTGTTCCCTTAAGAAGAGCGATTGAACTTGAATGCATAATGTTATCTTCGGACGTTTTTCCTCTTTTTATCTCAAAATCTCGTCATCCTCTCTTAATGCCTCCTCTTCCGATCCTCTGCCCACTTTTTCCCAGGTTGCCGTGATATTCTTGACTCAAATTTTACATTTATGATTTTACTGTATTTCGGCGCTCGGTGCGGTCCTCGAGATTCTCTATGTTGATCTGTTGTAGGTCTCTATGAACCACTTTCAGCCATTCGGTACCGCATTTACTCTTTGTTACGATGTTGATTAATATCTTTGCAAGCATGACCAAGTGGTAAATAGGTTAATGTGGGAAGGGCAGCAGATTCAGAACGTAATGGAGCCAACGAGAGGGAAGACTATTCTGGATGTGGTGCTGGAAGGACCTGATGAGGTCTATAGGGAAAGTGAAGTAATACTCACCGGGTAACATGACATAATTCCACGTCGAAGTGATGAAGTTTAATAAGGGTGAAGTATGGGTAAAAATAAACTCAAAGTTAGAAATAAGAGAAATATCCGTTAAAATTGTTATAAATTCACAAAGTTAATCATAGTTAATCATAGTAAAAACCGTTATTGTTATCTTTGATCTGATCACCTAATAGAAGTTTGCAATTATTTTAATCATTGAACACATCTCAATGCTTCATACTTCCGGCTCAGATTGCTTTATCAAGCTAACTGGAAATACAAAAATAATGATTTATATTCAATCAATTTATTCCATTATTACAAGAACTACAACTTATTTAAAGAGAGGCTGATGGCCTAATGAATATCATAAAATATCATCACTCAATGGTAACACTTTGTAATATATTGCATTTAATGACTGAATCCTAGTAGAAAGTAGGATGACACATTTTCTTTTTACCAACTGAAAGCAACATTGAAGCAAAGTCCTTCCACTAAAACACAAGCTGTCTAACTACCAACGGGGGGCAAAAATTGCCCGCGTTATCTCATTTTATGAATAAAATGCGCAATTTGTAAGCCAGAAAAGCAATATTTTAAATAGTTGTCACATAAGATGTCTACTAAGATGTCACATAGTCATAATTCCAATGCGTGTTTTTTTAAAGTTCCTATAATACACTTTTGTTGAGGGGGCAATTCTTGCCCCCCTTAGACGTGCATGTAACAGATTTCCGACCTGACGAAATATTTTAATAATGTCAAATGGTCGGATTCACACATTTGCACTTTGAATGTTGGCACTTATGAGGACTATTGTTGACTATTGTTGACTATTGTTAACATCAGTGCTACTTCAACTTCAACAACTGCTTCTGCTCCATCATACACAAGAAGAAGATGTCATCAGTGTTTGAAATCCATTCACACTAAGAAGGACAAAGACAAGATGACCAAAGTGACAATGGTTTGTTGCAGATGTTCCAAATACGTCTGCAAGACTCATTCTACGAAAACTATTATCTGTACCAACAGTGAAAGTGAAAGTTAATGAAAGAACATTCATAATGTTCCTATGATTTATGACTTAACTGTTGCTATACACCATGCAAATTTCATTATTCTCTTTGTTGTTGTTTTTGTTGTTTGTGAGTGCAGTCAATGTTAACTTATCTCAATACTGTAATATTACAGGAATTGTACATTAAAAATTTAATTAGAGATGAAAATAATAGCGGGTAAATTTTGCCCCCCCCCCCCTAGATATCCAAGTGACAGATTATTACCTTGGTAATGCTAGGGCTAATGAAACAATCCGTTACTACTTGTGGACGTACTAATGTCATTAATTAAAAACAACCACTACAGCAAAGAACAATGGTAAGAACACAGTCACATGTCTGCACCAAATCACATATTAAATGCATCAACGATTCACATGGATATCACAAATATCAATATCATCCATATAATTATTACACTAAATTATTAGCCATTCACTGTCAAATTAATGATTCATTAATGTGATTATATTGTTAGTGATCAGAAAGTTTATCATCATAAGTTACTTGTGGCTATTATAATTATTATTTATTAAATATAGGCGTACTATTTCAATATCATTATTATTGTTGGCATGATGGTGAGGAATCAGAATAATTATGACATTATTAGCGTTGGTTAGTTACGATCCTGCGATCAGCTGACCTACTTGTCAACATGGTACCTCAGCACAACTAAACTTGAGAATTTCGCATGTCTGAACCGACATTCCGCAGGCTAGAGAGAACACCACAAACAAGTTGACTAGCACTACTATTAAACGGAAATAAATCACAATACCCTAGTGAGTGGTCTGACGTAACTTTCCAAAACATTCAACAGAATAGAAATAATAGACGGGATGGAAACTGTGCATCTGACTGAACAGGCATAAGCTAATCCAAGAACTCCAACCACAGCAGAACAAGCTTTCCACAGAAATATTACAAACAACATATGGGAAAGTTGATTGCCTAATTCTTCTTCAAAATAATGTAGTATGTTTGACACTGAACTAATCAGGGTCTCGAGACATGCCAACAAGATTTCCATCCTAGCCACATGCTAATTTAAATAACCTCTCAGTAATGACAGCTGATATACTTGGGGTAATAGTTATTCAAGAACAAATTAAACCTGCCCTGCGGTAAAAACAAGAAACACCTGGACGACGTGCCGGGACTTACATCTAACAAGGACATACTGGTCATCATCACCGGTGCCTACGAACAATCTTATAAACGTCATTAGAGTACCTGCACCGCTTGCCCTCACCCGTTCTATTATTCTTTAATAACAATTACTAACCTCAAAAGGATTCACTACCTCATCGTAGATTCGCATTACTAGCCTCACATCAAGGACTCGCTAACATTATCGCAGATTCGCATTACTAGCCTCACATCAAGGACCTACTAACATCATAGTAGATTCACATCACTCACATCATCGCAGATTCGTATTACTAGCCTCACATCAAGGACTCACTAACATAATCGCAGATTCATATTACTAGCCTTACGTCAAGGACTCACTAACATCATCGCAGATTCATATTACTAGCCTCACATCAAGGACTCACTAACAACATCGCAGATTCGAAATCGCATACCGAATGGTTTCGTTAATAATTTCACTGAACAAATTATCGGTAAAAAGCAACTGAAAAACTCTATTCAGTCCCTGGTTTCATACCTCACGGTATGTTGTACGGTAAACGGCGATTTTTTGCAATCGGGATCAGTTGATTTATTACTGTGCCAGCCGTCAGCATCAGGCACATGTTGGGTTACGATACACAAGCCGAACATCGTCAATTCACTTTAAGGCTCCTTTTATACTTACATGCCACATGCTACATGCCACATGCTTCAAGCCAGGCATGTGGCGTTCGCACTTGGAAAGGACCCTTTTATAGTTTCGTATCTGTCGAGCAGGTACAATGGCAGAGTTTACTGCTAAAGTATTCGCAGCTGCATACCTCTGCGAGATAAGGGCAGGAAAAAAAGAAGAGAGGAAAAGGCATTTCAGTTTTCATCCTCTGAACATTCAAATATACAGTATATGATAGGAGCTTTCAAAATCCTTTACATTGACCCACGAGAGGGCGAAACAATGTTTTTGATTATTTTAGGATGACCCCAAAATCATTTGATGAATTATTTGGAAAAATATAATGTCAGTTCCATATTACAAGAAAACACCTCCTGCCCATTCGTCCAATAGAGCGGTTCTGTGAAACTACAATCTACAGATGTATTAAATACAAAGAACATTATATAAAATACCATGTAAAAAACTAAATGTAAATTATTTCTAACATTATGTTTGTAACTTTAGCTTTGAGTAAAGTTCGTGTCCTTTGTAAATTGCTGACTAGTCATTTCACATTTAAAACTATTCAGAACTTGCTGATTTCCAAGAATGTGTAGATTCATCTAGGCAAATATATGATGGCCGGCGTTGATGTGGATCATTATAGTAAATTTGGAATTGACCTGGATCAGACAAAGATGTAGAAGGTTGATTTGGGAGGACATAACTCAATTGGGACTGACCCGAATCGGTTTGGTTTCGAGAGTGTGCATTATATGAATCTTTCTTACGTAGGGGTGATAACGCTGCAGATTTACTCCCACGCCTTATTCCGAAGATCTCGATTTTTGTAGTCTTCGTTACCTGGATCCCATAATACCGTTCTACACTGCATTCGCTAATGAGCAGTTCCGTATCTAATCCAGCATCCATTGTCCTGGTTAGCACTCGACTAGACCACAAACTGTACTGAACCGCCCGGCATGAAGCGTCGACTATAAACATTCCCATAAGGTTTTGGTCCCACCCGCGCGGCGTGACATGTCAGGCGTGGCGGCCACCTGCTCGTCCCGACCCGCCTCAGTCACATGCCTGGCGGGAGGAAGCGACCGCGAGACGCGAGCAGGTAAGTATAAAATGGTCCCATTTGAACAATGTTAATTCCCATGCTTGGCGTGTGGCGTGTAGCATGTGGCATGTAACTATAAAAGGAGCCTAAGGGTACAAGGAAGGTGAAGAGGTGCGAAAATACTGTGGTTATGTGTGTTACACGACATATACAACTTTGAACAGTAAACTATATATGACTAGAAGAGCACATGACGACCATGTTTGTTTACTATCGCTCGACCTTTCGTGTGCGCGAGTGGACAGCTGATGGCGACACTGCCCTCTAAATAATAGATTACTGACTGACTGTCAAATAATATCAGGATTCTACAAAGTTCCACGCTGAACCAAAAGATGGCAGTACAGTATAGCATCGTTTATTTCGTCGGCTAAGAAACGGCAGACGAGCTGTGGGCGACACAATGCCATGTCGGGTCTCGCCCGACATGTGACCGGAACGGGAATATCGTAATGTCGGGCCTCACCCGACAAAGAGTGGTAAGGGTTAAACTGGTGTAGTGTTGTCCTCCCTTTCTCGTTTCTTTACTTACCCTTTTCGACTGCAATTAGCACACAAAAATATAGAATTGAACGTAGGATAAGCAAATGCTGAATGTCACCATCTGACAAGACAAAACACGTTCAATCCACTTACAGAATGCAATTAGCAAAAACACAGAATTGACAAGCTAATGCTGTATGTCTTCATCCGACGAGACAAAACATGTTGATTATGTGTTCAGAATAGAAAAACTTTTAATGCAAACACAATAGTTACTGTGCTGTATATCTCCATTCGACAAGACAAGTTCAATCCTGTTACAATTAACACACACTAGAATTGATTGTAGAAAAAGCTAAAGCTGTATGTCTTCATCCGACAAACCAAAATCTGTTGATTATTACTTTCAGAACAGAAGAACTTATAACGCAAAACATTATGAGAATCGAACTCTCTCCCTTTCTCTAATACGTGCATTATGGGATTAATCTCTATACTGATACAAACGCACTACTCTGCAAATAGCGCACACACATGGAATTGATTGTAGAACATGCAAATATTGTCTGTCCATCCGACGGACAGTTCTACTTCCTCTTAATCCCTACCACAGTGCAGATAAAATTATTTTACTATATAGCAGGGGATACCATGAAAAATCTATGTCCTAAGGAGATGGATTTTGCGATATTTGAACACATGCAACGGAGGAAAAAATCTGTATAGTTTTCGATCTTTGATTTAGTTACCGTAACAGAATAAGAAATCCTACCACTGTGCATATTGTGCTAAGGAGAAAAAATCATGGATTCAAGCCCTGTTCTCACACCATAGTTAGAATTAAAAAATCATGGGATTCAGTCTTTGTTCACAAGGGGGAGGAAGAGAAGTGTGATTCCTCTTAAATCAATAATCACTACCACCATACAGATAAAATGTGCTGTGAGAGGGATCGGAAATATATATTGTTAAATTACCTTGTTTTTAGTGACAACTTCTCAGACGACACCCTTTTTAGTCTACATATAGAACAGGTGTTTAGAACACTGATTATTTTTATTGTAATATTTTAATCTTATAGAATTGAAAACTAGAGACATTTCGTTGTCTACTCTCATGTTGACAATACCTGGTGAAAATAGGAAACCACGTAAATCTATCTGACGAACCACATAAATCTATTGACGACATACGTTTTTCCTATTCTCTCTTACTTACAACGCTTGCTCTAACCGTGCAGCCAATTCGCTTGGTGTTGCAATGGCAATGCTAGTTTACTGTATGATTATTATTACTCTACAGCTACGCTAAGGTACAGCCCCTCAGCATTTGCCTGGTGTAAAAATGTGAAACCATATTCAGGATTGCTGACAGTGGTGTTCAAAACCACTATTTCCCGAATGCATGCTGATAGCTACGTCACCAAAATCGCGCAACCAGTGACCGTGTTCTTTTAACAGTCTGAGCTGCTAGCACAAGGAAGATGGATATGTCTGCCATCTTGCGCAATTGCCCCTAGGCCGTCAAGGTTATTGGCCAGCTCCACTCTTATCGGAGGGCCCAGTAGCACAAGGAAGATGGATATATCCCCCACCTTGCGCAATTGCCACCGTAATCCTTTAACGGTCTGAGCCGGTAGCACAATGAAGATGCCTAAGCCGTCAAGGTGATGCGCTTCCCACTCTCTTACTTTCAAATCATGCCCGAACCATGTACCTAATTCGCTTGGTGTTGCAATGGCAATGCTACCTTACAGTATGATTATTATTACTCTACAGCTACGCTAGGGTAAAGCCCCTCAGCATTTGACAGGTGTAAAAATGTGAAGCCATATTCAGGACTGCTGATGGTGGGGTTCAAAGCCACTATTCCCCGAATGCATGCTCATAGGTAAGTCACCCAAACCGGGCAGCCAGCGACCGCTGCTTAGCCCGACCGTGGGACTAACAGCACCCGGGCAATATTAATTATACACTTACATATAATCTCCAATACGTGAGTGATGGACTGCGTTCAGTAAAGGAATGTGAACATTCTGCTTGCTTGTCGATACCATAACCGGATGTAAGCCACGTATCGATGTCAGCATTTTTACTACACTGCATTATTCTGCCCAGACTTCAATAACTGTCAGCAATTGACACTCCAAGATTTTGCGTGCACGTCGCTGGCATACGAAGCATTTACTATGCAGTGTAGCAAAAAAATTCCATTCTTTTACTGAATGCAGTCCATCACTCACGTATTAGAGATTATATGTAAGTATAAAAAATATGTTTCAAGTGAGGTATAGCCCCTAGTATGGCTTACCTGCAGGCCTTAATGTTTTTAGCGATAAATCTGCAGGCCTTCCGCAGCACTCGCCAAAATCCTCCATGGTTTATCAAAAACTAAATAATAGCTTGCTGACCGTTGTATTTACGATAGGGAGGAAGTACTTCTATGTCACCTCTTACAACAGGCAAGGGATACACAACTTCAGAGCTCCCCTTACAGACGAGAGGCAGGGGATACACACAAGTTGAAAATCAATTTTACATCATTCTAAGATAATATGCGCTGCGCTGACCACGCATTACCTCATAATCTGCTGGCTTTTAACAGCACTCGCCAAAATCCTCCATGGTTTTATGAAAAGCTAAATAATAGGTTGCTGACCGTTCTATTTACGATAGGCAGGAAGTACTTCCAAGTGAGCTCTTACAACAGGCAATGGATACACAAGTTTAGAGCCCCATTCTAGACAACAGGCAGGGGATTCACAAGTTCAGAATTAGTTTTACATCATTCTAAGATATTGTACGCTGACCACGCATTACCTCATAATCTGCAGGCCTTCGCCAGCAGTCGTCAATGTCCTCCAATAGGTAGCTTACGATAAGCAGGAAGTATTTCCATTAACAGGCAATGGATACACGCACATAGATGCGCTCGAACGCGTTGCGGTGTTCGGCAAAATAAATAATCACCACCACCATCACACTTCACTGTACACACTTAAATTACACGCACGCATACGTTTACCTGGGGATGAACAATATATACAGAGCGCCCTCTTTAGGCGTCTTTTAGAGCAGGCAGGGATATCCATGCTGAGAATCCCTTTTACAGCAGGCAGAGAATACTGTAGCACAGGCAGGAAGTGCTCTCAACGTGTGGCGATAAAATCAATCACCACTACCATCACACTGCACAGCACAAAACTTAAATTACAAGCACACGTACGCTTACCTGGGAATGAAGAATACGGAAGGGAAATTTTGCAAATAAGAAGAGAAAGGGATCATCATTTAACACTGTGTACATTCAAAGTGATTATTTGCTTATGCCGAGCTGTAGCTGGCCGTACGCCTCGCAACAGGAAAACGGGTTTTAAATTACTGCAGAAGCAACATTGCTCGGTACATGTGTGTCTCTTTGTCATGCCTTTCTCTAACACAGAAGAATATTGTAAAAATATCTGACTACAACGTGATCGTAACATATTCATAATCGTATTTTTATGGCCAAAAGGAGATTGTGCAAAATAGTAGCTAGATCCATCTTCCTTTTGCTACCGTGCTAAGACCGTTGAGAGTAGGCTAGCCCATCACCTTGACAGCTTAGGGGCGACTGCGCAAGATAGCGGATATATCCACCTTCCTTGTGCTACCAGGCCCTATGATAAGAGTGGTGTTATCCCACCACCTTGACGGCATAGGTGCAAGATTGCACAAGGTGGCAGATATATCCATCTTCCTTGTGCTACCGGGCCCTCTGACGAGTGTAGGCTAGCCCATCACCTTGACGGCCTAGGGGCGACTGCGCAAGATAGCGGATATATCCACCTTCCTTGTGCTACCGGGCCCTATGATAAGAGTGGTGTTATCCCACCACGTTGACGGCATAGGAGCAAGATTGCGCAAGATGGCAGATATATCCATCTTCTTGTGCTACTGGCTGAATACTTTGAAAGATCACGGTCGCTGGCTGCGCGGTTTGGGTAACGTTGCTATCAGTATGCATTCAGGATATAGTGGGGTAAATGGCCGCGGTCATTGCGCTCGGGTGCTGTCACAGCAGGAAGAATGCTGACGCTATGGTCCACAACCGGATTTGCTCTCCTACTGTTAACTTCCTTAACATAAACAAGAGAGCGAATTCCGCAGGGTTAAATTGGGGTCAAAGATAAAATTTCACCCCATAGCAAGTTGACTCTCTGATGTCCATACTGTGGCATAATATTTCAAGCGAAGGATTATACACAGTACTTCATATATGTTATTGCTATTACGTGAATTGGAATGGGCTGCTACTTATATTCACCTAAAACAATTTTAAATGGTAAATGGTCACATATTTTAAAATACAATATATTTGTTTGGTACAATTTTGATACAAGCCACTTAAAGCACACAGAAAGCGCCTTCTTGAGCTCGTAGAGAAGGAACATTATCAAAGTCACATCTATGAAAACGTTCTTGAGGCTTCACTGGAATGATGGCTATTTCGATGTATCTTATTATCTATCTTACTGTGTACGTGTGTAAAGCATTCATCAAGAAGGTAGGTTGGATATTTAAGTTTATTATTATTATTTGGGAATTATTCAAATGTTTGAGTCCTAGGAACTTCCACAGTTGTTTATTTCATCAGTTACGCGACCAGACGTATGGCTAGATTATTATTAATGACAGTACAGTGCTGCGTTAGCATGATTTGCCACAAAACATACGGCAGTGAGGCCTCTCGCCTGTTTGAATCAACATGGGCACTTTTAACCACCACTTCTGGATATCTTATAGCATTACTCACAGCTCGTTTGCCTTCCACCCCGTAAATGTCCGAATATGTTTCAAAGGCGTGCGCTTCTGGATCGACATGCCTCGAGTATGGCTTCTACGCTGCATGTAACTGGAAATGTTTGGTTAAATATTTTTTGCGCTTGAAGGCCTTGCCACAGAAATTGCAGTTGAACGGCTTCTCGCCTGTATGCTTCCGCATATGTTGGGTTAGATCGCTTTTACTGTCAACGGCGAAGCCACAAATACTGCAGGAGTAGGCCTTTTCTCCTGTATGCGTCCGTGAGTGTTTGCCTAAATAATATTTACGGCTAAAAGCCCTGCCGCAGATAGTGCAACAATACGGCCTATCATCTGAGTGTGTGCTCTTGTGTTTGTTGAGGTCGCCTTTCCGGCCAAACGCCCTGCCACACACATTGCAGGAGTATGGCTTTTTACCAGTATGTGTGAAAATGTGTCTCTTTAGGCCGCTGATGTCACTAAAGGCCTTTTCACACATATTGCAAGAGAACGGCTTTGTACCTGTGTGAGTGCTAATATGTCTGGTTAGGTCGTCCTTCTCACTAAAGGCCTTGCCACAGAGTGTGCAGCAGCACGGTGTGTGTGTCCGCAGATGTTTTGTGAGATATTCATTAATGCTACACGCTTTAGAGCAGATACCGCACCAATATAGGACATCGCCTGGATGCACCTTCACATGTCTTGTTAGATTTTCTTTCGTTTTATAAGATTTGCCACAGATATAGCATTTGAATGGCTTAACGCCTGTATGCGCATGCAGGTGTGTCTTTAGATTGCCCTTTTGGCTAAAGGACTTTCTGCAGATATTGCACGAATATTGCTTCTCACCCGTATGTGACCGCGTGTGAATTGTAAAATCAAAACGAGTTCTGAACATTTTCTGGCAAATTGAGCACTTGAAACCTGTATGCAACCGCATGTGCCATCTCAGGGCGCTCTTCCTTACAAAGCATTTCTGGCAAATTTCGCACGCGTGTAGTGCCTGGGCCATGTGGATCTTGACGTGCTCAGACAGGCTTCTACCGCTACTGAACAGCTTTCCGCAGTGATCGCATGCGAAGGGACGATCCTCGTTGTGTCTCATGAGATGTCTGCCATACGGAGGTGGATGATCGTAGCTCACCTCTGGGCTCGATCTACATTGACAAATAGAAACTAAGTGAGCAACAGTTCAACAAGTCTCACACAGAGCAGCTCCCACTGAACTGATATCACTGATATGCCATGCAGAGAGCTCGTTACTCATGACCGTCACAGTCCTCAGGGTGAACATCATCTCAAGTCAAATTCAGAGTTTAGTCGTGAATATCAAAAGCTCTTGCTTGTTACGGGGAAGTGTTGTGTCTTTTCTCTCGAATGTGTAACGTAACAATATAATGCACAATAATCTTCAGACAAATTAGTAATGTACGAGCTCATGGACTACGTCAGTTAAAGAATGACCTAGAAGTCGTCCAACCGAAAGGAGAAGTACAAGATATTATCACCAGCAAAATTTTTCTATTGAAACCCATAAGAAACGACTACTCTCCTACATAGGGGACGGAATATGTTCCAGAATTTTGATCTTGTTCAACCACACTGTAGTTTTTGGCATGTGTGTAATTAATTTTTGTAAAAGCCCTTGTTGTAGTTTGAGAGACCCTCTGAGTTGTAGGTACTAATAAAGTTGAGAACATCTTTCCCCGACTGTCAGCCATAGCAAATAGTTTATAAATATCATTTAGTGTGACGCAAACGTACTATACTATTACGAGTCTCAGGTGGACCGGGAGACAAGTGACAAACCCTACGCAAAAAAGGTACGAAGAATCAAAATGTGCGGCGGAAGTGAGAATAATAATTTTTCCTTTGTCTTGAACCTAACTCTGTATGCCAGGGCAAGTAAATTTATGTACATGTGAATGAACGAATATTTGGGAACTGTTCTACGTTATTTTGATTAAAATTGTAAGTATTAGCATGCATATGTGTGTGTGTAGTTTTCTCTACGTCGCACCAACACACACATGTCTTACGGCGAAAATGCGAGAGGAAAGGCCTAGGCGTGCGATGGAATCAGCCGTGACCTTAAATAATGCACAGCCCTAGCATTAGCCTCGGTGTGAAAATGCGAAAACAAGTAAAACATCTTCAGGGCTGCCGCCAGTGGGGCTCGAACCCACTAATTACCGAATGCAAGCTCACAGACACGCGCCCCGTAATCGCACGGCCAACTCGCCCGGTGTACAGTTTTTTGGTAAGTTGTAATGAGATTTTCTGTAAAAGACATTCCTACGGAAAGGTAAATGACGTACGTTACCGGTAGCCGGTATCTAATAACTGACGTCAGAGGTTAGGTAGTCTTTGGACGATTCGTGACTGTTAAAGATGGTACGATATAAGTAAGAAAATACAAGGAATGGTGGCTTTGATGAAAGTGAGTTTGAACGATTTAAAAGTTACCGATCTGAAGTTCGAGCTGGGAGAACGTGATGAGGATATTTCCGGAACCAAGGTCGTGTTACCGTTAGAAGCAGAAGGTAATGATATAGATAGAGACATTTCCTAATTAGCGGGTGTTGCTAACATATTTGCGCAAAATTTGGAAGTTCGTAGAAAGTTCTAAAAAGACAAGCCAAAAATTTTAGTTTATTGGAGAAAATGCTAACGAAATATTCTCATAAACAAGTTCAAATTTATAGATTCGTAGAATCCAACATAACTGAAATTGATCAAGTACTAGAACAAATAGAAACTGATGTAGAGCGTACAACTGCTATTGAGGACCGATTTGCATTACTGAAAAACGAAGTTCATAGGAATGAACCGGCCTACCGCTGAATTCAGAACAAAATTCGAGAACGTTGCATGGACGGTGTGTGTGAAACCAGTACCTTACGTTTGCAATACTCCGTGGTCTACGTATCGAAGGCAATTTGAGGCCGCAGCTGCCGCCAATGGGTAGACTACAGAAGAAAAATGCACTGCATCGGTCATTCGGAGCGAGGTGATACGTTAAATATATTCCAAGCGATTGCAAACAGTGAGCAATTTAATTTTAATTCTCTGGTGGCCCAATTAGGGACGAGGTGTGATGATAAAGACCTTCAACAAATTTACCATAGTCAACTTCGTAGCAGGCACCAAAAACGTGGCGAGACACTACCAGGATTTGAGGCAGACATCGCGCGTCTTGCTTGCATGGCTTATCCTTCAGCAACAAACGATTACATAGAACAGCTATATGTAAGGTCCCTCGTGATGGTCATATCTGACCCAGAATTCCAACCAACCCTTTGTCTGACGGAACCATATAGGTTAAGTGATGCGCTGGCTCGTGTATTTTAATTCGAGTCTGGTATACAGGCGTCGAATCTACAGGCGCGGCTTCGACAGCTGGATGAAAAGGAGACTCTAGACGGAAGGGTAAAAGGTATAGATTTAATAAGCCAGTCCAATGAGTGGTGACAAACTCGAAGACGGGAGAATCGCTGTTGGGCTTGTGGTGAGCCTGGACAGGTCAGTAACCGCTGCAATAAAGACTCAACGTTTCAGTAAAACTAAGAAGGGCCGGTGCTAATGGGCGAGCATGGCGTGTCGGCCCTGCTGCTCCAAGAAATGTGGTACATGTCATTTCGCTCGTGCGTCAGTAAGACAGCATTTTTGTTGACGGATAAGTGAATGGTTTGGCTCGTACTTCGCTTCTGGACACCAGCACCAAACCAACGTGGTCAAGGACACCTGAAACATCCAACAAATTTACTGAAAACCGCAACCGAAGACCCAGTGGAAACGTACGGCGAGAAATAATTCAACATCGGCCTGAGGAGCAAGTTGACAGAACATCGAGCAGTAGTGGACGATATCAAAGAAAATGTTATTCTTGGGATGGATGTAATGACTAAATATGAGCTCACATTGGATTTGAAACCAGGACGCTTGAAACTCGCAAACAAAGAAGTCATTCATCACGGATGAAGCAGTTCAAATATTCAAATTATTTTTAAGTACAGACGAGGTACTTCATCCCAGAAGCGATAATGTGATCGTGGTTCAAATGGATAACATAGACCGATAAGTGCTGGGAATTGTCGAGCCCGTTAGGTAGTCTGCCCAGGAGTATTGGAGGGAAGAGGTTTTGTAAATGTTAAGGGGCCTACTTCAATCAGAATGTTGAACTTAAATGATTTTCCAGTATCACTGTAATCCGGTATAATCCCAGAGGGGTCTCTTCCCGCTTCGCGCTCACTTGTTTCTCTCCCTGTCCGCCTTCTGCGTGACGTCATGTGATATGAGACAGCGGTCGCCCGTCTTGCTGACACGTATTACCACTACAGTCTAAAATGGTCATAACTTCTGAACCATTCATGCAAATAATGTCCTGACAAGGTTATTGTAATCCTTATAAAATACTGGAGGAGGTCAAACAATTTATTTTGATGAGGAACTCGAGGATAATATCGAAATATTTATTTAATTTTAAGGAGTTATATTTTTTACCGTGGACTTTAGCATAAAATGGCTTCTAGAGGGCAGTCGGTTGGAAATAGGTATGTGCCATCCCGGACTTTTTTGTAGAGGATTCTATGCTCTACATTTCGTACGCTTACACTTGGGGTCTATCGTTGATGGTTCATGCAGCGTAAGCCAAGAAAGCAAGTCACCGACCGACCGACCGACATTTTTGTCTCCTTCTACGTATTTACTGTATATCGGATCACGGATACATAATAATTTTATAGTGGTTCACTATGTGAGCAGTGTTTGTGTTGTCAGTATCTGAAAAGTAGAACCACTGTACTGATTAAAATGCAGTCAACATATTATGGAAACGTGTGTGGTGCTATAAATTGTCGGCACGTAAAAGAACTCCCGTGGGACAAAATTACAGCACCTCGAGTCTCAGAAAACTGTAAATGTTGTTAGTGAGACGTAACACAAATAACATTATTATCATTTCGCTTATTATAAAGACAATAACAACCACCATCATAGCCAGTTAGTTTGCTACTGTGATAGCATAACAATACTTCCTCGTCAGCAATGCTTGGTTATTGAAACACTTTGTAATAAACTCTTTAATATCTCCATTATTACAGCTCGTACGGTAAAAAGGTGTCAGATATAAATGACTGAATGAAAATCATATTTTCTATAATTATTGTTATGTGCTAATAGCCGGGCTGAGTAGCAACTCAAATGGTAGATCGCTGGCCTTCTTAGTCCAACTTGGCAGGTTCGATCCTGTCTCAGTCCGGTGGTGAAGGTGCTCAAAAGCATAGTTAGTGGGACGTAAAATCCAATAACATTAACATTATTATGTGCTAATAACTTATATTTCTGAATATATTTCGAAGCTCGTGAAATAATACAGTATCCGTGATCCGATATACAGTAAATACGAAGAAAGAGACAAAAATGTCGTGCGAGAAGAGACCTGTTACTGGATCTCGGTTATTTCAAAAGGGGGCCTCACAAATCCCAGTCATGAGTGGTTAAAAATATAGCCCAGTTCGAAATTTCATTTGGTGTGTTTCACGGTAAGACTGTATCCAGATGCAAAAACGTGAAAACTCTTATTTCTATTAATAAGTCAAAATTTCCAGTATTCCATGACAAAATAATTTGTCTCTACGTAAGGACCAGGACATTTATTAGGATATGGCATTTAATGCAAAGAGTAAGGAGCTAGCACTGGGAAAATATGCCAATAAGAAGGCTAAGCTTTGGGCTGGTTCATCACATAATTAAGTCTCTTGCCACGTACGTTTTAATAATTTAATATAATTCCATAAAGATGTCGATATGATGCATATTTTGCTATGCCATTTGATCTAAATATTTACTTCATCAGGAAATAAATTAATTATTTTGAGTTGCATGGCAATATTTTATTTCTTATCGTAATATATGTCATGTAGTTGATAGTTGATGTTCTACCTGCTCAGCATGTGACGAAATTTAACGCATTTTCACGTTTTTAAATCTATTGGAAATGCCGTTACTTATCGAATCGGACTAAACCAGACTATTATTTGATGAAAGATTCAGAAGATGTTTCACAGGCACGAGAACTCACAGACTTGCTGTACTGCGACTGTGTACCTTACTCGCTATCGTTCATACCGCGTGACGTCAGAGCGCTCCAGCCAATGGAAGCTTCAACCGCCGGAGTAGCCTACCTTATATTCTAGTTACCTTGGTATAATCCATTGTTCGCGGGGACAGCACGAAGGACACCCCGGATGTCCATCACCTTTCAAAATGAACTGACACCTCGGACATACTAAGCTGACGCAGGATCTTCTTTTGCTAGTTGCTTAACGTCGCACCGACACAGATATGTCTTATGGTGACGATGGGACAGGAAATGCCTAGGAATGGGAAGGAAGCGGCCATGGACTTGAGGTACAGCCCCAGCATTTGCCGGGTGTGAAAATGGGACACCACGGAAAATCATACTCAGGGCAGCCGACAGTGGGGTTCGAACCCACTATCTCCCGGATGCGAGTTCACAGCTGTCCGCTCCTAACCGCACGACCAACTCGCCCGGTGACGCAAGATCAAAAGGCCAATGTCGAAGAAATGTTCAAATATTAAGATGTAATCGCATCGAGAACTGTCCGTACAGAAGGATGACTGTCGTGAGATAAAAAATAAACACCACAAATATACAACCTAATAGACGCTCACCACTGTCAAGAACAGAGGAGGCTGAGAGAATTGTTTGTGACATATACAAGCAGGGTGTCACTGAACCGTCTAGTAGTCCCTGAACGTCACCGGTGGTTTTAGTGAAGAAAAAGGACGGGCCGACTAGATTTTTGTGCGGACTAGCAACAGCTGAACACGAAGACAGTGAAATATACCAATTATCCAGGAGAGACTAGTTTCTACACACATTTTATGATCTCAGGTGTTCTCTACTCTGGATTTGAAAAGTGGATATTGGCAAGTAGAAATGGAGGCCGAAAATAGACACAAGACAGCGTTCTCAATTTGTACGGGATTTTCGCACTTCACGATTATTAACTTTGGAGTGTACAAATCACCAGCTACGTTTGAAAGACTGATGGAAACAGTACTCCGAGGTCTGCCGTGGGAAACCTGCCGCATTAACTTTCATGACGTCCTAGTAATAGGTACGACTTTCGATGAAAACCTACCGAACCAGGAGGAAGTCCTTAAGCGACTGCAGGGAGACAGCCAGAAGCTGAATCCAAAGAAATGCCAGCTCTTTCGGAAAAAGGTCTATTATTTGGGATATGCAGTTTCCAAAGATGGTGTAGCCGTAGATCCAGAGAAGATACGTGCAGTAAAAGAATGGCCTGTCCGCAGATATGTACATGAAATCCGGAGTTACTCAGGACTATGCTCCTACTACCGATGTTGCGTGCCCGAACTTGCGAACAAAGCTAAACGTATGAACAGTACGATTGGAACACAACTTTCCAAAGTTGTAGCCGACAACCAACGTGACTGGGATGAACACTTGTCTTTATTTTTAATGGCATATCGGTCTTCTGTCCATGAAGCACCAGGACAGTCACCGGCGTGTTCTTTTCGGTGAGGAGCTGCGTTTCCCTGTGATCTGAAGTTCGGCAGTAGACCCGGCGAACACCACATGGCTCGGGATAACTACGTGAGGGGTTGGAATGAAAGAATGGGCGAGATTCACGCCCTCGATCGAAGAAACACAGCAGCTGCCAGTGGCCAAATGAAACACGCTTGCGACGCGCGGGCTGAAGAATGCTGATTCAAAGCCAAGGAGGTCTGCCACCTAAATTCCAGCGTTCATGGGATGGACCGTACGAGGTGTTAAAGGCTTATTATATCGTATTCTTAGACTACCCCCAGGAATGCTAAAGGTGGTGCATTTCAATCGGTGGAGCAAATTCCTTGACTATCGGGTAATCGAAGAATGGTTGCGAACTGATCAGGGACGGAACAGTCCTAAGCAGGGGACAGTATTACGCATCAAGGAGTACTAATAACACACTCAGCTTGACTAGGAGGCAAGTGACGAACGCTAAGCGAAAAAGCAAGAAGAGACAGAATGAGAAGCGGAAGTGAGAATTATCTTTTGTCTGTTCTTGTTGAATGCCATGCTATATGCCAGGGCAAGGAAATGCATGTACTCGTAAATGAAAGTAGATTTGGAAAGTGTTCTATGTTATTTTGATTCAAATTATTAGGATTGGCGTGAATGTGTGTGTACAGTTCATTTTGTAAACTGGTAATGAGATTTACAATATATCGTGCTATAGATATTCCTTCAGAAAGGAAATTGACGTACGTTACCGGTTTCCATGAATGTAACAAACGTACTGTACTTGTACATTGTTACCATACCAGTGTAGCATTCTATTATGTCAAAATCTGGTCATATCTAATTACATAGCTTACATATGCAATAAAAGAAATGCCACCCTAAATATAGGACATTAGGATTATAAATAGAAGTTCATACTCACTACCATGTATTACATCACTCTATGTCTAACTGCTTTCTTTAACAGAGGCCGTATGCAACATGGAAACCACGCATCATCATCAATGTACTGCCATAAGGCAGGTCTTCACATGGCAGCTCTCCATGCGATCCTGTCCCGTGCCACCCTCTTTGTTTCCTCATATTTGTTTTCTATCCTGATACTGTTCAGCATCTGATATCTTCTCCGTCTTCTTTGTCTTTTACCAATTACTCTTCCTTCTATAGCATTTAGTAGCAAGCAACTCTACTCATCCAATGGCCAATTCAACTATGCTTTCTCTTCTTGATTACTTTTAACATATTTCTCTTCCCCAACTCTTCTCAAGACTTCTTTATTCCATACGTTTTCTATCCATTGTATACTTTCTATTCTCCTCCAAATCCACATCTCAAATGCTTCCAGTCTTCCTTCGTCCTTTTTTCTCAATGACCACATCTCGGCTCCATATAGTGCCAAGCTTCCTCAAGTCTCTATCCATGCTGCCACAAAAAATCTACTCTTCTTATTAAATGCTTCCTTTGCAATCGCAATACGAGTTTTCACCTCTCGACTGCACCTCATGTCCTCTGTTATTACACTTCCCAAGTATTTGAAAGCATCCATATGGTCTATTATTTCCTGCCTAACTTAAAGATTGTCTTCACTTTTCTTTGCTTATCATACATTTTGCCATTTTCTTCTTAATTCTCATTCCAAATTCTTCACAGACAGCATTTAGATCTGTTAGGACCTCCAACATACAGTATCTTGTTCACTCTCTGCCAGTTGGACCATGTCATCAGCAATTTGAATACATTCCATTCTCCTACAACCAACGTTCACTCCTCTTTCTCCATTCATGAATTTCAAGATAATATCTACCAAATATATGTTAAAAAGTAGGGGGCGGGGGGGAGGAGACAGCAGCCTTGTCTTACTCCTCTTCCAACTATGGATTCCTCTGTCATCGCATTCTCTATCTGCACTCTTATCTTCTGCTGTAGATACAGATTCTTAATCAGCCTTCTCTCCTTCCAGTCGAACTCAGTTCCTGCTTAGAATGTCCATAAAAATTTTCCACTGTACTCTATTAAAAGCTTTTCCTGGGTCAATGAACACAGCATATATTTCCCTTCCTCTTTCAATGTATCTCTCACCTAATGTTCTTAATAGTCCAATTGCAACTATTGTTCCCTTACCTCCCATGAAGCCATACTGTTCCTCAGAGATACAGTTGTCTAGCCTTCCATGAACTCTTCCGTTCAGTACTCTCAGTAATACTTTGGCTGCATGTGTGATCAGACTGATGGTTCTAAAATTTTCAAATTATTTTGAGCTCTTTTTCTTTTCAATCAGTACCATTACTACGGAAAGAAAATCATCTGGCCATTCGCCGCTTTGATATATCTTATTACAGAGATATGTTAGCTCTTTCACTCCTTTATTTCCAAGACTCTATAAAAGCTCTACCGGTAATCCATCAATCGCTCTTGCTTTGCGATTCTTCATTTCTCTCAGAGCTATTTCCACCTCCCCTTCCAAAATGCTGAATCGTTTTTCATCTTCTATTACTCTTGTCTCAACTTCTACTTCTATATCTTTTTTTTATCATACTCATATACGCACTCTACATACTCTTTCCACCTTTCCCTTACTTCTTCAGGTTTATACACCAATGTGACATCTTTTCTTTCTATTTCCATACAGGTCCAGCTTTCCCTCCCTGATGAAATCTTGGATAAGATGTAAGATAACAAGCAGATGCCAGCTTTCCCTAATCATGACGCTTTCAATTCACCTCCAGATAATGCTGCCCAAAACGTTATGATGGCGACAAAGAAAATGGCTCAGGTTGTAGTGATTTATTAATATGTTCTGATATCCTGAAATATTTAAACCCAAATGCAAGATATCCTTTCCTTGAATATTCTTACAAGTGTCCCTTTGACACTAGAGCTAAAAGGGGCATGAAAATGAAAGCTTAAACCACAATTCGAGACAACAGGACGTTGAAATGTACCGTAGTGGATACTCCTGCAATGTAAAGAAAGGAAAGAAGTTCTTTTATTTCATGAACTCCATGACCAAGTGATTACGTTTTAGTGCATATCTTCCAGCTTTCAAAAAGAGAAATCGGGAATATCCTAAAGTGGAAAATGTTTAACAACACGCGCAAGCCTCGCAAAGTAGTGAGACATAGTGAAAAAGGACGGCAAGGGGGAGATCACAAATAATACTAATACAATTCAAATACAAGTTATGATCAACCCTGAAATTAAACACTTGCACAAAGTTACATCTTGCTGTTTGCTTATCTGCTTTCACTTAACACTAGGAACAGAACCCAGTACACAAGCAGTGTTTTCTGCACTTTAAACTTGCGGGTCACAATACGAATATAACCGTCAAAATTAAATTAAACATGTACTTATATGGTTCGTGGTGTGGGTTACTGTAGTCACGTCCTAGTTCGTGAACCATGGGCAACGGCTCAGTGGCCTAGTAAGTGATCCTGAGAGTCGGGATACCAGTTGCTACGGAATGGGAATGGGATTCTCGGACATTTTCTGAGCCATGGCCTTCCTTGTGCCCAGCCCGCTAGGCCTAGACAATCACCGGTTGTACCTAACGCATTAGAGGATAGATCCTCACTTAGACTATGTGTAAGTAGGGTAGCATTCTTCTTAATTAATTTACCGAGCTCAGGACATTTTAAGCAAGCCTCGGACCTATGGGAGTAACGAAATCACACTCCCATTTCACAGGCGGGGGCCTCCTTTGAAACAACTTGGCGAAAGAAATGGAATTCGATGGGAGCTATCGATATTAATGGGGTTTATGGAAGAAAGAAAGTAGAACTGGCTGAGTCAGCAAAGAGGATGCATCTGGATGTGCTAGGAGTAAGTAATATTCGGGTAAAGGGAGTTAACGAGGAAGAGATAAGAGATTATAAAGAGTACATGACGGGTGTTAAAGAGGGAAGGGCAGAGTATGGGATACGACTGTTTATCAGGAATACTATTTCACACAACATAGTTTCTGTTAGGAACGTAAACGAGCGAGTGATGTGGGTAGATTTGGCAGATGGGGGAATTAGGACGAGAATTGTCTCAGTGTACTCACCAAGTGAGGGTGTAGTTGAAGATGAATTTGACAAGTTTTATGAAGCATTGAGTGACATCGTAGTCAGGGTCAACAGCAAGGACAGGATAGTGCTAATGGGCGATTTCAATTGGAAATAGAACTGAAGGATACGAAGGGGTAATTGCTAAATATGGAAGCTAATAGGAATGGAAAGCGTTTGCTGGACTTGTGTGCTAGTATGGGTTTAGAAGTTACGAATACGTTCTTCAAGCATGAGGCTATTCACCGTTACACATGGGAAGCTACGTGTACCATGTCCATAATAGACCATATCTCAACTGATTTCGAATTGAGGAAGCCTGATAGGAATATATGGGTTTTTCGGTGATTTTTCGATGAAACAGACCAATATCTGAATTGTGGGGAATTACTGCAAGTATCTCCTGGCCTAGAATATAGAAAGGGAAACTTGTCTGCAAACAAATAAGGGTAGAAAATCTCCAGGACGAGGAAATTATACAGAAGTACATGGATATAATTAGTAGCAAGTTTCGAACAGTGGACGGTAAGCAGGTTCAGGATATGGAAAGAGAATGAGTGGCATACGGGGATGCTGTAGTAGCAACAGCATGGGAATGCCTAGGAAAAACTTTGTGTAAAGATGGGGAAAAGCTAACATCTTGCTGGAATGATGAAGTGAGAATAGCTTTTAAACGTAAAAAGAAGACTTATCAGAAATGGCTCCAAACAAGTGCCGATGCAGACAGGGATTTGTACATAGATGATGGAAACAGAGCGAAAGAAATAATTGCTGAATCTAAAAAGAATCTGTGGGAGGATTTTGGTAATAAACCTGAAAAGGCTAGGTCAAGCAGCAGAGAAACCCATTTAGGACAGTAATAAAGAATCTTAGGAAGGGAGGGAAAAAGGAAATAAACTGTTTTGGATAATTCAGGTGAACTGAAAATAGATCCGAGGAAATCACGGGACAGGTGGATGGAATATTTTGAAAATCTTCTCAACATAATAGGAAATCTTCATGGTGGTGTCGGGAACTATGGAGCTCATGGGGAGGAGGCAAATGATGCCGGTAGAACTACGCTTGAGGAAGTGGAGACGATGGTAAATCGTGTCATAAAGTAGCAGGAATAGATTAAATAAGACCTGAATTGGCGATGAATTAGTGGCAAGGAATTGACGAAATGGCTTCACAAAATAGTAAGATAACCACGGAGTGTTATTAAAGTATCTTCAGATTGGATAAAAGCAGATTCAGGGAGCAGGAAGGACTGTAACAACTATCGAGGTATTCTACTTGATTGAAATTTCAACTACAAGATGAAGTGCATAAATACTTTTATTGCAAGGTCATCTTCCGTTCTGTGTCGTGAAAACCTACAGCAGTTAGCGGCCTACCAAATATCGAACGAGGTCGGTACATTTAGGAAGACCTCGGATAATTAATAATGAAATTCTGGACTTCAGCATTGTCAATAACAAAGAAATAAGTAATTAAGAATTTTGGGAAATATCTCATGAAGCTAAAGTCCACAGGGTGGAAATGTACAGTATTTAATATTAGGCCTGAAGAGAAGTTGGCATCTATACTGGCAGAGTAGTGTACACGTCTCAAGGACACGCCGTCAAAATGCGCGGGAATTTTCGTGCATGGAATTTATGAATTGCAGCCATTAAAGAAACTGGAAAAGATTAGTAAACAACACCATCATTACTAGAAGAATAGATGGAATCTCGGGGGTGAGATTCGAAGAAATCGGCTCAGTGCTCATCAAATGGAATGATTGCACAACAGTAGATAACGCCAAGCAGAGCATCCCTTCTACATGCATAAATACTCCCTCCTCAACCAAGAGCATCAGTCATCATTGGTTTCAAGTAGGCGAAATAGACTTGCAGAGTTTCTAAAGCCAGTTAGCTTGAGGGAGGAATATACTACTAAGTGGTAAATGATGAACAGAGACTAATTAGATATTGATAACATAGCATCCACGATATCCATCTCGGTCGGGGAAGAAAATCATAAGTTAAATAATTGTAGGATTCCTGAACTTCTCATAGGGAGACAGCAGATTCATAGATAGCTCTTGTGAATTACTATGCACGATGTTATTTTTGGTATTCGGTAAGGGAGGACTGTAGTCTGACGGAGATAAGCTTGTGTCTCACGGTCAGTCACACCTGTGAAACATCTGGATAGGAATCAGTTGGGAGGTCTCCGCAAGCTGTATTACTTGATTTCTCGACACGAAGCGGGGCGGTTTAATTGTATAAGTGTACATAATCAAGCTTACTATCAAGTGTTAGACATAAACTAAATTTAATGTGTCTTGCATCAAGCCAAGTGCAGAATCTGCGTATTTATAAGGTAAAGTCTAAGCGAAGAATGTGTCCTGCAATTATGAGAGGCTAAGTCCGAGGTAGCTGGCATAAAATTAAGCCAACACAACGCCATGCCAACGACGAAATTAGAGGTCTGTCTAATTTAAGTACCCTGTTTTGTAGTTAGAAATGCAAATGCTTGTCCCTTTAATGTTATTAAATAAACCATAACATCGCGTTGCATATGTGACGTGTGTAAATTTAAGTGTTGCGACGACGATAAGAAATGAAATGGCGTATGGCTTTTAGTTCCGGGAGTGTCCAAGGACAAGATCGGCTTGCCAGATGCAGGTCTTTTGATTTGACTCCCGTAGGCGACCTGCATGTCGTGATGAGGATGAAATGATGATGAAGTCGACACATACACCCAGTCCCCGTGCAAGCGAAATTAACCAATTATGATTACAATTCCCGACCCTGCCGGGAATCGAATCCGGGACCCCTGTGACCAAACTCCAGCACGCTAACCATTTAGCCATGGAGCCGGACCCGACGACGATGATGTGTCTCTTCATTTTTCTAGTGAGGAGGCCAATAGTCTATTAGTAATGTCAGCGCGCGAGCCTTTGAAATGTGTCCAAATTTCTTTAAAACGTGTAAAAGTGAAGTTAAATATTCCAATGAAAATTAATGAAATTAATGAAATAATGTTCGAGGCGGTAAAAGTTACAATAATGATAACGACAAAATAACCGTTTGAGTGTGAAAAATTCAAATATCAAATTGTGCAATAATAATATTCACGACAGGATAAATTTTTGTGTTCAACAGAAATGTCAAGCGATATTTGCGGTTTTTATCGAAATTTAGTGAAGAAAATCATAAGTCGGCACTTTTGGGAACTTAAATTTTGTGACACCGTGTATTTGTGATACAGAACATCACGGTATGCTCTTTTCCTCGCGAGGTCAGGGAAAATTTCCAGAAGTTAATTGTGAGATCAATATAAAGTTGTCTGATCATGGGATCGCTTGTATCTAAAAAGTTTCAAGCAAGAAGGAAATGGATTGTAATGGAAATGAAATATTATGGGGTTAGTTAGGAAGATGTTAAAGGCAGAGTAAGCCTGTATTTTATGAGTGATTCACAATAAGCAGGATGCCGAGGATAAGAGGCAGTGTATTTCGACGGAGAGAAATTTTTGTGGCATGGTTTATAGGTAGAGATGTAATATTTCTGAGACAAGCTGTAAAAGAGGAACGATGTCCTGTAGCAATCCAGAACGATTGATGAATATAAAGGTTGTCAAATCCAAGTGAGCACGTTGTAACGCCTATTTTAAGTAGAAGTTTATGTTCTCCCATGATTACTATTTGATATAAGACAGTACGTAACGACAATTAAGTCTAAGTGACGGTTCCATTTTATACCAAAGAAGTAAATTTTGTGATATCCGACCTCACGAACAAAATACATTCTGGCACACGGTCAAGATAATACTCGATTACTGTAAATTGAATTCTATTCTGTATCTTTACAAGACGAAAATATCGCTGACTGGAAACAATGCGGGTGTGAAAAATAAATTTTATTAGATTGAGAGTTTAGCTTGCGTATATCGATTGGATGCCTCTGTAACTTAAGGGTGTCACAAGATGACAATACATGGTGGAGTTTTATTTTTGATTGTGACAATTGCTGTCAACTTGTAATGAACAACATGTTTTCAAGTAGTATTTCGCAACCTATCCAAAGCAATTAATAGTCGATTTGGATCGATTAAGGATCCATTTCGGGGGTGTTCCAATATCCAATATCCGACCAGTGGATATCCTTAATTAAATGTAAATGTGGAATTCTACGTGTTGAAGCTCAGATTTTCCACGGATCGCTTGGATTAACTCTCAGTTATCGTTTGGATCAATGGTGCCCGACTTTCAGGTTTTATTCTCGTTTTCTGGTTTTTGCTGTCCACGAATTTTAAACTACGTTTTCATTCTTTCAAAGACAATCATAAACAATTTCAAAAAACTTTACCACTCACGTTATGCATTGTGACTGCGTTAAAATATGTTGTGAAAATTTAAGTGACTTTTTTTTGCCTTTTCAATAAATAAATTACCGTGATTTACAGTAAATAAATATTTTAGTAAGCATATTTTGCTCCTCATATGAAGTAGTTATGCTCTCCTCTGAGCACTATCGTTTGGTCAATGAAGTGATGGAAAAAACTCGCTATGACCCCAAGATCTAAGAGTACGATATTGCTCCACTGAAGCAGCCGAGGCTAACGACCAACGATGGAACGGTAAGTTCAGTAAGTTCAGTAAAATGCCACATAAACGAGGGGCTTAAGTCACTCGACGAAGAGATTTTGACTAGTTGTTCGCCAGTAAAATGGCGCGCTAACTTTGAGGCCTACGCCACGATATCGATGAGGGAACCTATGTCACGATAACGATGAGGAAGTGTATGTCACGAAAAAAATAACGATAGTAAAAACAATGTAGAGGCCTAAGGCTCATTTAAATAATACAAGCCAGATGAACACCAGCGCTGAGCCACAGTTAAACAAAATATGCCCAATGAGAGTGCTAAAATGTATTACGTTTAATGAAGAGCATAACTACAAAATTAATAACAGTCACAGTGCATTTAAGGAAGCCGATACTTAAGGCTTTACAAATTTTCAACCATGTCACAGGTATACATTTTGGAAGTGATACTGTTGAATTACATTCAGGATTTATGCTTTAGCATGTTGCATAATTAATTAATTACATGGATGGAAGGACAATTTTTGGATATTTATCCATATTACCTTACTATAACGTCAGAATTTTTTCTATTAAATACTCTGTGATATGCGCCACAGTCATTAAATTAAGTAAGGCAACTGTTTCAAAGTTTCGAGTTCATTTTATTAAAACATAATAGCGTTTGTACGTAAAACCGCAGTAGTCAATTATTTCCATAGTGGTGTGGGTTATCTTGGCTACAATGAACAGCCAGTATACTCATTTCTGTATTTGTTGTTGTTGTTGTTGTTGTGATGGAAGATCAGGTGGCGATGGATCTGCTGAAGCAGTTGGCAGAAATGAAAGTTCAGAAGATAAAGAGTGTGAGGAAGGACATGAAAATTCAGATGGAGGATATGAAAGTTCACAGTGATGATCTAAGAGTAGGATTATTGATACAAAAACTAGTTGTAAAGAGTCCAGGGATGATTTAAAGTCTAGGATTCAAGATACAGTGATCATTTAAAGGTTGGATTAAAGGACAGGATAAATCAAATAGTGAAGGTTGAGATTAAGATTCAAGAAACACAGGCTAGTTGCCTAGAACTCAGAGGAAGATTAAGGTGAGGTAGGAAAACTAGATAAGCGTTTCGATGATAGCCAGGCTGAAATTAAGAAAGAAATGTACAAAAAGTTTGCGTAAGTTCAGGTCAATCCCAAACTGTTTGCCAAAAATTCATGATAGTTTAAAAACAGACATTGATACAGTTTTGATGAAAACTACACATGTATGGTATTTTACGTGATAGCCAGGACGAGATAAAGAAGAAAATTGACAGACATTTACTTGATAGCAAAGTAGCACATAAGCAGCCGACCGATACCCACGTGGAACTTAAAGCCGACATTAATCAACAGATTATAGAGATGCGGAAGTCCATAGATCATGAGAAGGAGAAAACTTTAACGATCGTGGAGAAGGGTGAAGTTTTATCAGCTGATATTAAGTTATTAGATTGTAAGATAGAGCGAATTACTGGAGAATTGGACAGTACGTTAACGCTGAAAACCGAAACAGGGGAGAAAAGAGTAATGTAACTTCATGAGGAAGCAACTGGTAAGCTCCAAGTGTCTAGTGGGGATTCCGAAACCACGATTAAAGAAATTCAGGAGAAAATAGTGGAAATGAGAAATGATTTGCGTGACACTATGCAGAACATGACCGTGCCCACCAGTGTGTCCGATGATAGGAACAGTAGTATTGAAAGGGATTTTAGGGAAATGGATAAGAAGGTCGGATTCATTAAGAATGAAGTCAATAGTTGGATCAGTAGTGTGGTTCGCTTGCAATACAAGGGAGATAAAGTTTTAAATCAGCCCACGGCAAGTCCTAATCCAGATTTTGGTTCTCAATTGCCAAATGGTAGTCATGCCAACGGTATTGGTCAGAGTCAAAATGTTCAGACCAGTCGATCTCAAGGCTCAGAGATCACGAATGTCATAAACATGATGAGGCAACACGAGGATCAGGCTAAGACGTTTAATGGAGGCCCACTTCTAACTCCGAAAGGATTCCGTAAGGATCTTAAGGAATATATACGTGATGCTAAGATTCCTGACTCTGGTAGTTAAGGGTGGCGAAAAGATGCATAGAAAGAGCGCCGTTATTATGGTTCAAAGAATTTCATTAACATTTCGACCATTTTGATGGGTCCCAACGGGCATTCTTAAGCAAGTTTTGGAGCACAGAGGTCCAGCAGAGCCTGAGACTTTAACTGTACTCACGTAGGTACGAAGCTATACGCCCTACCAAGTACTCCAAACATTTTAGAGCTCAGCTTGCTAAATTTTACGAACTTGAAGAACCACCGTCGGAGCCAGACTTAGTTCAAGTTAACCAAAAGCAGTTGCCTCCGAAGGTTCAAAGGATGCTCGATGCACCAAAGGTAGAGTCGCCCATACAAGCGGAGAAAATCCTCCGGCATTTAGACCACACGCATAACCAAACGCCGCCAAGAGGAGGACGTTCCCAAACATACCACGTGAATACTATCAACCAGGTTCCCGAAGGAGGTCAGGAAATATCAGACCAGGAAATGCACAATCGACCAAATAAGAGGAGAGTTTGGAAACAACAGGAAAAACTCACATCCTAGAAATCAGAACTGGAATAGGTGCAGGGAGAACTGGAATTATCACCAGATGAGGAACCCTAACTGGAGACGGTATTGTGGAAACAGAGATAACCGCAGACATTTTAGGAATGACTAAAATAACCGAAGGGACTGGGAAATAACAGAGGCCAGAATTCTCGACATAACGACGATGAGAGGTATCGAGAGCGGGTTCTATATACTGATGGGTTGAGAAGAGCTCAGGAGAAAGAAAGTGGAAGCGTTCCATTCAACACCAAGAAGTAAACACGGACTGTTTTGGGGCTGAAGTGTTAGAGTACCAAGGAGGCAATCACCAGGATTCCAACTTAAGTCCTTTTGCGCCGAGTATCTAACCTGATTCACAATCGTCACCTGATAGAAAAACTTTAAAATCCCACTACATCACATTTTAGTCATCAACCCCAGTTTTAAATGCGAAGCAACAGATGACTGGGTGGTTGAGCTAATTGACACTTGAACCATTACATCACATGACCTAGTTGAAGACCTCTTCCAACAGCAAATTACCAAAGTAAGGAAAGTACCCCCAATCAATGTGCGCATTTGTAACTTTCAGGTCAAATCTTTCGTGGATACTGGTGCCAGCATCAGAATCATCTCTCAAGCTAGTTTTGACGAGTTCAGACATCAAAATAAGTTGCCAATAATTCCAGTGTCAATGCAAAAATACGACGGGTCATGCATCAAAAAATTCTGCTTGTAAGGTACAAACGGTTTTAGAATTCCAGATTGGGAATTTCACGTTTGATCATTTATTTGTGATCATGTCCAAGATGCACTACAATGTGATTTTAGGAGCCGATTTCATTCGAGAAACTAATGCTATGATGGACATAAGCACCAATCATATTAGATTTAGGAAAGATGAGGGATATGAATTTGTTCAAATAAATGAAGAATCGTTAGAAGAGACAGAACGTTTGAATATGGTGAAAAGGATGTCTAAGGTTCAAATTCTCTAAATTCAGTAGAGGAAAATTCTAGTGAAAGTGAGGTTATAGAGGATGAAGGAATTCATCGTGAGGAGCTACATGACGTTTTGGAAGTTGATGTTTACACTGATTATGAAGCCGTGATAAGATTAAAGGTAGCTGAATGTCTAGGGACCGTGGTGGAAAAGGAGCAACATAGAAAAACTTCTGATGGAGTACATATATTAGTTTTCGATTGCACACCAGGTCTAAACCCTAACTTCACTTATGCTTTAGCTGTCACAGATAGGACGCCTTTCAAGGGGAAACTGTATCCTATTCCAGATAAATACTACACACAAGCTACAAAAATTATAAAGGAAATGGAGGAGAATGGGTTAATATCCAAGCACCACAGACCATATTTAAATCCGTTAGTGAGAGTTCAGAAACCTTATGGATCACTGCGAGTGTGACTGGACGTTCGTGCCCTCAATGAAAGGTTGATCCCGAGCACGATCAAGCTCCGCCCATTATAGATGTTATTAGACATTTCAGAGGAAAATCACGTTTCATTAGCGTAGATCTCACATCCTCATACCACCACATCGGGTTGGACCATAAGTAAAAACTGTTTACTTTCTTAATTTTTGATCTGAAAACGTATGCTTTCAGGCGCTTGCCCTTCGGACTTAGAAACGCCGATGCAGCTCTCATATGCGACCTAGATCGATGTGTCACTGAAGAAGTTAAGGCTGTAACAACGCGTTATGTGGACGATATTTTGTTAGCTCCAGGACGTTTCGATGAGAACATTCAAGATTTTAGGAAGCTATTGGAAAATATAAGGGCATCAGGCTTCACTAAATTTAAAGAAGTCCTACTTTTGTCAGATGGAAGTTCTGTTTCTTGGTCATGTTATTGATGGCGAGGGGTTCGCCCGAATCCGGTGAATTTCCAGGCTAAGGACAATTTTCCGAGGCCCTTCAAAATTAAAAATATCAGTCAATTCCTTGGAATGTGCTATTTTTTGCAGACCACTGCTCAAATTATACTGAAGTTGTGGCCCACTTTAGAGCTTGTTTCATAAAACAATAACTGGAAGTGGAGTCCAGAATGTAAGGAAGCATTCAGGAAGACCAAAGAGCTACTGCTAAACAGCGTCAAGCTAGGGTTTCCCGATTTTCAGAAATCCCTCATTTTACAAACGGATGCTTCCACCGTGGGAATCGCGGCACTTTCATATCAGGAAAGTACAAACCAGCCCACCGATAGGAATTATTTGTCCTTCTATAGTGGGAAAGTAAGATCGCATGAGATCAGGTACAGCGTGACGGAACTGGAAATGATGGTTATTGTTCAGGCATTGCAGCACTGGAAAAAGGTGATTTATTGACTTCATATCATCATTAAGACAGATCACAAGGCACTTACTTTTATAATGAAGACCGATGTTGCAAGTGAAAGAGTGGCCAGGTGGGCTCTAATTATCCAATCATTTGACTTTCAGATTGAACATTGTTCAGGGATGTCAAATGTCCTGGCGGCCTTATTAAGCAGAAACCCTAACGAGGAAGAAAATGTGGTAAACCATTTAGATTTAGTCCAGGAAGAACGACCTTTTCTGATAGATTTGGGACAACTAGGAGACCTATAATCGAGAGACACTTTTTGCGGCAAAATGATCTCGTACCTAAGAGGGACACTACCAGCTGAGGATCCACGATACTTTGCCATCCGAAAGATCGCTGATAACTACTTTTTTGGATAATACACTCGTGAAATTTGTAGATAGTAATCATGTAAATTCCTGGACTTCGATAACAACGCAGCTACGAAAGGGATTCATTTGGCACGTGCACTGAGTTATCGATCATGGAGGGATCGATAAGGTTGTTTCAACCATTCAAGAGACCTCTACTTTGGTGAATTTGCAGGAGAACGTAAGTGAAATCATCATTACATGCGGCACATGCCAGCGGGTTAAGGCAAACCCTTACTTCATCCGACAGGCACCAATCACTCTCTTGCCTTCACAACCAATGGAGCTATTAGCTATGGAATTTTATGGGCCACTCCTGAGAGGAGATCGTGGCAGCAAGTTTGTCTTAATAACCATTGACTTCTTCTCCAAACTTACGACACTGTTTCCTACGCAGCAAGCGAATTCCAAGCTTGTTTTGAGATGTATTTCCTGTAATTATTTTCCAGATATGGTCAAGCTGAAATTCCTTCTTGCAGATCATGGACCCCAGTTTACTTTCGCACAGTTTAAGAACTTCGAAATTCATCATATTCTCAGTAGTGTTAGACATCCTGAGGGGAATCCTAGAGAGAGGGTAATGCGGGTAATTGCAAAATTCTGCAGGATTTACTTCATCCATAAGCACTTTAAGTGGGTTGAGGTGTTAAACCTGATAGTCAATTGTGTCAATAACACTACACAAATCTATAGAGAGAACTGCATCCGTCGTTCAACTTAACCAATACCCCGTGAGACTCTGGCATGATGTGGTTCAGTGTCCCAGTGATCCTCGACCATCACAGGAATTATGTACACAAAATACGGCTGAATACCTACGTCGGCAGGCAAATCGCCGCTTGTATAGAGTGAGGAACCGAATATTCCATCGTCCATTAGAGGAAAATTAATTTGTGCCAGTAAGGAGACCCATGATGTCTAAACTATG
The DNA here is from genome assembly GCF_040414725.1 of Anabrus simplex. Taxonomy (NCBI): domain Eukaryota; kingdom Metazoa; phylum Arthropoda; class Insecta; order Orthoptera; family Tettigoniidae; genus Anabrus; species Anabrus simplex. The sequence goes on from NC_090269.1 coordinate 435,602,868, forward strand.
GGAAAATATCTTCGCAAAATTTGCTCGCTTAAAAGTTAAAAGTTAAAAATTATTAAGAGTTTCAGGAACAGCTCCTATAAAATTTAAAGTATGGACGGCAGCAGGGAGGCCATATTTAATGCAGCGAACCTGAAGGTGTGCCATGCCCAAGAAGAAAAAATTCCACAACTCGATTACGTCGCCATACCAGCAGCGGAAATGACCGCCGGAGAAGAAGAGGTCCTACGGCCTCTCAATATTGCTAAATTAACAGGAGAAAAACCGGCTGAAGGGCCAAACCAAGGAACTATCAATATCAACAGAAGTTCGGAGAAAATCCAGAAATGTCCAGAGAGGAGGTCCTTAATATGAGATTTTGTCGATGACATATGCAACGAAATTTTATTGGTTGCAGAGGAAAACTTGAAGATGTGCGAGAGGATTGAAATCCTACGTCAGAAACAAGATTGACAAGAGAATCCGCTGTAGAATTGTGGTTAATTTTTAGGTCAAATTTCTTCCATAACTTCCAGATTTTGAAGAAATATTTACATGTCCTCACTTTATACAGAACATTTCGTTGTTATAGGTGGATTATGAGCGCATAATTCTACCTTGCTGAAATTTCGACTACAAGATGAAGTGCACCCATATATTTTATTGCAAGCTCGATGATGATGATGATGATGATGATGCTTGTTTAAAGGGGCCTAACAGCGAGGTCATCGGCCCCTAATGGTACGAAATGAAATAACAAAAATTTCAAATTCATCCACTGACCAAAATAAAAAAAATATCATGCAGAATGAATGGTTGGACATGTACTCAACAAAAAACAAAAACAAAGAAACAAAAACCAGTGCATCAGACAAAAAATATCGTAAATAATATTATTACGGACCAAATGGTCCACTTATAAAGCACAGTGATGATTGATGTCTAAAGGTGTGCAAAATCCACGCCCCACATAATGGTACATGTCGCGAGTAAAGTAGAACCATGGCATTTGTCATGTTGGGGTACTAATCAAAAGTAGCGAAGACTCACGGTGTTCCATACAAGATGGCACTACTCACAAGGAGTGCACTTCGTACAGGGAACGCAGACCTATGGTGTTTCTCACACAATGGCGCCACTCAGAGCCAACGCAAACCGATAAGGTTCCCCACCTAGGTGTACTAATCACGGGTGCCGGTATTCTCGTGGTGTTCCTCACATAGTAGGTACTAATCACAGGCAACGCAGACCCACGGTGCCGCTCAAATAGCGGTACAACTCACAGGCTACGCCCAGACCTGCGGTGTTGCTCACATGGGTACGACGCACGGGTACTGGAAACCCCCAGGCCAGCCTCTTTACTGCAACTAATCACACTCCTATTTCGTACCAATTTAGTGGTACTACTCGCAAGTACTGGCAATCCATTGTGTTCCCAGCATGATGGTACGAATCAAGAGTAGTTTCATGGTTCTAATTCAATCATCCCTTGGTCGCCCCTTGTAGTCGCCTCTTACGACAGGCAGGGGATAACGCGGGTGTATTCTACATGTGCGTCCCCCACCCGCATGGGGTAGTGTGTTTGGTCTGCGAGAGGTATATTATTTCCCTCAAATCCGCCGGCAAGCCGGTGAAGACCCCCCTATCCGCCACCTGGGACGCGTGGGAGTATCACCTCTATCCCTGCTAGGCTACACGAACTTCTACGCCATCTATGAAACTACACTGCCCACCAGGGCGAGTATCAGGTCTATCCCGTATTGTTCCTAGCGGGGAACTTGGAAGTGAATCAGTCTGCGCTTGAAGGTTTGGAAAGCAGGTGCTGTCTCGAACATGGCTTACGTTACCGCTGCAAATACAATGCGTTCGCAGACTGGTATAGGGTGATGCCCTTAAAACCTTCCCACCTAGGGAATTATGTTTTAAACGTGTAGTTTGTACTATAGTTCTTTTAGTATATATATGTAGATATGTAGTTTGGTTTTATTTTGGTACTTGTGAATTGATAGTGTTGGGTCAAATACGAGACGAGTTACCTAGGCATATGGCTTCCTGAAAATACGTTTAATGAATTATTTCTGTTAAAATTATTTTCTGGTGTTGGATTTATATTCTATTTGGTGTTTGTACATGGACGTGGTGGTTATTTCAGTATGGTGATATGGAGTGTTCAGGCTTCGAGTGGGTGTGTCGTATGTAACGGATGGCCATTATTGCGCTTAGATAATCCTTTTGAAATCTCCGTTGCCTTGTTTTCAAAATTTGTCGTTCTCTTCGTCTGGCCTTATTTTTCGGTGTATTTGCGGGTGATTTTCTATGCTATGTCTTTATGCGTGTGCCGTTATCCCTTGAAATTTAGTAAATTATTTGTCTCTTCTATCGTTGATGTATTGTGGTTTCATATTCATTTTTGTGGCTACACTCTTGGGGGTGATTCTTGCTCCTTGTTGGGTGTTTTGGCTTTCGTGTGCCAGTAATTGACCTGACACTACACTTACGCTTGTCTCGATTTTTTAAAAATTTACATTATTATTTTCGTTAATTTAAAAAATCTCTCTCTCTGGGAATATTTATTTAGATTTAGTTTATTTTCATCCCTATTGCGGGCTTTTAATGAGAGCCTTGTTCAAATATTTGTAAACCCACATTTATGATAACGTTTGTCAACATTGCCATTGTAACGTGTTCATTTAATCAAGGGCTTGGACATCCCTAGTGCGAAAGATATGAGCCTGTCCTTATCTTATCGATCCTGATTATTGTTTTATCTCTTCGTGCCTGACGGTTACGTAACTTTATTATTGGGGATATTGTGAATTGTCGCAGGCGCGATAAGAGCATCTTGTGGATTGCTCCGTGAATGCTATTAAGACTTGTTTCCTTCTGAATTTGTGTGTTTGTTTTGTGGTCTCGGTGACGTTATGTGAACTGGATCTATCCCGTAAATTATGCTTAGGTGTTTTATTTATTGTCTGTTCATAACATGACCTTGTGGTCTTAAAATTTGGTTTTATCCGGGTTGTATTTTTATTTTCTGGGTGTGTCTGCTGTGGGGACATTGTGGTCGGTATTTGCTGTGGTTTGTGTTAATGGTGATATGTTGGGTTTCTTCATTAATATATGGTTTGGTGGGATTTTAGCTTTCACTGGGGTGCTGTCAAAAGCCCTCGATTTTCAATCCATACACTTCCTTCTCTGTGTTAAATTTTAAATTCATTTAATATTAATGTACTTCAAACATGTATTTATCATGGGTAATTGTTAAACTAAACTGATACATCAGTATATTTTTGGGGGATAGAAAGGTACTATTTATTAGGGATATTATTTTATTTACATCCAAGTCATTGATTTAATGAATATTCAAATTACTCCTTAATGTGTGTTTTTTTGGCAACTTTCATTATTTCTCAGAATTATTTAATGTTTTCAAATTTGGTGTATAGTTGTAACCATCATTTATTAATTATAGTTTTATTTTACTTTTTGAAAATATTGGTGTCATTTTGATGTTGTATTGCCTCGTAGTTCCTCGATCCTCTCCTCTCTCCTTCCATTATGGGTTGGTTCCAGCACTCTCCCTGGCTACATTTTATTTTGGTGTGTTACTTTCTGTTTTGATTTCATTTGCTCCTTCTTTAAAATGTATCTTGTGTGCGCACGTCCCTGTGATGCACGTCATTAATTACCATTGTTAGGGGGTGTTGCACAGCGGTGACTTAAATGTTGAATTTTACAAATTATTATTGATGTGATTTACGATTGTGGAAGTTCATAATGACAAGAGTTGTCAATTCCTTCTTATTTTCTTGAGTTCAATAAATATGTTTTCTCATGATTTAATAATACAGTGAGTGATAATTTGTAGTAGATTGACTTAGTTTGTAAAATGATTATCATGTGATTTGCGTTAGAATTATGCGGTCGGTGATGAATTTACACTTCTATGCGATAGGATAGAGACGTTCATCGGTGATTATCGCGTACGGTCGCTACGTTTTTCTCTGAATTCACATAAAGCCTAACCTACAAGAAAAATTAAATACTTTTCTTAAGTGAAGAGATACCCTGAAATTACATCTGACTGTCGGGATTTTATGGCTGTGTCATACCTGGACACGGGAAGGGCTCAGTTATAAAATTTTTGGTTGCCCAAATGTGGGGCTTAAAGAGAAATACATCGCGGGACCTTAAGAGAAGAAAAAGAGACGAAACCATTCACAATAAGTATAAAAAACTGGCAATCCAGCATGAAGCCAGAAGAGAAAAACACAGCGGGACTTGGAAAGAAAGTCGTCACAAGTTAAACCTTGATTGATATTCTAACTGTGGGACCTGAATTGAAAAGAAAGATACCGACAGTTTTATCAAGAGAGAGAGATATGGAAAAAGATTACCAAGCAATTGAAATTAATTCGCAATATGATCTGAGCCAGAAGAGGAAAGTATGGCAGGACCTTACATGAAGAAGAGAGACAGAGTTTGGAGGAAAGTTTAATAATTTAGTATGGGAAATGGAAAAATAGAGGATATTTGAGAATGATTGTTGTTCAAAAGTTGATTAAGAAATAATTAGGAGTAGAATGATATTTTATTCTTTTTCTCAGAATAATTTAAAATTTTCTTTTCATTCTTTATTTTATAATATTATTGAAATGATTCTTCATACTATGCTGAATGATTAGTATGTAAGTGCATCATGAATACTATATAGTGAATAATTATTTCTTTTTGGGAATTCACTGTGAAATGAACTCATAGAAATGTAATCTGAATTCCTTGTTAAGTTGCTAATGGTCAAGCTGTTAGGGTGATATCAATCTTCAGGAAGGTCCATATATTAATTTATTTGAGAAGCAAAGCTAATAACTCATATGTAAGATTTAAATACTGAATTTTTTAATTTATTAGGGTAAGAAATTGAAGAACTTTAATATATTTTGTTGCTATTGAGTGATATTACAGAACTTTTAAAAGCATTAGAGAATTTGTTAGGAAATTAGAGAAACCATACTGAATATAATTGATATTAACGAAATCATGGCAACTCAAGGAAGAGCACAAACTAAGAGGGAGCAAGAGGAGTTGAAAAGAATAGATCAGAGAGTTAGGAAAAATGAGGAAGAGATGAAGAGAATAAAGGAAAAACAGGAAGTAATTCCAGTGTGGTTCCAAGAATTTATGAAAAAACAACAAGAAAAGGAAATAAAACACAAAGAAGAGAAGAAAAAGGAAGAGGAAGAGAAAAAGAATGAGAGAGAAGATTGAGGAGAAGAGAGAAAGAAAGAGAAGCAAGAACAAGAAAAAGAGAAGCAGGAAGAATAAAAAGAGACAAGAACGAGAAGAAGATAAAAAGAGAGAGAGACAAGAACGAGAGGAAAAGGACAGAAAACAGAAGGAAGAACAAGAAGAGAAGGAAAAGGGGCAGGAAGAAGAGAGAAACAAAGAGAAACAAGTGAAAGATAGAAGACGGGCAGAAAAAGAACAAAAGCAACTCGAGGAAATAACAAAGAAAAAAGAAGAGTTGTTACAAGAATTCAATAGAAAACAGGATGATAAAGAGCAAGAACGGGAAGAAAAATATCAAAGACTCATGGAAGAAATGAGAAAAGAAAGAAGAGAAGATCAACAGAAACAGCAGGAATCATTGGAGGAAATCATTAGGAAACAAGTAGATCAACAAAAAGAGATGAACGAAGAGCTAAAAAAGAAACAGGAAGAGATGAATGAAGAAGGCACGGAAATTTGGTCAGAGATATCGGGGATTAAGAACGATATACAAAATATGCGGGCCGCAATGACCGAGAGCATGGAAAGTAAAAACAAGGAGATGCACGAATAAATAAATTAAAAGAAGACGTAGCGGATAGCCGAAGCATCATCCAAAAGCAAATGGATGAAGAAATTAATAAATTAACCAGTAACCTGGAAGAATTAAAAGTTAGTAATGAAAAGAATTGGGAGGAAATAAATAAAATAATGAAAAAGTAACAGAGAGTCAAGAAATTATAAAGAATTTATAGGATGAAGAAATTTATGATTTTACAAGCGGCATGGAAGGATTGACTGTTAGGCACCAAGAGTTAGAGGAAAAATTCAATCAAGCTACAGGCCAAGTAACCGGTAAAATTAATGAATTAAGAGAAAAGATGGGAAGCGATAAAAATGAAGCAAACCAGAAAATGGAGAAAACAGAAGAGGAATAGAAGCAAATTAGAAAGGAAATGCGGGAAATAAAAATGGAGAATCAGACAACGAAATCTGTTACTTCGAATTGGAGCGAAAGACAGAAAGTAATTGAAATTCAAATCAACGAGAGGGAAACCACATCATCAGGGACAGTTGATCCGAATAGGCAGAATGTTGATTTAACCCGTCAAAGCCCAATGTCACTTACAGGTGATACTTAATAACATTTCCTGCTCATCAGGCTGCTTGAACTTCTCTGCCTGCTGGAAGTATTTAAAGAAAGGTCTTATAATTTGAAATGGACCAATTTTGAACTCACAGCCCGTCCTGGTCAGTCAGTTCTCCCTCAGATCAAAGAGGAAACAGACTGGATGGAATGGAGAAGCAACTGCAAGTTATTATGGTGTGGAAATTGTGTGATAAAAGGTCATTTTATTTTGAATTTTATGCATGTAAATTGCTAAAATGTTCGCTAATGAAAGTGACACATGTCACATGAAGTAGGCCTTTTTGTCCAGTTTCAGTTTTGAATAGTATCCAATATTCACTTCGTGTTTTCTCTTTTCAGTCTTACACTGGATGTGGTACTAGAAATGTTGGTAAAAGACAGTAATAATGCACCATCTATAGACGACATTATGTTTCCCCCAAATGAAGGACATTTTACAGATGACGAAAGTGGTGATGAAGCAACTATTTTTGTCGATGTCAATCCCCTTCCTGCTAGAATATTGAGGTTGACAGTGGAAATAAATGTGTTATCAGCAAATGATGGTACGTCGATACCTTATAATGAAATGCAGCAGGCAGCTGGTCCTTCTAGGCCAAATAAACCAGGATCTTCTAAGAAAGAATACAGTTCGTTGCGGGCAGCTACAGAGGGGATTTTTTTCCAATTGTGTGAGGTGACATTCATGAGGAACCTTCTAAATATGACACACCGCAACTGTCTCCAGTTCAGTGTTTTGAGTTACTGTTTGTTGAAGCAGAAGAAAAAGAAGAAGTTCATTGTGAAAATGTCCAAGCTATATGCTCCGCTCAGGAAGAATGTGTTAAACATAAATTCAGATGATATAAGTGTTTATATCGTTGTACTACTGTTGACCAGCTAAATGAATTTGCAAAACTATAGGAATGCTTTGAGAATTAAAATCAGATGTCTTCAATAACTTAGTTTCCAACAGCATCAGACAAAATATATTTCCAGAAATTCATCAGTATTTGCATCCTTCATATAACATGAATATCACCTCCAACCCATCCCCACCCCTCAATGACAAACTTTACAAGGTATGAGAACAGTTAAAATTTCTAAATCAAACTTTGGTCAGTAATTTGAAGAAATCTCTTCAATTGATCTTGCAGTGGATGAAGATCTGGTTCCCTATTACAGTCGTTCAGTACCAAGTACAAATCGACAGAAAACCTCTGCGGTTCGGCCACAAACTAATGTACAATTACTACGAGATTTCATTACCTCATAGCCTTCAAGTTTCATCAAGGTCCTAAATGGGCTCAGTATCCTGGAAAGTCCGAATACGCGTTAGAGGCAGCAGTTGTCCTCGCACTTTGGAGTAAACTACCAGCAAGCTGCAAACTGTAACTATACTGACCAATGTCACCTACAGGTGACACCCCTGTATTTTGTTTATGGAACACTTTTCCTGTAGACTTTTAGTTTTGTATTGATTTTCGTAATATACCTAACATAAGCTGAAAGGAAATACATAGAATTATTTGGTACATTGTGTTTGAGCATTGACGGGTTAATAAACGGAATTAACATAGCGATAGACCACCGAAAATAAATATTATAAAAACTTATGATGATCGTCCTAAACACTTTGATAATACAGCGAAAATATCGCCAAAGCAATTTCTAAGAGAAATGGAGGAACATTTCCGAGAGAGTAGGGTGCAAGAAGATAAAAAGCTGGGAATAATAGAGAAGCATCTGGACGGAAACCCAACTATATGGTTCCAAGCCTTTAAATACAGTTTCCACAGCTATGAGGAACTTAAGGCAGCATTTTTAAGAAAGTTTTGGAATCCAGAAATACAACAACTAAGGCTTGAATTATATGCGAGAAAATCTGCATCAACAGGCCAGATTATTATTTCTCCTACCAATTCCACCGATTTCAAGACTTAGACTCAGCACCAAGCGAATTAGAGGCCATAAAGATTATCCAGAGATAGTTTCCACCTGAGGTGCAAAGACTGTTGGCGACCTCAAATGTAGAAACTGCAGTCGGCATGGAAAACACGTTAAGGCAGATTGACATGACATCAACATATTCGATAAATAGGAATCCACGGAATACTAGCCAAGAGGAGACAATAAACGCTATTATTCCCGAGGACATGAATCACAGAGAAAATGAGAAGTTGGAAAATAGATCAGAAAATTACAACAGAGAAAGAGAAAGAGGGCAGAAGACGTGCAGTTGTCAATGTAGTGGAAACCCAAGTGGAGGATATGGGCAGAATGTTAATAGATATAATCCACATTATAGAATTAATCCATGGTACAGAGGAAATAGAAACCAACGATACTACAGAAATAAGACACGGTTCAGCGACAGACGAGGACAAAATAATTATACGAGAAATGAAGAGAACCGAAGGTATATCCAAGATTACGAGAAGAGAGACGAAATAAAAATCGTTGGGAAGAAGCTATCAGAGACAGATATAAATGGAGATACCGAGAGAGCGGAAAGCCTGGATCTGCAGACTTACAAACAAATAAAGGCACAAGAGGGAAGGTTAAACTCAGATACACAAGAATTTACAAACAGTTCAGAGTTTTCTGAGAGAAAAAAACTCATATTTCAAATTGAGGAATTGCGAAATTGTTGATAACGAAAGAAATGAGAACTCAAACAAAATTTACAATTGGATTATCGCACAGGTAGGTCATTGGGATATTCAACCGGATGATCTATCTAAGATAACATTCATGACGAAGGAAGGTCAAAATTCTGGTACCAGTGATAATAGTAACAGTGGCCGATGTTAAGTTACATTGCTTGGTAGATTCTGGAGCTAGCATCAGTGTAATGGCGTATGTACTTTTTCAAGAGCTGAGTAAGAAAATTTATGTACCGACAATACCCGTATCTGGAGTGAAAATTAGGGGAATAGCCCCAGATAAATCGGTAGAATGTAAAATGCAAGCATATCTGACTATCATGATCAGAAAGCATAAATTTGAGCTTCCTTTCACGATTATGAAAAAAATAAAATACAATATCATCTTTGGAATATATTTCATGCTGGCAACACGGATGACTATAGACATGGAGAAACGAGAAGTTTGGTTTCCAGTGATAGAGAGTAATGGAATACAATCAATAGAAACAATCCGACTCAATAACACAATTGATGAGAATGAACACCTAAAGGTAGAGGGAAAGGAAGTTGATATGACCAAAGGAAGTCAGGAGCCGGATAGAGTTGATTATAGTCAAGAGATGGATGTAGAATTAATTGAAAAGATTGAGAAAATAATTAATATCGAAGAGAAGGAAGAAGACAATTCTGAAATTTGGAAGAGTATTGCTGAGGCAGAAGTATCATCTGTGGAAAAACGAACATTATATGGGATTTTAGAGAAATATATGGAGGAATTTAAGAATAAACTAGGACAAATACCCAATTTTAAGTATAAACTGTTAGTCAACGATTGGACACTTTATAAAGGGAAGATATATGATGTCTCAGAATAATATTCTTCGGAAGTAAAGAAAATTATCGATGAAATGTTAGCCGATGGGATAATTACAAAGACAACCACTCCATATTTAAACCCACTCGCCATAGTACAGAAAAGTAATGGGAGCCTGAGGCTGTGCCATGATGCAAGAAGACTCAACGAGAAGCTTATTCCAGAATACAACCAGGTACCAAGAATTAAAGATAAAGAGATTTAGAGGCATGCGATACTTCTCAAGCATGGATTGTACCTCATCATTTCACCACATCGTATTGGAGGAAAAGTCAAGGTTGATAACAGGATTTATGTTTAATAATCAGACATATGCAAACTGTAGATTACCATTCGGTTTAAAGAATAGTTGTGCTGTGTTAGTAAGAGCCTTAGACAGAAATTTAACGACTGAAGTGAAGGAATTCGTGAACTGTTATGTCGATGACTTGGTATTTGGTAGTACAACATTCGAAGAACACTGTGAGAAATTGGAAAAACTATTAAGTAACATACAGAGAACAGGATTTAAGATTAATTTGGCAAAGTCTAAATTCTGCCAAAATCAAGTACTTTTCGTTGGACATGTGATAGATGGCAAGGGAATAAAGCCTAACCCTGTAAAGATAAAGGCCATTTGTGAATTCCCACATCCTTCAAAGGTAAAACATGTTAGGCAATTTCTGGGAATGACCGGATTCTTTTCTGACCATTGTGAAGGTTATACCGAACTGCAGAATCTGTTAAAGGTAAACAACAGGTGGAAATGGAACAAAGGGACTGAACAAGCCTTTATCAACATGAAAGAGCTAATCAAGCATCAAACTAGGGTACCCAGACTATGAGAAAGAATTTGTTATCCAGGCAGACGCATCAAACGTTGGTGTTGGAGCATGTTTATATCAGGAAGTAAAGGACGATCAGAAGCGGACGTATCTAGCATTTAATAGTACAAAGTTACCGGAACATGAGCAGCATTATACAAAAACAGAGCTAGAACTTCTTGCTATCGTACATGCGCTGCAGCAATGGAGACGAATCATTTACGGATATCCTGTGATCATCAGAACAGATCATAAGGCACTTACTTTCGGATTGAAAGCAGTAATGGTAAGCAAAAGGGTAACCTGATGGATGTTGTTCACGCAGCAATTCAACATCAAAATTGAGCATTGCAATGGTAAAAAGAATATCTTGGCAGATGCATTAAGTCGAAATCCGGCAGACCAAGAAGAGACTATTTCACCAATTGTGTTAGATAATCAAGATGAGGAATTGATAAAGAAGTTAGAAAATCTGGAAGAATATCAAAAGTCGGATAAAAAATTAAAGCCCATCATTAATAAATTAACGGATGATGAAGTGGAATCGTCACTGAAAAGGAGGAACGAAATGGTGGGTGGCATACTGACAAGATAAATGGATAACACCAAGGATAAGAAAAGGATAGTTGTACCACAAGAGCTGCAATGAGAATTGATATGGCATGCACATAAAATAACAGGTCATGTGGGTATTGATAAGGTAATAGGTATTTTAACAGAAAAATTCACCTGGACAGGATTGAGAAAATTGGTCAGGACACAGTAAAAATGTGTGACATGCCAGCGTGTTAAACATAACAATTTCATTAGTAGGCACCAGCCTATTGCCATTTTACCATCAAAGGTCAGAGAAATCTATGCAACTGATATTTTTGGAAAGTTACCAACAGCCAAGAATGGTAGAAGATATATATTGGTAGTTGTTATTTTTACGTTAACCACATATCAGTATACAAAGGTTCTTAAAAAAATAAGTTGCATTTCGCTTACTATCTATATTTTATTCAAACTATGTGAACAACACATTACCATAACAACATAAACAAAGGAAGCCATTTTTACCCTGTCACAACCCCTCTGCTAACCCTGTGCATCCACACTTCTCTCACCATAACATATGTACATTGAAAACACAACATCCTCCCACCTTGATTTGGTGGTTAACAAATCACAAAAACGCATGTAAAAATGTATATACATACAAGCTGGAATACATACAAAAATAAGGGATATATACAATACAATGAAAACCTACTGAACAAAAAGCTCAACCATTACAAATCTAATCTTTCAGGCACCTTTATCTGCCTGCCACTCCTGCTAGTCCTTGGCATTCCTTCACTCTCAGAAGGATCCTGGGATTCCTCAGTTTTATCTGATGACCTAACTTCCTTTGAATGGGCCTAAGTAAGACAGATGTTGCAGTCTGCAACCGTACTAAACGAGTGACATTGTCTTTACCCGGCAAAATTTCAATAACTCGTCCCAAGGGCCAATCTATACGTTTGACATTATTGCTCCCTACAAGGACTATGTCTCCTAGTTTGATTTTGCTCTCTTCTTTCTTTACTCCTGGCCTCAGGATTAACAGCCCTAAATACTCTGATCTAAACCTTTTACGTAGATCTGCCTGTACTTTCTGGTGATACTTCAACCTTCTGTTGAGAGACGTTTCTTCAATAAAATCACAATCCGGCATTTGAGTTTCTTTAACATCCTGCGAAAACAGTGAGGGTGACAAGGGAAGAAGTTCACCATCATTCTCAGAAATATATATGTTGGCACCCTCTCGAGACAAGATCTGCGGGATTCTGTTGACCAGGCACGTGTTTCCAGAATTCGGGAAGAGTCAGCCTTCGTATTTCCCGAACTCGGTTGTTTACAAACACTGTCCAATTGTCTTGTTTTTGGATCCAGGTCAAAACTGTGGAAATAACTGTCCAGAAATAAAAGTCAATATCCTTCAATGTAAGCCCATCTCGCACAGATTTACATAATCTGGCTCCTACCACTGCAGCAATCAACTCCTATCGAGGAATGGAGACAGCTTTAATAGGAGCTACTAATGCTTTGGCAGCTAGAAGACATACCTTCACTTCATCATTATTCTGTATTCTTATAAATACAACCGCTCCATAGGCTAGCCACTGGCATCACAGAAGGTATGGATACTTACTTTATTGTCCCTTCTTACATAAAAGAACCAACGTGGTATCTTTAAGTTCCTGAGAAGTGAAAGATGTTGATACCACGTCAAAAATTCAGTGCGAGTACCAGCATCAGTCTCCTCGTCCCACGACACCCCATTCTTCCAAAGTTTCTGCAACCATAGCCTAGGAATTAGTAATACAGGACTGGCTATACCAATTCGGTCGAAGATCTTTTGAGGAACAGAAAGGATAGTATGTTTTGTCACCTCACCATCCATTCTAAATTTAAAGTCACAGTATCCGAACCAGTGTCCCAAAACATTCCTAACACCCCAACTTTTGCAGTGGAATCAAAACTGTAGTGATTAGACTGCCATCCCCTTAAATTAAATTTCCCAAGTTCCATAGTATCACGGGCTTCACTGATGAACTGCTTTAATTCAGACTCACATTCAACACTAGTGACCACAGTGTCAACATACAAGCTTTGTTTCAGTTTCAACATGATTCCATCGTTGTAGTGAGGGCTTTGCATTGTTTCGTTAATGTGATAATTGAGAAATAATTGAGAACCGCTCCCAGGATGAATGGACTACATCTCAATCCAAACACGTTTGTGTCGAAAAACTCTAACCCTTTCTCAGTCTTCTTTATCCCACCAGAAGAAGCGGACATTATCTCTGTCTTCTTTTCTAATACTAATTTGCAGGAAAGCTTTTTCTATATCTGCTGTTACACCAAACTTTCTTTCTCGAAATTTGAGCAAGACAGAGGGAATGAGTTCAATGAGATTAGGTCCACATTCTAAACACTGACTGAGGGAGGGCGAGGTTCCCTTCCTAGCAGAGGCATCAAATACAGGACGTACCCTAGTGGTGCTATTTTCCTTCACTACAGCCCGGTGTGGTAAGTAGTGCCCATAAATCATAGATACCTGAGGAGGAACTTCTTCAATTATTCCAAGCTGTTCCCACTCACTCAGGACATCATCGTAGAGATTAAATAAATCCTGGTCATGCAGTTTTCGAGTCGTGGACTCACGTCTCTTCAATGCCAAGTCTCGGTTATTTGGAAGAGGTAAATGCTCCTCTCTTGAAAGCAAAGGTACCTCATAGCGTCCATCGCCAGTTTTTTCAATGCACGTTTGAAAACTTGTTTGGATCTCAAATTCTCTCTCTTCTTTGGACTTCTGAATGGCCGAATCTGAGATACCGAATGTATCCAACTTCCAGAGGTCACTGACGTCATTGATGAACAGCGAGGTAACCTCTACTGCTAAGTTGTTCGCCGAATGGCACGGTAGTTTACCCATCACCGTCCATCCTAATTTGGTTTCTATAGCCACTAGTCCCGAGTCTAACATTTTGAGCCTCCCTGTCATTAATTTACCTGCTACATCTGCTCCGATCAGTAAGTCGACAGGTCTATCCCTACCTTCTACATCAGTTAAAGAAATATTAGCTTGTAAAATCTGTCAACCACGGCCCTTCTTCGACTGAAGGAATACCATCACATATGACAGACTGATCCAGAGCTTCAAAATTACATTGAAATTCACCCTGTAAACCTCGTAATTCTACTTTATAACATAAATGTTCTTTCACGTTACTTTTTACACCCCCAAAGAGGCTGTGTTTAATAGTTTCATTCCTCAGTGGTGTGTAACCCAATTTTTCCATAATCTCTTTCCTGACATAGGATCTCTGTGATCCTGAATCAATCAGAGCTCGTGCTGAGACAGAAAATTTAGGACCCTTAATAATTGCAACTAAGGTCTGCAAAAGAACTTGGCGGTTAGTGGTACTGCTTAGGGAGGTTGTTTTCGATTGATCTTTATGTTTGTGATCTGAAATATGTGAGTCAGAACTATTTTTAGAATTTTTCTTTCCGTTACTAGGTACATCAGGACACATTAAAACATTGTGATTCTTGCTATAAACCAAACATCTCACAGCAATTTTATATCTCTTTATGCAATGACCCTTCTTAAAACAATGAAAACAACCACCCTTATCTTTCAGTAACCTTTGTTTATCTGGTAGGCTGATCTTCTGGGCCTTAAAATAACTTGAAGCCCCATGTCGGCCATCACAAAAAATGCAACCCTGTCTTTTATCTTCTACGCTGCTGTTTATTAGCAACTCAGTAGCAGTGGCTGTCTGAGCGTTATTGTAACCATTATCGTGAATACCAAACCCTGCTACTGCTAACCTGACTCTTTCTTCAGATTCAACTTCGAGTTTCAGAAATTTCATAATGTTTTCTAACCTATCTTTACCATCACCAGTGGTTACAAAAATACTGCTCCTTTGCCATACCCTCAGCAGTTCTTCAGGTAAGCATGATTCAACCAGAAGATATAGCATAGCAGCACACTTATCTGAAGTGACACCCAAAGTTTCAAGTGACTTAATTTGTGATTCTAGACTGTCATAGAGACTGCACAATGAACTGGAATCATTTACAGAGGAAGCATTCTTCAAACTAAAGTCAACAATTCTCTGACATACACTTCTACAAGTAGATCATATCTACCAAACTATTTTACAGGCTTTCAACAGCTTTAATATAATTTTCACCAGTAGGTGGAAAACTCTACCATTTCTCTAGCCCGAGAACCTTCAACAGTAGCTTGCACTAGATATTGAAATTTATCCTCTGGTACAATATCTGAGTCCTTATCTATCTTTTCAAATTGTCCCCAGAATTGTAACCATTGTTTCACATCACCATCAAATTTCCATAACTCCAGATTCGGGAGCTTGAATTTCCTCCTACTTGCGATATCAGCACCACAGTTGATGCTCGAATCATCTTTCCGCCTACTTGCGATATCAGCACCATTGTTGATACTCAAATAATCAAGTGCATTCGCAGGTGAGTTAATATTTCATTCACACTTACCTCGGCATCAAGAAATAGTCGCTGGTAGTCGTCGGCCACACGGCATTCATCTTCCAAGCCTTCGTGACCCGCCTCTATTTTCAAACTTAACATCTTACCATCCAGCGTCAGAAGATTTTCATTCTTCTTTTGAAGCAAGGAAAAGGAGATTCTGACTTTCCTCCTTCTTTCTTCGTGATTTAATTCTTCGTCATTCAGTTCGTCTTTCAAAATGTTCAATTGCCGTGTAAACCCTGAACGTTTCACCTTCCTCATTGTAATAGAGGATTCAGGATCCATATTTTACAATGTCTTCCTTCCGTTCCGAACGCAATATTTAAATATCAGGACCAGTAAGTCCTGTCACGGTTGCCACAATGTTAATTTTACGTTAACCACGTATCAGTAAATGAAGGTTCATAAAAAAAAGTCGCACTTCACTTACTACCGATATTTTATTCATACTATGTGAACAATACATTACCATAACAACATAAACATAGGAAGTCATTTTTTACACTGTCGCAACCCCTCTGTCACCCTGTGCATCCACACTTTTCTTACCATAGCATATGTACATTGAAAACACAACGGTAGTAATCGATGTCTTCCCAAAATACATCTCTCTGCAGCCTATACAACGGGCCAATACAAAGCAGGTACTACGATGCTTAATAAATAAAATTATACCTGAAATAGGAAAGCCCGATAAAATATTAACAGACAGGGGAACGCAATTTACATCTGTAATGTTCCGCGAGCAGATGAGAAGTATGGACATAAAGCATTACTATGTTCAGTACGACATCACTCAGCTAATCCAGTGGAGAGATATATGAAAGACATCGCAAAATTCTGTAGAATTTATTGTGGTCAATGTCACTGGAGATGGATTAACATACTATAAACCATAGAGGAGAGCTTAAATAACACAGTTAATGAATCAATCGCCCAGATTCCAAATGTGGTACACAAGGTACACAATAATAAATATCCACACAGAACATGGGATAACATACTCAGTATACCACTGGAAAAGAAGCCAAATGTTCAGGAAATCACCAGAATGGTCCAGGAGAGGTTAAAATATCAATCAGAGAAGAGACTTAAAAGGGTACAAAATAAAAGATTCCGTGCACCATTTAAGAAGAACGACCTGGTATTGATTAGGAAGGCACCAATATCAAACACACCAGCAAAGATATGGACAAAATTCATTCATTTATACGATGGACAATACAGAATTGAACAAACCTTTGGAAATAATGCATATCAGGTAGTGAGTATGAACGGGAGATAGAGAAATATTCATAATGCAAGAAATATGAAGCCATATTTCCAAGAAAGCAAGACCGATGAGACGGAAAATAAGTTGGAAATAACCAAAGATTAAGTACGGAGCAAATATAATATTAAATCAGCTGATATGTATAGAGATATCCTCAAATAAACCAAATAACATCAGTTATAATAAAATAATATAATAATAATCGATATTATTCCATAGAGGAATAAAGATCCAACATTCAATGAAAGATAGGCAGAGAATTTACAGAAAATGCAAAGTCACATTTGTTAATCAAGTTTTGAAAGAGTAAATACATACATACATACATACATTATCATTATAGACTGTTATGCATTTCAGCATTCAGTCTGCAAGCCTCTGAGAATTTACTAAACATCGCCACAATCCTCGATTTGCAACTAGTGTTGTGGCCTCATTTAGTTCTACACCTCTTATCTTTAAATCGTTAGAAACCGAGTCTAACCATCATCATCTTGGTCTCCCTCTACTTCTCTTACCCTCCATAACAGAGACCATTATTCTCCTAGGTAACCTATCCTCCTCTATTCACCTCACATGACCCCACCACCGAAGCCGGTTTATGCGTACAGCTTCATCCATCGAGTTCATTCCTAAATGGGCCTTTATTTCCTCATTCCGGGTTCCCTCCTGCCATTGTTCCCACCCGTTTATACCAGCAATCATTCTTGCTACTTTCATGCCTGTTACTTCTAACTTATGAATAAGATATTCTGAGTCCACCCAGCTTTCGCTCCCGTAAAGCATAGTTGGTCTGAAAACAGACCGATGTAAAGATAGTTTCGTCTGGGAGCTGACTTCCTTCTTACAGAATACTGCTGATCCCAACTGCGAGCTCACTGCATTAGCATTACTACACCTTGATTCAATCTCACTTACTATATTACCATCCTGGGAGAACAAACAACCTAAATACTTGAAATTAACGACCTGTTCTAGCTTTGTATCACCAATCTGACATTCAATTCTGTTGAATTTCTTACCTACTGACATCAATTTAGTCTTCGAGAGGTTAATTTTCATACCATACTCATTGCACCTATTTTCAAATAATGTTATTTGCTTTACGTCCCACTAACTACTTTTTAAGGTCTTCGGGGAACACCTATATTCAAGTTCCAAGATATTACACTGCAGGCTTTCGGCACAGTCTGCCATTAAGACCAAGTCGTCAGCATAGGCCAAACTGCTTACTACATTTCCACCTAACTGAATCCCTCCCTGCCATTTTATACCTTTCAGCAGATGATCCATGTAAACTACGAACAGCAAAGGTGAAAGATTACAGCCTTGTCTAACCCCTGTAAGTACCCTGAACCAAGAACTCATTGTACCATCAATTCTCACTGAAGCCCAATGCCTTTGATTGATTTTAATCTTCTACTTTTAATTCCATAGTCCCCCAGTATAGTGAACATCTTTTCCCTCGGTACCCTGTCATATGCTTTCTCTAGATCTACGAAACATAAACACAACTGCCTATTCCTCTCATAGCATTTTTCAATTACCTGGCGCATACTGAAAATCTGATCCTGACAACCTCTCTGTGGTCTCAAACCACACTGGTTTTCATCCAACTTCCTCTCAACGACTGATCGCACCCTCCCTTCCAAGATGCCAGTGAATACTTTGCCTGGTATACTAATCAATGGGATACCTCGATAGTTGTTGCATTCCTTCCTGTTCCCTTACTTATAGATAGGTGCAATTACTGCTTTTGTCCAATCTGAAGGTACCTTACCAGCACTCCACGCTAATTTTACCACTCTATGAAGCCATTTCATCCCTGCCTTCCCACTATACTTCACCATTTCAGGTCTAATTTCATCTATTCCTGCTGCCTTATGACAATGGAGTTTATTTACTATCCTTTCCACTTATTCAAGCATAATTTCATCAACATCATTTTCCTCCTCCCCATGAGCTTGGCTGTTTGCAACACCACCATGATGATTTCCTTTTACATTGAGAAGATGTTCAAAATATGCCCTCCACCTCTCCAGTGATTCCCTGGGATCTATTATGAGTTCACCTGAATTACTCAAAACACTGTTCATTTCCTTTTTTCCCTCCCTTCCTAACATTCTTTATTACTGTCCAGAAAGGTTTCCCTGCTGCTTGACGTAGCCTTTCCAGGTTATTACCAAAATCTTCCCACGACTTCTTTTTGGATTCAACAACTATTTGTTTCGCTCTGTTTCTTTCATCTACGTACCAATCCCTCTCTTCCTCAGCCCTTGTTTGGAGCCATTTCTAATAAGCCTTCTTTTTACGTTTACAGGCTGCTCCCACTTCATCATTCCACCAAGATGTTCGCCTTTACCCATCTGTACACACAGTTGTTCCTAGGCAATCTCTTGCTGTTTCTACTACAGCATCCCTGTATGCCACCCATTCACTTTCTATATCCTGAACCTGTTTACTGTCTACTGCTCGAAACTTCTCACTAATCATATCCATGTACTTCTGTCTAATTTCCTCGTCCTGGAGATTTTCTACCCTTATTCGTTTGCTGACAGATTTCACTTTCTCTACCCTAGGCCTAGAGATACTTAGTTCACTACAGATCAGATAGTGGTCTGTATCATCGAAAAATCCCCGAAAAACTCGTACATTCCTAAAAGATTTCCTGAATTCAAGGTCTGTTAAGATGTAGCCTATTATGGATCTGGTACCCCTAGCCTCCCATGTGTAGCGGTGAATAGCATTATGCTTGAAGAATGTATTCGTAACAGCTAAACCCATACTAGCACAGAAGTCCAGCAAACGCTTCCCATTCCCATTAGCTTCCATATCTTCCCCACATTTACCAATCACCCTTTCATATCCTTCGGTTTTATTCCCAACTCTTGCATGAAATTGCCCATTAGCACTATTCTATCCTTGCTGTTGACTCTCACCACGATGTCACTCAATGCTTCATAAAACTTGTCAATTTCATCCTCATCTGCACTCTCACATGGTGAATACACGGACACTTGTCCTAATTCCTCCCACTGACAAATCTACCCACATCATTCGCCCATTTACATGCCTAACCGAAACTATGTTGCGTGCAATGGTATTCCTGATAAAGAGGCCTACCCCAGACTCTGCCCTTCCCTTTCTAACACCCGTCAAGTACACTTTTAATCTCCTATCTCTTCCTCGTTATCTCCCCTTACCCGAATATCACTTACTAATAGCACATCCAGATGCATCCTCTTTGCTGACTCAGCCAGTTCTACCTTCTTTCTTCCATAAGCCCCATTAATATTGATAGCTCCCCATCGAATTCCATTTCGTTCGCCAAGTTGTTTCCAAGGAGTCCCTCGCCTGTCAAATGGGAGTGGAACTCCATTACTCCCATAGGTCTGAGGCTTGCTTAAAGTGTTCTGAGCTCGGTAAATTCATGAAGCAGAATGCTGCCCTACTTGCACATAGTCCAAGTGAGGATCTCTCCTCTAACGGGTTACGGACCACCGGTGAATTGTATAGTCCTAGCCGCCTGAGCACAAGGAGGGCCACGACTCAGAATATGACCAAGATGCCCACTCCCATTCCATAGCAACTGGTATCCCGACTCTCAGGACCACTTACTAGGCCACTCAGCCGTTGCCCATGGTTCACGAACTAGGACCTGACTACAGTAACCCAACGTATTTAATCCGTGGCAGGGAATAAAATTGCCCGTTGCATTTTCGGATGTGTTCAAAAATGGCGCCTAGAAAAGGTATACACCACTCAGGCCCAAGAGAGTATACAAGAAAGTCTTAACATTTGGATATAATAGGAGGCCATAATTAACATGGAACGAATACATTTCAAAGGCGGTGCAGAACAGAGCAATGTCAGGGGACTTGTTTTAAAAAAAACAAGTAATATAGGAGAGATTATTGAAAAACTTACATGAAAAACTGAACTTGAGAAGACAAGAAGGAAATTGCTGTTGCTGCATAGAAGAAAGGAAATCGTACAAATTACATGAGAAATTTTGAAGAAAAGCTATTATAATTTAAAAGAAGGTGGCAAAACAACCTGCAGAAACACTGTGGAGGATATAAATTCAGCAAGATATATGAGAATTTATTTAAATACGTACACTGATAGACCCGAGGTGCAAGATCAGCGATACTTTGGAAATCACAAAGTGGAAGTCATAAGAAAGGAAAAGGATAGGAGAGAATTACTCCATCAGAAGGAAAGTCGATGAAGGAATAATATTTAAGAAAATAAATAATTTAAAATTGAAGATTTTCGTAAGACAAGACGAAAAATCTTACGCAGTCTTAGAAAATTGCTTAATTAGAACAAAAGACAAGACTAAGAGAATAGTTTAAAGAATTTAAAATGAACATTTACTTCTCAATATTATTTGATTTTATCGGCAGTTATTCCGAGAAGAAGATGACTTGCTAAGCATCCACATGAACCAACCTGGAGGGAGATATCATCCGAACAGCTGAACCTACCTAAGATGAGAGGAGGAATTCGCCCAGCTGAACCTACCTAAGATGAGATGAGGAATCCAGCCGAACCTCGAACCATGGCCAATGAACTAGCGATGTAACGAGCAGGAGGAGAGCAACTGACGGCTGATATGATGCAAGACGAGCTAAGTGTTTACCATAAGTAATATAATTCTTAATTTAGCAACGCATATGCACTGGAATAGAGTGTTCTAAGTGTGAAATATTTAAGAGTGCAAGTGAAACAGAGAAGTGAAGTGTGTTACATTTAAGCTGCTAATACTATATTAAGTTAGTGGATAATTAGATGGATATCTCATGGAATATGATTATGTATGAAATAAGTGGATCACCGAGGTAGTTGAGAATATGAGTGGGTAGAAAAGTTATCCAACAGCTGAGTGCAAAGATTGTCATATGGTGAATAACATCTACGAATCTCGCGAAACCATTCAGTCAATGATTATGTCACAGGTGGATTGCATGTGAGAAATGAAAGATATAGTCAAGTTATTCCTTGTAAATTAATGTTGTTAAATGTACAAATGCAATATTTAAGGTTAGGCATCATAATTTTGGAAGAGAATTGATCAATGCAAAGGAGTATTTACGTACAGAAGAATGTTCTGTCTCAGTAATTGTAATTATTATAAAGGACGTTATGAATGATGAGAAATGGTATTGAGAAATGTGAAATGGAATTAATTGAAGGTTTTATAAGGTAGTAAGAAGATATATGAATTTATTTGAGTATCATAATGTGCGTTATGGTAATTATGAGACGTATACATGGAGGATAGATGCTAAATATGAATAATATTTGATCAGTTAGACGATGCAAACACAAGGAAAGAAATACACCGTGGCAGTGACATGAAATAAGGTATGAATGGTGAATAGTCATATATAGTTGAAATTTGAGAGGTTATGTAGTGTTAAGTACAGCTGTTAATATAAAATATACGAATCTTGTGACGTATTCTCATAATATATGTGAAGTGTAAGTTACGTTAAACGAATATGAATAGAATGTACCAAGATATCATAACGAAGATACTTATTGAATTATTGCACATATGATATACATTAGAGATAAATTTAACGAATGAATGCATATTGAGCCGTATAGCAGTAAATTAAGAATAATTTATATAGAATAATGAGATAGATTATTTTATATTTTGAGTGTCGTTTTATAATTCATGTTATAATTTTAATTGAGAAGAGGGTAAATTACGAGCCGTGATTTTTAGGCAATAGGGATGGAAACCTTAGCACGTCGGTCGTCATAGTACAGTTCTTCGCCAATGATGTGATACATTAACAAATTCAGATTTCGTGATTTCAGTCTTTATAAATTATAACAAGGAATTCCAAATGTTTTTTTTATTACGATGTAACTGTCATACAGTGATGCATGTTAATAACTGGTTTTATTTTTCAAAGATGGATATAGATATGAAAACTTGAGTTCATTTCAGAAATAGAGAATTCATTATATCATATTATTTTGTTAGTAAGCCAGCGCTGACTTTAATGTTGAATTTAACAAATTATTATTGATTTGATTTACAATTGTGGAAGTTCATAATGACACGAGTTCTCAATTCTTTCTTATTTTCCTTAGTTTAATAAATATGTTTTCTCAGGATTTTATAATACAGTGAGTGATAATTTGTAGTAGTTTTGAGTAGATTTAATTAGTTTGTAAGGTGTTTATCATGCGATTTGGGTTAGAATTATGTGGTCGGTGATGAATTTACACTTCTATGCGATAGGATTGAGATGTTAATCGGTGATTAACGCGTACGGTCCCTACGTTTTTCTCTGAATTCACGTAAAGACTAACCTGCAAAAAAAATATATATATTTTTCTTAAGTGAAGAGATACCCTGAGATTATATCTAACTGTCGGGATTTTATGGCTGTGTCGTACCTCGATGCAGGAAGGGCTCAAAATTATTATGTTCAAATTCTCTCACTTAAAGCCTGTGTCCAATAAATATAAATGGCTTATTTTCACAAAATGGATTTTCAGAGACAGAATGCTTGTTCAATTTGTGTTTCATTCACTCCATTATATGCATTATTGAGAATATACATAACTCACCAAAAGAAATAATTCAGGATTATCTAGCTTAATTAGCAGTGACAGTTTGAATATCGGGTGAAATTCTATGAGTAGCAACAAGAGCATAGTCTCTCAGTGTGTTGTAGGCTGAATGGAATTTTGCAATTCATATTTCTGCCTATACCATCGTAGACAGCAGACGATCACATTCATTAGTGTGTTATTTTCACCCCGATCAGGTCTATCAATATGAAGACCTTGGAGGAGCGGAAAAAAGTGGTCAGCTCAGGGGCATGTGACACACTACAAGTGGAAGGTAACTGCAGCACTAAGTAGATAGCTCAGGGCCATATGTCTCCAACAAGCGGAAGGTAACCTCAGTACTCAATATTAGATCAGAACCATGTGTGTCTGCACAAGTAGAAGGTAACCTCAGCCTACTATGTGGTTAGATGAGCGTCATGTCTCTCTCCAGAAATGGAAGGTAATCGGAGTACTAAGTTGTTAGCTCAGGGCCTTGTGTCTTTCCATAAGTCAGCAATTAAGAAATTTATTAATCTTCGTAGCATGCTCTTATGTAATTTGGTGCCAAATTGAAATGGAATTTTTTTAGACATTTTGAAAGAAGTCACGTAAGTTGCTCCATGATATTTTTAGACAGCAAAAATGAGAGTCAGAGATGAGATGTAAAAAAAAATGTGAGAAGCTGTAGATACTGTAAGAGCCTGTCGACTGAATCCTTCAGAAGAATCTAAGTCATAAGATATTCAACAGACTAAGCTACTTTAACAATCGACTGTCCTCTGCCTTCTTTACCAAGAAAAAATGATTATATGCTAAATTCTTGTTGCTCTCCTGGTTAGAGTGAAGAAAGCAAAACTAAACCCCATCCAAAATAGAAATATGCAACGTGGAATAATGATTTTCATAAGCAACATTTTTATTAGAGGTCATATTACAAGATTGTTTTCTAAATTAGCCTACACAAGAATTATAAAGAAACAGAAGAATTTTAACCTCGAAGAGTTGATACATTACAGCGTTCTCCAGCTGTATGCATGGCTCTTCTATGAATAATGAGAGAATATAAGCTGGTACTGGACAGCATTGAGGACTTAAGAGAATATTTCTTACCACTAGTTGTGAATGTACATTTGAAACAAGTCAATGCATCACACAACAGACGAGAAGATGCAAGAAAGAAATAAACCTTTCAAAATTCATAATTTCCATCACGAATGTGGACTGAAGTCAAATATTAGGCCATGACTAGCAATATCAGAACCTGCTGATACAAGACCGTGGCTGAGAGTACAAGTCTTAGCTTATACAATCACATCCTAGGGAATGACGGAGTGGCAATCAAAGATCATTTTATGCAGTAAACAGCAAAGGTGCAACAGCAAAAACGTAACCACCAAATAGCCCAATGGCACACCCACAGTTAAGAGGACACTACAGAGTTAAAAGTTTGATAACGGGATATATAGTTGCACTACTCTGTTATATCACTGTTATAATAAGAATTCAGAAATAATCTTATATCATTACATTATTATTTACCTACATTCATGAGATAGTAAATTTACTTATGTGAAGAATTCTGGCAAATTTTTAGGCCACCTTAGAAATTTTAAAACTTCTCTTGTAGCTGCCCATTTGATTGCTTTATACTAATTATATACTACTTTTACTACAAAGGTCATCCGGAAAGTGGTACCCGTTTGTGCAATAAAGACAGAGGAGCAAATATTAACAAATATACACATTTTCATTGGAAAGAGCATATTTTACACTACTTCTCCACATAATCTCCAGGCAAATTAAGGCATTAGACATAACATGTGACGAGTTATTGTATTCCAGCATCATAGTCCTCTGCCGCCAGCGTATTGAAATACGTAGTCACGGCTCATTTAAGCACTTCATCGCAGTTAAATCTTTTTCCCGCCAGAAAGTCTTTAAGCTTCGTAAAGAGATGAAAATCCGAAAGGGCCAAGTCCGGGCTATATGGGGATGGTCGAAGGTTTCCTACTTGAATTGCTGCAAAAGTTGTGTTATTGCAGCTGCACGAGGCCTGGCATTGTCATGAAGGAGAATGACGCCTGTAGACAATAGACCTTGCCGTCGATTTTGTATTGCCTGCCATAATTTCTTTAATGTTTCATAATGCACATTAGCATTAATTGTGTCTCCACGGGCCATAAAATCAATGAGCAGACCACCTTGGAGATCCAAGAAAACGTTTGCCATGAGTTTCCTCGTGGACAGAACTGTCTTGAATTTTTTTGGTTTGGTTGGTGAATGAGCATGATGCCACTCCATTGACTGTTGTTTACTTTCAGGTGATGCATAACAAACCCATGTTTCGTCCCCAGTAATGATGCGAGTCAGGAAAGAGTCTCCTTCATCGGAATAACGTCCCAGAAATGTCAGCGCTGCAGCCATACGCTTGGTTTTGTGCTCCTCTGTAAGCATGCGAGGGATGCACCTTGGACAGATTTTTGAATAATGCAGATGGTCTTTGACAATTTCATGAACAACTGTTCAAGACACATTAGGTAAATGTTCAAAGAGTTCATCGATTGTGACGCGCAGATCATTCAGCACGCATTCGTCTACTGCGCTCAGCAGTTGGTCTGTAGTGACAGATGTTCTCCCTGGACGCTCCTCGTCATGTGTATTCCCCCTCCCCAGGTTGAAGGTGCAACACCAGTGCCGAACAGACAACTCGTCCATCGCATTGTCTCCGTACACCTCCGTTAATTGGTGATGAATATCACAAGGTCGAACGTTTCGTGCATTAAGAAATTTAATCACGGCCCTCACTTCACAACTGGCAGGGTTCTCAATTTGTTTAAACATTTGAAATGATCACAGGCACAACACAGGCAATGCTAGCGTCACGCAACCTCGCACAGAGCAGGCAGACAAGCCACTGACATGGTCTGACCTTGCCCAGCGGCTACCCAAGTCGTCAGCGCTTAATGCAGCGCTAACAGGTACTACTTTCCGGATGGCCCTCGTAAATTTGTAAATGTGTTTCCAATCTACACAGTAAAAGCACTTGACTGATGATGAGCACTAAAATGAAAAGTAGGAAATGGCAACAATCAACCAGTACGACCATAACACTTGAACAAACTTCAAATCAACACCACGATATCTTGTCATGCTTACAACAAAATGGAAATTTTAGTTCAAAACTATGGTATCTAATATATAGATCTACTAAACTGAATGTTTCATTTCTATAACCCTTCTGCTTTGGCATCCACAAATAGAGGAATTTGACTTAACACACAGTTGAAATGGACAGATCATAAGAAATTAAAAGCTAACCTCATAAATAATTTTAAAAAAAGACAATATTCTTTGTGTTATTGTACTACTGAATGGAGCCATCAATATCCTGATCAATGGAAATAAATGAAGTAACTTGAAATAATTATATTGTTTTCAATGTCCATAAAAATTTAACAATTTTGAATTCATAGATTTTCAGAATATCTGGAGGTAATACTTGCAGATGACATTTCAGATAACAAAAATATGATGAACAAATGATGCAGTGACAGTGAAAGAAGAATACATTTTTTACCATTGCTTAAATGTATTATAAGCAAATACACTGCAGAAATATCTAATCTACCAGATATTATATTTGCATATATATTCAATAAAACTACACTGAGGCACACTAATATGATCATAAGTTCCTGAACATTTTAGATAATTTTAACAAATCTATTGTTAATATATTAGAGTATAAATGTAACCTTGTAAAGAAAGGATAAATCTGATGAAAATGACCAATTTTTGGAGATAAATTATCCACAACTGAACACAGTGAATGGGTACAACCTTATACATTTTTGTATAGGATTAATAGTGTACATACCTTGTTTCTTCCTTGATGTACAGACCGAGCGGATCAACACTGTGTTGTTCTATGAATATTTCCTCCTTTGTGTTTTCAGGAGGCTATAAGTAAGAAATAAGAAAAGTTAAATAAAGAAGTAAGGAAATAAATATAAACAAGGAACAGCTGAGAACATAATTTTCATATTGGCACAATAAAGTATAAATAATTTATCTCCCAATGTAAAAATATAAGAATGGAAAGGAACAGACAAGTGATAAGAGAGATAACGACATGAAAAGAAACACATGATAGGATAGCACTAGACAAGGTAGCAATGGAATAGGAGAAACATGAAGGACAAAGACTGTCTTCAAATCCTTACCAAATACCATTTCTTGCTCCCTTTTCTATTTCTTTTGATTCCTATTTCCACACTGACTAGCTATTTTCAATATCACCTTATATTCACATTCCCTTGTTCCCATCTTTCTACCTTTGACCTGACATGTCGCTTCTTCGTTCCTTTCCATGTTCCTATATAAGTTCATTCCCAAAACACCTCACTGTAATATCAAATAATCCCACATTATTCTTACCAATTTCCCAACAAGTGGACAATGCTTAAATCATAACCAGAGAAATAGCCATTATCTGTCCCTGTACATCACATTAGGATGAACAAGAATAAATAAATAAATAAATAAATAAATAAATAAATAAATAAATAAATAAAAAAATAAATCCATCAATCAACACTGATCGGCATTTACAGCTGTCACACAGGTGGCAGAATGTATATCAATTGTTTAAGTAAAAAACAAATTTGGAAATTTATGAAACTACTCCTTTGGTAAATCATTTCTGTTGTTAACTCCCCTTCCTATAAATGAACATTTGCCAATATTTGTCCCCCTGAATTTCAAATTATTTTCATGTTGTGATCTTTCCTACTTTTAAAGAACACTGACTTAAATTTATTCATCTACTAATATCATTCCAAGCGATATCCCTAACGACAACTCACAATATATCACTTAGTCGTACAGCTTGTTTCCCTTCCCCAAATCTTCCCAGCCCAAACTCTGCAAAATCTCTGTAACACAACTTTTTTTTGTCAGAAATCACCCACAATAAATGGAGCTGCTCTCTGTGCATTGTTTCCTGTTCTCTAATCAAGTAATCCTACTCTAATTGTGGCCTTGCTGGAGATATAAATGCCCTCTCCTTTACAACCCCCAAATAACCCCACATAATCATTACAGGATTAAATAAAGCTTCACCTACTCTAATGCTTTTAATTCTATTTTCTAGAAAAATAACCATCCCTTTAGTCATTATTTTATGCAACTAAATTTCACTCCTTTTTGTCAGTATTCACCAATGATTAGCCCCATCAAAAGCCGTAGGTAGGTCAATCGTGATAGAGTCCAGTTAACCTCCTGAATCTAAAATATCTACTATATTATGCTTGAATCCTACACGTTGAAGTACAGTAGAATAACATCTCCTAAACCTGAACAACCTTCTTTCGGACCAGTTAGTAATTTTGTTAACGTGTATAATATAATCATAAAGAATGCTTTCCAAGAGCTTGCATGCAATAACAGTCATGATGACTAGAATGTACTTATTGGCATTATGTTTATCACCCTTTACTCTTGATGTGTTCAGTATACTTGCTTCATACAAACAGTAATCAATTAAGCATTATAGATATGTACTCTGACTTCAGTATTTCCCCAGAAATCTTATCAAACACAGCAGCATTTCTAATTTTAAAGTTTTGTATCTTATTGCCATGGCTTTGCTGGCGAGACCTAGTGTTTACAATACATTTTGTCTTCTGGTATGTGCTAGAAAATTCTTGTTACTTTCACTGATCTGTCACAATCTTATCCTTCGCTTTGACAACAGGAAAGTGACCGAGGTATGAGTGATGCTAGAAGGGCCATTTCTTATGCAGCCAATCCCTGCTATAAATGGTGTGTAAATGTTGCTCATAGGGTTGGTTGTTCCATGCATTTCAGTGGGTTGGCAGAATGATATGCAATGGGAATTTCTGGCTAAGTAAGGAAAGCAATGGGAAATTAGTTAACTCTTCATTTCCTCAGTATTCCTCTTCAGTGATGCCTAGGCCATCTATGACAACTAATGGTGGTGCTGCTGATGATCCAACAAGCCTTCAGACTGAGGAAAACATACATACATCATATTGTCGATGTCTTTTTAATCATATTCCCATGTGGAAACACTCATCTTCTTTATGGAGCATTTTGAGGAGGAGGCTATTGCTTCGGCACCCGTCAAGCCTGTGATATGATGGAGGTATGTTGATGATGAACTTGTGGTCTGGACAGAAGGTCCTGAAAAACTTCATCTATTTCTAAACCACCTAAATCAGCAACATCTGCCAAAAAAATTCACTATTTAGATGGAGTCAGATGGATGCCTTCCTTTCTTGGATCTTCTAGTAAGAAAGAAACCAGACGGCTCCTTAAGACATACTGTCTATCGTAAGCCTAACCAACAAATCGCTATTTCTTGCAGATTCTCACCGCCTGCCAGCACAAAAACAACGCATTCTCACAACTCTCGCCAAGAGGGCGAGAGGAATTTGTGAGCCACCACATATCCAGGTCGAGATGGACACGCTCAAAGTCGTGTTCGAGGGTAATTGTTACAGTGATTTGCAGATTCATAGAGCCCCACATCCCAGAGAAGCGACCAAGCCAAGGTGACAGAAGGAAGAAGTGAAGGGAACTGCCTACTCGCCATACATTCACAACATCACAGATCGAATTGCCAAGGTCCTCGGTGAACACAATATAAAAACCCTGCTTGGCACCACAACTAAAATTTCTCACAGTCTGAGTAAAATCAAGGACAAATTGTGCCCACTTTTACATTGTGGGGTATACGAAATTCCCTGTACTTGCGGTAAGTTATACATTGGCCAAACATGCCGGACCATTGGTACCCGTATCAAAGAACATGAACGTAATATTGGTCTAAACCAACCATACAAATTGGCAATAGCTGAGCCCGCTCTATCGCCAGGTCACGATGTCAAGTTCCAAGACGCTCGAGCTCTTACTCACACTACAGACTACAGGTCCAGGATTATAAGGGAAGCAGTGGAAATACATAGAAATCCTAACAATTTCAACAGGGACACCAGCTATCAATTAAGTAATACCTGGTTGTCAGCCATTAAGGATTTATGTAGGTAGTTCCCTTCCCTATCCCTTCACTATTTTTATTTTATCTCAGTGTTTTCCAAATTCGTACGTTCCTCGTCGCCAGATGTTTCATTCCAGGCTTGTGTCTATGTCCTACACTAGTCAATGTCATATGTTACGCAAACACGTTATGTGAATCGATTAGACTGATTGTGATAGTTGGGACAGCTTCTGCTTCGAATGCTAGCGTTGTGCCATGTCCTGGGGGCCATCTCGTAGCGAATGAACGTACCATTCCCACCTCTATTTAATGTTCCAAATTAAAATGTAATTGTTTAAGAAGCCTTTCTCATGGACTGTCGAGATTTCTTCTGAGGATGCAGAGCACAGTTCTCTACGAAACAGTAAAAATTTAACCTTCTTTTCTTGACAAGGCATAAGCCCAAAAGCCTATAGAGTATAAATTTTCATTGACTACGTACACAAAATTTAGTTTGATGATATTTCCTCTGTTTATGGTAAAGACAAAAAGGTGAAAACTTTGAATGTAATTAATATTCAAAAAACAATGGAACATAACCTGGCATCTCCGAAGACCGTAAAAGTAGTTAGTGGGACGTAAAGCAAATAACATTATTATTATTATTATTAAACATAACCTATGGCAAATTAGGGTCATTTATGATGATTTCTGCAGTTTCTCATTCACCAAATAATTGCTTTTTAACAATCTGCTTTACATCACGCCGTCACACACAGGTCTTATGGCGACGATGACATACAAAATTTGAAACCATCAAAATCCTGCACATCAGGGCTGTTACAGTGGGTTCAAACCCACCATCTCCCAAATGTACACCGATACCTACATGGTCAGTTGTTCATTAACACAAAAAAAGAATTGCCTGAATTCCTCCTATTAATAACCCTATTGTTGGGAGTAAGTATAAGGAATATCTTCACTGGGCTGAGTGTCAGACGGTTGAGGCGCTGGCCTTCTGGACACAACCAGGCAGGTTCGATCCTGGTTCAGTACGGTGGTATTTGAAGGTGCTCAAATATGTAAGCCTCATGTCGGTAGATATGTTGGCACGTAAAAGAACTATGTTGGGACGAAATTCCAGCACCTTGGAACCTCTGCAAACTGAAAATGTGGTTAGTGGGATGAAAAGCCAATAACCTTATTATTATTAACGAACATCTTAAAAAGTAATTTCAGCAGTTCGTTAAAAATTTTATTTTTATTTTAAAAATTGAGTGTTTACTGTTACCCAGATTTACATGTAACTTTGGACATAAGTTTTCATACACATGTCCAAAATTTTATGATAGATTGTGTTACTTCAGAAAAATAAACAAAAAATAGAACCCCAAATCACAGTATGCTTTCCACCCTTGAAGAAAACATGGGCTGCATACCTACACTCTTCTGTTCTAGGATCTAGGCTTCTCCGTATGTCGTTCATCCAATATCTCTAAGAACTTTACCAAGCATATTGGCATTGTAATCATGTTAGATCATGCTTCCAAGTTTATGCTCATATTCTTGTAGCACTGTCCACACACGCACCATACTTAGAAAAACTGCCAAAGACATGATTTCATAGCTTATGATCCTAATGCAAGTTGAACTTAAAAGATATTCAGTTATTGTAAAACACTTAAAAACAATTCACTTCAACTAACATTTGCTGACAAAGTGAACGTTCAGCACCACATCACACAACAATCAAATTCTCCCAATGAGGGACAGAGAAAAACAGAAATATGTTTATTGAAATAGTGATATGAACTTTGAGTGTCTATCCATTTTAAGAAAATGAAGCATACATTTGCTCGAAGTTAAACTCTCCTCCAGATTAATCCCATTGAATATTTTGAGCCCAATACTCAGAAAATTGTAACAAAACACTAGTAAATTGTATGGTATATGCTGTAAAAGGGAATCGAGACCTAATTAGCACTGCTCTCGGGAAAATAAAAAGCAGGTATGGTGAATTCCAGAACGCTTCAACAATTCTTGACAATGGCTCACAGAGCAACTGCATTTCACAAAGTGTTGTTCCAAGGCTGCAAATGAAGAAGACAAGAAACATCTTAAAACTACAGGCATTCAGATATCTCGCTTCACAAGCGAACACAATCATCAAAGCAGAAGTTTATTCCGATTAGAGCAACAGCAATTTCAACATCGACTGCATTGTCCTTTCTAACATAACTCATAATCACCTGTCCTACAGGAACATTCCTGGAGACTAAATACTAACTGATCCCATTTGCACACTCTTTAAACTCACCTATCCCCGTGAACTCAAGTTTTCGTGCACCATTTAATGATGGAGCAGAAAATCATGAAAACTAACAAGTTCTCCAGAACACAAAATTAGGATGAACTCATAGTTATCTTCAAACAAGAAAGGAAGATGACAATACTACACCTCATCAATATTCCTACACAACCTATAAAACAAAATTCAACTATTTTGGAATATACAAGAGGAGGACACTACAGGAAATGGTGTGTGAACCAGTCTTCCAGCAACACATGACGACAGACACATCAGGCAGATACACTGTAGAACTCCATATTAAGGAAGACCCTTTAAACCTTGGTAGATCAAAACACATGGCAGTTCAGCATGTCCTCCTCTTGGAAAAAAAAGACTGAAAACAATGAGAAGTTTTGTCAGAAATATGTTAAATCCATGTAAGAATTTGAGTCACTTGGCCATGTGAAATAAATAAATGTGAAACCCTTATAGGAAGAAAGCCATTATTAAATTCACATCATCCTAAAGCAGTGAAGTTCAACAACAAAAAACACTTGTAGTTTTCAACACTTCAGTCAAGACTGACAATGGCATAAGTGTCAACGACATCCTGCCTTCAGAGCCATCTATTCAAGAACAACTCTTCTCTATAATCATCTGCTTCTGGGCCCAGTACATTGCATTAACAGCAGAAATAGGAAAATGTACAATCATATGAAATTCAACCATAACATTTACAACTTACAATGTTTACTCTGGCATGATAGGTCAAAATAGCCAATCAAAACATATGGTCTCCCAACTGTAACCTACAGAATAGCATTTCTCGCCATAAGATGCACAAAGAAATTCAACAAAGAAGAAGGCATGGGCTTCCCTTCTGCAGCAAACATCTTAATTCAAGACTTCTATGTAGACAACTGTATATCCTACAAGGGTGAATTACAGGAAGCAATCAAAATTTGGGAAGAACTACAAAACCTACTCAATCGTAGAGGTTGCAACTTATGAAAGTGGAACTCTACTGGCCCAGTCTAACTGAATTCAATTCCAGCTCATCACAGATAGATTCAACCAAATTAGCTCAAAGATGACAATGATGTATTAAAAACCTTATGAATAATCTGGGCACCATTTCACAATTAACTTAATGTCATATGTAACGTGAGAAAAGAACACGAATATTACACAACCGCTTTGTCTAAAACACTGTTGAATCAAGAAATGTATCTATCTTCAATTCATTAGGACTTGTAGGTCCAACTGACACACTATGGAAGCCTGTGGTAAAAGTGTATGCCAGATCATTTAGCAATGAAGCTCGAGTGATGACAATGCTGCAGTGTGTAAAATGCAAGGTAGTAGTGGTTGAAAGCTCTTCCTTCAATTTAACAGTTTTGAGGAGCCCTATTCAAGAAGACATTAAAGTTTCCGAGTATGAACCTGTGGCATTATAATTAAAGGACATTGTTATATTCCTTAAACTTTCTTTTTATTTTGTTTAAATTTGCCACATTATTGCTAACTGAAACCCTGAATTAGTGACTGGATTTAATTTAATACAACTGTAGCCAGTCATTTTCTCATTGGATATTTTATGGCACATCACAGGATATAAACATTGCAACTGCTTGAGTCTGCGTGATTCATCAACTGTTTGTGTACTGCTCTCTATCGCCACCGTTTTTTACCCTGGGAGTCAAGCTGTGAATCTCTCACCAACAAGATGCCTGTTGATTTAGCTCCATCTAAGAACACCTACATTGGAACGGAGTGTATGTTTGAACCACCCTAGTATGATTAACCAGCGCTTCGTGACTGGCTTTTTTAACTTAAAACATAGTGGTGGGTGGTAGTTTTGGCAATTTGAAAAAATTGTTAATTTAATCCTCTAATGTGACCATTACGTTCTTCTTCCGTGCAAGCCAGTTGCCAAGACATTATTGGAATTCTTAACCCGTTACGTGGGGAGGTCATATAGGAGAAATTCCTGCATAGTGGGGAATCATTTTCAGTAAAGATTTTATTTGAAAAGAAAATAGTTTCTGCCAACCTACACCCAATTAAATATTATATTATGTTAAATTTAGCATAAAATTAGATGTAGCAGTGTAAATTTCGTTATCATTTACAATTAAAATGATATTTCAATTCATCCAGTGTCAGTGCAAAAATTCTGTATGTGCCATTTCATACTTACTCCGATTCAGAGTATTATTTGTGTTCCTTATATTAATTCATCTTTGAAATGCATAACACACAAATGAAAAGTTATCAAATACTCCAAATAATAAAGACACATTCACTCAAATATCATATTTTCCAGAAATAAAATAGAAAACTCTACTCACCATGTAGGCCTATAACTTGCCGTTGTAGAGGGCAGCAAGTAATCCATGAGTTCATTCGTCACCACATTACACAAAATTATACTACACTGTTCAACACTATTTACACAAATTATTTACACTCAATAACTATAACAAATTACTGAAGAAAAAATTGAAAAAACTATTTCAGAATGGTCACTGATAGTTGCCAATACTTTTGCTCAACAGAAACAAAAGAATGTATCCTATTGCATATTTGTGTTTGAAGATATTTATGCAGTCAAAAGTATTAGTTGCAATAATGCCAGTTCCCAAATGATATGCATTAGAGGTCTATGGAAACATCCCATCTGCCAAGTCATACCTAACGCAAGATCTTGGAACATCTTGAACAAAATATGAAAATTAGGTGAGAAAACAGTCAACCTCATAATAAAGTTTATTTTCCATAGTACTACCAATCATACACATCAAAATGAATGGTTAAACATTGATATCTGATAAGCCACATTCTAATCATTTTCATTACATGACAATGGCTTATCAAATTATGGACATTACCTCAAATGAACAATCCTCTGTTGGCTCTGGCTCTGTTAACTCTGATTTGGTTTCTTTCTTCAGAGTTATAATTTCTGTTACATGTTCAATAATTTCCTATGGAAAAGAAGACATATTAGGTAAGCAAGTAACACACTTCTACAAATACAGTCACCAACAAAAGAGCATGGTAATTCATTACCTGCCAGTTTTACAGTTGATTTTAAAATTTTGCTAATGTTTATGGAAGGTTTCTACCAGGAAACAATTCTTAAAACCAAAGGCTGTATTGAGATTGGTGTTACTATCCTTGCTCAAACCTAATGTCATGGAAAGGACAAGAATGCTATCCAAATATAAACTGAGAAAAATTTTCTAGGCAAACCAGAAGATTTATTGCAGCCTACCAGAGATGGAATTAGAGCCATCTTGCACAGAATTTTGCAAGTAAGCAGTCACAGACATAAACAATAAATCATATGAACTGTTTTCATATGTCAAATCATATTTTAAAAATTTTAGAGGTTGTATGAACCATGTAAATGTGTTAGAGCTGTTCTAAATCTGTTGACATATAATGGGAGAAAATCCTACATACTCAGGATAGTTTGTTTACAAGCAGATTATAATACCTTAAAATATCTGAAGCACATTCTCTGCTCTGGTTTTGCCAAGCTCAAAAGTGCTATATACTGCCTAGAGACAGTTCCATTTCAATCAACATACTGCAATTCAATGCTTCCAAGTATAAAAATGAAAACAAAACATGAAAGAAGCAGGCTGATCAGTCACGTTCCAGGGAAGGGTGTGATATGGGCCACACTCAAAGAAACTACAAATGAAATGTTTTACAACTACAAGGATGTTACGGAGTGTTCTATGAAGAACTGTCGGGATGAAAACACCATCAGTGCTGAGCCAGCAATGTTGGCAAGTACATCTGCTGTTTCAGAGCCTCTTTCATGATACTAGTATGTGATGAAAGGAAGACCCAATGAAAATTTGGAGAGCTTTCATTTCTTATTGTATGAAAGTCTTTAAAAGGTACAGGTCTTTTGATATTCAATGTATCATTTAGAATAACTCTGCACATTTATGAACAAAATAGTTGCTTCCGATATTGGCACACATTTCTCTAACATAATTTTGATATTTTTACAAGAGGTGGCAGAATGATGTGCAGGAATTCAGTATAACTACAGACATGTGCTGGGATAATTCAGCTTCTTCAAATACCTCTAGACTGAACACAAGTCATACTTGCCAACATGAAATTAGCATGTCATCACTTTACCCTCTGAGCTATACGATGAAGGGGCATTGAA
Organism: Anabrus simplex; assembly: GCF_040414725.1. Lineage (NCBI taxonomy): Eukaryota > Metazoa > Arthropoda > Insecta > Orthoptera > Tettigoniidae > Anabrus > Anabrus simplex. Next base: position 435,639,954 of record NC_090269.1, read on the forward strand.
CTGATAGCCACACACTCAGAAGATCGCAATGCACTGAGTTTAGAGTAGCAACAGACAGAGAAAGGAAAGATGATGAAAATATATCACTTCTCCATAATCTTTGACTGCATCTCCGCCTTCAACATAATGTTTACTTTAGACATGCTATACTGTGACGGTATTTTACTTTGTGCTCACCCAACATTAGTAACATTGTATAGAAGTTTAAATGATGAAAATCTTAGTGAAATGTCTTTCGGAGGAACAATATGTTCACTAGGATAGCCAGGGACCTAACGGCCATAACCTAATTAAATCTAGTACCCACCATTGTCCATCAATTCAGCAGCTAGTAGCATTGCAATTGGCTGACATGAAAGGAAATGATGTCAATCCCACAAAGATACCTTTAGCAAACCATTGCAGAATAACGATAACCACACGACCTTTTAAAAGCCATATAAATAACCGACAACAGTAACGAAAAAACAATGACAGTCAATCAATACACACTTAGCACATGAAAGGCACTGAAGCCTCGATCTTGAGACACTACCTACCATGACTTTGTCACTAGCTAGACCTGACAAAGGCTCCTTCACAATCAAACACAAAATATTCATTCAGCTTTTTACCACTATCAAACGTAATATGCACTGCTGTGAAAATGAAAACCTACAACCTGTTTTACAGTCAGTAACCAGCTCAGGGATGGAATGATGATGATGATGATGATGCTTGTTGTTTTAAGGGGCCTAATATCGAAGGTCATCGGCCCCTAAGGGATGGAATGAATGAAGCCCCCATCTTGTGGCGAGAACAGGAATTGTGCCCACTGCAGAAGCTTGTCGCACTCCTCTGGGGCAATAGTTAATGACCGACAGATGAAATGACACTGGAGAGTGTTGCTGAAATGAAAGATGATAGAAAAAACCGGAGTACACGGACATAAACCTGTCCCACCTCTGCTTTGTCCAGCACAAATCTCACATGGAGTGACCCGTATTTGAACCACAGAACTCAGCAGTGAGGGGCCGATGCACTGCCATCTGAGCCACGGAGGCACAGAATGCACTGCTGTTTCGCTAGTACAGTAAGACCTTGTTAATTTGAAGTCGTTGGGACTAAAAAATCGGACTTCGAATTACGTGATTTCAAATGAACCGTCAATTCGCAATTCAGAAGTGCCAACCCTTGCCGTGTTACAAAATATTCTACAAGTCCCGTTACTGCATGCAGTTAACCTTGATTCACAGTTTAAACCTTTCAAATGACTCTAAAAAGAACTATTTCCAAAATGTATCCTAGAAGGTGCATTTAAAGTATTCAAATAATGCACTTGGATAACTCACTGACAAACATAGCCTCATGCAATGAAGGAAAGGCAAAAAAAAAAAAAAAAAAAAAAAAAAAAGCACAATTCAAAGACGAGGAGAAATCTATGCTAGCTCCCATGTGCAAGTACTTTATTCATTGGATTACTGTACTGTATGCATTTTAGATACCTTGTACTTACACAGAAAGTATCCGATGCCCTTAAAACATCATGGTTAATCGAACTTACCTATGACTCTATCCTTGTATGATTTCCCGCCATGGCACTTGTACTTCAGATATGTAAACACTTCCCGCATCACAAAGTATTCTAAGGCACATTAATACATGCAATCACCTCGATTCACAGTTTAAATCTTTCAAATGCCATGGAAAAAAACTATTTCTGAAATGTATACAACAAGGTGCATTTACAATGTTCAAATAATACACTTGGATAAATCACTGACAAAAAACCTCACGCAACAAAAGAAAAAGAAATCACACAATTCAAAGACGAGGATATATTATGCTGTTTCGCCTGTGCAAATTCATTATTTTTTGGATTACAGTACAGTTTGTGTAGTGAGCTTGATAGCTGCAGTCGCTTAAGTGCGGCCAGTATCCAGTATTCGGGAGATAGTGGGTTCGAGCCCCACTGTCGGCAGCCCTGAAGATGGTTTTAGGTGGTTTCCCATTTTCACACCAGGCAAATGCTGGGTCTGTACCTTAAATAAAGCCATGGCCGCTTCCTTTCCACTTCTAGCCCTTTCCTGTCCCATCGTCACCATAAGACCTAACTGTGTCGGTGCGACGTAAAGCAACTTGCAAAAAAAAAAATTCCGTTTGCATATTTAGATGCATTGTACTTCCAAGGAAAATGCCCAACGCCCTAAAAACATTGTGGCTTATCAAACTTTCCTATGATGAGGGTATAAAGTTTCTCGCTTCCGTGTGCATTGAACTTTGCAACACATTACAATGACCCCCGCCCTTGTACGATTCCCCGGCTGGCACTTCCTCCTTTAAATCCATAAGACCATTTGGGCTCGTCGTTAAAAGAAAACAATGCAGTTTCATCAGCAATGACAATATTGTTCAGTGCCTATGAATTGATTATATGATCCAAGCTTTTTCGTCAACTGTCGGCATTGCCAGTGTTCGCGGATTCTGTCTTTTCACACACTGCCTGCTGCATCATATTACGGTGTTCCTTAAAAGGTTGAATACAAAAGAATTCCAATTTCATTCAACTTAGCAATTATGAAGCACACTGTAGACCCACTAAAGTGAGTGTAAGTGCGGAAAGCTACCTCTCCACGTACGGGACACACGCTTTATCATGATGCCGATGAATTTTGAATTTAAATTACTCTGTACATACTATTGTTTTAAAATGTAAAGGCAGTTTCGAATTAAAAGTCTGAATTTCAGTAATGGGGCCGACATTGTACTTCGAATTACGAATTATCCATATTTTGTATTAAACAATTTAAATAACATGCTAAACCGTATCTCATGTTTCCGGGAAAGAGAGCATCTTCGAATTAGGCGGGATTCTGAATTAACCAATTTTGAATTATCGAGGTTCTACTGTAAATGCTAGAGGCCAATTGGCCACTTTGTGGCCCTAATTTGGGGGCTCATGCCACCAGAACCCTTTTGCTTACCCACGAACAATGATTATGTCACTAGCTAGACCCAAATATGTACATCAATAATGCTGTTTGTAGTTCTAAGTGTTGGCAGCCTTGTGTAGTGTGCTGTCATGTATTTCCAGATACAGAAACATACCACTCCTAAACACTCATGGTGCAAGTGGTGACTGCTGGTGTTAATATTGGGTAAGCACATAGTAAATTTGGCCCCTGCCAAATTTATTCAGCTACTAAGGGTTAAATGATGATCCCTGTAAAGTTATCTGGAATGAGACTTACAAGTGAAGCATGTCCTGTTCCTTCAAGCCGGGCTGGTTCCTCTTTGATCTTTGTTTCCAGGTCCATTTCACACTGCAAGTGAAGTAGTTAAAAGGTACTGGGATTGTTGATTACTTCCAATGACCTTACACTGAAAAACAGGCCAAGACAATATATTATTGTTTTGCTGTACTTATGATCTAGGTTTCTGTCAACAGACTAAGCAACAAGCCTTTAATATTACATGATTTTCAATATCATGATGATAGCAAGAAACCTCAAATTTAACATGAATGTTGATATTGTGATCATACCTATAGAGTCACAAGTTCTCTATGACCGATACTACGATCATAGCCAAGGACCTCCAGTTTTAAATGACTGTTAATACAGTGGTCACTTTCATAGGATATCTAACATGACTGATGATATAGCGATTCTAGCCACCAAACCCCAGTTTTACATGACAGCTAATAATGCAATCATACAGTTTTACATAGAAATGAAACCACAGCAAGATGAGTTTCGAATTTAAAAATTAAAGGTAACTAACTGAAATTTAATGAACAATTCCCAGTGTCTTGAGATTTGTTCTATCAAACTTTTCCTTCATAGGATCAAATTCTCACAAACTCTTCTCTCATAAGCTGATTTACTATGGGCTGATTGCAGAAATGGTGTTTAGACGATGTCTACGGTTAAACAGTGTCTAAGTATTGCTGCCGCATTGCACAGACATTATTTATCACTTAGACACTGGCCAAAGTCGATGTTCAAGACACCATGATTAAGCACGGCTGAGAGCAATGTTTAACCTCAAAATAGGAGAGAATCGCAGTCGTGGGTTGTTTATTATGGAGCATGTAAGTTATATCGCAATGTTGAGACGGTTCAGGAGAGAAATGTTAGACGCCTCCTGTACGTCGCCTACAAGATCAGAGCAATCCTTTTGAAATGTACGTGGAGGCACAATTTAAAACATGATTTCGCTTTTCAAAGGAAACAGTAAGGGAATTGTTGCGCAACGTGGGAGAATTTCTCACAACATAAGGTTAAAGTCAAGAGTGTTAGCACGACCAGGGATAAATAAGCAAAATTAAAGGAAATACTTACAAATTATCCCAACAAAGGCCGTTGCTGATTGAGGAAGCACTGGACACAAGAGGCCAAGCGAATCAACTTAAAATAAGCTTCACTAATTGGCTGAAATAATAATTCCTTGATCAATTTAAAGAAAAACTTTAATAAGCCAAAATCGTAAAAAAACATCTGACCTCCTTAAAATAATTTAATTTTACAGCAATTAATGAAAGGAACTCAATTCAGAATTATAATATTTAAAATCAAGTTTTAAGAATGAGGGCTGAAAATCTTCCAGAACAATAAATCAATGTAGTTCAGTTCAACTTAAAATGCTAAGTCAACCCAAATCATTTAAGGTAAGTACCACCTGCCAATCTGTAATTAAAATTCAGATCCCTTAAGTAATGGGAGGTCAACTCAAAATAAGAAAACTTGAATCAAATATTTCAATATGCAGGCTGAAAACTTCTCCAATCGATTATCTCGGTTACCACAAACGGTATGAGAAACAGTCATAATCCACAACACACATTACTTCAGAAATGAGTCAGATATAATGCAATGACATGCAATAAATCCACAAGTAGCACAATAATTAGATACCCCACAAGGAACAGTAACTTCAATAAAATCAGTCACACAAGACTGAAGAAAGGTAAGCAACACCGGCAAACAATCCTACCCAAAATCAGATGACAGTCAAGACATAATAATTACCCGACACTCATGTGTCAGACACAAAGGAGCAACGCCCCCTTTCGTTTGCATTCTGTTACACGGTTGGTGTAACAGAGTGACAACCACCACGATCAAATCCCAACTCAAGTACCGAGTAATTCATCAGAAAAGCTTTCATCCTAAAACTTATACTTTTCCTCTTACTTGCTCCGAAGAGCTTAAATATATATTTAAATAATAACATAATTATTACGATTTAAAGGAGGAAATGAAGTTAACCACCATAAGCTTAACCGAACACTTCGTATATAGTAGTTAGTTGGGTGCTCCGCAACGTAAATATACTTTTACTAACATGGAAACTTCAAAAAACAGCATTAAAGCAAACATTAATATCTTTCATACACTCGAATTCAAATACGAAAGGTATGAGTATTACATTAGGTATTACATAGATATGATGAAGTCCAGTTGGCTTTTTTTTAACTCTTAAAAATTTTAAGCTCGAAAGTCCGAAAGATCAGCTGTAGAAAATCTCACATATCGTAGTGTTTAGTAGTGTCCATGTCTCTTAACACAATAATTAGCAGCCTTCGATGGGGTAGGTTAACCATAATAGATATGCTTGAAGCTACTTACAAGGTCAGACGCAAGAAGAAATGAAATCTCTTTAAAATAACAAACCAGTTCTTCAGGCCCTAACGCCCTGATGGAGAAATGTTTATCCAGGATCAAATCCCATAATCATTTTCCTTCTCTTCACAGATAATTTATCCTCAAACCAGAACCAGAAGCGTAGCTTTTCAAGGCGTCTTCTTCCAATTCACCAACAAGAATTAAAAAAAACTGCAATCGATTTCATTATTGACAAGCCACACTCACCGGCCTAGCAGGGTTAACAACTTCCCGGCTAGATAGCAGCACCGCTTGGTCACCTCCTACGACTGGTTCAAACTCGAACGCCAGATGGCTCACCATTACCAAATCAGAGAAAGTTCAAGGAATCTTGAGATTTGAATTCACCGTGACGCAGACAGTAAGAGACGCATGAATAAAATGCTGAACTGATCGTACATAGCGAGGAATAATTCTAAATCCATTACAGCCCCCCCCCCGAAAGCATCAACATGGGGTGGCGTATATCAAGCAGGCATAGTTGAAAACCATCTGTTGTCTCAAGAATATGTGTAAGAAAGGTTCCATCTTCAATAATTTAACATAAACACGTCTCAATGTGAACAGAGGTATACTTGGGTGATATATAACAGTGATACAGACCACTCGCAGTTGTTTAGTGTTCAATTAAGTCCATGTTTTCACACGCAATATCATTAGCACGCCTATTTTCCTTGAAATGTTCAGATAATACTAAGGTAACTAAGGTAATCGGAGTTTGCTTAATCACAATAAATTTTCAGACACATAACCTACACAAGAAAACAGGTCTTACAATGTTTAAAACATAGCATAATTCTCATTCGAACATAATTCAGGGCTTCAATTATAGGGAATGACAAGACTTCATGAGTGATAACCATATTACCACATAAATACCCCAAAAGGAAAACACAAGAAGAAGAAGAAGAAAAGGACCAAAATAAATAGGAAAACATAAGCCTCCACAAGATGTAAGTCAGTGCAACAAACATTAGATAATTCTTTAAGTAACTTATCACACTAATCACTTTATCATCAGTTTCCTCCAATCCGATCAGAATACCACAGCAAGAGCCGAAACCTGAATATCAGATCATTCACGATAATTATCACATCAAGTTTAAGTGTAGCGAAAAAAATCAATATATCAATTAAGTTAAAATTTTAACAGACATATCTGTGAAATCAAAACTCCCCAATCAATAGATGATAAATCTTTTTTTTTAATTTTCAAATCATTTCTTGGCTTAAATTAATATTCCATTCACACAGCTTCAACTTCCATAGGCCTACTACACATATACTCATTCCAAGCAGAAGGTGAAAACAAGAAACAATAATAAATAGAAGGATACTGAATAACACGTTTAGAACAGGCAGCTAAGCAAGAGTAGAAGATATGAATGTTTAGAGCAATGGTAAAAGGTTAATTACAGTTGGAGACATATGTACAATTCAGATGTAGGGTACGCGTAAGGTGGGTCATCAACAACCGAACTATCAGCAATTACCAGGCAATCAACACATAATATCAACACTTACACTGGGATAGGAAATGACCAGGAGAAACACCGGAGACAAACTAGCCTGAAATCACATAGTCCTACTACAAGCTCCCATATGCAGGTAGAGGATCGATGACTGCAGTACCGACTGTACAAGGAGAATAATCCCATACTTATTCTTTTTCATGACAGAACGATAACTTACTATACCAACGACATCATTCAGATGTAACTCCCATTATAAAATGCCTTAGCCAGGCAGGTTAATTAAAATGAAAGTTTAAATCCACAAGCTTAAGTAAGATGACCACAGATGAACAAGTTATGGCAGGGAATATAAGAAGTTGAACCACAAGTCAGGCGACAGACCCGAAAATAAACACATAGTTAAGAATTTTTCCCAAAATGAGTTGTAGATACATAAAATGAGTTTTCACCAAATCCACCTTTGACACCAAGAGAAAAATAAAAAGGCAATGTACAACCTCCTCAAGGTGTCCATACTACAACAACCCACATAATAAGTTACTCCAATAACAACAATACATCACCACTCAAATGACCACCAGTGCCGATGTGTCAGCCACGAAGGTAAAGGACATACAAATCCTCGACAGCATCTCACAAATCACAGAGTGCCCACCCTATACCATTACAACAATGGCAATAACCACCATTATGACTTCAGAGGAACACAGTTACCTCTCAACGAAACCATAATGCCACCCCAACATAATTCCCAAAATCAAACCCATAATTCCAAACTTCACCGATACACAAGGATCAGAAACCATACCATACAGGTCAAAAGGAGGTACACTCCTTAGGTCATGAATCCTATAACTATCTCAACATCACTTCACAATAACGGACGGAAGAAGTAAAACTCTAAGTACATTACATGAACCCACAACTCAAATTAAACAACATTTTCAATAAAACAAGTCGCAATTTCCCCCAAAACACCTTAGAAAATGATGATAACAGCGATGAATAGGCAGGGTACCAGATCACCTTACAACGTGAAGTCCACACGAATATTCAATACTTCCACAGGATGAAATCACTTAACACAACTTTCCTTATAGGCTACTTCCCCTTTTCAAGATGGCATAAACACCTTATCAGTAGACTATACCACAACTTCAAAACACTAGAACATAATTGACAGACCAGAACGTAAAATAATTTTTTTTAACACAGGTTCAACTTTCCTCCACAACTACATCACCTAGTTGAATAAGAAGAAGGACAAGCAATCAATCCACAATTAATAATTATGTTTCAAGTAACCTAGAACAGGATATCAAACAAGAAAAATCCAAGACAGAAATGGTAAACAATTCATAGCGAGGCAAAATAGGCACGATCAGTTGGAGACCACTAGTACTAATAGATGAAGAGAGCTCAATAAGTTTGTCATCACAACAGATCAACAATTAATGCCAAGCTATCAAACATCAGATCAAACAGGATAGAAATAGGGATAGCAGAAACTCAGGAAGGAACACAATCTGGAATCAGGTAACTAGCCTACTTCACAGAATCACAGATACAATTCATCCCACCATGGAACATCCAACCAATTTAAAAAAAGGCAAATTAAATCCTTCGATTAGAAGAACCAACAGGGAAATAACGAGCAAGAACCCAAACTACATATACCACAGTTGTCCTTTGCAGAACCTCGGCATTACCCGGTCTATAAATAGGTGATGTCAAGATCACACTGTCGCTCCCCAGCAAAACAGGTACCTCCCCCAATATTCCCCAGGGGACGAGGTAAATAAAATATAAGTAGCGGAATAGAAGTCGAGTCGATGGAAATGCTCAAGAATCCTTGAAAAAGACAGTTACACCGCAAATGGCCCCCATAAACCATCATTAGTAGGATTCCAGTACCGGCTAGAGGATTTGCTATTTAGTCCCATACCTAAGTATCAAATCCAATAACACGGCAAGATGACAACAACCATGTCAAGAGACATTATAAGAACCACTGAGAGAAAATGCCATAGAGTGTCATGTAAACATTAAATGGACTTTACACAAGAGGACATCGGATCAACAGGCAATGCATGAAGAGAGGAAGGAAGGAACCAGATCACATGAATCAGATACATAATTACCACGAGGATGCACAATAACAACAATGCAAGGGACAGTCAGGCATGAGAAACATCAAACACCAAATAAGGTTTACCCCAGGATGAAAACAAACAGAAATTAAGAAAGGCCAGGTAGATTAATCAATACTCAACCAAGGAGATCACGATTAGAGAAACTTGAAGTGGCCCAGACACCTGATGAATACCTCACAACCAAAGTAAGAGGGCTTCGACACATCAGAATAGCAGAACACATGCAAGCAATAATTAAGACAGGGAAAACCAGTAAAAACACTAAGGTTTAGGTACAAGACCAACAAGTCATCCCAATCAGATACTGATCCACATGGCTCAACCATAATGGTAACTGCCCAATAAACAGTTGACATATAGAGAAAACCAAAACGTTAACCAGGTCAGTAACGATAGTCATCCAAGGTAGATGGTATTCATATCGAATTCCACACAAGGGCGAAAACATATCACTAATTCATTGTGACATAACCCAGACCTAATCACCCAAGAGTGGATGCATATAACGGCACACATCAAGCTCACTACACATTAGAAGTGGGTATATTAAACGAAATTTAAGAAATAACAATAATAAGTCAGATAAAATTAATTAATTTCAAAATAAGGGCACACCAAAGCGCACAGCCACATCACAGATTAAATAAATTTTCAAGAAATCATGATGTGCACACCCGATCATCAAATATCAACAATCAAGGTACAGTTACCGACATGAAAATAACAGTGGTTAGTAAAAGGTAATAAGGCCAAATAAATATATACCATCATCAATGTCAAGGCAACAGACCTCAGCAAATAATAATGAAAGAGCACCACATATCACAGCACACCATACCACACCTAACCTTTTACACAAGAAAATAGATATAGGAGGCCATTCTCAGAGGTTAGGTTGAATTTTTTCTCAGGTGCTCCTTAGATCCATAAGCGTAACTTTTTTTGAAGGAAGAAGAAGGCACAGGATGAGCGGAGACATTGTTAGAGTGAAATGAAACACAGGGAGGGGGATACCTAGTGTGCCGGGACTCATCTCCATGTTTTACATCCTCGGCAAATGTACAAGCTTCCTCGAGTTCTGCAAAACTACTCGGGCACTTAGTCAAGGATAAAAAGGACCGATATTGAGGAGTAATGCCTTTGATTATACGAGCTACCATCTCTTCTTCCGGTACCATGATTTTAAAAACCTCGCAATAAAATTTCAAATCCAAGACATAGGCCAATAGATTTTCATGCAAGAACTGCGTTCTATAACAATGTTTTGGAACCAGACTTTGTAACGCAAGGGACGGAATAAACCTTGCCAAGATTAACTCGTGAAATTCATTTACACTTAAATTACTGCTAATAGCCTTAGAAATTTCTCTTTTAAGTACACCTTGACAGTTGGGAAATAACACTCTAAAAATTCCCAGAGCATCCATGCAATACACATTAGCCGACTCAGATAATTCTACTAGAAACCGCAGGAATCTGATGGTTTCGTCAATGGAATCTACAGAAAAGGTCATTACATTTTTGAAAAGATCCTTAATAGAATTGGGAACCGAACATGACCTAATCAACAAATTCTCAACCGCAGGACTAAGTCCGCAGCAATGAGATGAGGATGGATTATTGACGGTCTGAGGAGTAATTAACTCATTAGTGGCACCAAGGTTATTACCTTCATCATTAGTTTCAATCTCATCATTTAATGACAACTGACCAACCTTCTTCATATTAATCATAAAATCGAGTTCAACCGAAACATTAATTACTGAAGTTAACAACGAAGTGCATTGAGACATCAATTCACCTTCAGGTCCAAGAGAAATCAAATCTTGCACCCTGTTAATAAAGTGATTGGTACGGGCTTTTAATCTTCTCAATTGATAATCTGATGGACTACACTCTTTTAACTGTTTTATAAACACTAATAATTCGTTAATAGAACTGGACATTGCTTGCACTGACTTACCCACGTCGATGCTCATGTTACCTGGATTTAAAGGGGAATCAAGGGAGGCCAGAAGCAAGGTAACATCGCCTTCCATAGAACCAGTGGACACCAAACCCCGAATATCGAGCTCGTATAACAGCTCAGCCTTCCTCAGCATTCTCGGCAACAACACGGCACGCGCACTCATATTGATATGAAACAGAAAACGCCAAGGTTAGCACTCGACACAAGCCTGTCTTTCAATTCACAAGTTTAATTTCCTAGTCTTAATTGACTTATTATTTCAGCCAAGGTGATATCGATGGTCTAACGAAATAGCCAACAGTCACAAGAAACAAGAAAAAAATATGCTTTCACAAGATATCAGAACGTAGCTGTACAGAAAACCACGCAATCTGATACCAAACACAAATAATGAGAATAACAGAACGTAGCTGCTATGGCAACCATGCTATCTGCTACCAAACACACTCTCACAACATAAGGTTAAAGTCAAGAGTGTTAGCACGACCAGGGATAAATAAGCAAAATTAAAGGAAATACTTACAAATTATCCCAACAAAGGCCGTCGCTGATTGAGGAAGCACTGGACACAAGAGGCCAAGCGAATCAACTTAAAATAAGCTTAACTAATTGGCTGAAATAATAATTCCTTGATCAATTTAAAGAAAAACTTTAATAAGCCAAAATCGTAAAAAAACATCTGACCTCCTTAAAATAATTTAATTTTACAGCAATTAATGAAAGGAACTCAATTCAGAATTATAATATTTAAAATCAAGTTTTAAGAATGAGGGCTGAAAATCTTCCAGAACAATAAATCAATGTAGTTCAGTTCAACTTAAAATGCTAAGTCAACCCAAATCATTTAAGGTAAGTACCACCTTCCAATCTGTAATTAAAATTCAGATCCCTTAAGTAATGGGAGGTCAACTCAAAATAAGAAAACTTGAATCAAATATTTCAATATGCAGGCTGAAAACTTCTCCAATCGATTATCTCGGTTACCACAAACGGTATGAGAAACGGTCATAATCCACAACACACATTACTTCAGAAATGAGTCAGATATAATGCAATGACATGCAATAAATCCACAAGTAGCACAATAATTAGATACCCCACAAGGAACAGTAACTTCAATAAAATCAGTCACACAAGACTGAAGAAAGGTAAGCAACACCGGCAAACAATCCTTCCCAAAATCAAATGACAGTCAAGACATAATAATTACCCGACACTCATGTGTCAGACACAAAGGAGCAACGCCCCCTTTCGTTTGCATTCTGTTACACGGTTGGTGTAACAGAGTGACAACCACCACGATCAAATCCCAACTCAAGTACTGAGTAATTCATCAGAAAAGCTTTCATCCTAAAACTTATACTTTTCCTCTTACTTGCTCCGAAGAGCTTAAATATATATTTAAATAATAACATAATTATTACGATTTAAAGGAGGAAATGAAGTTAACCACCATAAGCTTAACCGAACACTTCGTATATAGTAGTTAGTTGGGAGCTCCGCAACGTAAATATACTTTTACTAACATGGAAACTTCAAAAAACAGCATTAAAGCAAACATTAATATCTTTCATACACTCGAATTCAAATACGAAAGGTATGAGTATTACATTAGGTATTACATAGATATGATGAAGTCCAGTTGGCTTTTTTTTAACTCTTAAAAATTTTAAGCTCGAAAGTCCGAAAGATCAGCTGTAGAAAATCTCACATATCGTAGTGTTTAGTAGTGTCCATGTCTCTTAACACAATAATTAGCAGCCTTCGATGGGGTAGGTTAACCATAATAGATATGCTTGAAGCTACTTACAAGGTCAGACGCAAGAAGAAATGAAATCTCTTTAAAATAACAAACCAGTTCTTCAGGCCCTAACGCCCTGATGGAGAAATGTTTATCCAGGATCAAATCCCACAATCATTTTCCTTCTCTTCACAGATAATTTATCCTCAAACCAGAACCAGAAGCGTAGCTTTTCAAGGCGTCTTCTTCCAATTCACCAACAAGAATTAAAAAAAACTGCAATCGATTTCATTATTGACAAGCCACACTCACCGGCCTAGCAGGGTTAACAACTTCCCGGCTAGATAGCAGCACCGCTTGGTCACCTCCTACGACTGGTTCAAACTCGAACGCCAGATGGCTCACCATTACCAAATCAGAGAAAGTTCAAGGAATCTTGAGATTTGAATTCACCGTGACGCAGACAGTAAGAGACGCATGAATAAAATGCTGAACTGATCGTACATAGCGAGGAATAATTCTAAATCCATTACAGAATTAATCAAGCACGACACAAGAGGTAGCCAATTACCTGTCACCCTGCAGTTCCTTCTGACTTTATGATTCTTGGCAAACAATGACTTTTATGCTATGAACAGTGATAGGTAAATGTCAACACAGCGACTGTGTGTTGGACAGTGGATTGTGTTGTAACTCCCATCAATCGTTTTAGGAGAAGATTTATTAACTTCCCTAGCGAGGATGAAGTACCTGCTATCAGGAATGATTTCGCTGTCCTTTCCAGGTAAATAGGTCTAATCTTCTTTCTGTGGATTGAATGTAATCATAACCTCTGCAATATGTGAGCTCATAAATGTGTTATCCACTTACACTGTGGAAAATAATTGTTATTACATCTAGGGATAAACTTTCCAAAATAATAGGTGCCATTGACTGTACTCATGTCAAAATAACTTGTTCCAATCGTGAGAGAGCTGTCACATACATCAAAGGAAGGGATTCCATTCTATTAACTGCCAAGTAAGTGCACATAACACTGAAGCAAAACAGCACTTATTTTTCTGTAATGGTTGTTATTAGTACTCATCCTAATGACAATACTCCTACTAAAGCTACACTTCATTATATGGCATGGAAATTACTGGACATAAATAAGGTCTAACGAGTTCATATTAACGCTCCTTTACAACATGTAGCAACAACAACAACCACCACTAAAACTACTACTACTACTACTACTACTACTACTACTACTACACTTGAAACCTACTTTGAGTGGTTTTTATTTCACTGCAGGTCATATGTGACACTACGATCAGAATAAGGTGTATTGTTGCTCGTAGGCCTGGCTCAAATCATGATAGCAGAATATTTTGAAATTCTACCATCCATGACCACCTGGAAAGAGGAGATGTTAGGGGACACCTTGTCGGAGATTCTGGCTACGCTTGTAAGAAATGCTTAATCCGATTCTGAACCCAAGGAATGCAGCTGATACTTGTTATAATTGAGCTTATGTCTTGGGCAGAAATGTAGTGGAAAAAACTTTTGGGTTTGTGGAAAAGAAGATTTCCCTGTCTTGCACAGGATCTGCGAACAAAAGTTCGAAAATCCCTGAAAATCATCATGGTGACTGCTGTGTTACATAACCTCGCTGTTACATGCAGTAGAGAACAGAAAATAATTCAAATTTCTGACCATAACTTACCTTGGAGTCTGAGGTGGAGATCTCTCCCCTGGGAATTCGATCAAGTCCTCCTGTTCCACCTCGTTAACTTCAGCGTCAGGACGGTAACCTCTCTCCACCTCCCACTCGCTGAGCATTAACACTTTCCGCAGGGATCCGTTTTCATACAGAGCAAATAAAGCTTTTGTCAACCAATTTATTTACAATGCATTTCCTGCATCAAGAGTAATGCTTATTAAATAGTATCCATTATACATACGTAAGAGAGCTCTCACTCATCATCATATGGGTTTTTGAGAGGTTTACCCAAATCACCTAACACCACCAGGACCTAACAGGCTTGGTGGAGGCCCACCTCCTGCTGTTTCGGATTTCTTTCTTTTATCATCCAAGCTGTCTTTAGCCTGGAGCTTCAGCCTCCACCACAGTCCCCTAAAAATACCCCATACACTTTAGTGCATGCCTATTGAGTCAGTCATAGCCTTCATTTTGATTCAACATGATTAGTTTTCCAATATAGAACAGATTAATTCCCACTGGAATAAATAAAACCCGCAAAATTAACTTGGAACTTGCCCAATAGAGTCTTGCTGTCCCATGGGGGGTTCTGAGGAAGACTGCTGTTGAAAGCCTCTGTAATCTTCTGCCAGGCTACCTTTTTCTTCTGTATTGTATCGATGTTGTATGCCTTACATTCCACAACATCATACAACTCAAATATTTCAGATAATACTATTTTTTCTTTGCTTGCAAAGTCTTCTGAATGTCTTGCCATTTTCACAACATACAACAGCTGATTACAGATGGCGCCTGCATTGGTGAGTTTTCACTGCTCCCACTTGGCAAAGAGTAGCTTCAAAGACACTCCTATTTCCGTTTTGGAGCTGATATGGAAACATAAACGATGTCTTGTTAATGTCTTGCTAAACACCGACTGAACACCGTTTAAGCAATGGAACATCAAACATGACTTAGACATAGTTTAGTTAGACATTTTCTAAGGCTTAAAATTAGTCACTGTTTCTGCAATCAGCCCTATCTCTATATCTGAGACAAGTTCTATCCACCTGATCTTCAACAACTCTCAATAATAGCACATTTCAAAGGCTTTTTTCTCAGCACCAGTTATCATCCATGTTTCACTAAGAATCAGTGCCATAGTCTACACTAAATATTTTCACTCTCTTGAGTATAAGGAATACAATAGAGAAAAGATTGGAGTTCAGGCAGGATTTAGTGATGATATTTATAGACATTGACAGATGACAGTGTACCACGGCAACTAGTCTTCGATGCATTAATAAAAAATGAAGGTAGGCAGAGCAGAACAAATTATCAAAGCCATATATAAGAACTGAGCAAGTAGTATGAAAACTATAAGAGGATAAACAAACTGGTTCAATGTACGAACAGAACTTCAACACGGATCTGTATCATCCCCACTACTCTTCATTAGAGTCATGGGTGAAATCCACAAGAGTATACGACAAAAAATGGGAAGCAAAAGAGGCAAAGGCCTTAGTCTTTGCAGATAACATTGTAATATGGGGAGAAGATGAAATGAAGTTCAAGAACAAGTTACTGTATTGAATGAGGAGATAGAAGAATATGGAATAAAATCAGTGTGTAGAAGTGTATGATAGTAGTCGTGATGAGAGGTAATAGAGAAGGAAGAGAGAATATTGAAGTAAATGGACAACCATTAGAAGTTGTAGAACGGTTCAAATATTTGTGGAGTATACTTGCAGAAGGTGAGAAAATAATATACAATAATAGATACTTGCTTTACAGCCCACGAACTACTCCTTTTCATGGATTTTGGAGACACAAAGGTGCCAGAATTTAGTCCTGCAGGATTTCTTATGTGCCAGTAAATCTACCTACATGAGTTGATGTATATTTGCACCTTCAAATACCTACAGACTGAGCCACGTTCAAACTTACCAAGTTGGGGTCAGAAGGCGAGCGCCTCAGCCATCTGATCCACTCAGCCCGGTGATGATGGGAAAATAAACAGAGAAATTGGAAATAGAACTGAACAAGTTTTACCAATGTGTGAGATTTATAGTGTGGAACTGGAACATCCTAAAGAAATGCAAGAGAATTCTGTACCCAATGTGTTACACTCCTATTTTGATATATGCAACAGCACATGGACAGCAACGAAACATGATGAAAGCAGATTCCAAGCAGCCAAGGTGAAATTCCTTAGAGGAATAATTGAGAAAACATGAAGGGATAAAAGCAGAAACATAGAAATAGGGAAGGAACTGGAATTCCTGAACTGCATGACAAGGTAGAGACAAGTAACCTGAAACGATATTAACACATGATGAGAATGGAAGAGGACAGAGTTCCAAAGAAAGTATTTAGAGAGAAAATAATAGGAGAAAGTCAACAGGGAATGCCCAGAAAGAGGTGGATGGATACTGTGAAGGAGAGTACAGAGAAGAGAGGAGTAAAAGTAGAAGAAATATTGGAGGAAGGAAGGGGGTGATGGAGAGAGAAAAAACTGAGAAGGTCCTTGATTCACAACTCAACCCACAAGACTGGAAAGAGAAAATGAACAAGAAGAATCTGTTCAATGTAAGACAAAAATTAATAGAACACTGCTATCAGCTTATTTCATTGAATAATGCTACCAACCTTTCTTTATTTGTCTGTGCATATCATGTCTAGTGACAGAACCGAGGGGTGCTTACCACAGCGCCCCTTGAAGGGAGTTCCGTGTCAGACAACTGCTTTAAATGTTTAGCAGGTTTCATTGTTCCCCTGGTGGTACAAAACTTGTCTGTGTTGAATACCTGGAGTGGTGCCACACCTAATCCATTTTCTTCAATAGCAGTGTTTGTTAGGTCAATGATATTTTACTGTAAAAGTATACAAACTACAATTTCTCACTCATGTAATATGGGCTTCGTTCCTGTGGCCAATTGTGTTGAATCTTACTTATTACCAGGGAATATAATTTCGTGTTAACATATATATCTACTCAGGAAACTATGACCAAATGTATTTTGTATATTTCAACGTCAGGGACACTTCCTAAGAGTGCTAAGTTTACTTGTTCTGGACATCAATGGTTATGCCCCAGCATTTGTTTAATGAGAAAATGGGAAAACCCCAAGAACGATCCTCACGGCTGAGTGTGAGGCATTCGAATCATATAAACTCTCAGCAACTCGCCCCAACCACGCAGCCAACTCACTCGGACCTCACGAAGTTCTTTAACACACGCAAGGATACCGGGCGAGCTGGCCGTGCACGTAGAGGCGCGCGGCTGTGAGCTTGCATCCGGGAGATAGTAGGTTCGAATCCCACTATTGGCAGCCCTGAAGATGGTTTTCTGTGGTTTCCCATTTTCACACCAGGCAAATGCTGGGGCTGTACCTTAATTAAGGACACGGCCACTTCCTTCCAACTCCTAGGCCTTTCCTATCCCATCGTCGCCATAAGACCTATCTGTGTCGGTGCGACGTAAAGCCCCTAGCAAAAAAGAAAAAAAACACACGCATGGATTATTAACATGAGCCACCATTATGTGGCACACGCGAGTTGACTGTCGCACTAGTAGCGCTGAGAGGGAGCGCCGAGAGGAATGACAATGCTGCCAACTGTTGGTTTCATATGGCTATACATGTTTTTTCTTGCCGTGCAGACAGTATGCGCTGCGGCGATAGAAAAGAACCTGTCGACGGGAGTGTGGCCCCTTCGGGGATTGGCCTGGATGTGCAAAAATATGTTAAAGGTAATAAATGACTTTATTTATCGCCGTAAGACTTAAAATTAAAGGAGAAATTGACAAAGTGTACACTTCATAATATTTTTCTTCTGCAAAAGTTGGTGACATATCTCGGCCTCATCCTAGGTGTCCATGACGTCATCCTCTTCCATTCGTGAACCAATCACCATCATAAGCAAGGGAGTATGGCGTCTAAAGCAGTATTTTTGGTTATAAATGTAAATGTACTTTTAGGGGCGGGTGGGTTGGCAAGCATATTGAACACATCTCTCTTCCAGGTGAGAATAGAAACATTTAAAGTAACATTTTATGTAATAATCCTTGCGTACCCCTTTCTATATTTATACCCTGATAAATATCAGGAAATATCTTACGAAAGAGAGGCAGGCTACTGTTAAGATAAAACATGAGGGATAAATACTGGCTATAGCTGTTGTGGGGTAATAATATGATACAGAAGAATCTCCATAACAACACTGATATGCCAAGAATTCAACACATTGAGATAATCTTACAGATATCCTAAACGGAACAACTCGCAAGATTCCAAGCCCTACTACCACGTTCTGCAGTCTATAATTTTAAAAAATCACCATTCACACAGTCACTTGTAGATCGCACACAGGGGTAAATAACACATCAACACAATAATTACAATTACACACTAAATCTTATAATATCCTTAATTCTTCAGGTGCGTAGCACTTCAGGAAAATTATCCATACCATTAAATTCAGATATCCGATTCAGTGAAACTGAAATACATACACTGTTACAACACAAGAGGGAAAGACTTACCACAATTGTAGGCCTAATGCATAAACTAGGATTTTTCAATAAGAAAGTAGATCATTATCATCATCATTGTAAAGTTCCAGTTTCTCGGATACAATTAATGAGCCTCATCCACTTTTTCCTGTCCATAAACAAGTATACGTAGCCTATAAATTATTATTATTATTATTATTATTATTATTATTATAAATAATATTATTAAAAATTATTATTATTATTATTATTATTATTATTATTATTATTATTATTATTATTATTATTATTATTATTATTAATGCTTAAGAAAAATTGCATTTTAAAAAAGTTAAAATTGAGCTAGCTCGAAACATGTGGAAATCTGAAACTGAAAAATATTAGTACCGTATATTACTTCTTACATTTCTCAATTGAGATCTATAAGTTCGGCAAAAGTAAATGATTGAGATTTCAACATTACCGACAATAGGTTAGAGCTTGTGGAGACAGCGTAATATGATAGAAATCACAATTCTTCAATCAAGAATATATTAGAGGAGTAACACAAATAACGGAATAAGCTCTACGGTACTACTTGCTAATACCGTTGTAGGCAACGCTAATACGCACCTTATAAAACAACATACCTGTCACTTCGAAACCAAACCAGATATTGCGATGTAGTTTAACAGTAGTAAGTTATACCCTCATATCACTTAAAACAAACGTTTGAAGAAGAAATTTAATTTCTGTCAGCCAGTAGAACAGGCTGGGTCTAGAAACTGACAACTCCAGAGTATACGGGGACTTCTTCTTCTTGATCGTTATTGGACTCCGCATAAATAAACTCCGTCCAGCCACAGAACCTCTTTTATTTATTTATTTTCTTAATTTTTATTCACGATCAATACCTTACATATCCATACAGAGGTAGTAAAAGATACAGTGTGAATCCCACATAAGGTAAACTTGTGTGTGTGGGCTTCAAAAGTATAATACAATAGTTAGATTATGGCATCATGACTACCTTATAGCATCTGTTTAAATTAAAGGCCTTACGGAATAAACTATTCAACTAGGGAAAGGACATAACGATTAAAGTAGGGTCTAGATGACTGTCTAAATATGATACATCACTGCATTTAACTACCAAACAGACAAGACCGAAACACATACAAAGGAGGGTGTCAGTCATATTAATTAAATTATACTGTGAGATTACTTTCCTGAAGGAAATGGGCTGGTCACTCTGCACGTTGAACTGTAGGGCAATATAATAGGCAAATGATAATTAATCAGTCAATCAATAATGAGAATATTCAGCCCTGATTTTTGGCCAGAAGATGCGACTTTTCGCTCCTTTCGTATCCGACAGCAGTGAACTTACATGCCTCCTATGGAACGTCGAAGGCCTCAAGTCACTTACGCGCACTCCTGAGATATCCACATTAGTTCAAGATTTAATAATCCTAACTGAAACTTTCCTCATGGAACCAATCAGCATCAAGGGCTACTACTCGGTTCATTCACTGGCAACGATAGGACATCAAGGCAGACCGTCAGGAGGAGTATCCTGTTTCTACAAGCCGTCTATGGGTCAAATAGTTAGTGAATACACAGAATTAGACACCGTGATCGTCACTTTTAGACACTTTGCTGTAATCGGAATGTACATAAGACCCAACGTTTCTGCAGAAGTTGTGATAGAAACCATTTTACATGCTTTAGAAAAAGTGAGTAATAACTTACCAATACTACTAACAGGGGACTTTAACTGCCGTCTGGACAAACCCGACCGTAAGGCTCTAACTGTTTTCGAAACCCTTGAAGAAGAAGGATTTTCTCTGGTCAACCAAGAACAACTCCCAACGTACATAGGTCACAATGGCTCGAGTGTCATAGACTCAATATTCTTCAGAGGTAACGAATTTCACATACTACAACAGAAACACTTTTGGTTACTGATCAGAAAGCACATTCCAATACATACTAGTTTCAAAATAGATGACCTGGAAATCATTAACATTAAGCAACAATGGGCCCCACGGCACATCAACATAGCATTACTGGAACAGTCACTAGATAAAAACGCAATAACCTCATGTCTATCTAGAGGGAATATCGATACGGCCTTAGACATACTAGAAAATACCTTACTTAACTCAGCGGGAAAGATGCCCCGGAAAAGAATAAGCAAGCCCTGGTTTGACGAGGATTGTTACACCCAAAGGAAAGTAACCTTGGAGAAACTCCACAGATGGAGATAACACAAAACAGAAATAACGCTGAAAGAATATTCAGAAGAAAGGAGCAAACACAAGGAATTAATCAGAAAGAAACGACAAGACTTCATTTTAAAGCAAGAGCTGGAGACAATAGCAGTAGCAGAATCAAAACCGTATAGAATACTAGAACCCCACAGAACGAAAGTGAATCCCACTATACCGATGAAAATATGGGAGGACCATTTTTCAAGTATATATCAAAGGACCCAAATGGCTGTCACACAGACTCGAACCACGCAGCAGGATCCAATCGTGCGAATCACAGTGGAAGAAGTATGGAATGCATTTCAAAGATGTAAACAAGGAAAAGCGCCAGGTCCGGACAACCTCACAAACGAGCTTCTAAAAGAATCAGTTCCTCTAACTGTAGTTATATGGACAGCAATATTCAATGAATGCATCGTACAGAGGAAAATCCCTAGGAGGTGGAGGGAATCTACTATCCAGGTGCTATATACAGGAAAAGGGCCAAAGGACTCTCCAGATTCCTATCGTGGGATAGCCCTCGAATGTGCTCCTTTTAAAGTATTTACCAAGTTAATATTAGACCGCATCCTACCACAAGCCATGATGTACATACCAGAAGAACAGTATGGATTTACTGCCGGTAGATCAACAATCCAAGCAATTGAGAGGGTACTTAGCATTATATGGGATGCTACAAGCATAACTGGAGGCTTCGTCTACGCTATCTTTTTTTTTTTTTGCTAGTTGCTTTACGTCGCACCGACACAGATAGGTCTTGTGGCGACGATGGGACAGGGAAGGGCTAGGAGTGGGAAGGAAACGGCCGTGGCCTTCATTAAGGTACAGCCCCAGCATTTGCCTGGTGTGAAAATGGGAAACCACGGAAAACCATTTTCAGGGCTGCCGAGAGTGGGATTCGAACCTACTATCTCCCGAATACTGAATACTGGCCGCACTTAAGCGACTGCTGCTATCGAGCTCGGTACGCTATCGTTGTGGACTACACTAAAGTGTTCGATGGAGTTAACAGAACCATTCTACTTAGGAAACTATCTTTTATCTTAGGACCAGGGAATCCACTATTGCACTTATTGGAAGATATACTAAGTTCTAACTGGCTTACGGTTAGTGATAAAGTAGGCCGGTCTGGACTTATAGCCCAGACTAATGGCGTACTCCATGGGGACCCTCTCAGCCCAATGCTTTTTAATCTGTTGACTCACGATGTCATCAGTGAGGTGGCCTCGGAAGATATTGCAATGGTCATGTACGCTGATGACATGATATTGCTATCAAAAAACAGAAAATCCCTGCAGCAAGGACTCAATAAGCTAAACGAATGGTCACTGAGAAATGATCTAGAGATAAATACCAGCAAAACAAAAGTTATGAAATTTAGGCGAGGAGGAAATATCTCCACAGAAGATGTCCTTGAGTGCGGCAATAACAAAATAGAGCTGGTAAACTCGTACCGTTATCTAGGCTTAACTTTGCAAGTAACTGGGAAGACGTTTACTAAACACATAGAGGAACGTTGCACCGCAGCGATCAAATCCATATTTGAAATAAAGAGCATTGAGATACTATCAGTAAGATCCGCCCTCATTCTCTTTAACATTAAGATAGCTCCAATAGCCTGCTATGCCATCAGCAAAATATGGAAGCACCTCACTATGGCCAACCTGGGGAGACTGGAAGCTGTGAAAGCCACCTACTTGAAAAGAGCACTACGACTACACGGTTAGTGTACAAACTGGTAGACACGGACTTTTTCATAAGGGAGATAATGATAAGCAATAATCTAGAATCCACCCCAGCATATGAAGCCCACATCGAGCAAAGACAGCAAAAGCTTGCAGCAATAGATCCAGACTTCTATGAAACTCCAGCAATGAACACAGATGTATGGAAAGAGTCCAACTTTGAACTCCGACATGTCTTCACGCGGACTGCAGCGCATGGCTTTCATCACAGAATTTCTCACCAACGAGGTTACCATCATGCTTCAACCCAGTGTTCCTGTACGCTCTGCGGCTTGTATTGCCCTCAGTACCACTTGATCGATTGTAAAGAGAGGATAAATTCCCTGAACTTCTATGCAAACGATGATAACTTCCAAGGGACCTTATAACCACTATTTGTTAAAAGTACACAGTGTGTTTAATTCATCATTAAAATAATGATCTGCATTTAAGACAGTCGCCCAGGTGGCAGATTCCCTATCTGTTGTTTTCCTAGTTGTTCTTAAATTATTTCAAATATATTGGATATTTATTGAACATCTCCCTTGGTAAATTATTCCAATCCCTAACTTCACTTCCTATAAACGAATGTTTGCCCCAATTGGTCCCCTTGAATTCCATCTTTATCTTCGTATTGTGATCTATCCTACATTTAAAGACACAACCCAAACTTATTCGTCTACTAATGTCATTCCAAGCTATCTCTCCATTGACAGCTCGGAACATACCACATATCACATGTAATAATTATCACATGTAACATACCACTTAACAATCAGCTCGTCTTCTTTCTCCCAAGTCTTCACAGCCCAAACTTTGCAACATGTTTGTAATGCTGCTCTTTTGTCGGAATCACCCAGAACAAATCGAGCTGCTTTTCTTTGGATTTTTTCCAGTTCTAGAATCAAGTAATCCTGGTGAGGGAAAATACTCTAATTGGGATCTTACCAGAGATTTTTATGTCCTCTCCTTTACATCCTTACTACAACCCCTAAACACCCTCATAACCATGTGCACAGATCTGTAACCTCATCTGTAATCTGCAATCTCATTTATGTGATTACCCCAATGAAGATCTTTCCTTATGTTAACACCAAGCCACTTACAGTGATCCCCATAAGGAACTTTCACCACATCAACACAGTAATATAAACTGAGAGGACTTTTCCTATTTGTGAAATTTACAACGTGACTTTTAACCCCGTTTATCATCATACCATTGCCTGCTGACCATCTGACGACATTATCGATGTCATTTTGCAGTTTCTCACAAACTTGTAACTTATTTATTACTCTGTACAGAATAACATCATCTGCAAAAAGCCTGATCTCTGATTCCACTTCTTTACACCTATCATTGATTGTATAAGAAAACATAAAGGTCCAATAATACTGCCTTGAGGCAAAGGCGCCCATACCTGGGGGGAAGGGGGGGGGGCGCAAACTCCCTCTAGCTCTCAGCGAAAGGCAAAAATCTAATTTAGTCAGGTGTTTTTCTTTAAAGAAAATGATTTAAAAGTCGGTATTACGTAGAAATGATAGGGGATAACGTGGGTGTTATTCTACTGCGGAATACAAGTCACCATTCATCTTCCAAAATAGTAAAAATACGACACACCCCCAGGTCTAGGCCCCTCCTTACAAACTGTCATATGAGCGCCCATGCCTTGAGGAATTCTAGTCTTAGTTATTGCAGGGTCAGATAAAGCTTCCCCTACTCTAATTCTCTGAGATCTATTATCTTGAAATATAGCAACACATTCAGTCATTTTGTCTAGTCCAATTGCACTTATTTTTGTCAGTAGTTTTCCATGATCCACCCTATCAAATGCTTTAAGACAGGTCAATCGCGAAACAGTCCATTTGACCTCCTGAATCCGAGATATCTGCTGTATCTTGCTGGAATACTACAAGTTGAGCTTCAGTGGAGTACCCAATCAATCAATCAATACTGATCTGCATTTAGGGCAGTCGCCCAGGTGGCAGATTCCCTATCTGTTGCTTTCCTAGCCTTTTCCGAAATGATTTCAAAGAAATTGGAAATTTATTGAACATCTCCCTTGGTAAATTATTCCAATCCCTAACTCCCCTTCCTATAAATGAATATTTGCCCCAGTTTGTCCTCTTTTTCCTAAACCCAAACTGCCTTCTATCGAACAAGTCATTAATTTTGCAAACATGTCTAATATAAACAGAAAAAATGTGTTCCCAAAGCTTACATGCAACGCATGTCAAACTTACTGGCCTGTAATTTTCAGGTTTATGTCTTCTCCCCTTCCTTTATACACAGGGGATACTATAGCAAC
The DNA here is from genome assembly GCF_040414725.1 of Anabrus simplex. Lineage (NCBI taxonomy): Eukaryota > Metazoa > Arthropoda > Insecta > Orthoptera > Tettigoniidae > Anabrus > Anabrus simplex. The sequence goes on from NC_090269.1 coordinate 435,665,416, forward strand.
TCTCCATTCATTTGGAATAGAACCTACATGCAAACAATAATCAAACAAGTACTCACTAGCTTCCGTATATCCCCCGAAACCTTAATAAATCCAGCTGCTTTTCTAGTTTTCAACTTTTGTATCTTACTGTAAATTTCATTGTTATCATATGTAAATTTTAGTACTTCATTGGCATCAGTCGCCTCTTCTATCTGGACATTATCCCTGTAACTAACCATCTTTACATACTGCTGACTGAATACTCCTGCCTTTTGAAGATCCTCACATCACTAATAATTTCTGGAATGTCCTTCTTGGAACCTGTTTCTGCCTTGAAGTACTGTAACCGTTCACGACATCGTCATATGTATATAGAGGCATCCTGCATAGAGAATATGCTGTTTTCCGCGCAGTTCTACGTTAAATAGCCGCCATTTAATTGTAACTTTTGGACAATTAGAGTACCAGTACCTATACATACTCTTCCATTTTTCACTATAATTTGTGTGACTGCCAATTATGCTTGCCATCATGTTATCCTTAGCTACTTCCTTCCTAGATTCAGTTTCCTAAAGTTCCTTCAAATTCTCCTTACTTCCACAACCATTTTTAACTATAATTCTTTCCAATCTGCACCTCCTTCTTAAGCAGACCCTACACGATCAATAAAACTGTCAGTACCGAAAAATATTGACAGTAATACTGATCGCGTGTGGACTGGAATAATGGAATGAAGGCCAGTACTGAAGCAGATCCGGATTTCCTGATCTGCGAGCGTCAGTACTGTAGAGTGGTGGGGATATTGACAGTTATACTGACCGTGTGAGTGCGCTTGTCATTATTTCTGTCAGTATCAACGGAGCAGCGGTGGACGACAAATGCGTTTCTCACCAAGGCCAAGTAGAGGTGTTTGTGGAACCGTCAAATAGGCCTATTGTCAAAGTTTATCGAGCTATATGAAACGCTGCCAGAATAAACGTACTTAACACACTACTTTACATGTTTCCACAACTGCCGTACTGATGGAAACTGGTGACATTATAGCGGAAAACTTTAAATCTTCAAAATTTATACCAGTTGTAAGATACCTCACTGTCACCGCTAATCTCTCTGCCACCGATAAACAGCACCGCATGTTTGTATTTTGCCTTACTACAAAAGGCTCTACCATTCGTAGTAATTTCGCAAAAGTACCCTCACGCATTCGGAGATAGTTCTGATAATCTTCTGCTTCGGTACATTGTTTCCCTCAACACTTCATATGAGAATACTCTTCTATTTTCCTAAGCCAATCTTTAACCCATCGTTTACGTTTAAAACTGCGTTTCGTGCAGTACGAATATGATAGCTACAAAATGCCCGTCTTTTACGATCCATTTTGATAGAATACCGCAATTGCATGTTATAAATCGCATTCCGTAGTGACGGTTATTGACTTTATTTGTAAAGTGAGAATGCCGCAATGGTAAGCTAGTGCACTGGTACTGACCGAAATATTGACAGTAATAATGATCGTGTAAGGTCGCTACAGTATTGATGCGTACTGTCAGTATTATTGACTCAGTATTACTGATCAGTATTACTGACCGTGTACGGTCTGCTTTAGTGTCTTTATTTCTCTATTATAATAAAGTGGGTCTTTACCATTCTTTACTAGGTACTTTTAAAGGTACAAACCTATTTTCACATTCCTCAACAATTGCTTCAAACCCAACCCAGGGTCTGTTTACATTTTTATTTACCGTTTTCCTCCAATCCTTGTTACTTTTTTAAACTCATGCCTGCTATATCAGCCATATGGTACTGCCTAATTTTCTTACTTTTAAAAACCTTCAATTCTAACACATTAATTTTTTAACTACGACAAAAACAGTTTCATGATCACTTATACCATATCTTACTTCGGTTTCCCTTTAGAGCTCATCTGGTTTTACCAGCACCAGGTCCAGGATATTCTTCCCTCTAGTTGGTTCCATCACTTACTGAATCTGCTGTCCTTCCCATAATAACTTATTTGCCATTTGTTGGTCATGCTTCCTGTCTTTCTCATTGCCTTCCCAGTTGAAATTTGGTAAATTCAGATCTCCCGCTACAATCACATTCCTTTCTACGTCATTTCCAATATAGCTGATTATCTTATCAAATAATTCTGAATCAGCATCTGTGCTACCCTTTCCCTGTCTGTACACTCCAAAGATATCAAGTTGCTTACCATCTTTAGAAATGAGACTTACACCTAGAATTTCATGTTTCTCATATTTAACTTCTTTGTAGCTTACAAATTCTTCTACCATTTCTCTCCTACGTCTATGCTAGTTGCTTTACGTCGCACCAACACAGATAGGTCTTATGACGACGATGGGACAGGGAAGGGCTAGGAGTGGGAGGGAAGCGGCTGTGGCCTTAATTAAGGTACAGCCGCAGCATTTGCCTGGTGTGAAAATGGGAAACCACGGAAAACCATCTTCAGGGTTGCCGAGAGTGGGGTTCGAAACTACTATCTCCCGAATACTGGATACCGGCCGCACTTAAGCGACTGCAGTTATCCTATCTCTATGATACACACTCCAGTTCTGTGAGAAAATTTCTGCATCCATTATATCATCTCTCAGCCATGATTCGACTCCTATTGCAATATCTGGTAAGTATATATCTATTAAATTAATTCTATTCCTTTCTTTACAATACTTCTACAGTTCAACACTAACATTTTCACGTCATTCCTACTTGACTTCCAGATCACTGTACGCTACCCTTACAACCGCTCCCTAGGCCACGCCATTTCCCTAAATGTATCTGCCTATAACCCTTCCAAACATATTTCCTAACTTATACATACCACTGCAATATAAATGAGGACCATCTGAGTGCAGATCCCTATCTCCTACACACCCATTAGGATCTATAAATCTCACTCCCAGTTTCCCACATACCAACTGTATAGACTCATTTAAATCCCAAATCACCCTGCAGTAAGTATCCCTACAACACTGTATTCCACTGATAACAATCTCCGCTTCCTTACCAGATCCCACAAATCCGCAACTATGTTGGTACTTATACCAGCTTGCCTTACGTTGTTAGTACCAATGTGAAACACTACAATCTTCTCCTTCCCCTCCTTCTTCTCTTCTTTCTTTAACATCGGCCTCAACCTAATTCCTGAATAACACTCTACCCTGGTTCCCTTTCCTCCACACACTTTCCCCACATGTCTAACAATGGAATCTCCTATGACCAGAGCCACAAACATACCCACCTCATTTGACCCCTCCCCTTTTGGTCAACCCTATCATTACTGACAGCTGCAGAAGCTACTTCCTCCTCCCTTTTCTCCCTCCTGTGACCTGTTCCACCTGACTTTTTCTATCCTCTACTCTATATTTCTCTTTCCTACCTTTTCCCTTCCTCCTACTTCCACACTTCTGACAAGTGCCGGTTCCCTGCTTCTCATCTTCCCTCTGTTGTTCTACCTGCAGTGACTCGTACCGATTTCTCACAGACACCTGTCCTGAATTCTGATCCTGAATATAGCCCTTAGCCTGCAATCTCTTTGCCGTTAGAATATTAGACCACCTGTCTTTTGCATTTCCCCCCTTTGCTTCCCATCCACCTTTTACATCTATTGCATCCTGTACATTGTTTGAGGGAGGCCTACCTTCCTTCCTGTCTTCTGAGAGAATCCTAATTATCTCCCTCAAACTCTCCACCTCCTCCCTCATACTCCTTAATGCCTGGCCACGGCCTCAGTTCCTACACTTGCACTCCTTAACCATTCTTTACGGGAAAATGAACTGAAAATAAAAAATAAAGTAATTATTATGTGCATCAAAATGAAGGAAAAGAAATATCGTCTAGGATAGTACACAAACGTCACATGACAATAAGGTAATTAGTATACCTTACTACACTACAATATTACTTAGTCGTATTCTATTTTTATCCTACAACACCAAAACAGGATAAAAATTGACGTTAATTACTGAATACTAGTGCTGTGAGAGGAGGCGGTCCTCCTGTTGATTGAATCGGATAATACGATTACAGCGCTCCTCCGGTGATCTCCGGTACTACCAACGGAGGCAAAGCAGGAACGGAGCTCTGAAGGTTAACCGGAGGGCCGCCTCCTATTCGCAGCGGTAGCTCCAAGTGCAAGAACGTAGTGGGCTGTAATTTCAAACTTACGTCCGTGAATGTAGGCGCCTCGTTGCCTACATACACAAAAACTGATTCTATCACCGATATTCCATACAATACCCCTTAACAAAGAACGTTCAGTCATTCACAATAATTAATGCACCCTCTCATTTGTTATCAAGAAAATGTAATTATGTCGATATATATCGGTAATTTATATCTCATATACCTGTAGGTATAAACCCTGTAGATACAACACACAATATATCTAAACAGGTTCAGTTGTTTCTACTTGCGCAGAACTTACACAGTATACTTCGTGCATTATTATTATTATTATTATTATTATTATTATTATTATTATTATTATTATTATTATTATTATTATTATTATTATTATTATTATTATTATTATTATTATTATTATGATTACGGAAATATTTCCATTATATTGGCGCCAGAATACTGTAGTTTCAAGTTAAATTTGAATTCGCTTTTAATTTCTGGACATACGTAAAAAACGCGAAAGACGTGACCAGAAGTATGGGATGATTATTTACGAGCTGGCGGAGGAGTTCAAATCTGTAAATGCTGCGCTGTAAAACATGGTACAAATGAATGGTAAGCTCCGGCCACGCGGTATAGGTGGCAATGCGTCCGCCTGTCACCCGGCGGTCCCGGGTTCGATTCCCGGCCGGGTCAGGGTTTTTATTGTAAATTATTAATATCCCTCGCCTGGGGACTGGGTGTTTGTGTTGTCCTTAATGTTCCTTTCCTCACATTCAACACTTCAAGCTTCCGCCATTTACATAATACACGCAGGTTTCCTCACATATGGTGCAAGCAGGGGTAAAAGGTCGACGCCCCGAACAAATAGCATTTTTTTTTAAGTTAACGAGGAGCGTAATTTCGCGCAATAATAGTGACAAGTTATAAATTCCTGTGAAAATGCTCATTCAGTAGTCGCATACCTAGTTCACACTATGCGCTTGACATTCAGTCGGAGGTTCTGATACGTAAATACGTTTGTACGTAAGAATGCAATCTGTAACATCGCCAAATAATTAAGGTATTGACTGAGGGGCCTAGCTTCGTGCAATAGTAGCGACAAGTTATAAATTCCTGAGAAAATGCTCGTTAATTTTTCCCGTACCAAGTTTAAACTACGCGCTTGTAATTCAATCGGAGGTTATGTTACATAATTATTATGTTGGTACGTAAGAATGCTATCTGTAATATCTCCAAATAGTTAAAGTATTAACCGGGGGGGGGGGTTCTCCCGTATCAAGTTTAAACTACGCGCTTGTAATTCAATCGGAGGTTCTCCGGAGGCACCGATTGAAAGCGCCCGGAGCCTCCGCTCCGTAAACAACCGTTCCGTTAACAGCGCCACTGAATACCGAAATGAATACACAAGAATTACACAATTATAAACTGCAGTTCTTTTTCTTCTTGCTGATGGGGGTTTTTTTTTTGGACTATTACCCAGTCACTGTATTTAGGGATTATCGTCCCGTTTTTTATTGATAAAAACTGATAGTCCACACGTATATAGAATTTTATTCACTCGTGTACTTGTAATGTTAACGTCGGTACAAAACTTTTCTAGCGGTATATTCAAAGTCAAGGCACAGTGGTTGGAGAATGGGGGTTCAAAGAATGTAGGAGTGTAAGACCTGTGATAGATAATAAACAAAAGAAAGTCAATTGTTTACAACGTTAATTTAGTATGATCAAGAAACTGGTTTAAGAGTGAAATTATATTGGGTGATGGTTCAAATAATAAACAATGAACACTTGTTGGTAAAGGTATGTTCAATTTTAAATAATTGCTTAAATTGAAATAAAAAACGTTTATAAGATGAATACTGAGGGCATTGGAAGAGCAGATGGTTACTATCGCCGTTTGGATGTCCAGAAATACAGTATGGGAGGTTAGAAATGTTAAATCGGTATTTGCATGCAGGCGTTATTGCGTGCTTAAAACGCAATCGTATAATGTTAATGATGTGTCATCGGGTATAAGAGCCGTTTAGATATCACGGTTTCGTTGGAATATAGTATTGCAACTGATAATAGAATTTCCCTTCGGTACTTGCAGTTTGTTGGCATAAATTCTGCCAAGATTGCCGAGTATCTTATTTGATAATTGGAAAATAATTTGTAAGGGGTATTTTTATGTGAAGAGGATCAGATAAGGAATTACTCGCTGCTTTCGCGGCTAGAGCAGCTTGACCATTTCCTGGGTGTGCTGAATGTCTTTTATTCATATTAAATTAATGTAGACTCCGGAATATTCGAGTTGAAATAGTATGCATTTAACCTCATATAAATATCCATTATAGGACTGTGTAGAGGTACTAAGAGCGTGAAGAACACTATGGGAATCTGTAAACATGTTTACTTTAGCGAAAGCATGTTGTTGAATATAGAATAATGCTTGTCTAATTGCAAAGAGTTCCGCCGTAAAGATAGTTATATGATTCGGTAAATGATAATGGAAGCTTGTAAGTGTATTGGAATCAAAAAAGGCCGCTCCTACGCCGCCGTGTCGAGACTTCGATCCATCTGTGTATATATTTACGTCATTTTCCATTGATGAGATTTTATGTTTTTTTGCTTTTGGCGTAATTGATGCGATACTTTGTGCTTATTGAGATGTTATGGATGCGGATTGAATAATAATATGAAGTATAAAGTTCAGGGTTTCGTATGGAAAAGTATGCACGAGTAATTGGGATTTCTTACTAAAGAGGAGCGAAGAACGTGCATCTCGGCGTAAGCCTGATATCTGCCGTTTTTGTGAGGGCGTTGGTGATAATATTCATAAATAAGTTGTAGTTCGTGTATAAGAATGGAACTCGATCGAGTACGGTGTTTCAAGATATATTTTTTGCAAGCATTAATCGTCTAATGAAGAGAGGGCATTCACTTGTTTCAACCAGAAGTGCATTTGTGGGGGTAGTTTTAAGAGCACCAATACAAAGTCTTAATGCTTTGTGTTGAGTTGTGATAAAGTAGTTTCGGACGCTGTATCTATTATGTGAGCACTACAATCCATAATTGAGCGTATAGTAGCCCAATAGAGCATTAATGCGGTCGAGGGTTCTGCTCCCCATTTACGCCTGATAACTGTTTTTAGAATGTTGAGGTAAGCATCGGCTTTTCTGCGTAAGATCTGAATATGAAATTTGCAAGTGAGATTGCGATCGAGTCGTATACCTAAATATGTATGTTGGTTAGTGAAGGGAATGCTAAATCCGTCAAAGCAAATGGGGCTATTATCAAATGCACGTTTATGTGTGAATATAATTGCTGCGCACTTTGAAATAGAAAGTTGTAGGGCGTGATTATTGAACCAATGTAATACTTTGCTCATAACAGTGGAAATCGTTTGTGGGCAGTCTTCAATGTTTGTGTGTTTCTGACATAAATCACAAAATCGTCTGCGAAGGCTAACACTCTAGCAAATGGTGTTATTATTATTTCTAAATCACTCATGTATACGGCGAATAATATGCCAATTAATATTGCTCCATGAGGCAAGCCATGAGAAGTCTGTCAACTCGGGATGTGGTAGTGGGCAGATTTAATTGTTAATGTGTGATTAGAGAATAATTGATATAGAATGGAAATAAAGTTAAAAGGAAAACCTTTTATGGATATTTTTTCCCATAATAGGTGTAACAATACGGAATCATAAGCACCTTTTATGTCTGAAATATGACTATGGTACTCTGTTTTCTCCACCGGGCTAATAGAATATCAAGAATTAGTATATTAATTGGATCTTGGATATTACGTCCTTTTATAAAGGCGAATTGGTACTTGGGGCAACAGGTTATATTAATCTAGCACCCAAATTAATCGCCGAAGTAAAATTTTACAGAAAGTTTTGCGTATGCACGAACTCAGTGCTATTCCGCGAAAATGGTCTGGAATATTGGAAAGTTTATGCGGTTTTCATATAGGTTTTAAATAAAAATCGTTCCAATGAGTAGGGGTATGCACGGTGTGTAAGATATCATTATAATAATTGAGTATAAGTTGTTGTGCCTGAGAAGGGTGTAATTTGAGCATAGTGTATGTTATAGAGTCCGGGCCAGGGGATGAGCTATTTGCAGTTGATATAACAGTTTGTAGTTCATTTAATGTTATTGATTGTGTTAAGGTGGAGAAATAAGGAGTAGTATTTACTGGTGAAATAGATGAAGGTATCGTATAATCAGGGGTGAGCGAGTTAAGAAAGGAATAGAGCACGTCTCGTGGAAAGGAACACTGTGATTGGTGTTGAAAGGTTCTTCTGATCATTCGTATACCGTTCCATAAATGGGTTACAGGGATATGAGAAGTAAATGTTTTCCGGGCATTTCGCTTTTTAGTATTGAAAATAAGTTTGGTTTTGGCAATATGTCGCTTTAGTTGTAAATAATTGGCTGGAGTCATTGATTGACGATAAGTTTGAAACAAAATCTTGCGGCAGTGAATGAGTTCGTAGCATTCCTTATCCCACCATTTAATTGTTTGAGATGGTAGGGGTGAAAATGAGATTATTGGTTTGAATTGGTGATACGTATTAAAATATTGATTCAGAATTGTAAGAAGAGTTGAAAATGTAATATTACAACCGTGTACACGTGTTAGTGCATGGTTGAGGTATTCACTATAGGTATTACTATGAAAATTTTTGAAGGAGCGTATATTACTAACTTGATCTGTTGTTTGTTTCGTGGTTTGGGGTTTACCAAGACCATAATTTATAATTATTGGAAAATGGTCGTTCGTATGAGTGTCAGCTAACGTGTGCCACGTAGTACATGGAACCATAGCTGTACGACATAATGTTAAGTCCACGGCACTAGGAGGGGAGCCGGGAGGAGAGAGACGTGTGGGAGAACCGTCATTAATTATCGTAAAGTTATGTTGGTGAGATGTACATAGAAAATTTGACCCCTTTGGTGTGTTAGATATACTTCCCAATTCTGTGTGGTGACAAATGAAGTCGCCGTATACAAAGGCATTTGGAAAGGGATCAAATTGCAAAAAAAAAGTGGGACCATTGACGTTTGGTAATATAAACATCTGGAGGACAGTATAGATTAACAAAATCAATATTGTTATAAATGAAACCTACGACATAAGTTTGAGGAATCTGATTATGAATTGGTAAAGGAATTGTGGATACATATAGCTACTCCAGCGAAACCGTGATCATCTTAGAATATTATACCCCGGTACAGTAAAATGGGAGTTGGGTATAAACCTAGTTTCTTGGATCATAATAATATGAGCCTGGGATTCTTGAATAAGCAATTGTAATTCATGTTTTTCTGGAATTGCACTGGTAACATTCCATTGAAGGATGTTGATCATACACGTTTAAAATATTAGCTATGTGATCACGTAATTTATAAATTACATGAGTACGTTGGGGCTCATTTCCCAAAGTCTGTATTAACAGTAGAATTATCCGTTGGATTTCTTTTTGAAGTTGGTCCTTCATACTGTGGAGCAGTGGGGCCTGTGAGGTCGCCATATCTCTGTTAACCCGATTTTGTAAGTTGGATGTGGAAGGTTGCACTGTCAAGTTTGCTGATGACGTAGTAGGTTGAGAAGGAAGTCGTTCTATAAAAGTATTTTCGTTACGAATTATGGATATTTAACCCCGTTTATCATATCTTGGGGCAGGAGAAGGAGGCGGAGAATGCATTACCACCTGTGTAAATTTTCTTTTTCTAGGGTTTTCAGTAGGAGATGGGGTAGGCTCATGAGATAATGGGGGAAAATGGGTTGGGTTTTGTTCCGGGTAATATACAGGGAGTGAAACTTTGGCTTTCGCTTCTGCAAATGAAATATGTTCTGTACTCATGATTTTTTTTTCAACTGTACTTGATATTTTTGTTCCGGACACTCTGAGGATCCTGTCAAATTTTCCCTTTTGCAATATACACACTTGATGAACTGTTGATTGGTGGCATGCTGTTGGGAGCATTTACCACATCTATGAGTTTGTGCCTTACAATGTATGTCCGTATCCTTGGCATTTCCGACATCTAATAGGTGTACGGCTCCACGTCCAAATACACTTTGTCTAACGCTACTTGTTGTGGTAAGGTTTGGCATGAAGTATGACTTTGATTGATGCTGTAGGTAAATACTCGGTTGTGTCGTTTTGTACGACCTTTCGGTTAAGTCGTTGTGTTGCTTTAATAGGCACCGGCGTTTCAAGTTGTTGGAGCATTACATCATCTGAGAGGTTTTTATCAACACCGCGTATGAGTCCTACACGGAGGACATTAGAAGAGGGGATGTATGCTTTGACTTTTAGCGTCTCTAGCATAGGGTTGCGTAAAAAGGCATTAGCCTGGGCCTGAAAGGTTACTTGAATACGATTTCTGTCTTTACGTTGGAGTGATTTTACATTTAAATCCTGTTCATAGAACCTTCGTCCTATAGCCATAGGGTGTAATTGGTCTATATTTTTATCAGCAATTTATTCCACGAATACTGTGTAAGGACCTTAGTGAAACTTATTATAATACTCAAGTATATGATTTGGTTTGCTTTACAGTAGAAGATTCTGAAGAATGATTATACAGTATATGGACTCATCATCCATATGCACTTCGATTTCTTTATCCACAATTAACTGATCGCCTGTGAGGGTTCACTATATACACGAAAGAACACCAGCAAGCAACACGCCGCACACGATATCACTACTACACAACCGTCGTGCCGTACGGCGAGCAAGCAACTGCGATAAACTGTAAGTAATTACAACAACAGAATTCTAGTAAGAGAGTTTCTGTGAATAACCTCTACTATAGGCCTGCAACACAAATATTTTACAATAATGGATTTAGCACGCTAATTTCTAATAGATATTAATCGTATACTACAGTACACCACCAGTGCAATTGACAAGGCAATTTCGGAATTTTCTGGAGAAAATTGTTTCGTTGATGCTTGAATATCTCACATTGAAACAAATTATGATTGGTGTACGGTATCGACTTTTTTCCACAATCGCAGATATTCGTATCGATCGCCTTTATTGTAAATGTTCAGGGGTTCAGGCGTTATTGGGTCTTAATATTACTATCGTGGTTATATATCGTCTTGTATAGGAACCTCCGAAAAAAATGGCTTTTTATGGATAGTCTGCAAAATAACAAATAGACGTTTGCCTTTATACTGAGACTCAAGCAAATACAGTAGAGACAATACGCGACACTCTGCGAGATATATAGGGACAGCTATTAGAGCTCTCTCTAGAGGATTGACCTGAGAACTACTGATTCTGTCATAAGAGCAAGTGTATTTGTGTGTGAAGTTTTGGCGTTATATATGCGTTTGCATTAAGCTGACATAAGTAAATAGTAGCGAGTGTCATTCCTTTATATCTCCTCTCAATATGAGTGGAAAGATATGTGCTGTGTTTGGCTGCAATAACTATGAAGTGCAGGAGGATTCGCGATCTTTCTGCCGTTTCCCTCGTGACAAGAAAATGTAAGTAATTATTGTGTTTGCATATATATTCTTCCAATTATAAAGACATTTTTATGGTACATCCTAAACTTCTGACCTGCGCGACCCAAATTTTAATTGGCTTAAAATGTAATAAGCTTATTTTATTGTATAGTGCAGCTGTTAACCTTCAATACCGATGTGTAAGTGTGATCTGTGGGTTTGATTTAATTCAGCAAAATATATATGCATATGAGTGTGGCTGGTTGTGTTCCAAGTTACCCCATTTGGAATGCCGTAATGCGTTGTCAAGCACTGAAGAAAATATGGGTGCTTTAAGAAATGTACATATTTTTTAGAAACAATATGATGATGCAAACTTGCTTTACCCTAATGTAATAGCATTATGGCAAGTATTGCTTATAGGGAAAGTTTGAATGTTTTTGAGACTAAATTTATATATAGATTTCCTTTCTGTTAATAGGCTTCAAGTTAAAAGGAAAATTGTCCAGCTCTTAAATGTAAATTCATTGAATCATCTGTGTAAGACATGTGCCGAAATTTTTGTTGACAATTGCTTTAATATGATGAGAAAAAGGAAAAATCTAGCCGTGAACGTTCAGGCAGGAATTCTAAAGCTAAAAAAGGAATGCATAAATGAAAAATCAAGCCCTTTCACACTAGTCCATTTCACATCTTGATTATATGTCTAATTTCGGTCTTTAAATGATAACCTTTAAAATAATTCTTCATTCATTTACCCACGATTGCTTTATCAACTTGAAGTTAATATCTTAGTAACACTTTCTTTCTAGGTGTAATTTATTTATCCATTTTCGTATATTTCCATTGATATTTGAATTTAGCGCGAATTTTCAGGTCAAGCCACTAGGAGCGCCACTTGCGACTTGTCTCCCATTTAACAAGGCTAAATCCGGAATTGTCGCGTATTGTCTCTACTGTATTTGACTCAAGTTTCCAGCTTTCAATCTAGAGCTTCCATAAATGTTCCACTACTTCTTCTTTTTGCTAGTGGTTTCACGTCGCACCGACACATATATATTTTATGGCGACGATAGGATAGGAAAGGCCTAGGAGTTGGAAGGAAGCGGCCGTGGCCTTAATTAAAGTGCAGCCCCAGCATTTGTCTGGTGTGAAAATGGGAAACCACGGAAAACCATCTTCAGGGCTGCCGACAGTGGGATTCGAACCCACTATCTCCCGAATGCAAGCTCACAGCCGCGCGACTCTAACCGCATGGCCAACTCGCCTGGTCCCACTACTTCTCTCCATAAATCTAAATGAGGCACCAGTACTGCTAAATGATACGCTAAGCCAAATCCATTAGCAGCTTCATTGACAAGTTTATCAGATTGCACATTGCCGTATTATCTATATGACCTGGAACCCACAAAAATATTACTACTTTGACATTACTCATTTCTAAATCGTAACTTATTTTTCGAATGTTTTGAATATACCAACTGGTAGGCTTTTCAACATGAAGTAAAGAGGAAAGGGCACTAAGCGAATACGGACACTTATTAAAAGAGCGTAGGTACAATGTCCCAATATCTTGTCTTGTCTTCATAATTTGATGGGCTTCGCGTGATAGCGGTGTACCCGGCCACAGACGCTATAATAAACCTCAAAGTATGGTGGAGGCTAAAACGCAAGAGATAAAATTAAAAAGGAGGTTATGAATTCAACTACTAATCTACAACACACAGGAGCAATACAAGGACACAAGGTACAAAGCTTCACGCCCAAGAGGAGGCGGTCTCGGCGACTTGCTACCTCACGAACATGACCGGGTCAACATAAACAGAAGCGACAAAGGGACAGAGATTAAAGGAAAGTGTTGGTGTCAGAAAGGAAATTCGACAAAGCTACTAGCGTAGTGGACGTGGGATTGAGTATCCAACATGGCAATTGAGTGGGTAACGCAAATTGTTTCTGAAAAAAGAATGTAACCATTTTATTTTACTAATTTCGAGCAACGGACACTGAAACGAGATATGAATAATTGTACCAACTGAAGTACGAGTTTTACAGAGGTTAGACTCAACCAACTTCATACGAAATAACTGATCAGGCGTGCACATATGATTTAGCCGCAAACCGATAACATTAGTAATGTGACGTCTAGTATAATAATGTTTAGTAAACCACGGAGAGCGCGGAATGTTCGGAAGGATCGTAAACAAACTCCGTCCTGTACGACACGAGGGATGACTCCACTCATCCTGCCATAATTGTCTTATCTTATCTCGACAACCGCTCCAATAATCAGTGAAGGGTAACGCCAAATGGACCGCAACTCCCTGACCTTGAGCTGCCGCCTGATCCTGTTCATTACCTGTGATATTTGAATGGACAGCAATCCAAAGTAAGGTAATCCTTTTACCTAAATGGTGTAAATCAAAACAGATTTTACGAAGATATTGAATATACCAATTTGACCGGAAACTGGGATTATTTAAGGCTTAGAGCACACTCAGGGAATCAGATGCAATGTAGGCACTATCTAGAGGCGAATACTTGATGCATAATAAGGCTTGACGGATTGCAAAAGCCTCCGCCGTAAAATTAGCTGTCTCCGATGGAAGTGAACATTGTTTTTATTTAATGCGTAAATCGGGTGAAAGAAGGCAGCCCCTACACCTGGAGGAATGTGAATTTTGGACCCACCAGTAAAGAATATTGGTGAAAGGTAATGAATATCCTGGGACAAGGCTAGACGGACGTACTTCCTAGCACCGTGTGTCCCGACCGGGCCAATGGGTTGAGAAGGGACATAATACTTTGCTTGAAAGGGAAGGCAGTAATTAGCTGTGGACGGGGTACGAATAATATAAGTGCGAAGGGAACTAAAGTAATTATACGCCCAGGCAAGTGCTGGTAATGGCGTAGGGGTACCACTTTATTGATAGTAACGTACTAGTAACGATAATTTAGGGAGGATTGGGTGTGAGGTAAGAGAGAGAGTCCTGAGATTAAACTTGGAGGCAAGTAATTTTCTCCTCAGATTCAATATGAATTCCGCAGCCTCGACCAAGGTTGCATTATTGGGAGAAGATTGCAAAGCCCCAATACACATTGTACAAATTGTACCTGAAGCCAGTCCGACATAGCAGGCCGTGTCTATGAAACCTGAACAATAATCCAAGGTCGAACGAATGATGTTTCGATATAACAGTAGCATAGTACTGGGATCTGATCCCCAAGATCTCTGTCGTAAGGAATAATTTTTTTCGAAGAGACTTTCCCACAAGGTATTGAACGTGAGAGTGCCATAATAACTTCCTATCGTGGTAAATACTTAGATATTCAGTCGACTGGACAACCGGGATCGAAAACCCTTGAAAGAGTACAGGCGGGTGATCAGTACGCTGGGACCAATAGAAAATAACAGCTCTACATTTATCGTAGGCAACTTCTAATTGATGATCGTTAAGCCAAGTATCAAAATCCAGAAGAGTCGTATGTACGGAATTGTAAATAGCTTCAAGTGACGGGAGACTAAGATAAATCACTAGATCATCGGCAAATTGTATCATACGAGCACTGAGTGTTATAATTTTCTCTAGGGACATCGAATATAGTGTAAATAAAATAGGACTGAGAATGTCCCCTTGAGGAAGCCCCGTAGACGTCATACGTGCCTGGATATGAGGAAAATGTTTTAATTAAACGTTCTGTGCGAAAGCATGTCCAAAAGAAGATTAACAAAGAGGGTCGGGAAGTTATAATGGAACAATTTTTAGAGTAAAACTTGGAGGTCAACATGATCATAAACTCCACATAAGTCAAAAAAGATAGCCAGCAAGGGTTCTTTCCGACAGCGTGCTAGATTGATACCGGTTATCAAAAGGTTAATGACATCAGTGGCAGAACGACCCGGTAGAAAGGCAAATTTATATTTGGGCAGTAAATTGTAAAAATCTAGAGACCATTTTAGGCGTTCAAGAGGAATGTTTTGGAAAATTTTCCGAATGCATTGTCCGAGATATATGCCCCTATAACTGTCGGGAAGTACAGGGTTTTCCCCTGATTTCAAAAGGGGACCAAATAAAATTCGTTTCAGGTGGAAGGAATCTGAGCAGACTCGAGGCAACGATTGAATATCTGCAGTGATTTCTAGCGCGCCAAGGGGGGAAGTTGCTTTAATACTGAATACGATATCTCATCCCGTCCAGGGGTCGAAGTATGGGATGTATTGATGGCCAGATTTAATTCGTTGATATCTACTGGACTAAGGAGCGAAAAAAATTATTGGAGCTAGGAGGAATATGGAAACTATAATGTGGGGATACAAAACCCGGGGTAAGTTGCTGAATGAAGCGTAAAAGAGCCTCCATATTGAAGTGTACAGTAGATGGAGTACGAATATAGACGGTTGGACAGGCCGGCAATCGCTCGCCATATTTGGACGACGACTGTCTATTAAGAAAGGAAATGAAGGCTTTCCAAGCCAGGCGGTGTTTGTCGTTAAATACATTTTTAGTTTAGGCTACCAGTACTTTAAATTGTAAGTAAGCTTGGAACGTTCCAAACCGTCGAAAGGAGCGAAGTGCTGCCTTCCGTTGTGATATTACAGCCGCACACTCACCATCCCACCAGCGTGCATAATGAATAGTTTTGGGTCGGAAATATAGCTGTTTCGGATGGTATAGATCTAAATATTCAGTGAGAATTGATGTAAAGGTATTATAGGACATCTGTTGACCGACAAAATTAGATAACTTTTGAACCAAAAACTGTTGAAACTGGGGTGTACTGAAGGGGAAAATACGCCTACTCACTTTAAGCGGGGGCATAGCTGCAGGGTGACTATCAGCAAACCCAATAAGGATGGAGAAATGAACACTCGAATGAGTGTCCTTGACTACCTCCCATTCGACTCTGTGAGCCAGATCGCTAGTACATTTGGTTAAATCGACAGCACTCTTCTATTCAAGAAGTGACGTCACTCGAGTAGGTGAGCCGTCATTCAAAATGCGTAAATGATATAAGTCCGCAATTTTAGCTATTTTATTCCCTTTAGGACAAGAGACATCGCATCCCCAGCTCTGATGATGCCCGTTGAGGATAAAAGGGTGCGGAATTTGCGAAAAAAAGTTCGTCAAATTAGAATACGAGCCTTGGATTTTCGGTGGACAATATAGAGAAATAAAATATATGTTTGCGACCGCAATGACGACCACCTGTGAACGAGGTATTCTATAATGCAAAGGTGTCGAAGAGAATTGTAGTTTGTTAGATACCAAACTACAAGCCCCATCATAACCATAGTTGTCATGGCGAATACAGGTATAGTTTGGTATGTGAAAGTGTTTGGCTGGAGCCAGCCAAGTTTCATGGATCAAATTTATATGAGGGTGATATGAATCAATCAGTCTCTAATGTACGACACTACGTGCATTCTAGTGTAGAATTATCATGAGTGGAGACAGATAGTGCTAAAGAATTGAGAAGGGCCAGGACTTCCTCCTGCATGGTTAGGAGCATCATTGGCCATTTGAATCGTCTTCCGCTGCCCGAGCATAAGCAGATATTTTATCTGAAATAGCTGCAATTGTGGCAGTTTCCGGGATCGAGTCCCGGAATCGTTCTTGAGACGAGGTAACATTAGAATAAACCTGCCTTGGAGGAACCGGTATGCTCTTCCCAGATACAGAAGGCATGGGAGGGAGTGCACGCGGGGAGGAGGAAGGCATTTGTAGAATTGCGCGATGTACCCGTACATCGTAACCTGGGGAACGATCGTGTTTAGGCGGAGACGATGTAAAAACCCGCTGTGAATTTTCTTTTCCCGGACGGCGGAGGTTGAAGAACTTGAGATGTTCGCGGGAGAGGAGGAAACTGCTGGAGGGACATGCGTGGGCCGAATCGAATTTCTACAGGAGTGAAAAAAGACTCAGGATTTAAAGTAGTAACTTCCATAGCCTGCTTTTTCTTCAATTCCTGTTGGCGTTTATGCTCGGGGCAGTGAATTAATCCCACTGAATGTTCCCCAGAACTGTTGATACATTGTCTACCAGAATCCGTATACTCTTGGGTCTCGTGATTTTGGGCGCAATTCGCACATCTAGGGCTTTGGGCTCTAATTTTTTCTAGTATGTCCCTAACGTTTACACTTATGGCAAATAGTAGGTTGAAAAACAAAAGATTCAACCGGGGTTCGAACCCTATAAATAGAAATTGAAGAAGGTAGCGTCTGGCTACGAAAAGTTATCTTAATGGTTCCTGTGGGAATATATGTGACCTTGCCGTCCTGCACGGGACGTCTGTTCATCCGCTGAATCCGACGATTGGTACGGAAGTTTCAGCGTATTTGCAAATTTTCTCTTCGGTCAAATCCCTATCGACCCCTCGTATCACTCCAACCTTATAGAGAGAAGCTGAATGAATAAAAGCTTTAAGATTCTTTTCCCTTAAAATAGGATTTGACATGAAAAAATTGGCCTTGGTTCGGGTCTGAAATTCAATTTGTGTCCGATTTCTACCTCTGCGAGTGATTTGGGTAACACCCTCAAATTTCCGGTCATAATTTTTTTTCCAAGGGCCGTTGGACGTATACTACCCATTTTTGTACTTTTGTCAAAGGCTTCTACAAAGACTATATATGGGCCAGTATGACGGGCATCGTATGGCGGAGCGTCAGGTTTTCGAACAGAAGGAGCGATATTCGTAGGTAAAGCAGAATTACGTTCAGGTAGGATTTTATCACTAAGCACAATAGTTTCGTCCATAGGTATTTCTCGACTGTCAACTACAACAGACTCCTCCTCCATACCATTTCCCCCACTCTACTCGCCATGAGGCCAAGAGTGAGGTAGAAAATCAACACATATAACAATTACGACTCTCTTTCACCACTCCCAATTAATAGAGAGAAGGAATTAAACACAACACCATATCCGAAAACGACTTGCACAACACGCACAGTAAACCGCTAGCGCCTCGGATCACACGTCCACTCACCACCGGTAACCAGCACGAAATGCAGTGTGGCTCACAGAGCATTTACTGACCGTGTTGCCAACTCCTTCCAGATAACTTCTAAACTCCCCCTAGATGAGACAATAACCCCCAAATAATAATAATAATAATAATAATAATAATAATAATAATAATAATAATAATAATAATAATAATGATAATAATAATAATAATAATAATAATAATAGCACTGCTATTATTCACAATAAGAATACATCACTCCTCAGAATTATTCACACATTGCAGATATCGCCTTTGTTAATACACCACGCAAATAGCCTTACAACTGCATGAACTGCACAGTCACAGCGAAAACTGCCTCGAGTTATGCTATCAGACTGCTACGTTCACGTGCTGCGGGGATTTACCTCCTACATGACGTTGACAACTAAAAATCAGAAAACAACTTTCCCCCAAACATTCCCCCTGATTCTTCTACCTCCCCCCCCCCCCCAGATTTCCCTCTGGGACAATTAAATTCCCCTAAGTTTAGAGGTAAAACCCCTAAATTGGTAACACCAATAATTTCAATCCAGTGGTTCATCTTGGCTTTGCATTATTCTTTGAACTGCTTGGTGTGTGATGGCCAGTTGTGGTCAACAGATGGTAATAAAAGGATGTGAGGGATGAAGCTGATGTTTCTGTAGTATAATTTGCCTAACTAAACCGGTACAATGAGTAGAAATGAAGATATATCTACAGGTTACGGGCCCAGAGCTTCAGTGCGCCAGAGATTCATAACGCCTTTTTTTAAAGTTGTAATTTATTTTATCTGTGCTTCTTTACCTCATTGTACATTTCTCTTTATTTCTTATGGCATGTATATTACTGTTTTATCCTTTGTTACTGTAAATATGATTATTGACGTGTCCCATATCGTTGTATGATCAGTTGGACGAAATAAAATACAACACATTCCGGACAATATGAGTTGAAATGGAATAGCGAGAATTAACGGACGAAGCAAGTTCTGACATTATTGACGGAAAAATGGCGACCTCGTGGACCGGTGAAAGAACACTGTATAGCAATGTGGCTAAGCTTGCAGTGGAGATCATTTTTCGTGGGCATTGAAGGTGAAACAAGAGCTGTTGTTGAAAGATGTGTGGGAATCAGTAATAGGGTATGAGGATACGCCAGGTTGTCAATTGCCTCAGACAGAAACAAGACGACGAGCGCGAAACAATGTGATCGCGTTGCCGGTTATTTTCAAATATGTGGGAGAAAATTTTTAAAGTGACATCGCAGATATTGAATCAGCGAAAAAGACATGGAAAAACTGGACGTGTTGTGCAATGACGGAGGGCTAGTGAATGGTGCTATGACCCTGAAACAGTTAACTCATTTTGTGAAGCCCAAGGACATTAGTGTTCAAGAATACTTCGCAAGAATAAACCAACTGTGAAGGAGATCGATTAAAGCCGCATACGAGTTCACAGATCAACAAGTTGCAGGAATGATCATCGCAAATCTTACAGAGGAATATGCAGTTTGCTTGGAAGCTGATTTGGCGAAACTGACAATCTCGAAGGTGAAGGCGAGTTACTCACTGAGGAAAGCAGAAGGAAACTTCAGAAAAAATGGGGGAAAGGCTCACGACACTGGAAAACGTGAGGACGATGAAGCTAAAGGCATGGTTGTTCAACAGAAGCGATATATCAAGAAATAAGACGTGGGACGAGGAAAACAGCATAGTTGCTAAAATTGCTGTAAACAGGGACATGTATCTAAATATGCCAACGGCCGTAGCCGTGTTGAAACATCGGATCCCGTGAGATCACAGAAGTTAAGCAACATTGGGCGTGGTCAGGAGTTGGATGGGTTGCCACGCGCTCTAGGTGGGGGGTAAGGGAATGGAGGAGCGGAAAGGAACTGGCCACCCTACCGCACGCAAACTCCGGCTCAGGAACACCTCTGCGGAGGTTTGGACCTGCCTTCGGGCAGAATAACCCTTACCTACCTACCTATCTAAATATTGTCGCAGTACCCAACAGTGCTTCAATTGTGGTAAGCCAGGACATTATACTAAAGTATGTTAAAAAATAAAGAGTAACGAATCATCACAGGAGAGTAAATCAGTGAATGCGAGTTGAAAAGTTGTAGCTCGGAAATTATACATGCCAGAGCCAGGGAGAAATCTTTTTTTTTTTTTGCTAGGGGCTTTACGTCGCACCGACACAGATAGGTCTTATGGCGACGATGGGATAGGAAAGGTCTAGGAGTTGGAAGGAAGCGGCCGTGGCCTTAATTAAGGTACAGCCCCAGCATTTGCCTGGTGTGAAGATGGGAAACCACGGAAAACCATCTTCAGGGCTGCCGATAGTGGGATTCGAACCTACTATCTCCCGGATGCAGGGAAAAATCTGAGAAGATCATTAAGACAGGGGAAAGGTAAGACTTGTGCAGATTGTAAGGCAGTGTTGGGAGGAGTGGGAACTGAGAAAATTAGAGATTGGCTGTTCGATTCAGGTGCGTCCCATCATATGTGTCCAACAGAGGAGATGTTTATAGACAGTCGACAAATGTAACTGGGAAGGTAGATATAGAAGTTAACAGTAGGCTGGATATTAGAGGTGTAGGTAAGGTGAAAAAAATGTCAACAGGATGGACAGTTACACTTATAGATGTGTTGTATGAACCAAACTTAGGTTCAAATTTAATATTAGTTGATCAGCTAACCAGGAAACGTTTCAAAGTAGGATTTGCCGGTGAGAAAGCAGCGGGTGTAGATAAGAATGGAGATGAAACATTGTTTATTGCAAACAGGAGGAACGATGTATATGTAGTAGAGATAGAGGGAAGAAATGATATTGTAGCTGAGAGTGATTGCGACCAAATAATAGATCAAGAGTGTTATAACAATGTAGCATTTTAAGGTGGGTTGTGGCGTGAGGGATGTGAACATGAACATTCTGAAGCTTTGTTTAAATTGCCTATGTTAGAATTGAAAAGGAGTAATGATATTAATACTTGTTCTGTACGCATTTAGGGGAAGCTAAGTAACAAGGGAGTACCTAGGTCTTGTGAGCGTACGGGAGAAAAACCACTTGATGTTGTGCACACTGATGTAATTGATAAAATTAGTCCACCATCGCTCGGGAAAGATCAGTATGTTGTAACAATGATTGGTGAATACTCCAGATATGATGTGGCTGTGTGTGTATGAAAATAAGGAGTAAGTGTTGGAGGTGTTTTGTAGGTATCGGGCAAATGCAGACAAGTTATATGGTGTATGAATTAAGGTAGCACAATCTGACAATGATACAAAGTATACATGGAGCGGGTTTCAAGCACAATTACAAGAAATGAAATGGCGTATGGCTTTTAGTGCCGGGAGTGTCCGAGGACATGTTCGGCTCGCCAGGTGCAGGTCTTTCGATTTGACACCAGTAGGTGACCTGCGCGTCGTGATGAGGATTAAATGATGATGAAGACGACGCATACACCTAGCCCCAGTGCCAGTGAAATTAACCAATGCAGGTTAAAATTCCCGACCCTGCCGGGTATCGAACCCGGGGCCCCTGTGTCCAAAGGCCAGCACGCTAACTATTTAGCTATGGAGCCGGACACAATTACAAGAATGTGGTTTTACTCGTAGGAGGTGTGTACCGTACACTCCACAACAAAATGGATTAGCAGAGAGGCAGAATAGAACGATGTTTGATACTGTTAGATGTCTATTGATCCAGTCAGGGTTACCAAAAGAATCTGGAGGAGAAGCCGTAATGAGTGCAGTGTATTTAAGAATTAGATACCCATCGCCAGCAATAAATTGTCAAATACCGTATGAACTGTGGTTCAATAGGAAGTTGGATGAGGAAGAAATGGGTAGATTGAAAGTATTTGGATGTCAGGCGTGGGCTGTGACAGCAGACATCAAGGAGGTAGATCCCAGAGCAGAGTCGTGCGTTATGATAGGGTACGAGGCAGGTACTAAAGATGGATATAGATTATGGAGTCTTGAAAGGAAAAAAATAATATTGAGCAGAAGTTTGGTATTTGAGGAGCAGATATTTCCCTTCAAGGTGAAAAGTTCTGGAATTGATATCATAGAAAATATAAATTTACCAAAGGCAGAGGTTAGTGAAACATACTTTGGCATACTGTGCACTGAAGATCCAGAGATAATATTAGGGACTCAGTCAGACAAAGGGGAGGACGCAGAGGAAACATTGGCTGTTGAGTCAACGACCGGAGAGGAGCAACTAGAGGGTGAGTCTATAGCAATACAAGAGCCAGGGAAAAATCTGAGAAGATCATTAAGACAGGGGAAAGGTAAGACTTGTGCAGATTGTAAGGCAGTGTTGGAAGTTAGACATGTGAGTGTAGTGGAACCTAGAACAGTTGAGGAGGCTATGCCAAGTCAGGAGTCTGACAAACCCAAGAAGTCTGTTTCCCCGTTCATTTCTTTCTCCAATTTCCATATCTTCCTACCGATGTTCTGACATGCTCATCTTGTTGTGTTGAATCGACTTTAGTATTGAAGACTCGCATAACAATAGTTAGTTCTCTGCTTGGGAAAGCTGAAACAGTAGCATCAAGATCTTGATTGAAGCGGTCGATTATTTCATCAGACGCATCCGCTGTTGGGGCATAAACTTGTATGATGTTGATTGAAAGGGGCTTGCAGTTGAGACATAGTGTCATAATGCGATCATTCACAGGTTTATATCCTTTCACTAGGCCATTCAGTTTGTCACTGATCACAATTGCAACCGCGTTACTGCATTTTTCATCGTTTGCAGAAAAGTAGGCCCAATTATTACCACTTCTAAATTGGCCGTTGTTTTCCCAGTGAATTTCACATAGCCCAGCCACTCCTATATTGTACCTTTCCAGCTCTTGTATTATCAGGGAAAGTTTTACTGAAGCTAGAAGTCCTCTCACATTCCAAGTAGCCACACTCTGCTTTGTTCCTCAAGTTGCAAATTTCGCATAGGCAACCTGGTTGCTTTCATGCATAAGCGCCGGTTGTCAGCCGGGTCACATGACGAATTAGATCCATTAAAGCTGGTATAATATTGTAGTGGGGTCCCTCTATCTTCCACACCCCGGTACCACAACCGAAAAACCAGTCATTCTGGTGACGCTTGAGGCTCCCTGCTCTTGACCCATCTCGATCATGAATTGCTCTGTGTATCAAGTCGATACTAATGGCGCTGCTGTCCGACATCAGGTTTATTTCAGCTAAAAAGTATTAATTTATATTACATTAACAGTCCTCTCAATAATCGAGATACAAAATGAACCTTTAATTTGTCAATAGTGAACAGCTCAACCATAGGG
This sequence comes from Anabrus simplex, assembly GCF_040414725.1. Lineage (NCBI taxonomy): Eukaryota > Metazoa > Arthropoda > Insecta > Orthoptera > Tettigoniidae > Anabrus > Anabrus simplex. The sequence continues at coordinate 435,689,293 of NC_090269.1, forward strand.
TCGGCCTAGTCCAAGGTGTGGTAGAATAACCCGGAAGGACGCCGGTTAGATTCCTTGTCAGGAAATCGAAATATGTAAGAAATGCGATTTCCATTTCCGGAGGTTCACATTGCTCTGAGGTTCACTCAGTCTGCACCAACATCAGTTCCCGGTTAATTGCTGGGGACAAAGGCGGCCGGGCGTAGAGCTAAACACTCTGTGCCACAAAGTGCCGAGATTACGGATAGGGCCCGGTACGGACATGACAATCGCGCCTGTCTCCATCTGAGTTGATAAGTGGTGTATTGGACGTGACGTCAGCCGGTCAGTACATAAGACTTAAGTAGCTCAGTCGACCAGTTTGAAATTTGAAATGATATGTATCAGAATTTAAAGATGACAGTAACATATTATTAGGCAATTTGTGTCAGTGTACAGCGACATCTATTCCGTTGTTCCTGGTGCAACAACACATTTTAATGAGTAAACATCAGGCTAACAAATAAACGAAATTCGAAACAAAGTCAATCCAACCCCCCAACCAAAATCGTCGTATCTGTAAAACATAAACTGTCGAGGAGGGCAGTTTAAAGATTTGAGTATTTCCAACAAATCGGATAGTTACTCAGTACCCTATTAACGATTGTGGGCTCTATGGAATGCATTTACTGCCTAGTTTATTTGTCCCAAGAAAGGTGTTTTACCTTATTAAATAGTCTACTTTCATGTAGTTACGATATTATTGAACTGGAATTATGCAATGGAGAACAGCGTATGTGATGAAGTTACTGTACTTTGGAGATGTGCGAACAACAAGCTTACTATGTTAATTTATGGACATTTTAATTTAGTACTGACTGTGAACTTCAGGTTATAAATATACAAACGTAACTACATGAACTGTGAGGCCCCTTACTTTCATAAGTCTTTGTTAGTCACTAATTGTGCCTGATTCAGTTGGTTTGGCTGCAGCAGTTTCAGATGTTTGTAGACAGGTTCCTACATATCGGGAATGAGATTATGGACACTTAAAGACAGCAGGCATTTCTACATTTCCGGAACAACTGGCTACAGTCCCTTATAAGCATTACCAAATTCCAACGTGCGAATTGATTCCCGTTTCCTTTGTCGTTTCTGGTTAAACTTCGACATTTCTTCTCTAATCGGAGGCTTTAGCTGTAGCTGGTGAAAACTAGATATCTGACACATGATCATGACTGGTTCTGCTGGACAAATGAATATACACTTACCTTCTTGGTTGAACAAGCAGCCATGTTCCTCACTAAATCAACCATCAATTTGCCTCTTGAATACATTTTTGAATCAGTAAAATACTACACACAATAATCCCATAACATCTTAGTCGGCGTTTTACACTGCACTGGTAATATTCTCGCCTGTACTGTGTCTCGACTTCAGCGACAGGAAATGTCTCTCAATATCTGCTAAAATGAGTACTATAAGAAAGTCTACGATTGCGCGTTCTGTGTGTGTTGTGTAGGAGAGCTGCGTGTTACCAGCCCAAACTGGCAAGATAATTAGCAGACAGGACTGGTGAGTGTGTGTCACTAATTAAACCAGGTAATTGACCTCTAGCTCTAGCAAAAACACGTCCGTAAAAATGTAAATAAGAGTGTGTCGGACTTTAAAACAAAGTTTGTTAAACGGATGGATGAGTTTCAAGCTCGCTTGGAACAGTTGACATCAGCCAGTGTCAGCAGGACTGCCATTAAGCGCTGCCAAATTTAATTGTTCTTGCACTCTCTGACGGCATAACGTGAAGCTTCGATTCTGACTTATCTCTCATCCTGGAAGGATGTACCGATGTACTCTCCATGCTTCTCCCATCATTTCGCTAACGATCTCTTAGCCATCTTTAGCCTTAGACGGAATTTACCACCCACTTATGGCTGCACTCTCAAGCAACCCTACACTAAGGAAGAATCCTTCGGAAGCCGCAGCGGTCTCCACCTGCACGGTACCATCTGTGGAGCGTGGCCCCATTCAAGAGGGATCACGAGATAATGGACTTCCCAAACATCACACATTTCGGCAGGGTGAACCTGCGAGATTCAGTGCTGGCCTCTTTCCTGTTCAGGAATACTTGTTCGGTTTTTCCTCTACTTAATAATATGCTTAACTTCGCGAGTAGTCCCGCCTGCTACGAGGTTGTTCATGTTTTGAATGTTCGGTCGCCTCATACACATACGTTCGGGCTTATCGTAGGAAAAGGACGGTGAACTGGCGTCTGCACGCACACAGGCGCTGCAGTGGGGGTGTCGACTCGTCCAGATCCACCGAAGTATAGCTCTTTTTAGGGGACGCAGAGCTCCAATCGTTCGAACGCAATACCGTCCTCAGTTTTAGTAACGGACCCTCAGAAAGGCGTGGTCCAGGGACGGAATGTGCGTCCGAAATGTCAATGTTTATGTAACCTGCAGGTCATATTACGCCCTTCCGGGCCTCGAATGGATGACCCGCGCATAAGGATACCTCCACATAACAAGGTAAACACCCACGGATGAGACTAGAGTGAGGAGCGGCTCGACTTGCCTAACGAGCTTCGAACCGCTTCCCTCCCACTTCCTGTGCTGGCCTCGGCAGCTCGAGCACTTGGAGGTGGTACTTCGAAAGAAAAAAACACTAATACTTAAGATGGAGCCTTATGTAATTTGAAAGTAGGATGTTCTGGGTTCATCTGTCTACTGGATACTGCTTAGCACTTCTACAAATGACAATCATACAATGGGGGTGACGAAGACTAATTTATTCAAAATGACATAATAAAAAATATATAACCCTATACAATGAATTATCCTTATACGGGAGGAAGAGAAAGTAATTAACACTCAAAATATGACTCGCCTAAGGGCGTCGTCTGCACAAAGGTATGACCGAGGTTTTGCGACCACTACCGTCTATCTTTCCCCCATTAGTTCGTACCTTTCTGTGGAATTTTAATATTCTGTCGATCACACCGTGAGATGAGCTGATGTCCCTTTACATATTACTTCCTGTTGTTAGCACGTAATTAACCGGTTCCTGCACTACATGATTACCATATTAAAAGATATATTTTCATAATTCACAGACAAAACACACATAGCATCAGCTAAAACCCCTGGACGTCCCTTCTCTGTCACCAAGACAAAACAACGCTGAACATCGGTTCTGTTTGAACTCAAAATAAATGCACATTAAATACTAAACACACACAGATAAATCCACACCATGCATAAATGAGGTTATTCCTCTAAGAAAAACATGGTTATCAGTAACTTCTGCCCCAGCCCATCTGACCTGGGCTCGAACTGGATGACTCCGACTGAAAGGCACATTCCTGAAAAATCCCTACACTAGCTACGGTCTCACATTACCGGATATTGGGGGGAAATCCGTAATCATTTATTAATTACCTTCTAAATCACCGTGATATTATCATTGACAGAAGTGTCTTAACTGAACCATTTAAAACAACAAGCAGTTACGGGGGAGATCTAGCCTCAAGCCTTAAATATAATAGCCCAGCAGGACTGCTCTGTCGCGAACGGCGAGAAGCGAACACACAAAAAACAGGGGACGGTCATTCGCTTCGTACTACCATTCCTCATTCATTGGCCACGCCGTATTCTTCTTTCATTCACAACGTCCAGCGCTCCTTTCTCGAAGACATATATCTATGGCCCACCTTATTTGTTTATTCATCTTACCGCAAAATTCCCAAGAAATACTCATTTATTCCATACATTATCATTTCCCTCGTAGAGCGCCAACTATGGGTACAATCACTTCCGAATCATCTCATCATAAAACTGTGTGGGCATTCGGCCCTCACATTACGTCTCATATCGCGTATCTTCTTTCCTTTGGCATAGGACTCTCATGATTCCTCAATTCCACGCTCCTCATCTTCTTTACTCACCGCCAAAAGTTATGCATATATTTATATTTCTACCATACATACGACTCTGGCTTCCCTGGATCTCAGCCGGTTGCAGACAAAAATCTCCATACATTTCTGGTTAAATAATCAAGAATCACGGGTTACTCGCAAACTGTCCCTCACTATTATACCTAAAGAACATATTTATGTACCTCTCTCGCACAGGATCTCCTCTCTCTTGCTGCATGCAATTATTATATGTGTAAGTTACGCATGCATCGTCTGATTGACCCATGAGTTTCCCCAGCATATACGCTAGCCACCTTGGACATTCTCTAACAACCTTTGGACATGGTTTTCCCTGCTCGTCCACTATTGTTCCAGCCACCCCTAGGGGAACTCAAATATTCTCCTATCCTTGTCTCCCTTACTTGCTAGGATATTCTATATGTTACTAAGAATAACCCCTCATGATAAACTAATAATTAAGGAAAAAGCAAAAGGGTCGTCCGGGGAGTTAGCTTCCCTTGAATTTTATGTTAACATGATCAAGAACAATAAAATTTCCATATTAGGACATGCATTATTTTACAACATTTAGGTATTACAGAGGAAAGCTCATCCTACTACCGGTTCTACATTAACGTGCTAAGAGATTATATTGACATCGCTCATCTGTTTGGTGGCCGTGGTTTTTCCTTCCACGGGAGACCCATGGCGGTGCTTACTGCTGCATGGGCTCGGCGCTGGAAACGGGCGTGCTGTCCTTCAACCCTGGGCCACACAAGGCCGGCATCCTGGATAGCTCGTCCACAGATGAAATCTTAGAGTAATCCAAATGGGTAACACTCCACCACTCTTCACACGGCCCTCTGTTTACCGCGACACACAAACAGAGTTTACACCACGAACAAGCAGGTCATTCTAATCACAGCGGGCGCGTTCACAGCATGAATCGGGTGGCTCACGACACTTGAGAACCCTGACTTAGAGTATCAATTCCGTTGATACCAATTTATTAATATCACGGACTCATTTAGGTCGCCATTGTCCATATCCGACTTCCGCTACTCGTCTATAAATTATGCTCGCAGCTTAATTAGTTCGACATGCGGCACAGAGACATTCGCCTGGGCTCGCTTGGCTTCCCGTCTACACTTCACAAAGGCCTTCTACTTCTCGGCCGCGACGGACACAATAACACTGTCTTAGTATGCGGTCACTAGGTTTCGGACTATAAAACTGGAGCACCACGGGACACACTGTCCCCTTTCAACGACCCGCTAAGAACTGTGTCCAGCGAGGGCCAGCTCAGCTTTTATGGTCTTCGCACCGCAAGACAATGGGCGTAAACGATTCACGGTTCATTAAGGACAGCAGCTCCTTTCATCCCACGATTTCAAAACATTTAAGTGGTGCATATTGTAACCCTCTCTCTCTCTCTCTCCTCTCTTATTTGAACCAGGCGTGCTCTACCGATGATCGGCAGTTTTCACGTAATTTGCTTCCCGCTTTCAATTATCCCACTTGCGTCATCTGGGGGGTGGAGCCATCTTTGAGCGTGATTCTTAGCTTGGGGGACGCTTCACATCCACACGTGTTTGCAATCTGTTAAATCTGGACATCTGGTGACCTCATTCCTTCCCCTGAATAAAGTATTCCATATTTTAGTCTGGGATACGCAGAAAATTCAGCTCTATTCATTGGTGTGACTCCCATAATTTTCCCATGTCTGGATCAAAATATCTTATAATTTTTACGCGCCAAAATTCGACGTTGGTACCCGTGAAACGTGCATAAAAACAGGAAGTTCTGTTAGTTTGGATCCCTGGGAAACTAAGCCATACTTTGAGGCGTGTTTGACTACGGTCGCGTCGCGTCATATCTCCAACTCTGTCTGCGAGTTGAGAGGGCCTTTTCGCGGGGGCGTGTCTCCTGTTCAGCCTTCCCTTTGTTGTCCAGGCGCTCTTTCGCGGGCTCCGTTCTGGCCGGACGCTGCTCGATCCCCATCGCCTATACTCCTACCAATGACGCGACCTTTATAAGTGATTTTAATACGGTAGAAAGGCACTTATGATTTCAATGAGCTGTACAGGACACTGTACGGTTTCAATATGTCGGCGTTCTTCATCGACCCACGAGCCGAGTGATCCACCGTTCAGGCTTGTTTTCTGTTATTCTCTCTCCGGTGAGTGGAGAAAAACAATCATTTTACGCTTTTCTCGTCACCTAAGAATTGTTTAGAGCATTGGCGTTATGTTCATTTACGTAAAAGCTGCGACCTCTCCTCTCATATATTCCCCGCTTCACTGAGCGATGGAGTTAAGTATCCAGTGCCTCTCCACTTAATAGAACGCTTGTATCTATCGAGTAGTCCCACAGGGTGTGATTTATTTCAATAATCCTTCGCCACACACATTCGAGCTTCCGAGGCAAGGGCAGTATACCGGCGCCTGCAGACACACAAACCTCCCGTCACACTCTCTGTTGTGTTGTTCATAGGTCCAGCTCTTCTCAGGAGACGCGGCAGCGCAATGTCACCTTCTGTTTTAGTTAGAGTAACTCAGACAGACGTAGTCCAGTGCTGAAATACAGCGGACGGAATGTGCGTTCGAAACGTTATCGAAAGAGCCGCAGCCACTCTTACAGAGTCCGACACCCGCCGGAGCTCGCAACAGCAGGGTCGAAAGGAGTCTCGCTACTCCAGGGAGCCTCGCAGAAGGAGAAAACCCTCTGGGATCTTGCTCCTCTTTCTCTAAATGTTTCCGACAAATCAATTTTGCTTATGATCCTTCCGCAGGTTTACCTACGGAAACATTTGAACGACTTTTATTTCTTCTAAACGGTTAAGATTTTCTATCTTTCCAGACACATTGGAAGCTGCGCCAAATAGATCCCGGACAGCTGTCCAAATTCCTCAATGCATCTTTCAATAGGTAATAGCGACGGAAGGGGTGCACAAAGGGCAGAGATGTAATCAACGCGAGCTTATGACCCGCGCTTCCTCTTTCACGGGGACCAATTGCAAGCCCCAATCCCTAGCACGAAGGAGGTCCTTCTCTGTCCTCCACTATGTGATACCCATTTTAAGGATGATCGAAGAATAAAGGATACTGCAGGGTATTTTATATATTCACCTTCTGATGATATTTCAAGAACTAAACATGTCATTTTTTGTTTAATACTGTGTACTTTTTGCTTGTGTTTAACAGGTATATTATAGTGTAAGGTTTATATTTAACTTTTGTATTGGAGAAGACTGGAAAGCTGTTATGTTACATTTATGTGCAGCCATGTCATATGTCACAACTCTTTAAGACTGTGATTTAAACATTAATTCTTCTTTGATATTATCCGAATCTGGGTCCCAATTATTTAAATTAAGCAACACCAAAACTGGATGAAAGTAGGAATAAGGAAATGTCCGTAGAAGAAAATGATACCATATGTGAGAGAATGATTGTCCACCACAGCCAAGAGTATTATTATTATTAATAATAATAATAATAATGATCCTTGCTTTACGTCCCACTAACTACTTTAACGGTTTTCGGAGACGCCGCGGTGCCGGAATTTAGCCCCGCAGGTGTTCTTTTAGGTGCCAGTAAATCTACCGGCACCAGGCTGACGTATTTGAGCACCTTCAAATACCACCGGACTGAGCCAGGATCGAAACTTCCAAGTTGGGGTCAGAAGGCCAGCACCTCAACCGTATGAGCCACGCAGCCCGGCTCACAGCTAAAAGCGTACGGTTGCAACAAAAAAATGTATCTTCAATTTGCAAAGATTCATGCTTCCGTACAGAGTAAACTGAGAATTCGCAATGTTTGAAATAATTATGACCACTATCAGATGAAGATTTTCGCATTGAACTTGGCGACACGCCAATATAGCCAAGTTTTATGTTTCGTGTGATGAATGAAACACGCGAAATAAAACTATTTCACAGTTGCAATGGGAACTGAGGAAGAGTTAAGGAATGTGAGGGAGAAAATTAGACTTGTAACTGAGGACAGGAATGAAGAAAAGTCTCTCTCAATCACGTACAGAATTCGGTAGGTGGGCAGGGGAGAAGTTGCGAAAGGCACGTGGGTTCATGTTTTATATTCAAGGAGAGCGAGTACTAAGGGTTTTCCTCAGGCAGTGCGCGCAGGAGAGGTATCAGACAGGAATCAGCATGAGTCACTGAAGGTGTATCAGCAAATGGAAGATGGACATAAGGGAGGTGTTAACAAGGTGGGATGGGGAAAGAAGAAAGGGACCGTTGGGAAATGGAAACGTAGAGTATGAGATAAGAAGAGAGAGGTGGAACAGGGTAGGGCGAGGAAGAAAATGGAGGAGGATTTGTGTTCTACAGGCATCAGAGGAGATAACGGAGGCGAGGACAATTGGGATTCAGATGAGGAGGGTGGGGTTGATGAACTGGTCATGGGTGACTCAATTGTCAGGCATGTGGGGAAAGTTCCAGAAAGATAGGGAGCCAGAGTAGAGCGTTATCCAGGAATCGGGTTAAGGCAGAGGTTGAGAAAAATATAAGGTAGGGACGAGGGTAAGGAGAAGGTGCTAACCTTCCACGTTGGTACCAATAATGTAAGGCAAGCAGGAATGGGTACTAACGTAGTTGGGGATGTGTGGGATCTATTTATTGCAGCACGGAAGAGGTTTAAGGAAGCAAAAGTTGTCATCAGTGGGATACTGTGAGGGAGGGATACTGACTGGAGGGTAATTTGGGATTTAAATGAGACTACGGAATGGGTATGTGTGAAATTCCGAGCGATACTTGTGGATCCGAATGGCAGGATAGGGGATAAAGATCTACGCTCAGATGGCCTTAACTTGAACCGCAATTTACCTTATAAATTAGAAAGGTTGTTTAAAAGTACTGAAGGCAGCTTCATTCATGGAAACATGGTGTACAAGGGAGCTGGGCCTCAGAAGCGATGAAGTATTGAATTGAAGAAGTATTGTAAGGAAAAGAATAGGTTTAAACAATTTAATAAAATATACTTACCGTATATTGTAATAGGAGTTGAATCACGGCTGAGAATTTATGTTATGGATGCATAAATTGTCTCATATTACTGAGATTCTTATCGTAGATAGGATAGATATTGTAGGAGGGGGAGTATTAATTCTGGTGAAAGAGGAATTTGTGAGATGACCAAGATGACAAACATGAAATTCTAAGTGTAAGACTCGTATCTAAATGTAATAGACAATTTGATATTTTTGGTGTGTGAAGACCTAGAAAGGGTGACGTAGACGCTGATCCGGAAGTAATGATAAGGTAATCAGCTAAGTGGGAAACGATATGAAAGGAACGTGATTGTAGCAGATAATCTCAATTTACCAAATGTCAATTGGGATGGTGAGGCAAACTACAGGAAGCATGACAAACAAGTGGAAAATAGGTGAATATGGAAAGGGCAGCAGATTCAGAACGTAATGGAGCCAACTAGAGGGAAGAATATCCTAGATGTGGTGCTGAAAAACCTGAAGAGGTCTATAACGAAACTGAAGTAATGGATGGTAACAGTATGAAAAGCCGTGTGGCCTCCGGAGAGGCTGGGTGCAGGTCTTTTGATGTGACTCCCGCAGGCGACCTGCGCGTCGTGATGAGTGTGAAGTGGTGATGAACCCAGGCCCCGTGCCAGGGGAATTAACTAATTATGGTTAAAATTCCCAACCGTGCCGGGAATCGAAATCGGGGCCCCTGTGACCGAAGTCCAGCACAATAACCATTTAACCATGGAGCTGGACGGTGGTATTAGTGATCACTAGAGATGATAATTATAGGCATTAAAACAGATAAAATTGGCAGGCATTTAGGCTCTTAAATGAGCAAAAATAGGCATCTAAGTTAAATAGGCACTGACTTGTAAAATAGGCAAAAATAAGCATGAAAACCACTTATAATTTAATTACTCAATCAATTACTATAAGATAAAATTACAACAAACAACTTTTCAATGTTTTCCGGTAACAATCTTGTTCTCCTGTCGGGCATAATGTTTTGTACTGAGAGAAAGATCTGTCAACATCACAGGAAGTGATAGGACAAAACTTCAATGAAGCCACTTCATCTGGTTTTAGTTCAACTGCTTCATATATCTCAGCTCGTAGCACCCTGGCTACTTTTACCGTCGCTTTCCACCATGGATTATGATGCAGAACTCTTATAGAACTTCTTGCTGACGGCGGGTACCTTCCCCGAATTCGTTATTTACACGGAAATACGTCCTCAGAAATGTTCGATTATAATCTGGCAGTTTCCTGTCGAGTTTTCCGGGTGAGAAAATAATTTCTTACTTGCTAGTTGCTTTACGTCGCACTGGCACAGATAGGTCTTATGGCGACGATGGGACAGGAAAGGGCTAGGAGTGGGAAGGAAGCGGCTGTGGCCTTAATTAATAATAATAATAATAATAATAATAATAATAATAATAATAATAATAATAATAATAATAATGTTATTTGTTTTACACCCCACTAATTACTTTTTGGTCTTCGGAGACGCCGAGGTGCCGGAATTTAGTCCCGGGGGAGTTCTTTTACGTGCCAGTAAATCTACCGACACGAGACTGACGTATTTGAGCACCTTCAAATACCACCGGACTGAGCCAGGATCGAACCTGCCACGTTGGGGTCAGAAGGCCAGCGCCTTAACCGTCTGAGCCACTCAGCCCGGCTGGCCTTAATTAAGGTACAGTCCCAGCATTTGCCTGGTGTGAAAAATGGGAAACCACGGAAAACCATCTTCAGGGCTGCCGACAGTGGGGTTCGAACCTACTGTCTCCCGAATACTGGATACTGGCCGCACTTAAGCGACTACAGCTATCGAGCTCGGTGGTGAGAAAATAATAACAATGAAGTGAAACGATACCTGAGTAGCGTAGAGATCCTTCCTATGTGATTGTCAGGGACTCACCAGGCTTCCCCTAGCAGTATTCTTACTTATATAGAAGAATTAAAACGGAAGCACTATAAATCTCAGATTTTTAACATTTTATATGTTGCTATTCGCCAGATTTGGTCAACCGGGTCAGTTGTCATGAAGATTATTTTCTGTTGCCTGCAATAGATCCTGCTTCATGTGTGCCCATAAGGCTGCCACCAACGTTGAAAATTAAAAAAACGCGTGATTTGAAGTTATCGTGGCATGCGCCCATAACCTTACTTTTTGTCACAATTTAGCAAGACTCTAGATGCAACACTAGAGCTTACGCACCCCATACCCTCTTTGCTTGCCCTGCAGCGCAACGGTTACTAACCGGACCCCACCAATCCAGACCATCGGTCTTTTCACTCGCCTGCTCTTGTAAAGATAGCTTTGCGGCCTTGTAAAACACGCTGTGACATCGTCAAAGCCGTGCCATCGTGTATGTCTAGCCTCTGTGACATCGTCCTAGCTGCACCATATTCGATCTTCAACATATGTTTCGCGAAGGCTTTGTGGAAGCGTAATGGAGTTCACTAGAGCCTACATATAGCGCTGATGAATGTTACTCACGAATTTTTAAATCACATTTCAGTTGTATTCCGCTTCTGTGGTGTAGTAGTTAGCGTGATTAGCCGCCACCCACGAAGGCCCGGGTTCGATTCCCGGCTCTGCGACGAAATTTTAAAAGTGGCACGAGGGCTGGAACGGTGTCCACTTGGCCTTGGGAGGTCAACTGGGTAGAGATGGGTTCGATTCCCACCTCAGCAAACTCGAAGTGGTTTTCTGTGGTTTCCCACTTTTCCTCCAGGAAAATGCCGGTATGGTACTTAACTTAAGGACGCGGCCACTTTCTTCCCTCTTCTTTGCCTGTCCCGATTTTCCCATGCATTCCCAAGGCCCCTGTTCAGCATAGAAGGTGAGGCTGCCTGGTCGAGGTACTAGTCCTACTCTCCAGTTGGATCCCCGACCCAAAGACTCACGCTCCAGGACACTGTCCTTGAGGCGGTACAGGTGGGATCCTTCGTTGAGTCCGAGGGAAAACCTACCATGGAGGGTAAACATATTAAGAAAGAAAGAAAAAAATTCGGTTGTAAATCTCTATTTTCACAGGAAATTAATCAGAGTTCAAAATAGCAATTTTTAATTTTCATCCACTCTGTGACAAGAGACCACCGGCGGTCTAACTCCTCGTTCAATAATTAAATGACTATTTACATTTTAGCAATATACATTATAGGACGTTCACGACAAATTCACCATTGCATGATAACAACTTTCCACAATACGTAAATTAATAGTTCTATAAATGCCACAATGAAATACGACCTTAGTTCATTCACAAAAATAGGTAAAAGAAACAAACGAACTTACCTCCTTACAGCAAGCTTGGCAGAAGACTGCCCTTCTATCCGTAGTAAAATTGGGATCCCCTGTGGTCTCCCGCTTCAGCCACTAAGGACGATGACTTTTCTTTGCAATTACAATTCTTTACGTCACGCCGACAGGTATATTTTATGGTGACGATGGGATGGGAAAGGCCTAGGAGTGGGAAGGAAATGACTGCGGCCTTAATTAAGATGCAGTCCCAGTTTTTACCTGGTGTGACAGTGGGAAACCACGGAAAACCATCTTCAGGGCTGCCGGCGGTAGGGCTCGAACCCGCTATCTCCCGAATGAAAGCTCAGAGCTGCGCGCCCCTAAGCAAACAGCCAACTCGCCCAGTGATTTTTCTTTGGTCGTTGCCACAGACACACTTCTTCACAATAAATCGCAACACGTTCTGAAGACAGAGCCTACGCGTACAACAGTTCACATCAAGAAGGAGGTATAAGGGATATGTGTTGTGGTAGTTCGACGTGGATTGATTCTCGCATGTCTTAGAAGGTTGGAGGGGTTGAAGTCTGCGAGGTCGAATTGTTCTTTGTTTCTCCTGAAGGAAATAACCCAAGGACTCTTTTCGGTGACTTCCGAGATTTCCCGTTCTTTGTTCGTGGGGTAAACAGGTCTTGAGGAATTAGAATATAATACTGTCGAGCACATCTGTCACAATATAATGCAGTGGAAGAAATTCGGTTTCTTTAAAACAGGTTCAAATGCATCAAATAGGCAATTATATTCGAAACAGGCAAAAACCCCTGATATAGGCATTTATAGGCACAATGAAAAACCAACGAAATCTAGCTTAAAAGACGCTAAAACGTATTAATATCTCAAAAGCATACGTATCGGAACACAGGAATAAAACAGGAAAATTCCCGTCTCTAGTGATCACGAAACAGTTTTTCCCGTTGTTAAAACGAATAGCTATAGAAAAGACTATTAGGCAATACGATATGGCTGATAAAGCAAGCATGAGGGAGTTTTAGAAAAGTAGGTATGATCAGCCGAAAAAGCTAAAAAGAAATGTTAACAGTCTGTGGGATGGGTTTAAATCAATTGTTGAGGAATAAGAAAACAGCTATATACCTTTAAATGTGGCAAGGAATTGTAAAGATCCACTATATGAGAGAAGTAAAAAGACTAAGAAGGTGCAGGTTAGAAAGAAAGGTAGTTAGACATGGTTGTGGAGTATAGGGAAATTGAAGTAATTTATTAAGAAATTGCATCTAGCGCAGAAGTCAGCTAAAGATAACATGTCGTCAAGCATAATTCACAGTCATACACATTCTAGTGTAAAATAGAATGATATGTGTAGAGATTTTAAATAAAGGGTACAGATCTCTGCACATGGTTATGAGGGTAATTACGGGCTGTAGTTAGGATGTAAAGGAGAGCCTAGGTAAACAAAAGATAGGGTACCTGCCACCTGGGCGACTGCCCTAATTGTAGATCAGTGGTGATTTTTTGATTGATTGATATTGTAATAATGGCAAAGGAATAAAAGGAAATATATATTCTTACAAAAACAGTCACGAAGATTCTGACGCTATTTTCACTGAAATAAAGAACACAATGTCAAGATTCTCTCAACATTTTAGAAGGAAACTGCCTTTAGAGCAGTAGCGCATCTGAATATTTCTGCATTCACACTTCAGTTTTTGAGGAGTCGAGTGCAGAAAACCGAAATACCTTAAAATAATATGAAGTGTCGGTAGAAATGAATGTAAAAAATTACCGTATAACATAGTAAATATGATGCTGGATTATTGCCGACTACTCAAATTCAAAATGGTCGCACTTGTGACTATACTTACCGGGTAGCACGACATACTTCCATGTCGAAGTGATGACATTTAATAAGGGGAAGGAATGGGTAAAAAATAAATTCAAGTTCGAATATAAAAGAGAATATTAGTTAAAATTGTTATAAAGGCACCAAGTTAATCATAGTAAAAATTGTTATTGTTATCGCTGTTCTGATCACGTAATATAAGTTTAAAATTATTTTAATCATTGAACACATCTCAGTGTTTCATACTTCTGGCTCTGACTGCTTTGTCAAACCGACTGGATATACAAAAATAATGAATTATATTCAATCAGTTTATTCCATTATTGCAATAATTATAACTTATTTAAAACAGGCTGATGGCCTAATGAACACCATGAAATATCACCACAAAATGGTACGACTTAATAACATATTACATTTAATTGCAGAAAAAACATGGCAAGAAAGTTGTTGAATATCCAAGCCAGACTGAATTCTAGTAGAAATTAGGATTACACATGTTTACTTACCAACTAAAAGGAACATGGATGCAGATGCCAAAGTCCTGCTTCCACTAAAACACAAGCTATCTAATGAAATACTCTAATACTAAAGGCATTAATTAACAACTTCTACAGCAAACGACAATGGTAAGAACACAGACGCATGTCTGCACCAAATCCCATACTAATGCATCAACGATTCACAAGAATATCACAAATATCAGTATCTTCCATATTATTATTATTACTCTAAATAATTAGCCATTCACTGTCAAATTAATGATTCATTAATGTGATTATGCTGTTAGTGATCAGAAAGTTTATCATCATAAGTTACTTGCGGCTAATTATAACTTATTTATTAAATTTAGGCATAATGATTCAATATAATTATTATTGTTAACATGATGGTGAATAATCAGAATAATTATGGCTTATTAATAGCATTGGTACATTACGATCTTGCGATCAGCTGACCTACTTGTGAACATGGTACCTCAGCATAACTCAACTACGGAATTGTGGAGGTCTGAACTGACATTCCACGGACTAGAGAGAACACTACAAGAAAAGATCACTAACACTTCTTTTAAACGAAAATAAATCACAATACCCTGGCGAGTGGTCTGGCGTAACATTCACAAAAACTTTCAACAGAATAGAAATAATAGATGGTTTGGAAACTGTACATCTCACTGAAAAGACTTAAGCATATCCAAGAACTCTAACCACAGCATAACAAGATTTTCATAGAAATATTACAAACTACATATGGGAAAGTTGATTGCCAAAATTCTTCTTCAGAAGAATGTAGTATGTTTGACACTGAACTAATCGGGGTCTGGAGACATGCCAACAAGATTTCCATCCTAGCCACAGCCTAATTTAAAGAACCTCTCATTAATGTCAGCTGATGTACTTGGGGTAATAGTTATTAAAGAACACATAAAACCTGACCTGAGGTAAAAACAAGGAACACCTGGACGATGTGCTGGGACTTATATCCTACAAGGACATACTGGTCATCGTCACTGATGCCTATGAATAATATTATAAACCTCATTAGAGTGCCTGCATTGCTTGCCCTCACACGTTCCATTATTCGTTAATAATCATCACTAATCTCAACTGGGTTCGCAACATCATCGTAGATTCACATTACTAGCCTCACACCAATGACTCACTAACATAATCGCAGATTCACATTACTAGCCTCAAATCAAGGACTCACTAACATCATCGCAGATTCACATTAAGAGCCTCACATCAAGGACTCACCAACATTATTACTAGCCTCTCATCAGGGACTCACTAACATCATGACAGATTCGTATCACAAGCCTCATATCAAGGATCCGCCTAGTATCACCGCAGATTCATATAACTAACCTCACATCAAGGACTCACTAACATCATCGCAGATACATATCACTAGCCTCACATCAATTACTCACTAACATCACAGCAGATTCGTATTACTAGCCTCACATCAAGTACTCACTAATATCAGCGCAGATTCATATTAGTAGCTTCACATAAAGTACTCACAAATACCATTATTACCGCGAGATTTGCCCGTGCGGTTGGGGCACGCAGCTGTGAGCATGCATTCGAGAAATAGTGGATTCGAACCTCACTGTCGGTAGCCTTGGAGGTAGTTTTCGAGGTTACCCGTTTTTACACCATACAAATACTGGGGCTGTACCTTAATAAAGGCCGCTCACTTCTTTGCCTTTCCTATCCCACTGTCGCCATAAAACCTACCTGTGTCTTTGCGACGTAAAACAAATTATAAACATCATTACTAGACTCACATCCAGGACTCACTAACATCATATCAGATTCGTATTAATAGCCTCACATCAAGAACCAACTAACATCATCGCAGATTCGTATTACTAGCCTCACATCAAGGACTCATTAACATCATTACAGAATCGTATTACTAGCCTCACACCAAGGACACACTAACATCAGCGCAGATTCATATTATTAACCTCACATCAAGGACTCACTAACATAATCGCATTTCCATATTACTAGCCTCACATCAAGGACTCACTAAAATCGTTATTTTACACGGTTACAGTTTACGATGAGTAGATATCGCATTTGTATGCGAATGCCGGTATGTACAGATCCAATATCGACAAGGAAGTCCGTTTGAAGGAAAAATTCGACTAATTATTGAGTGTAATAATGCATGTATACGTTTGAGGTTAGTGCGTACATTTCAAATTTCGTACATATTGTGCATGTTTTCGACTTTTATTATGCATATTTTAACCTGTTCTACAGGCAATCCTCAAAAAAAGTTAAGTAATTAGAGGTGTGCAATTTGGGCAATGAATCAGTTGAAAGGGCAAAGCCATCTATCAAGACACACTTAGAAATCATACCAGGATCAGTCAAGAAGCTACAAACACATGGACTGCATCTTAGAGGACGTAAAGTATGAACGGAAATGTTTTCCAGGAAACCTCGGATAATGAGGATCTACCTGAATATTTAACACCTACACTCGCTTCCAAATTCAAGTACACTGCTGTCACATCCGTAGATGTAGAGAGAGAATTCTCCGCACTGAAACTAGTTTGAACAGACTTACACCACCGATTTAAAAGAGTAAACATGAAAAAGGCTGTTGTAGTGCACTGCAAAGCAAAGCAAACAATAAGGACATGGATATAATCATGCAAAATATGCAACTGTTTAAATATGTTAATAATTCTCATTACACGAGATAAAGAGCATACAACTTATTTAATTTTCATATTTTCTAACAAACGCACAGATGATATAAATATGAACTTTATTAACATAAACATGAGAGCGAATTCCGCAGGGTTAAATTGGGGTCGAAGATAAAATTTCCACCTCTTAGCAAGTTGGAATGCAACACATATTCACCTGAAACAACTTTAAATGGTAAATACTTACATATTTCAAAATACTATAATTTGCTCGTTCCAATTTTGACACAACCCACTTAAAGCACATGAAAAGCGTCACCTTCGGCTTGTATTCAAGTAACATTTGCAAAGTCATATATGTGGCTAAGTTCCTGAGTCTTCACAGAAAAGATCACTGTTTTTATGTATCTTATTTTCTAACTTATTGCGCATTTGTGTAGAGTATTCATCATCATATTTAAAATTATGATTTGCGAATGTTTCAAATGTTTGCGATTAACAAACTTACACATTCCTTTAATTTCATCAATTCCGCCGCCCGCCGTTTGGTTAATTATTATTATTTTCGACAGCATGGTGCTGCGTTCGGACGTTTTGCTAAAAAATATACAGCATTGGGGCCTCTCCTTAGGTTGAGTCTAAATGCGCACTTCTAACTTTCACGACTGGAAATCTCATAACATTACTCAGCATTCGTTTGCCTTCTAGCCAGCACGTGTCGGAATATGTATCAACAGCGTGAACGTTATGCCCAGCAGTATGGCTTTTACCCTGTGTGCAGCCGCAAGTGTTTGGTCAGATAGGCCTTCCGGCTTAAGGCCTTGCCACAGATATTGCAACAGTATGGCCTCTCGCCTGTATGCCTCCGCATGTGTTTGGTTACGTCGCCTTGATGACCTATGGCCTTGCCACAAATATTGCAGGAGTACGGCTTCTCCCCTGTATGCGTCCGCGAGTGAATGGTTAAATGATCTTTACGCCTAAAGGCCTTACCACAGATATTGCACCTGTAGGGCTTCTCGTTTGTATGTGTCCGCAAGTGCTTGGTTAGGTCGGCTTTCTGGCTGAAGGTCTTGCCACAGAAATTGCACCAGATTGGCCTGTTACCTGTATGCAAACGTAAGTGTTTGGTAAGATTGGTGTTCTCGTTAAAGCAATTGCCACACACATTGCAGCAGTACGGCGTTTTCGATGTATGCGCCCGCAGGTGTTTTCTTAGATATTCCGTGACGTTACAAGTTTTCTGACAGATATTGCACCCGTACTGCTCCTCGCCTTTATACAAACGCAAGTGCCTGGTTAGATTTTCTTTCTTGGTGAAGGACTTGCCGCAAATATTGCACCTGTGTGACTTTTCTCCTGTATGTAATCGGAAGTGTCTGCTTAAATTTTCTTTCTTGCTAAAGGACTTGCTACAGATATTGCAACAGTACGGCTTCTCACCTGTATGCGTCCGCATGTGTATGGTCAAAAGCAAAGAACTCCTGAACACTTTTTGGCAAACAAAGCACTTGATGTCCGTGTGCAACCGGATGTGCTCTCTCAGCGTGCTCTTTTTTATAAAGCATTTCTGGCAAATTCCGCATTCGTGGAGCGCTTGGACCGTGTGGATTTTGACGTGCTCAGACAGGCTGTTTCCGCTACTGAACAGCTTTCCACAGTGTACGCAGTTGAAGGGTCGATCATCCTTGTGTCTCTTGAGAGGGCGTCTCCCATCCCGATGTGGACGATCTGCGTCGCTTACCTCTGGGCTCGATCTACATTGACAAATAGAAACCATGTGATCAATAAATCAACCATCAACTCTACTCCAAGTCTCACGCAGAGGAACTGATACTGTACAGTTCACTCACTGATATACCAAGAAGAGAGATCGTTACTAATGACCGTCACATTCCTCAGGGATGACATCAACTCAAGTCAAATTCAGAGTGTAGTCGTGAATATCAAAACCTCTTGCTTGTTACGAGGAAGTGTTGTATCTTTTCTCTCGAATGGCTAACGTAACGATATAACGCGAATAATCTTCAGATAATTTAGTAATGTACGAGCTCATGGACTAATTCATTTAAAGAATGAACGAGAAGTGGCTAGCCGAAAGGAGAAGTACACGCTCTTATCCCAGGCAAATATTCATCTATCTGTTGAAATCCGTAGAGGACTACACTCCTACATAAAGGACGGTATACGTTTCCGTGCTTTGATCTTGTCCAAGCACACTGTAGTTTATGGCAGGTATGTAATTAATTTTTGTAAAAGCCCTTGTTGTCGTTTGAGAGAATCCCAGTGTTGTAGGTATTAATAAAGTTGAAAAAAGTAGTTCGCCGATAATCAGCCATGGCAAATAGTTTATAAATACTATTAAGTTTGACACAAACATACTATACCATTACGAGTCTCCGCTGGAGCGGGAGACAAGTGACGATCACTACGCAATAAAGTACGAAGAGTCAGATTGCGCGGCGGAAGTGAGAATAATCATTTTTCTGTCCATTTGAATCTAATGCTGTATGCCAGGGCAAGCAAATTTATGTACATGTGAATAAATGAAGTTGTGGGAATTGTACCTTATTTTGATTAAAATTATTAGTATTAGCATGAATGTGTGTGTGTGTGAAGTTTTATATTGCACAAACACAGATAGGCCTTATGGCAAAAATGTGATAAGAAAGGCCTAGTAGTGGGAAGGAATCAGACGTGGTCAGGCGAGGTCTGCCAAATAAATTCCAGCGTTCATGGGATGGACCGTACGAGGTGTTAAAGACTTTATATATCGTATTCATATACTACCCCGAGGAATGTCAAAGGTGGTGAATTTCAATCGGCGGAGCAAATTCCTTGACTAACGGATAATGGAAGAATGGTTGCGAACTGACCAGGGACGGAACAGTCTGAAGCAGGGGCAGTATTACGCGTCAAGGGGGTAGTAAAACACCCTCAGCTTGACTAGGAGACAAGTGGTGAACGCTAACCGAAAAAGTAATAACAGACAGAATGTGCGGTGGAAGTGAGAATAATCTTGTTGTTGAATGCCATGCTGTATGCCAGGGCAAGGACATTAATGCACTCGTGAATGAAAGAAGATTTGGAAAATGTTCTATGTTATTTTCAATAAAATTATTAGGATTAGCGTGAATGAGTGTGTACAGTTCACTTTGTAATTTGGTAATGAAATTTACAAGATATGGTGACATAGAAATTTCCACGGAAATGAAATTGACGTTCGTTACCGGTTAAATCGTCGCCATAAGACCTATCTGTGTCGGTGCGACGTAAAGCCCGTAGCAAAAAAAAAAACGTTACCGGTTTCCATGAATGTAACAATACGTATTGTACTGTACATTATCATACCAGTGTAGCATTCTATTACGTCACAATTTGGCCATATATAACTGCATAGCTTACAAATGCAATCAAACAAAGCCGCCCTAAATACAGGACATTAGGATTATACAAAGAAGTTCACACTCACTTCCATGTATTACATCACTCGATGTCTTAACACATTGCTGATCGGATGCTTGAGCTTGTCACATACCCTGTGGACCGGACATTTTTCTACTAACCATACTAGGGTGCACTTGATTATAAAGACGTTAATAAATATTAAACCAGTCAATATTTTATCTTTAAAGTTGGTATGGGTACTCTCCAATGCCCCTAGTAATAGTGGATCTGCCTTTACAAAACCATATTCAGCGTTAATTCCTAAAACATCATTAATGTTTACATCGTTGTCGTCGTCAGGATCACTTGAATAAATAAGTACACTAGGTAAATTACGGCTTGTAGAGGCATGAATATCACTTCCGCTATCCCTCTCACATTCAGTTTCCACTAATTCATTAAACTATTTCCATTTGAACGATCATCGGCATATAATTCTTCTAAAATATCGTCGTCAGCTAACACCGTAGTATTCCGCGGGCGCTCCATCTTGTCATTGACTGAACCGGCAGAAAGAAAGTCGACGTTTCGAAACTAAATCAAAGAATAAAAGAGGCCGTGAATAAAAGAAAAGTGGCAGATATACATCTACGATTTATTCTATTCAATGTGCACGTCCGAAATAGTTCAAGATATGGTCAAGAGATGTCACAGGAAGACCGAAAACAATGTCGTGAATAAAACCGAGATTTCTCGGGGCCCGTCACCTACCGCTGGCGAGCGTACTACGAGATTTCTCGGGGCCCGTCACCCATGTGTTAACTGCTTTCTTTAACAGAGGCCGTATGCAACATGGAAACTACTCATCATCAGTGTACTGCCATAACACAGGTCTTCACATGATAGCTCGCCACGCTATTCTGTCTCTTGCCACCCTCTTTGTTTCCTCATATTCGTATTCTATGCTGATACTGTCCAGCATCTGATAACTTGTCCTTCCTTCTATAGCATCTAGTAGCAACCAACTCTCCTCATCCAATGACCAATCCAAATGTGCTTTCTCTTCTCGATTAATTTGAATATATTTCTCTCTTCTCAAGACTTCTTTATTCTTTACTTTTTATCCATTGTACACTTTCCATTCTCCCCCAAATCCACATCTCAAATGTTTCCAGTCTTCTTTCGTCCTCTTTTCTCAATGTCCATGTCTCAGCTCCATACAAGCGCTTCACGAATTGCTTCCTCATGTCTTTGTATGCATGCTGCTGATCGATAAGTGAATTAATTTGTTTTTATTATGCTAAGACTGGTGGATGGCTCATTACTGAACCTTTTAACATGATTGTCTGATTAATAACCTGTCGTCTATGAACATGCTGTGACCTTATCTGCGTTGGTATTATTACTCTATTTCCTTAAATTATTATCTTTGTGTTCCTGAAACTTGTGCTTGTGTGGTGTTCTATTGATTAACCATTTCGGTATTTAACCTTGTCAAACTTGCAGATTATGTTTTGGGGTTGGTTTTCTACCTACTAGTGGTTGTCATTTAACATAGCGGAATCTTTTCTTGGCTGTTTCTGCGTAGAATGTTTAGTACTGAACTCTCCTATGATGACACGACTTGATCTTTGCTGGGCTGTAGTATGTTTTGATAAGGTAAATGGAGTGTGCTTGCTATATGAAAGTTTTCCATTTTTCATCTTTTCACAGTGTGTGTGTGTGTGTGGCGCTTGGTAGTGATCCGAGCTACGTTCTGTGTTATTTATCAAGCGATTATTGGTTAAGGTGTTATATAATTAGTCAGTTTCGGAGATTGTAACCGTTTGCCTAGTGCATGGACTCTGTGTATTAAGCGCGTTTCATTTCCTGACTTCTGATGTTGTAATTAACTGTTGCTAAATAATCCTGTGCTCTCTTCTTAGTTATCCGTGTCTACTCTTTCTGGTACTTTATTCTTTGCATGAACTATCTTACCTCATTTATTGTGTGAGTGTAGTCATATGTAATTTATTATTACAATCTAGTTGACTGGAAGTTGCCTCAATTCTATTACTCTTTAAACATCTTGATGAGGTTGGTTAGTGCTCTACTCTGAGCTAGGTACTTGGATTTTGAACTTGAATCTTGGTATTCTTTTAGTGTTTGGGATTCACTTTTGGTTTGTGGATTGCAGATGATGAAGTGTGATTTACCTGATCTACTGTTTGATGTTGGTGTTCTTTGGTTCTGTTAAGGAAATCTTATCCTAAGGGGTGTATCTACTTTGAACCTAGATGAAATGGTTCGAGTCCTGGATTTATGGTTCTTTTCGGGGAAGTGATTTCAATTTTGTGATGGTATGTTGACTGGGAGTCCTGTTGTGGAGGATGACTATCCTTTATTCCCTTATCGGTTAGCTCATGTATCTTGCCAGTCATTACTGTTGTTGTGTTATTGTGTCTGGTGTTAAGTGGGTATGGCACTTCGGTATGGGCGGTGTGTTGCCCTTAGTTTACCTATGTGTCCCAGTAGATTTGGAACTAATTATTGCATCTGTCTGCAACTTTCAGTTAATCACCTTGCTTTGTTATTAGTTCCTTGTTGATTTTGAGGGTTCTGGTTTCTTCACCTCATGTATTATTTCATGACCTAAAGATCTGATGTGCTCTTGTGTTTAATTTGTTCTACTATAAAGCTCATTTGATGTTATTTGCAACTCTATAGCATTTTCCTTCCCTCAGTTGGTCAGTTAGTGTCCCTTGGTGTGGCTGGTTAGTTATCTTACTGTTCTATAAGTTTGGTAGTTAGGTATGGGACTAACTAGTTTTCCCTAGTCAGTACTGGAATCTTCCTGCTAATGGTTTATGGGAGCTATGAGCAGCGCTACTGCCTTCTTCATGTTTCTTTGAGCTTTTCCACGCACGTGCCTCATATTCTGCCACTTATATTTTATTTGCCTGCTCTCCTGGGGGGTAGGGGGAGGTTCCTGTTTGTCGTTAAGCTACAGTGTGATGGGGATTTCATTTATTTGTTAGTACCGGGTCGTGCCAAGGTTCAGTGAAGGAACTGCTGGTAGTGTACGTTGTGTAAGTAATTGCTCTTTATTTTCCTTCTTGACCATCTAGGCTGAGGTGTTTTCTTACCTTTTTAATTTGGATTGGATGTGCCATTGTGGAAGGTGTAATTTTAGTGATCCCATGTAGTAGGTTGGTTATGTGATTCAAGATTGTGTTCCCTCCTGAGTTTCTTCCTTCCTCTTTCTGTCCTGTTGGTTGCATGGTGCCTACTATGGCCTCGTGAGGTGTGTTAGTATACGATCTGTAAGTTATTCATAGCTTGGTGTTAGTTGTCTGATCTGTTGTCGATGACATATTATTCCGGAACCTGTCATCTTGAAATCTCAGAGGTCTCCAATCCTTCCCTTGCTTAAAATATGTTCACCCATTATGCCATGGATTTGTGTAAATTTTTTATCATTCTTTATTCCATGTTGCTATTTCTTGATAGAGTATGTTCCTATTCTCATTCTTCTTCTGTTGGTTATGCATTGTACTTGAGAGATGTTGTTCCAGACCTACTTTCAAATACTAAATGGTTTTGTTATACTATTTAAGGATTTTAGTTGTTAATTATTTAACTCACTGATTAGTAGTGCTGCAAATATTGCGCTCAAGGGGTATTTTGGTTAACTTTGTTTTCCTATGTAACTCTTTCTTTTGGGGTCCTACTTTTAGTTTATTTTTTAACTTCTGGCATTATACTGTTTTGTTTGAAACTCAAGTTGCGTTGGATGCCTGATGATGTAGCAATGGGTTTGAAGTTTCCTGTGTTCTCCTAGTTAAATAATGTTGATGTATTGATTCCTTAAGTTGTTTCCCGTTTCTCCCCGCGTGTATGTGAATATTTTTCTCTATCAAATCAGTTTTTGCAAGTGAATCATGTGTTTCTCTGTAGTAGAAGCACCAAATTTTTATTCATAATTTTATTTATTAGTATTGTTCAAAAGTATTGTTGAGACCTTTTTTCTTGGTGCGAGGAATTTAATATGAAACCTCGTGTAATATGAGGAGAAGAAACAGTAACGATTTGTGTGCTACTTGTTGAAAATTGACAGTTTCTGTGTTAACAGATCATTCTCTTTTGGTGTTATGTGTTCATGTTCTACAAATCTAACCATGGACTCTGATGCACATTGATCTGCTCAAACTGACTGTTGGGTTACCAGCTTAGCACGAAAGCTCGAGGATCATGCTCTAACCGGTAAGCTTGCTTCTCCTGGAAAAGTCAACTAAGAACATTTTTCACATTTAAATTGGAAGGAAATTTTTCTCTTCACTTGTCTCTTGTTTGCTCTGACCCTGTGTTGCTCTTTTGAAGGGAGGAAATTCTGTAACGGATTTTGTAGTGTTATAATGTACTTGGACAATTAACAAGTTACTATATTGGATCAAAAATGATCATCATGAATAATCTTGCTCTGTTGAGCTCGTCGGAATTTAACTGGAACTATATTATGCTGCATACTCGTAAATATACGGATCTGCCACGGTGGCGCTAGCATCCAGTAGGCATGCTGTCGGGATTGTACTGCCATCTAGCAGCAACCACGGAACTGAATTCCATGCATGAACGACTACTGAGGATGAGTTGTTGTTTTCGGGCTGGTTTGGAGTGTGATACAGCAGAGAGCTGCTTCTGCTATTGCTGGTGGATTAAAATTATATTTAGAGTAGAATAAAGATGATTTTATTTGAACCAGGCTGACCACGTCGTCGTGTGGCGATGACCTTATCGCCTTCCAATCATTCTCCTGTTTTTAAAAATTCTGGTAGCATGCATCCAGTTTCTTATTGACCCCGGAGATAAAAGATGTGAAGAGTTGAAGGTGACTGAGTGGAGTACGTAAATTCGTCTGGCTTAAATGAACTGCTTAAATCCATAATTTTCTACTATCAAATGTTTTAGGTGCACGAGGAATTCGGTTTACGTAAGGGAATGAATACTGGTCGTTTTTAAGTTGTGAATTAACTACTGTATCTGTTGGGGCTTTAATGTAAATATTGGAGTTATTGAACGTGTTCAATATTTATTGTCTAAATTACCCGTAAGGGAAGTGATTTTATGAGTCGAAAATTGTTTCTTATGGCCAATTCTGCTGTGTACTTACCCTTTCTGGGTGGGAAGCCATTTTGCTTTGTTTCGTCACATGATCTGGTCGCCATGGTTGCACTATTATGTTTTGACATTTGCCGTTCGATGTCTTTGTTATGTGGTGACAGCTGACGTGCGCCATGAGATTGTTGGGATTTTGTTCTTGGGGATAGATGTGATTCAGTAATGGCATCTCCATTTTCCATTTGCTTGGCGTTTGAAAACTATTAATATTTTATTCTGGATTACATTTTGACCTGGTGACCCACTGTACCTGTTGGTCACATCAATATTTGATTTAATTATCCATTTTCTAATGTTTGTTCATATTGAACTTGCGTTCTGTGGATTTCCCATGCAACTGATTCGGACCCACAGTTGAAGTGGTCCTTAAGAAACATTTTTCACTCTCGAAAACAGAATTGTATGAAATCAAAGTCTTTAAAATTATATTTTTCTATTTTATCCCGATTGAGGATTTTTCCTGGGGACTGGTTTGTGAACTCAGATTGCATTTCTTTTTCCCTCTTCTTTTCCTGATTTTAACTTTTGCTGGAACCTAAAAGTTCTACGATTAACTCAATTCCTTTTGTATTAGTCTAACTGAGAATTTTCACTTGATTTTTAACACTATTAATTTATTTTCAGTCAATTCAAGTTCGTGCTTAAGTTAAACTTGAATTATTGTTTTAGTCAGTAAGTATTATTTCTTGTCCAGTCTACTCGACCTCTGTGAGCCTAGTGGTTTCCACACCTTGCTACGACCTTCTGCTGGGAACATCTTGGTAAGTGCTTTCCCTGGTCGTGCAACTAGTGTCATGTAATACCTCACTTGTTAGTACGTGATAAACCTGGCTAATGTAGACTGATCCTTACCTCAATATTTATTGTACGGGCATCCAGTAAGTTATGATAGTGTTGTGTGTTGACACTTAGTTCATTTATGTAGGATTTACACTACAAATGCGGTTTTGATTCGTCAGCTGTTAATATATTTTATTTTCATTTTTCGTCATTCACATTATGTATGTGAGACGTTGATCTACTGATCACTTGTAGTTTGGTTTAATGGAACAAGTGTAGGTAGACAGATTTGTAATTGAAGTCGTAGTTTTAGAAAATTGAAAATATTTCCCTTTGTTTGTTTTGTATTGTGGACTTGTACTTCACGAACTTAACGACGTAACTGTTTCATAACCTGAAACATGATTTAGTACAAACATTTTCGAGTGATTTATCACTTTTCTTTAACTTCAGTGTTTGACATTTCTTCTAAATGCATAATGAATTAATGTTATCCTGAATTTTACTGTTTTGTTCCTTCAGAACGATGTAACATAAAATCGCATCGGATCAAGTGTTGTTTGTTCCTTCTAAACATCTGTTTGGGGTGATGCATATTCAGAATCGGGATTCCTCTGTAACTTAAGGGTGTCATGAGATGGCTGTGGAAGTTTATTTTCGATTGTGACAATTGCTGTTAACACGTAACGAACAACATGCTTTCAAATAATATTTCGCAACCTATCCAAAGCAACTGATAGTCGATTTGGTTCGATTACAGACCCACTCGGGGGCTGTTCCAATATCCGATAGGACAGTCGACTGGTGGATAACCTTAATTAAATGTAAATCTGGAATTCTACTTGTTGAAGGTCAGATTTTGTACGGATCACGGGGATTAACTCTCAATTATCTTTTGGATCATTTAGGTCAATGGTGCCGATTTTCAGGTTTTAATCTCGCTTTCTGGTTTTGGCTGCCTATGAATTTTACACTATGTTTTCATTCCTTGAAAGACAATAATAAACAATTTCAATATAATTTTACCACTCACGTTATGCATTGTGACTACGTTAAAACATATTTTGAAAATCTTAAGTGACATTTCTTGCCTTATAAATAAATTATCGTGATTTACATTGAATAACTATTTTAATAAGCATATTTTTATTCCTCATCATTAAGTGACAGGCCAACGACGGAATGGTAACTTCAAGGGATCAGTATCTCACTGATTAATATAACAGGGACAGTATTTACTGGCATACTGGAAGGGAGGGTGCAATAAGAGGTTGAGAGGAAGTTGGATGAAAACCAATGCGGTTTCAGACCACAGAAGGGCTGTCAGGATCATATTTTCAGTATGCACCAGGTAACTGAAAAATGCTACAGGAGGAATAGACAGTTGTGTTTATGCTTCATATATCTAGAGAAAGCATATGAAAGGGTACCAAGGGAAAAGACCATACTGGGGGTCTATGGAATTAAGAGTACATTATTAAAATTAACCAAAGGCTTTTATGTTGACAACTGGGCAGCAGTGAGAATTTATGGTAAAATTAGCTCTTGGTTCAGGGCACTTACAAGGGTTAGACAAGGCCGTAATATTTCACCCTTGTTGTTTATTTATTTATTTATTTATTTATTTATTTATTTATTTATTTATTCCTGACTTACATTTGTGGCGAAGTTAGGGCTCACGGCCCTCTCTTACACTTAACCACTATAAACAAAAATGTAAACATAAAAGTAAGACATAGAAATTCTAAAAGGACATAATACTACAGACAGATAGTTCAAAGACTAAGTTAGGCCTATATATCAGTATGGCAATTAGTGTGACAATACTAATACTAATAATAATAATAATAATAATAATAAAAATGAAGAAAACCCATTCACACAACAAACACACAATGATTCACACAACTCAGTTTTATGTTCCCAGGAAAAACTTTCGGCAGGCAGATTTGAATTTATGACAGGAAGTAAGGTGCCGGATGTCCATTCGGCGTGTATTCCAGAGTCTCGATACAGTAACTAAAAAGGAATGATTGTAGGAATGCGTTCAACTTAGTGGAATTTCAAGTAGGGAACCAGAACGGGTACTAGTTTACACGAATCATCTGCTCAAAGGTATAAAGTAGCAGGGAGGGATTCAGTTAGGTAGAACTGTAATAAGTAGTCTGGCCTATGCTGACAATTTGGCCTTTATGGCAGATTGTGCCCAAAGCCTGCAGTCTAATATTTTGGACCTGAGAATATGTGCAATGAGTAAGGTTTCAACATTAGCCTTTCAAAGATTTAATTGAAGTCAGTAGGTAAAAAAGTCAACAGAAGTGAATGTCAGTCTTGCAGACTGCAGACTGAATGCCGAAAGGCATCATGCCCTATAATGATTTACAAAATTCTCTCAAGTTCACAGTATGCAGGCTATTATTCATTGCAAGTTGGAGAGGACAGATGGAGATGAGTGGCTTTCTTTGCTTTCTTCAGAAATTCTGCAGGAAAACTACTTGAGTAACATGGACCAGTATTTCTAGTTTTCAAAACAGAAATAAAATCCACAATTTCAAATGACATTGAGTACCTAAACTGAAATTGGTTCTTTTTCAAGAAGCTGAACACACGTTCACACTCAGCATTGCTGTGCAGTAGTTAGAACAGAATGCATTAGCCTGGATATCCTACCATACTTAGGAACACCATCAGTTCCACAAATGTCCATCAAGCAAGCCAATTTGGTGTCTTCTATCAGATTCTCACTCTCAACCGTAGAACAGTCATCTATCTGAAGAGCTACAAGTTGGTTTTGAAGCACATTCATTGCATCCTCAACAGAATCACTGTCCTTCCTTGGCAGCAATGATGGAAATCTTCCGAAAAAGAATTGTACAGATAAAAACTGGGCATCTCCAATTTTTTAAATATCTCAAACGTTGCATGTTTCAGTACTTCATCATTGAGAGGGAACTTGTTGATAATGTACTCACTTGCTGTGCAGAAATGACCCCTGGCAGATGAAAAGAATGCTGATTTATCTCTATCATTAAGTTCCTCCACCAAGTCGATTCTCTCAACGCCAATGACTAGTTCATCACTGTCTCCCTGATTTTCTATAGAATGGTACGGAACTTTTAATAAAAGGGAATTTTTGATCACTCCTGGTTTAACAAATCTGGAAAGCAGCTGCTTTAACAGGTTCATCATTAGTTCTACTAGTTTATGATTGCAAGGGGAAGCACCCTGAAGTGTAGAATTGAGATTCTCAAATAAAGGCATGAAAGCATAATGGAAGGCATAGTATGCCTTATTTAGGTTTGATGACAGAACCATAAAAAAATTCTTCATGATTTTCAATAACGTTCTTATGCTTTAGGAAGGAGTGTCAGATTTTGAGACACACACAAATGTTTGGGAGCTACCAATTCTGACGACTCAATTGTTTTCTTCTTTACATGGTGTTTGGAACTACGAGGCTCGGCTTTTGGGATCATAAAGGATATTAAGCTAGTAACTCATGCACACTGAGCATTAACAAGCACCTCATATTTAAAGAAACCAAGTAGTGGATCCCATTGCTGTAACAGCCTTTGCAGACACCTTTCTAATGATATCCATCTTGTGCAAACATGTTTCAGTATCTTTTCCTTGCTGTGAAGCTCTTGGGATTTCTTAAGGTGTTCCTTCCCTTACAACACTTTTCTAAATACTGTAATATTAGATGTAGACTAATAGTTCATCAACTTTAACAGGCAAACTGCTCGCACCTTTCTCAACAGCCAAGTTAATCAAATGGCATGAGCAAACCAGTACGAAGACAGATGACTGTGCTTCCCTTAAAACTACACAATTTTGAATTGCTGTTTTGTAACACTCTAGCTATGAAATTACCAAATTACAAGTATTACATCCCGTACAATCAGCCACCAAAGGCTGAGAAAGACAACACTGAGCTATCTTTTCCTGCTTTGCCTCAAAATAGGTGCTGACAATAAAGTAAATATAGCATTACTATTATTGTTCCCATCTTAAGCTAAAGAAGATGGATCATGTTACTTAGGTTCTTATATATTGCCTGCTAGCTTTCACTGATTTCTTTTCATCGAAAGATCAAAAGTACGGTGATAATCAATAATGCGATTATCAATACATTTACTGGTCAAATTTGGAACACTGCAACTCATATTACCAGCTACTATCAAAAGTCAAATAAACTGATTTGACCGCAGAAAGTGAAAATAAGCACGGATATTCAAAACCCATACAATAATGTTGTTCATCTGTACAACCATAAAAGGCACTCATAATCCGTTCATTTTACGGATATTCCAGAATACTTGGCAGGTATGTTAGTGGAATGGTAACATTGTTAATGTAGCATAGGAAGACCTTCCTGTTCATATATTTGACCGTTGAAAGTAAAAGTAATTATTAGCGATGACGAACTCCAAAATATTTATAAAATCGGCTATCTCTTGCCTACACAAATTACTGTATTTAAGTAGATTATTCTTTGCAAGATTTATCATTTTTGATACTGGAGTATTCGAGAACATATTTTTGACGTCGAATGAATACATCTTATGGTTCGATTGTATGTTCAAATTATGTTTTTTTAAGAAATTGTGTATAAATCTAGACGTCTTATATATAGGGCTATTTCTGAAATTAATGATGGGTTTTATAGGTATATTGTCTTTATGCACCTTCGGTAGTGCCTTAGCCGTCGGAATACCCGGGTTCATATTAATAAGTTTTTGAGACTACCTCTCATTAAGGATGAAAGAAGATTGCTTAAGAAACTTAAATCCGGGTATTCCGATGGCTAAGGCACTACCGAAGGTGCATAAAGAGAATATACCTACAAGACCCATCATTAATTTCAAAAATAGCCCTATATATAAGACATCTAGATTTATACACAATTTCTAAAAAAACATTATAGATTTGAGGGCCTCCTTTTATAGTATTATTTATAGAGCTTATAATATACCCATGTCAGAAGCAGATCGTAAAAATGAATCGGATACTATTTATTTTATAGCAAAAAGAAACGGGTTCAACAGGCAATTTGTAGATAAAATTATTAGCAAAATTGAGAAAAAATAATTTTCCACATTAACCAAGGATACCAAAAAGAAAGAAGATAGTTATGCCCTTTTTACTTATAGTCACAGTAAAATATACGAAATAACGAATGTTTTCAAGAAACTTAACATGAAAGTTTCTTTTAAAACAACCAATAACAACACTCATCTTTTCTTCAATCAGCAACACTATCAATAACGCCAATAGCGAATTTCAGAAATCAGGTGTTTACAAATTAAAGTGCCAGCAGTGTCCCGCCAGTTATATTGGACAGACAGGACGCAATTTTAACATAAGATATAATGAAAATGTCAATGCATCAAAGTACGGCAGATTCTCAGCATTCAGTTCTCATATGGATGATACTAATCATACATTCACGGGCATACAACAAGACCTTCAAATTCTCCATTTATCTAAGAAAGGAAATCTATTGAATATTTTGGAAAAACATCTTTATAAATATTGATAAAAAATGCAACCCGATTTATAATCTTAACGAGATATCGGAGGATATCAATATACTTTTCGAGGAGTTAATCAATAAATTCTTTTCATGAAGGCGCGTGAGTAATACGTCACCTCACGCCTCTCCCCTTACGTCAAACTCCTCTCAACCTCCCCTCACAGTCAGTCATCAACTACCTTCGAGGACGTCACTCAGTTAGCCTTAGCACTTGAGGTGGAGTGGTCGATGTAGGACGGGCAAGTAGGTGAGTGATGGGATGGGCACTTAGATCACATTTTAACGGCATTTTATTCTTCAGTTCATTCATATTTTCTTTTTCTTTTTAGGCCCCTATTGTCAACACACAATCAGGTTCAACTTGCATCAGTATAACTCCACCTCCTAATCAATAAATCTATTACAATGTGGCATCACCAGAACACTGTTTTATGTACAATATGCACATAATTTAATTTGTATAGCCACTTACGGAGTTTTATAATTGACAATTCGTTATTTTGAACAACAGTTTTAACATATGATTTTAATTGGACTTCATGTTTCATATCATGTTCACGCTGCACCATTTGAACATTGAAGATTGACAAGATGCTATCACGCCACATCACAGTATACAAAGACTTTGCATTTACTTATTTTAATGTGTCCTCGCCTTATTTTTAATGTTATGTATTTGTATTTGTGACTGAATATGTCCTATAAGAGGACGGAACATGTTTCACGAGTGTAATTTAATGTAGTCTTTGTAATAAAGACAATTACAGTATTGTAAAGGTGGAATTATAAAATCTTAACTTTCACAAGTTGATACTTTGACAATACGGGCTCTAATATGAAATTTATAACGTGCAAATTTGTAGACTGCTAAAATGAGAGTCAGGACAATACAGCGCCAGAGGTGAGATGTAAAAAAATGTGGGAAACTCTAGATACTGTAAGAGCCTCTCGACTGGATCCTTCAGACGCATCTAAGTCCTATGATATTCAACGGACTAGGCTACTTAGACAACGGACTGTCCTCCGCCTTCATTACCACGAAAAATGATCATATGCAAAAGTGTCTTGTTGCATTTCCGGTTAGAGAAAAGAAAGCAAAATTAAACCCCGTCCAAAAAAAAGTATGCAACGTGGAATAATAATGTGCACAAGCATAATTTTTACTGGTGGTCGTATTACAAGATTGTTTTCTAAATTAGCCTATTGCATCCCCTTACATAACAATTACAAAGAAACAGGAGAATTTGAACCTCGAAGACTTGATATATTGCAGCATTCTCCCATTGTGTGCACGGCTTCTATGACTAATGAGAGAATATAAGCTGGTACTACACGGTTCTGAGGACTGAAGAGAATATTTCTTGCCACTAGTTGTGAATGTACAGTAAGAATAAGTCAATGCACCACACAACAGACGAGAAGATGCAAAAAACAAATAAACCTTTCAGAACTCATAATTTCCATCACGTATGTGGATTGAGGTCAAACATTAACCCATGACTAGCCAGAGCAGAACCAGCCGATACAAGGCTATGCCTGAGAGTACAAGTCTGAGCTTATACAATCACATCCCAGGGAGTGCAGGAATGACAATCAGAGATCATTTTAATGCAGTAACCAGCAAACGTGACAGCAAAAACATAACTAGCAAATATCTTAATGGCACACCCACAGTTAAGAGGACACTACTGGGTTAAAAGTTTGATATCAGGATATATAGTTGTGCTACTCTGTTATATCACTGTTATAATAACAATTCTGAAATAAAATTATATCGTTACTTTATTATTTATATATATTCAAGAGAGAGTGAATTTATTTATGTGAAGAATTCTGGCAATTTTTTATGCCACCTCAACAAATTTAAAACAGTAGCTGCCCATTTGATAACCTTTTACTAATTATGCTAACTGTGAATGTGTTTGCAATCAACACAGTACTAACACTTGATGACAATGAGCACTAAAGTGAAAAGTAGGAAATGGCAGCAATCAGCCAGTATGACCATAACACTCGAACAAACTTCAAATCAACACCATGATATCTTGTTTCGCTTAAAACAATGTGGAAATTTTAGTTCAAAACTATGATATCTAAGATGTAGATCTACTGAACTGAATGTTTCATTTCTACAACCCTTCTGCTTTGGCGTCCACAAATGGAGGAATTTGACTTAACACACAGTAGAACTGGACAGATCATAAGAAATGAAATCTAACCAAATAAATAATGTAAAGAAATAACAATATTCTTTGTGTTATTGTATTACTGAAAAGAGTCATCAATATACTGATTAATGGAGCTAAATTATGTAACGTGAAATAATTATATTGATTTCAATGTCCATAAAAATTTAACAATTTTGAATATGTAGATTTTGTTTATAATCTAAAAATATGGCTTCCTCTGTGTGTCACTGTTGGTACACACACACACAATATTTCTGAGAATATCTGGAGATAATAGTTGCAGATGACACTTCAGGTGACAAAAGTATAATGAACAAGTGATGCAGTGGCAGTGAAAGAAAGAATATATTTTTCATAACTGCTTAAATGTATTATAAGCTAATACACGTCAGAAATATTTAGCTCTACCATATTTTTTTTGCTAATATATATTCAATAAAACTACATTGAGGAACATTAATATGATCTTAAATTTCCTGAATATTTTAGGTAATTTTTACAAATCAATTTTTAATGTGGGGTGGTCCATTCCAAAACTAATCCACCATAAGTGTTTTTTCAGGAAAAGCACAACACCCGTAATTTTTCTAATATAAGTCTCACTTGTTTAAATGTATTACAACGTGTTCAAGTCCAATGTCATAGGGTCGCCTTACTGAAGAATTATAAATACAATTAGTAGAACGTCAATAAATTACATTTGTATTTCGGATAAGACAAGTTTTGGAGCATCCAAAAAATCAAAACATATTACCTCACACAACTTATTTTAAAACAAGAAAAATGAAAGAATTGAGAATATAATGTTGTAATAAAACTCACCAGTACACTAATACACGTTTTTGCTATCAGTATATATGATAGTCACTAATAAATTAAACACAGCAGTGTGGTTTATCATATTTACATCTTATCCATAGTATTTGGAGAGAATTCTTCCTTTATAGACTACACTGCACTCACAATAGAAGTAATTTGAACAATAAAACGTCACTTTGTTGTTAATCAAACTCTCAAATCTGTTCCCTCCTCTTGAGATCCATCACAAAGAACTTCTGTTTCTTCAACAAGATTGTTTTCATCTACAGAAATTGAGGTGAACAGATTCTTATAAAAAGAAAACAACTCATTCCTTGCCAAATCCATTCCAAAATGCTTTTCAAGCAAACTATTTACATCCTTTACTTTGGCAGGATTCAAGTTTACTCCTTGCAATAATTCAGGTGGCATTAGCATATCTCGCAGGTGTTTTCCCTTTTTCATTACCAATTTTCCTAAACCTTTGTCTGAGTTGTAATGAGATTCTCCCCTAAGGGTGACATTTCCCAGTGAGTCTTTGCTAATAACAAATCGTTTCACTGAAGAAAATTTAAAGTGCCAAGATGCAGGTTTTTCCATCATATTTTCAGCAACAATTTCCCAATTGTTCACCAAGCAGTCTCTGCCAAACTTGAAGACTTCAGCATGTTTGCTAAAGATGTCTTCATATACTGCTGAACTACAGATTATAGGGCATTTCCGTATCTGTCTCTCGACTTGAGCAAGTACCCTGTCAGAGGGCAGAAATGAGTGGCCTGTCATAGGAAAGACCAATTTAACACTTTCTATATTAGGTGGAGCAGTGTGTGTGAAGAAATATGAGAAAATTGCAAACATTGTAGAATTGCGGTTCTGTCCTCTGCAGCCATCCGCACAAAGTTTTATAGTTGTGAAGTTTGACAAATGAGATTGTAATAACCAATGGTAAACTGCAGATGATGTTTCATTAGACCCCTTCTTGAATTCATGCTCTATTCATGTGTATGTAAGAACATTCTCCTTTGTCAACCTGGCATGTGAGGTACCCCTCATAATGGTAAAATTATAGGTGTACAATTGGCGACTGTAATAGGCAATTTGATCAGGAACTTTTGGATTCACAAGATTCTTGTGGCAGTCAAATGAAAATACTGCCATGTTGTCTCTTTTTTCTTGGAGCTTTTTGAAAAAAGCTGCAGCCCTTAGTTTGTGTACTCTAAGTTTCAAAATTAAATCATTCTTCAGTGATACGTTTGAACTTTCAAGTTTAATTTTCTCCTTGAGCTCTATGCACTTTGAGCAAGTGTCAGTAACTGGTGTTCCAAATCCTATATTGTAGCAACGCATAAAAATTTCATGGAAGAACCACCACTTCACTCCGAGTTCTTCAGGTGATTTGTTGTTATACATTTTGTAAAGCTTAGTGATGCTTAAATTTCCGGGTAGATACTGTCTGACCGGTGACTTTCCACTGCAATAGTGACTTTCAGAGCACTGTAAACTTTCAATGCAACTTTTCATGGAGTGCCTCTTTTCACTGTACTCTGGTTTGATCCTAGCTACTCCCCTCTTTTCTGTTGGAAGTTTCCCTGTCGTGAAGTGATTTCTGGCAATCCTCTGAACCCGATCTTTGCTGACATGCAATACATTCAAGAACGTCTTTTGGCATACCTGAATGTGAAACTGTTCTGTATTAGCAAGTTTTATATACCTTCCGCAACAAGAGCAATATTTTCCGTCATCTTAATACACTCTGTTTACAGCACAGAACTGCATGAAAGAATGACACAGTTCAAGAACAACTCAAAGAGTGGAAAGACTGGCATAAAACATGGGTAAATTGTAGCGTGTCACGTGCTGAAATTTTCCCTTCCTATTGGTTGATTGTATAAGGCAAGTTTTGAAACGACAAGCGCCGTGGATAAGGCGAGTTATGGAACAATAGCCTAAGTTTAGTGACAGATTTCTACGGGAAAAGGCTAGTTTTTGTGCTTAACTTTGTGATAGAACTATCACAAACATCACCAAGAAAGCAATGCTACCTCTAACTCATTTTTTTTTTAAATGTGTAAGACAAGTTTTGGAACGGACTACCTCATATATTAGAGTATAACGTAACCTTGTAAAGAAAGGATAAAATTGATGAAAATGGCCAGTTTTTGGAGATAAATTATCCACAACTGAACATAACAGTGAATAGGTATAACCTTATTCCTTTTTGTATAGGGTTTGTGGTGTACATACTTTGTTTCTTCTTTGATGTACACACCGAACTGTTCAACAGTGTCTTGTTCTATGAATATCTCCTCCTTTGCATCTTCAGAAGGCTATAAGTAAGAAATAAGAAAAGTAGAATTAGGAAGTGAGGAAATATATATAAACAAGAAAAAGCTGAGAAAAAATTTTCATTCTGGCACAATAGGATATAAGTAATTTATTTCCCAATGTAAAAATATAAGAATGGAAAGAGCATACAAACGATAAGAGAGATAATAACATGAAAAGAAACCCATGATAGGATAGCACTAGACAAGGTAGCAATGGAAAAGGAGAAACATGAAAGGACAAAACTGTCTCCAATTTCTTATCCAGTATCATTCCTTGTTCCCTATTCTCTTTTTTTGATTCCGATTTCCACACTGACTAGCTATTTTCTTTATCCTCTTACATTCACATTTCCCTGTTCCCATCTTTCTACACATGACCTGACTTATCACTTCTTTGTTCCTTCCCATGTTCCCATGTAAGTTCATTCCCTAAACACCTCACTGTAATATCAAATAATCCCACATTATCCATACCAATTTCCCAACAAGTGGACAATGCTTAAATCATAACTACAGAAATATCCATTATCCGTCCCTGTACATCACATTAGGATGAACAAGCAGAAATAAATAAATAAATAAATAAATACATAAATTAATTAATTAATTAATTAATACATAAATAATAAATGAATCTGATAAAATCCATCAATCAGTACTAATCAGCATTTAAAGCTGTCACACAGGTGGCACAACATTTATCAACTGTTTAAGTAGAAAACAAATTTGGAAATTTATGTAACTACTCTCTTGGTAAATTATTTCTGTCATTAACTCCCCTTCTTATAAATGAAGGTTTGCCAAAATTTGTCCCCTTGAATTTCAAATTCTTTTCATGTTGTGACATTTCCTACTTTTAAAGTACACTGACTTAAATTTATTCATCTACTAATGTCATTCCAAGTGATCTCTCCAATGACAACTAACTTGTTTCCCTTCCCCAAGTCTTCCCAGCCCAAACTCTGCAAAATCTCTGTAACACAACTTTTTTGTCAGAAATCACCCACAAGAAATGGAGCTGCCTTCTGTGCATTATTTTCTGTTCTCTAATCAAGTAATCCCAGTCTAATTGTGGCCTTGCTGGATATATAGATGCCCTCTATTTAAAACTCTTAAATCACTCCACATAATCATTACAGGATTAAATAAAGCTTCACCTACTCTAATGCTATTACGTCTATTTTGTAGAAAAATAACCACCCCATTAGTCACTATTTTATCCAACTGAATTTCACTTATTTTTGTCGGTGTTCACCCATGATCAGCCCCATCATAAGCCTTAAGTAGCTCAATCATAATACAGTTCATTTAACATCCTGAATCTAAAATATCTGCTACATCTTGCTTGAATCCTATAAGTTCAAGTACAGTAGAATAACATCTCCTAAACCTGAATTACCTTCTTTGAACCAGTTAGTAATTTTGTAAAAGTGTATAACATAATCATACCGGGCGAGTTGGCCATGCGCGTAGAGGCGCGCGGCTGTGAGCTTGCATCCGGGAGATAGTAGGTTCGAATCCCACTATCGACAGCCCTGAAAATGGTTTTCCGTGGTTTCCCATTTTCACACCAGGCAAATGCTGGGGCTGTACCTTAATTAAGGCCACGGCCGCTTCCTTCCAACTCCTAGGCCTTTCCTATCCCATCGTCGCCATAAGACCTATCTGTGTCAGTGCGACGTAAAGCCCCTAGCAAAAAAAAAATCATAATCATAAAGAATGCTTTCCAAGAGCGTGCAAGCAACAACAGTCAAGATGACTAGACTGTAATAATTGGCATTATGCTTATCACCTTTTTTACACAACTCTTCATTTATTTAGTATACTTGCTTCATACGAAAAGTAATCAATTAAGCAGTACAGATATGTATATTGACTTTAGTATATCCCCAGAAATCTTATCAAGCACAGCAGCATTTCCAATTTTAAAGTTAATTTTATTTTCATGGCTTTGCTAGCGAGACCTAATGTTTACAGTACATTATGTCTCCTGGTATGTGCTAGAAAATTCTTGTTATTTTAATGATCTGTCCTCAGCTTTGACAATAGCAAAGGGACCAAGGTATGAGTGATGCTAGTAGTACTATTACTTATGCAGCCAATCGCTGCCATAAATGGTGTGAAAATGTTGCTCATAGGGTTCGTTGTTCCATGCATTTCAGAGGGTTGGCAGAGTGATATGCAATAGCAACTTCTGGCTCAGTAAGGAAAGCAATGGGAAACTAGTTCACTCTTTATTTCCCCAGTATTCCTCTTCAGTGATACCTAGGCCATCCATGACAACTATTGGTGGTGCTGCTGATGATTCAACAAGCCTTCAGACTGAGGATGGAACATACATACATCTCACTGTCGATGTCTTTTAATCATCGCCCCATGTGGAAATGGGTGAAGCTGTCATCTGTGTCAGGTACTGCAGAAGGAAATGACAATAACACTTTTACTGCACCTCCCCATTAACACGTTCGCGGCCGATGACGACACATATGCGTCATGACTCCACTTTCACTCAGTGCCGATGACGACACACGTGCGTCACACTCCGCGCCAAATATTAAAGCTCGTATTTCTGCCAACATGTATGTAAACAAACAGACCTCTTATCAGAGCATTGTTATGGTGTTATTAAACATATGTGCCATCCGGGCATCAGATCAGTTGTTACTTACAATCTCTGTAGCCATTACAAGTCGTCATACCATTCTGCGATGTCAAGAGAGAACAGTGAAGTTTCAGAAAATTCTCTTCGGAAGAAACAGGCGATTTGCAATTAATGATGCTAGTCTGGAAGCTCTCCGGAACGCCAGTGACAGTGACAGCATTGATAGTGACGACAGTGTTGACAGTGTGAAAAGTGACTGTAGCCACCTGAGTGAGAATCGTAATCACGGATGTGTGTGTCGAGTGTCTACTCCCTGTTCTCACATTACAGAAGATGAGGAAGACGTAAGTGATATCTCATCTCCTAATCTGCCGCCAAATAATATGTGCAATATTTCAGGGGTCATTTCTTGGAGTTCAGATTCGTCCTCAATGAAACAAATAAACTTTATTGGTCGGCCGGGAATAAAGGTTCCCCTGCCAAGTGACGCGAAACCTATTGATTATTTTCGCTTGCTTGAAGATGACAATTTGCTGAATAAAATTGTAACTGAATGTAACACATTTGCAGAAGAGTTATTTTTGCTAGGAAATGTCACTGAAATGTAGCACACTGTATTGACTAGTTACATTGTACAGCTTATGGAGTAGGCCTAATGTAAGTATACATTGTTCACACAGCAATAATAAGATTCTACTGCACAGTATCTTTGTGTGAAATTTTTAAAAACTTATTTTTCTACTGTAAAGAAGTTCTACATTCGAGCAAAACATTATTTTCCTCGTTTCACTTCATTACCAGTCATGACGCACATGCTGCGTGAAACGGCACCGAAGGCGAAAAACTCATCGGTAGTGCCGTTGACGCAGCGTGTGCGTCATGGCTCATATGCACATAAATAATATTGAAATAATTAAATTAATAATCTAAAATGCATAAAAACACAGAAATGAAGTCCTTTAAGCAAGAAAAGTATTACGGTACCACGGTAATGGTTGCCGATATCCGAGCGGCCGCGAACGTATTAATGGGTGCGATGCAAGTTTGCTCAAGGATGCTGTCTTTTTTTACGTGATACAGGAGTGCAATGCCCATCAACTGAGTATGCATAAAAGGTGCAGGCTTGCACACCACTGAAGCCAACACCATTCCTGCTGGATGTACTCAGGTAGATTAGTTTATAGACATCTCTGACGTCATGAGATTTCTGGCCTTCCCAAAGCAAGCAAGACACGATCTAATTAAAATAACTATTCTTCAATTATAAAATTCACTTAAACATATCCTAAATACAAGTTAACTGAAGCAATAGAAATTTAGTTAGAGCAATATTCCTAGGGAGATGTATCCAGTACAATGTAAAGATTATGTAACAAAAAAGTGTGCATGACATTTACTAATCAAATAACTACAATAATTCTAAACCACATTTAGATGTATCCTAATTATAACAGTTTAACTCAAACAAATGCAGTTAAAACTATGAACCTGTGAAACTTATGAACATATAAATTTTCAATGATTACGTACACAACATTTAGTATGATGACATTTCCTTGGTTTATGGTGAGGACAAAAGTTCAAAAGTTTGGATGTAATTAACAGTCAAATAACAATGGTCAGTTGATTACTAACGAAGATTAATTAAACATAACCTATGGCAAATTGGGGTCATTTTTGATGATTTTTGCAATTTCTCTTTCACCAAATAATTGTTTTTTAACAATCTGCTTTACATCATGCCGACACACACGGGTCTTATGGCAATGATGACATACAAAAGGGTTAATATTAGTGTGAAAATGTGAAGCCATGGAAATCCTGCACTTCAGAGCTGTCGACAGTGGGTTCGATCCCACCGTCTAACAAATATACACCGATAGCTACATGGTCATTTGTTCATTACCACGGAAAAACAACTGCCTGAATTCATCCTATTCCTAACCCTATTGCTGGGAGTAAGTATAAGGAATATCTTCGCTGGGCTGAGTGGCTCAGAGAGTTGAGGCGCTGGCCTTCTGAACACAACCTGGCAGGTTTGATCATGGTTCAGTAAGGTGGTATTTGAAGGTGCTTAAATATGTAAGCCTGACGTTGGTAGATTTGCTGGCACGTAAAAGAACTACCGTGGGACAAAATTCCAGCACCTCGTCGTCACTGCAAACCGAAAAAGTGGTTAGTGGGACATAAAGACAATAACCTTATTATTATAAATATATACCTTAAAATATAATTTCAAACAGTACATTACAAATGTAATTTCAATTTTAATAATGAATGTTCACTGTTACCCAGTTTTACATGTAAGTTTGGACATAAGTTTTCATACACATCTCCAAAATTTTACGATACATTGAGTTACTTTGGAAAAATAAACAATAAAATAGAACCCCAATGTACAGCATGCTTTACTCCCTGGAAGTAAAGAACAGCTGCCTACCTACACTCTTCAGTTCTGGGATCTATTTACTCAATATCTCTTTAAGAGCTTTACCAAGAATATCGGCATTGTAATCATGATAGATCATGCTTCCATGTTTAAGCTTATATTCTTGCAGCACTGTCCACACAAGCACCTTTGTTAGAAAAACTGCTAAAGACATGATTTCTGAGGTGATCAACATAATGCAAGTTGATACTAAAAGATATTCAATCGTTGTAAAACACTCAAATATAATTCACTTCAACCAACAGTCGCCTACAAAGTGAACGCTCAGTACCACATGAAAAAACAACCAAATTCTCCCAATGAGGGATAGAGGAAAACAGAAATAGGTTTATTGCAATAGTGATATGAACTTTCACTGTCCAATATCAACAACATAACTATCCATTTTAAGAAAGTGAAAAATACATTTCTTTGAAGTTAAACTGTCCTCCAGGTAATGCCACTGAATATTTTGAGGCTAGTACAAGAAAATTGTAATAAAACAGTAGTAAAATGCATGGTATATGCTGTAAAAGGGAATTGAGTCCTAATTAGCACTGCCCTCAGGAAAATAAGAAATGGGTATGGTGAATTCCAGAGCGCTTGAACAATTCTTGACAACGGCTCACAGAGCAACTGCATTTCACAACGTGTTGTTCCAAGGCTGAAAATCAAGAAGACAAGAAACATCTTAAAACTACAGGTATTCAGATATCTCACTTCACAAGCGAATACAATCATCAAAGCAGAAGTTTATTCCGAATAGAGCAACCGCAATTTCAACACTGACTGCACTGTCCTTTCTAAAATAACTGATCATCACCTGTCCTACTGGAACATTCCTCGAGACTTAATACTTGCTGATCCCATTTTCTACACTTCTGAAACTCAACTATCAGCAAGAACTCAAGGTTTAATGCACAATTTAATAATGGAGCATAAAAATCATGAAAACTACCATATTCTCCAAAACACAAAATTGGGATGAACGGATAGTTATCTACAAACAAGAAAAAAGATGACAAAACTAAACCTCATCAATCTCTATTCCTACATATCCTACAAAACGAAACTCAACAATTTTGGAACATACAAGAGGACACTACAGGAAATG
Organism: Anabrus simplex; assembly: GCF_040414725.1. Classification (NCBI taxonomy): domain Eukaryota; kingdom Metazoa; phylum Arthropoda; class Insecta; order Orthoptera; family Tettigoniidae; genus Anabrus; species Anabrus simplex. Next base: position 435,732,760 of record NC_090269.1, read on the forward strand.
GAGTGTGAAGCAGACTTCCAGCAACACATGACGACTGACACATCACGCAGATACACTGTATAACTCCATATTAAGGAAGACCCTTTAAAGCTTGGTAGATCTAAACACATGGCAGCTCAGCATGTCCTGCCCTTGGAAAAAAAGACTGAAAACAATGAGAAGTTTTGTCAGAGATATATTAAATCCAAGTGAGAATTTGAGTCACTTGACCATGAGAAATAAATAAATGTGAAACCCTTATAGGAAGAAAACCATTATTAAATTCACATCATCCTATCATAAAGCAGTGAAGTTCAACAACAAAAACACTTGTTGTTTTCAACACTTCAGTCAAGACTGACAATGGCATAAGTGTCAACGACATCCTGCTTGTAGGGCCATCTATTCAAGTACATCTCTACTCTATTATCATCCAATTATGGGCCCAGCACATTGCATTAACAGCAGAAATAGGATAATGTACCATCATATGAAATTCAACCATAACATTTACAACTTACAATGTTTACTCTGGCATGATACGCCAATATAGCGAATTAAAACATATGGTCTCCTGACCGTAACCTACAGAACAGCATTCCTTGCCATAAGATGCACAAAGAAATTCAACGAAGAAGAAGGTACGGGCTTCCCGTCTGCAGCAAACATCATAAATTGAAGACTTCTGTGTAGACAACTGTATTTCCAACATGGGTAAATTACAGGAAACAATCAAAATTTGGGAAGAACTATAAAACCTACTCAATCTTAGAGGTTTCAACTTATGGAAGTGGAACTTTTTCTTTTTTTGCTATTGGCTTTACATCGCACCAACACAGATAGGTCTTATGGCGACGATGGGACAGGAAAGGCTAGGAGGGGTAAGGAAGCGGCCGTGGCCTCAATTAAGGTACAGCCCCTGCATTTCACTGGTGTGAAAATGGGAAACCACTGAGGACCATCTTCAGGGCTGCTGACAGTGGGGTTTGAACCCAATATCTCCTGAACACTGGATACTGGTTGCACTTAAGCAACTGCAGCTATCAAGCTCGGTGAAGTGGAACTCTACTGGCCCAGTCTAATTGAATTCAATTCCAGCTCATCACACACATATGCAACCAAATTAACTCAAAGATGATGATAATGATGTATTAAAAACATTATGAATAACCTGGGCACCATTTCAGAATCAATTTAATGTCATATGTAACGTGAGAAAAGAATATGAATATTTTACAACCGCATTGTCTAAAACACTGTTCAATCAAGGAATAATATATCTATCTTCAATTTATTAGGACATGTAGGTCCAACTGACACACCAAAGAAGCCTGTGGTAAAAGTGTATGTCTGATCATTTAGCAATGAAGCTCGAGTGATGACAATGCTGCAGTGTGTAAAATTCGTGGTAGTAGTGGTTAAAAGCTCTCCCTTCAAAGCCAGAGATTTGTGGAGCCCTGCTCAAGAAGACATTAAAGTTTCTGAGTATGAACCTATGGCATTATAATTAAAGGACATTATTGTTATGTTCCTTCAAACTTTGTTTTCATTTAGTTTAAATTTGGCACATTATTGTTAAATGAAACTCTTAATTAGTGATTGGATTTAAATTTCAGTACAACTATGGTCAGTCATTTTCTCATTGGATATTTTATGGCACATCACAGGATATAAAAATTGCAACTGGTTGAATCTGCATGACATTCATCAACTGTTTGTGTACCGCTCTCTATGGCCATCGTTTTGAACCCTTGGAGTCACGCTGTGAATCTCTCACTGACAAGATGCTTGTTATTTAGCTCTGTCTAAGATCTCCTATATTGGATCAGAGTGTAACTTTGAACCACCCTAGTATGATTAACCGGTGCTTCTTGACCACTTTTTAACTTAAAACATAGTGGTGGGTGTTAGTTTTGGCTATTTTGCAAAATCATTCATTTAATCTTCCGATGTGATCATTACGTTCTTCTTCTGTGCAAGCCTGTTGCCAAGGCATTATTGGAATTCTTAACAGTAAGTCACGTGAAAATTTTCCTTATACATCATTGTCATCTCATTCGGTAAGTCAAATTCTGCATAAACCATTCACCCCTCTGCGGGTCTTCAAGTTCACTGCTATGAAGAAGCTTCATTAATTATGCTAAACAAAACATCAGATTGGTGCGCGATATTATTGCTGTAATTCACTTGGAAGTGCCATTTGCCTTGAAATATTGCAATAGGGTTGAGGCACCACATATCGAACACTTTAAGTTTATCTCCATGAATTACTGATCAGTAATTTTTGCCAGTGAAGAACAGACCTCCGAAGGAATTATAAAATCTTCACGGAACATCCATTGCTTGCAACAAACTAGTTCAGACAATTAAAATTTATAATTTCTAGGCTCAAGGCGGCTTTGAATGCAACAGTTGTATTTCTCCATGTATCGAGCAGTCTGCATTATATACACAGATCAGTGAGGTCTTATTTATCAAACATGATTTTTATATATCGAACGGTATGGTTTTAAATACTGAAGAGAAATATTTATTATAAATCACTTTACCTTTAGACATTACATGGTAGTAATAACCTGAACAAAATAGAAGGAAAACCTACAAAATGTTTTCCAGTCAGTGACTGGGTCAGGGACGGAATAAATGAAGCCTCCACCTTGCGGCGAGGATGGGAACTGTTCTGGATGCCGAAGCCTATCGCACTCCTCTGGGGCAATGGTTAATGACTGACAGAGGAAATGAAACGATAGTGGAGAGTGTTGCTGGAATGAAAAATGACAGCAAAAACCAGAATACCCAGATAAAAGTCCTTCCCACCTCCACTTTGTCCAGCACAAATCGCACATTGTGTGACCAGGGTTTGAACCGTGGAACCCAGCAGTGAGAGGCAGACATGCTGTTGCCTGAGCCACGAAGGCTCTCCGAATAAAACAGAATGATTCTTAAATATAAATCACAATAGTAGAGGGGGCTATACAATACATATTAAAATATCCTGAAAACATTAAAATCATTTTCTTATATCTGTTTTTCTACAGAGAGCGGAACATGTCTTTAATTGTCCTTGTTTTTATTTCTTTCTCTTCATTCTTCTCGGTACTCCTTTGAAGACATCACGTATATTTTCCTTAATATAAACTGATGGGTTTTATATAGTGTTTGAGGAACTTTGAGGAAATCTATATTTCACGTGTTGCATTGTACCGAGTTGTAACACTTTTCCAAAAAGCGTACAAATCTGCCTCACTATCATTCTGCTTTTCTCCACCACGTCATTGAACTTATCAAGAAACCGAAGAGGCAAGAATTCTTCCAGTTCATATTTAATTTCTTAATGGAAGTGAAAGGGGATGAAGGGCTGCCTTCATCACATTTTTTCTGTTGGCCTTCCCAATGGAGTTTTCAAAAAACCTGCATCACACTTTGTGTAGTCCACAGCATTGGGATCTAGTGGATAGAAACCTCACTTACGAAAGGCGCTTCTCACAATATCTGGGCTAACAGCATCAACCTAAACTTTCTTTAACATGGGTGCAAAATTTACCTTGGTGTCTGATGCACCGAGAGTTCATATTTTTTAATCTGAGAAAGCCTTTCTTCATATTCCGTTTAGAGGTGTAAGTACACTGACATCTGCTGGTTGCAGAAGATGGGTGGTGTTAGGGAATAGAGAGTACAATATTATTCCATGATCATGACAATATTCTTTTTTTTTTTTTTTTTTTTGCTAGGGGCTTTACGTCGCACCGACACAGATAGGTCTTATGGTGACGATATGACAATATTCAATGACTTGAAGGGATAAATAACTCCTGTGTCAATAAAGAAATTGGATAACAGGAAGTGTAATTTTCTCTACCTCTAGACATGACCTAAAGTGTTAAAGAGATACAGAAACGATGGGGCCATCATCCGATCACCTGCAGCTTTCTCGTAGATCTATGGCTCCAGTAGACTATCTTTGATAATTTTTTCTTTTTGCTAGGGGCTTCACGTCGCACCGACACAGATAGGTCTTATGGCGACGATGGGATAGGAAAGGCCTACGAGTTGGAAGGAAGCAGCCGTGGCCTTAATTAAGGTACAGCCCCAGCATTTGCCTGGTGTGAAAATGGGAAACCACAAAAAACCATTTTCAGGGCTGCCGATAGCGGGATTCGAACGTACTATCTCCCGGATGCAAGCTCACAGCCGCGCGCCTCTACGCGCACGGCCAACTCGCCCGGTCTTTGATAATTTGCTGAAGTCGTATGTTGCTACAGATGATCATTGTTGGGGCACAACACCTGTTGGCACACTAATTTCCAAGCACTGTTATGCCCACCTTCTCTTTAGAGGCTGCAGTAAATTGAAGCTGTTCCCTCTGACTCCAAGGTACTTTCCCGAAACCTTAAGAAACAGAAAACTTGCCTAATCTGCAATGAAGATCCTGCTTGGATCTTCCACAATTGATCTTACATCCTCAGATTCCACAACAGCCCCGCAATAAACCACGTATTCTCTCTTCCAGGAGAGCAGCTCTGTCCTTGCTAAAGGATTCTGCTGTCTCCTAAAACATCTGAACCAGGTCCTTGATGCCTAAATGGTGTGCTCCTTCCTGATGACTGCACAATTTGCTGAACAGTGTCACATAAATTAGTTTTCTTCAATGGAAATTCTCTCTTAGACATGTTGATTATTAATTCAATAATGCACTCTTCTTCTCGTGGACTCAGGAACTGCTTCCAGCAAACGGCAGTCTGAATCTTCTGAAGCCCAGATAGATTGTCAATTAACATTGTTAAAGGGACCTGGTATGTCATAGATGCTTGCCTTTTGCACATCATACCAGACTTAACCTGTTGAACAGCTTCATTCAAGGCAGATAACGTGTACTGATACAGTTTCATGTTTTCAACAGGTTTAAACTTTGGCTTTTGGGACATTTTGCATGTTGGGCTTCTAAATTTTGACCATTGTCAAATCTCTGAACATTAGTTAAGAAAAATAAGCAAAAACTGCAAAAACGATCATTTTCTGTTTTGTAGTTTTAAATGGAAAAAATGTAATAAAAACTTTTTTTTCCCAAAGAGTGGGGGAAAACTGCCCCTGTATATCCCCTCTTGTTGCCTACACTTCATTTGCTGATGACGAGAACCCTTGGAAAGAGATAGGACTGTTAAATAAAGTGATTAGAATAATGTATGATATCAGACACAAGACATCGTAAAAGAAATCTAACTATACCCGATGAGGGCTCAAATTCAGGCCCCCTCAAGTTAGGGATAGATGGCTCAGCAGTCACGAGCACCAAAATGCGGACTTCAGTACTAAAGAAAACAGCACTACTAATTAATTTTCAGTGGTGTTTGATATTAAGGGCAGTTTTCTTATTGAATGGAACCTCAGTTATCAAACGACCTTTCGATATTATAAAATGGAAGTCAAATGGAGCGTGTGTGATAACTCACAACACAAGAAATTAATGAACATTTATGTATGTTAATACAATCTGTTATTTAAAGGATACATTCTTAAGACACTACTTTACTGGCAAAAACAGATAATCACAGGTACACTGCACTTTAGTAACAATATGATCTCATTAAAATCCTGCCAACACCAAAGTTCTGAGACTTCCCCACACTCCACAACATGGTAACGACTTTGACCTATCGATTGATACAAAGCTAAGTTTAGAGAGGTATTTAGAAATTTCAGATATTACATTCACTTACTGACATCTTTATTTTGCAACGAGATGTCTGAAATATTTGATTTTTAAAGGGCGTTTGATATATAGTGCCAATACCTTACTTCAAAATGTGAATATTTTGTGCCAGAAATAATTAATAGTGTGAAATGCAACGTGTCAACTAAAGGTATATCCAACTTTATTATATGAAATTTGTTATTAGGACCAAGTAATCCATGAATGACACGACATACTGTTATAATTAGTGGCACATGACTGTTCTTATGTGACAATATAAAACTTATTTTGAAGAACTGGATACCGTTCATTTAAAGTTCTCAGCAGTGTAACATTCAAAGCTTAATATATATATTTCTGAAAGTGAGGGGTTTATTCATGAGGTTGATTACCTAGGGGTGTACATGATGTTCCTACTAGTTGTCTGCGTATATAATACCTGGGTCATTGTAATTCTGTTCCGAAGAATATACCGATGTAAGTTTATTTTTGTACATTTTTTCTTAATTTGCCTTTATATTTATTCTAAATTTTATTTTATTTCTCTTGGGTTATTTACGGTCTGCTTTCACCTCATTCTTTTCTTTGCCTGACACCACAATTTTCATTTTTGTGAGATGTTGCCTTATGATTAGATAATGCATGCCTTACCATCATATTGTTGTTGGTGGTGGTGATTACTGAATTTTGTGACCTGCAACCTTGGTTATAATGCACGCTTGTGTTGGTGTATTTAACATATCAAAACTTGGTCATGGGTTTTATTTTACTTAATTTTGTTGGATTTTACGTAATCAATTTTCTGCTTTCTGGTAAAAATTAATTTTCTTTCTCTTATTTTAAATTTCATTGCATCAATTCCTATTTTCACCTTGTTCATCCTTAATTTATTTGCATTATACTATTTTTTTCCTCGGTTCTCCCCTTGTGCGTCTTTCATATTTTTATTGGCTTGCAGATCACTATACATATTCACTGAAGTTCCTTTCTTGTAAAAACCAAGTATTTAATAAGGTTTGGTCTAAACCAATTCTAATCTAAGGCAATGTAATTTAATTGGTTAAAATATAGGAACATCCCTACCTGGAAACTGTATACATGAGCAGTATCGTACATTGTGCACAAGACACAAATATAGCTCCTGTAAATATGAAGAATACTCATAAAATTTCAATACCAAGCTCGGAAGATACTGAAATTTTAAACATGTATTAATGGTCATATCTGTGATTTACAACACATTTCAATTGCTCTTACCATAACTGATATCTAAAATATGTCTGCGGTATGCCACTTTAAGGAGTCGGATATCCAAAATTATTTTCTCTTAATTTAAAATCTTTCTAGATGCTATTTATTTTAAATTCTAGAAATTATAATTTTATTTTTATATCTTTTATTCATCCACCCACCATTCCTATTATTACATTCCATTGTGATCTTTAAACTATGGCATATGTTGTTATATCTGGTAATTGATCTATTTCTTGTACTGTGTAAGATTCACTCCTCAGCTGCAGTCATTTGAACTTGGTACCTGCCCAGATATTCCATTGCTTCCAGTCCTGTCTTGTGCTTTGTGGCATCCCTCACAACTTGGTGTGATGTTCACATTGGGATAACCGCTGAGCATTCTTGTTGTTATGCTCGCTATTGACACTGATACTTGCTGTGTTGTGCTCTCACTTGTTTTGCTGCCATGGTGTTCGATGGATGGTACGCCACAAAATGAGTGGTACCGTATGCTGACTTAAGTGTCCAAATGACTACAGATAAACATAATCTTCTACAATTCACTTTGCTGGCATGGTTCCAAATGGTTAAACTAAGATGCCTTGGGTTGGCCAATATCCATATGTGATGTTCAAATTTATCTCACAGAATAAAGAATGCCACCAAAGCTTCTTAGAGCCATACATGATGATCTATTCATAACAAAAGTTTTGAAAATAGCCAAGTACAAGGAGTAGTTGCTTATTGTTTGCGACTAAAGAAATAACCCATGGAGTGAAATTAAAGTTCACAGTTCATATTGAATTTGAACACTGCACTCAAATTTTACATTAATGTTAAGCAGGAAGCTATCAACTTATGACTATAAACCCAATCCCAGAACAAGAAGGCAATCTTTATGTCAGCAGCAGAGGACTAAACAATGCCCAAATTCTAGTGGAGTCAAAACACCACATCTATCTGCATCCATGCCATCATCTAACAAAGCTAATATAAGTTAATGTTCATGGCAGAACACCTTTGCCTACTTCATCGTGACACTCCACTCTTAAATACATCTCTAATTCAAAAGAGAAAATATTTGCATCCCATCAGCAAAAGGGACGGTAAAGAAGCCACACTCATGCACGTCACAAGCGTTCCAACTTGAATGCTGATACTTCTATACAATTAATGTGAAATACAACTAGGGTGCATGTAACCCCAGCGCACCCATTCCTTAACACTAGAATAGACTATTCTGGACCAATGCTCATAAAAATTGTTGTGAAGTCAAGCAAGACCACACTGACTAGCTACCAATGCTGTGCCCCTGAACATTTACACCGATAACAGCAAGAACTTCTTCTGAGCAGCCAAAGAAATAAAAGCAATTCTGCAAGACAATCCTCAGAGAAAACAATACTTAACTGCAACTGCAGGCATGGGACAGACATGGCATTTCATCCCTACTGCAGGATCACATGTTGGTGGAATCAGGGAAACAGCTGTCAAGAGTCTGATATAACATCTCAGAAGTGTGATGGGTACATATTGCTTCACCTACAAGGAGCTGACCACTCTTGCAAAACATACGTCCTCTCAACATAGTTAAATATTAACCCTTCTGGCAATTCTTTCCTAACTACCATATTTTCTTGCATAATAAACACCCTTGCAAAATTTACGCATCCCAATATTTTTGCTCGACAGTAATAAAAGAATGTACCTTATAGCAAATTTGTGTTTGAAGATATTTATGCAGTCAAAAGTACCAGTAGCAATAATACTAGTTTCCAAATGATATGCCATTAGAAGACTTAGGAGCCATACCATCTGCTACGTGATACCTATTGCAAGATTGGAACAACTTGAATGAAATATGAAAATTAAGCAAGTAAACATTCAACCTCATAAAAAAGTACATATTTTCCATAGTACTACCAATCATACACATCAAAATGAATGGCTAAACATTGATATCTGATGAGCCACATTCTAATCATTTTCATTACATGACAATGGCTTATCAAATTATGGACATTACCTCAAATGAACAATCCTCTGTTGGCTCTGGCTCTGTTAACTCTGATTTGACTTCTTTTTTCAGAGTTATAATTTGTGTTACATGTTCAACAGCTTCCTGTAGAAGAGAAGACATATTAGGTAATCACGCAACACATTTCCAGAAAAACAGTCACCAACAAAAGAGCATGGCCGTACATTACATGCCAGTTTTACAGTTATTTTTAAAATTTTCCTTATGTTTACAGAAAGTTTCTACCAGGCGACAATTCTTAAAACCAAAGGCTGTATTGAGATTGGTGTTACTATCCTTGCTCACACCTGATGTAATGGCAAGGACAAAAATATTATCCAAATATAAACTGAGAAAAGTTCTCTAGGCATACCAGAAGATATATTGCAACCTACCAGAGATGGAATTGGAGCCATCTTGCACAGAATTTTGGAAGTAAACAGTCACTCACATAAACACTAAATCATATGAACTGTTTTTATGTGTCCAGTCATATCAAAAAGTGTTAAAGGTAGTTTGAACCACTTACAAGTGTTAAAATTGTTCTAAATCTGTTGACATATAGTGGGAGATATAAATCCTACGTACTCAGCATAGAGTTTGTTCACAGACAGATTCAAATACCTTAAAATATCTGAAGCACATTCTCTACTATGGATTTGCCAAGCTCGAAAGTGCTAAATACTGCCTTGAGACAGTTCCATTTCAATCAACAAAATGCAATGCTTCCAAGTATAAAAATTTAAAAAGCAGGAAAGAAGCAGGCTGATCAGTCATATTCCAGAGAAAGATGTGATGTGGGCCACACTTAAAGCAACTACAAATGAAATATTTTACGACTACAAGGATGTTAGGTAGTGTTCTGTGAAGAACTGTGGGGACGAGAACACCATCAGTGCTGAGACAGCAATGTTGGCAAGTACACTGTATGATCAAAACTATCTGGACACCTAGCTGAACATGATGTACAAGTTCGTGGTGCCCTCCATGGGTAATGCTGGAATTCAATATGGTGTTGGCCCACCCTTAGCCTTGATGACAGCTTCCACTCTTGCAGGCATATGTTCAGTTAGGTGCTGGAAGGATGCTTGGGGAATGGCAGCCCATTCTTCACGGAGTGCTGCCCTGAGGAGACGTAGCAATATCAGTCGGTGAGGCCTGGCACGAAGTCGGTGTTTCAAAACATCCCAAGGGTGTCCTACAGGATTCAGGTCAGGACTCTGTGCAGGTCAGTCCATTACAGGGTTGTTATTGTCATGTAAACACTCTGCCACAGGCCATGCATTATGAACAGGTGCTCGATCGTGTTGAAAGATGAGCCATCCCCGAAGTGCTCTTCAACAGTGGGAAGCAAGAAGGTACTTAAAACATCAATGTAGGCCTGTGCTGTGATAGTGCCATGTAAAACAACAAGGGGTGCAAACCCCCTCCATGAAAAGCACGACCACACCATAACACCACCACCTCCGAATTTTACTGTTGGCACTACACATGCTGGCAGATGATGTTCACCGGGCATTCGCCATACCCTGCCATCAGCTCGCCATATTGTGTACCATGATTCATCACTCCACACATTTTTCCACTGTTCAATCGCCCAATGTTTACGCTCCTTACACCAAGCGAGGCGTCGTTTGGCACTGACGCGTGATGTGTGGCTTATGGGCAGCTGCTAGACCATGAAATCCAAGTTTTCTCACATCCCGCCAAACTGTCATAGTACTTCGAGTGGATCCTGATGCAGTTTGGAAGTCCTGTGTGATGGTCTGGATAGATGCCTGCCTATTACACTTGATGACCCTCTTCAAATGTCGATGGTCTCTGCCAGTCAACAGATGAGGTCAGCCTGTACGCTTTCATGCTGTACATGTCCCTTCACACTTCCACTTCACTATCACATCAGAAACAGTGGACCTAAGAATGTTCAGGAGTGTGGAAATCTTGCGTGCAGACTTCTGACACAAGTGACACCCAATCACCTGACCACGTTCAAGGTTCGTGAGTTCCGCTGAGCACCCCATTCTGCTCTCTCACGATGTCTAATGACTACTGAGGTCGCTGATATGGAGTATCTGGCAGCAGGTGGCAGCACAATGCACCTAAGATGACAAACGTATGTTTTTGGGGGTGTCCGGATACTTTTGATCACCCAGTGTACATCTGCTGTTTCAGGGTTTCTTTCATGACCTACTAGGATGTGATGAAAGGAAGATACAATGAACATTTGGAGAGCATTCATTTCTTATTATATGAAAGTCTTTAAAAGGTATAGGTCTTTTGACATTCAATGTATCTTTTGGAATAACTCCTGAAATTTATTAAGAAAAAAAGTTGTTTCTTATATTGGCACAAATTTATCTAACATAAATTTTGATATTTTTACAAGAGGTGGCAGAATGATGGGCAGGAATTCAGTATAGCTACAGACATGTGCTGGGATAATTCAGCTTCTTCAAATACCTCTAGACTGAACACAAGTCATACTTGCCAATATGAAATTAGCCTGAGCTATCAGATGAAGGGGCACTGAACTGAAAGCCACACACCCAGAGGATCGCAACGAACTGAGTTTAGAATAACAACAGTCAGAGAAAGGAAAAATTGTGAAAATATATCATTTCTTCTCCAAAATCTTTGACTGCATCTCTGCCTTCAATACAGTGTTTGCTTTAGACATGATAAACTGAGACAGTATTTTACTGTGTGCTCACCCAAAATTAGTAACATTGTATAGAAGTTTAAATGATGAAAATCTTACCTGCAATGTCTTTCAGAGGAAAAATATATTCACTATGATAGCCAGGACCTACCCGCTTCAGACCTGGGGTACACATATGTGCACCTTCGGTTATTACGTAATGACAGTGTAGGGATTTGATTTATCAGCATTCTGACCTCGCATACACATTTGTGTACCATTGGGTTCTTTAAATCTACACCAAATTGCAGCAGCGCATAGGACAAGCTTCTGCTGCAGATGAAGAAAGAAAGCAGAGTTACCAAGATGGCGGCACGACCAAACTTGCTTACTGATAAGTCCATTTTTAATTAGTATATGCTTATTTTCAGCCAGGAAAAAATGTATAAACTTTAGTACATGCCTAATTATCACATTCATGTTATAATTTTACAGAATTTTTGTTGATGTGCGCACTATTTGAGCAAAAATTACAAGGTACACATATGTGCACGTCAGGTTCAAGTTAACAGAAAATGCCTGTATCTTCCTATTTATTCTTACAGACTCTGGCTTAGGTGATGATGATATTAGTGCCCTTCTGAACAATAGTGATGGAGAATTTTCAGATTATAGTGATGAGGAATACATAAATGATCCCCTGGAGGTGCCAAATAATGAAGAAGTTCCATCAGAACAAGAAATAAGTCATGATCCAGATAGAAATGACTCGGCTGATTCCAGTGTTACAATGTCTCATAGAGAATTGCCATGGGTTTCTAAAGAGTATGTCTTCAGGGTTTATTAATGTTTCTATAATATTATTGCAATATTGGAGTAAACTCATTAGGAAACTAGAAAAATTAGAAATCAGAATTAGAAAAATCATTCTTCAATCATAGGTTCATTAACCCCACTGGTATTATGCATGGTACTAAAATGACATAATGTTATGCTGATTCGTGTGCAGAATTTCCAAGTTATAACAGGAAATTAATTAATTTGTTATAGAGCAATAATTGTTGTTCCAGAATGACACCCCGTGGAGTGACTACTGATAAGGTGCTACCTGCAGATCCAGATTTGAATATTTCAATTCACAGTTCTGGCAACTAGTAGCAGTTTAGACCAATCTAAATTCCGTGAAAAAATGCAACCATAAATCTGTTAGTACTACAGTGAAGGAGATCGTGAAATTCACTGGAATCCAAGTGCTAACGGGAACACTGAAGTTTCCCCAGAGTAGAATGTATTGGTCACAAGATCTGGCAGCTCCACTTATAAGTGAGGCTATGACAAGAGATCAATATATTGAACTGAGAAATTATCTCCATTTTGCTGACAACGAAGTGGACCGTTCTGGGCATAAAGATAAGCTATGGAAAGAAAGAGCGATTTTAGAGGGTTTTCTAAGCAAGTGCCATTCCTTACCTCGAATAGCCCATCTCTTCATTGATGAGCAGATGATTCCTTTCTCCAGAAGGTGCAAATTTAGACAGTTCGTGCCATCCAAACCAAACCCTATCAGGCTGAAGAACTTTGTTCTAGCGGCAAGAGATGGTACTGTACCTGACTTTTACTTGTACAGTTATGACAAACAGGACTGGTCCTGTATTGAAGGAACTGAAGAGCAACAGAGATATGAACAGGGGAGAATGTGATGAGAGAGTTCAACAGGACGAAAGTATGTGTGTTCTAAAATGGAAAGACAATAAGTCCGTAGTGCTACTGTCGACTAGTGTGCAAAGTAGACCAGCAGGCACGTGGCCACGGTGGTCAAAGAAAGATAACAAGACGATTGGTGTATCACGACCAGCTATTTAAAAGGATTTTAATGTCTCAATGCGAGGAACAGACATTTGTGATAGGCTATTACAGGACTGATATGCGAATCTGCAAATGGCCAGTTAGAGTATACAGCCACTTCATTGATCTAGTAATTGTAAACTGCTGGCTTATGTACAAGCACTTTTGTGCACAAGAAGAAATTCCAAAGAAAGACGTACTTGGACTCCCTGCTTACTGTCTGGCTGGCGCAAGAGCTATGATTCGGTATGAAGGAGGAACTCCCCCATCAATCTGGATCAGTACCTAAGCGAGGTTGAGCAAGTCGACAATCAGCATTGGAGATCAACATGGGTCAAGAGGCTGACATAACCCAAGGAAGCAAAGAAGAGTTATGGCATAGCCCGATGTTGACAGACGGTTTTGGACACCTATCCCACTACAATGACGACAATTTTGCCTCAAAATACTGTTTTCCAGGATGCAAGTCAAGATCACAAGTTATGTGCGTGAAGTGCAAAGTGTATTTGGTCATAATGAAATACAACTGTTTGAAAACTATCACAGATGAAAGTTGAACTGTGACCTGAAGTACACATATGTGCACCTTCAGTATATTTTATGAATAAAATAAATATTTCTTTTTACCACCAAATATGACTTACCGAGGTAATTTTTAAGTCAAAAAAGCAAAGAAATAATTTTTATCCCAACTCCCCTGCTCTCGGGTCTGAAGAGGCCTACCAGCAATAACCTCATTAAATCTAGCACCCATCATTGTCCATCAGTTCAGCAGCTAGTAGCATTGGAATTGGCTGACGTGAAAGGAAATGATGTCAATCCCACAAAGATACCATTAGCAAACTATGCAGAATGAAGACAACCACACAACCGACAACAGTAACAAAAAAATATTGGACAGTCAATCAATGCAAAATTGGCACATGAAAGGCACTGAAGCCTTGATCTTGAGACACTGCCTATCATGACTTTGTCACTAGCTGGACCTAACAAACGGTCCTTCACTATCAAACACAAAACATTCATTCAGCTTTTTACCACTATCAAACATAATACGCACTGCTGTGAAAATGAAAACCTACAACCTGTTTTCCAGTGAGTGACCAGCTCAGGGATGGAATGAATGAAGGCCCCACCCATCTTCTGGCGAGAATAGGAATTATGCCCACTGCCGAAGCTTGCCGCACTCCTCTGAGGCAATGATTAATGACAAACAAAATGAACTGATATTGGAGAGTTGTTATGATCTCTCCACTTACATATTCTGTATTAATCCTACCTTCGCCTGCTGCATTTTCTTCGACCACCCTGCTGCAGATTTTCACTCCCTACTTTTGCGCTCGCCCGCCATCATCTACTCTGCTGAACATGCGACTGTGACGTCATCTCATTCTGATGCTGCGGCCTTCTACTCCTATCACAGAGACTTACAATAATTGAAAATCTTCCACCTTTTTGATACTTTTTATTTGCTTTTTAGCAAATTAATTAATTAAAAACAGTACGTGTTTCGTTCTTATTTGAGAACATCTTCAGCTGTTGTTTAGCTTAGGTGAATCACTAAGTTTTTGAGTACATTATTTTCAGGTACATTGTTCCCCTTAAAAACTATTTGAATATAAATTGAATTAAAATTATATTAAGACAATGCGGTCATTAATGGGTTGATGATATGAGACAGGATGAACACAGAGTTAGCCTACTTAAACTATATCTATTCATTTGAATAGTTGATAAAAGTTTCAAACTCTGTTACACTAAAAAATTATCTGTTTGTCTTCCAGTTAAAAGTTTTCTCTTTTTTTTTTTTTAATGATTGACTTCTTGACACTGTTCTAAATACTGTTGAATGTTCACTTCTTTCACTCCTTCCAGGTTGGCTGTTATTTACTTTGAGCTTACTTAATGTGTCTTAAATTGAGTTTAATGCGGAACTTTGAAGCTGATTGCCATTCAATATTTGAGAAGAGAGCTTTGTCTCGATTTCTGAAATGAAATGAGAAAATTAGAGATTTGCTTTTTATAATGAAAACATGTATCTTTACAAAGTAACTTAATGTATAAAATGGTTCCATACCTTACTGTTGTTAAACTCCAATTCTACCGCGACCCTGGAGGAGCTGCGCTTGAAGCTGTTTTACGTCTTGTATAATAATGATGTGTGTGTTCCGATGTTTGCTCCACCTTCCGGGGAGGCAAGGCTGTGGAGAGGGGAGGAGGCATGTCACTTACTGTCACGGCTTTGGCTTTAGAAGGGGTGGGGGGAGTGGATGTACAAAATGGCGGAGGCTCGTACTTATTTACCCTCTTATTGTCTGTGTTGTTTATTTTGCCTAAAGTTTCAAGATTTGATAATTTCCCTTCAAATATACGGTTCCTATAGTCAATTGTATTATTCAGGTTATTGTCCTGATTACTTTTTTCTAAATAAATATATAGATTTTCTAATGTATTTAGAAGAGCTCCTTTGTTTATTTTACGTAATATAGTTAAATCCTGCTCTATAGTTGTGAACTGATATCCGGTTGTACTCATGTGTTGGCCCATCACGGAATTTTTTTTATGCCTTTCAGCACTGACATGTTCTAAGTATCTTACAGTAAAACTGCGCCCTGTTTGCCCGACATAAGTTTTTTCATATTGATGACATTTCAACTTGGAAACTCCTGATTCTGAATGTTTGTTTTTTTCCTAGGAAATTAACACAATTGTAGTTGAAGAATTTTTGCTTTGTATTATTACTGGTTGAAAATGCAATCTTATAGTTATATTTTCTGGGAAATTCATTACTGTATATAAGCTAGAGTTGTTGAAAGTGAACTTGGCGTATTTATCTTTCATTTTTATTTCGGGTGTTAGATTAGTTTGTAACTTCTGTTTGAATTTTCTGATTATTTTGTTTACCATATTTAGTTCAAATCCATTGTATTGGGCTTGTTTACGGATAAAGAGCAGTTCTTTTTCTTGTTCCGCATCTGTAAGGGGTATATTAAATGCTCTATACATGTAACTGTATAAGCTGACCTTTTTTGTAATTCCGGATGCAATGAGTAGTTCTTTATTGTAATGGGAGTAAAAGTGGGTTTTCTGTGTATGTTGAAGACAAACTCTTCCTTTTTCCGTGTCATATTTATGTCTAAAAAATTTACAGAACCTTCTTTTTCTTTTTCTACTGTAAACTTTATTCTAGAATCCAATGTATTTAATTTATTGAGGATATCTTCACTGTTGTTCACTCTATGGTCTACTACTACAAAAGTGTCATCTACAAAGCATATCAACAAATTGAGACCCTCTATTCGTCCTATTATTTTGGTATGTTCGAGATAATCAAGATAAATATTGGCTAAAATGCCCAAAGCGGGAGCTCCCATAGGGAGGCCTTCCTGTCTATACATCTTCTTACTGAAAGTGAAATAATTGTGTTTCGTAATGAATTTGAGTATATTAATAAAATCTTCTATTTATGGTAGGCTGAGTTGCTTGTGTTCTATTAGATTCTTCCTGAAAATTTTTATTGTTTCATCCAATGGAATATTTGTACACATGTCCTTGATGTCAAAGGAACATGTTACTTGATGTGGCGTTAATTTAAAGTTCTTGAGTACTTTGCAAAAATCTACATAATTTTTTATTGGTGTTTTGTTGTAAAAAAAATGCAATGATTGGTTAGGAATGTATGTATGTATTGCAATGTTTTATAAGTAGGACTGCTGCAGAAGTTTATTACTGGTCTTATGGGTATTCCTTCTTTATGTAACTTGGGTAAGGCCCTTGCTGTTGGAAGACCGGGATTCATATTAATCAGTTTCTGGACTTCTTGCTCACTTAAAATGAAGGTTGCATTTCTTTTTAAGTAGGCTAACTATGTATTCATCCTGTCTCATATCATCAACCCATTAACCACCACATTGTTTTAATATCATTTTAATTCAATTTATATTCAAATAGTTTTTACGAGGAACAATATACCTGAAAATAATGTACTCAAAAACTTAGTGATTCACCTAAGCTATACTACAGCTGAAGATGTCCTCAAATAAGAACGAAACATGTAACTGTTTTTCATTAATTAATTTCCTAAAAAGCAAATAAAAAATATCAAAAAGGTGGAAGATTTTCAATTATTGTAAGTCTCTGTGATTAGAATTTGATACAGAAAATGAAGCTGAATACTTGCAATCTTCTACTCCTATGCCGTGTGTGCCTGTGCAACATCTATGAACATGTGATTGTGACGTCACCATTTATGGAACATGCTCGCACTCTATTACCGTATACTTCTACACTTTTCCATCCTCCTTTATATTCTTGGGCTCCACCTTTCACAAATGAGTCTGTCTTCGTATCACAGTGGTGGTGTACTGAACATCTGTGCTGAATACCTGCAGACAGCTTGGTGAGCAAGAACTATGTATTTCCTATTTCGACTTTAGATTTTTCACTAGGCTATCTGGCCTCTGGACACGTCGTGCTGGCCACACGACACCTCGTAATCTGCAGGCCTTCAGGCTGAGCAGCGGTCGTTTGGTAGGCCAAGGTCCTTCAAGGGCTGTAGTGCCATGGGGTTTGATTTGGTATCTGGCCTCTGTCTACTTTTGCTCTTGCCAGGATTTACCAGCATTCAAAGTTACGCTTGCAGACTTCATTCTTTTTTTTTTTTTAAACGGACTATACTTTGGACTACGGGAACTGTAATCATGATAACTTGCCACATCTACTACCTGTTTTGCACTTGTGAACTTCTTTTGTAATTACTACCCTGCAAAGTGAATCTTCCCTCTAGTTTCAGTCCCTATTTCCTTTCCTTTCTTTTTTTTTTTTTGTATTTTTTTCATCCGTTGATTGTAGTTCTTTCTATTAACTATACTTTGCTCTTATTACTACTGGTTCTCATCTTTTGTAATTCTATTCTTGAGTTCTTAAACTTTTGGATATTTTAAATGTGGCATATTTCACTTGCCTTCATTTTGGTATTGTTACCCAAAATTCTTATCTTATGACAGATGTTTATTTATTGAATTTGTTGATTATTAAATATATTTATTTACTTTGTTTATATTTGCTACTCTCTCTTGTTCCTTTTCACTTCCTCAGGGGGCTCATTACTTTCTTGCTGCACGTTTGGTTACTACTATCTACTTCTCCTGTATGCTGCTTTTCTGCTTTATCACTGTAAATATTTACTCACCACAATATTACATACTGCTAGTTGCTAGCAAAGCATTACAACTTTGGTACTATTCCACTAGAGTGTTGCTGGAATGAAAGATAACAGAAGAAAACGGAGTACCCGGAGATAAACCTGTCCTGCGTCTGCAATGTTCAGCACAAATCTCACATGGAGTGACCGGTATTTGAAGCACGGAACTAAGCAGTGAGGGGCCGACACAATGCCGCTTGAGCCACACAGGCATAGAATGCACTGCCATTTCCATAGTAAATGCTAGAGGCCAATAGGCCACTTTGTGGGCCTAATCTGGGGCTCATGCCACCAGAACCTTTTTGCTTACACATGAACAATGATTATGTCACTAGCCAGATCCAAATATGTACATCAATAATGCTGTTTGTAGTTCCTAGTGTTGGCAGCCTTGTGTAGCACGCAGTCACGTATTTGCAGATAAAGAAACATAACAGAGACATACCGCACCTAAATGCTCATTCTGCAAGTGGTGACCACTAGTGTTAATATTGGGTAAGCACATAGTAAATTTTCCTCTGCCAAATTTATTCAGCTATTAAGAGTTAAATTCTGATCCCTGTAAAATTATCTGGAATGAGACTTACAAGTGAAGCATTTCCTGTTCCTTCAAGCCAGGCTGGTTCCTCCTTGATTTTTGTTTCCACGTCCATTTCACACTGCAAGTGAAGTACTTAGAAAGTACTGGGATTGTTGATTACTTCCAATGACCTTACACTGAAAAATAGGCCAGAAAAATATATTATCGTCTTGCTGTAATTATTATCTAGATTGTCAACAGACTAAGCAAAGAAATCAAATTTTACAAGAATGTTGATACTGTAATCATACCTATAGAGCCATAAATTATCTATGACTGATACTACGATCATAGCCACGGACCACCAGGCTTAAATGACTGTCAATACAGTGATCACTTGCATAGAATATCTAACAATCAATCAATCACTACTAATCTGCATTTAGGTCAGTCGCCCAGGTGACAGATTCCCTATATGTTGTTTTCCTAGCCTTTTCTTAAATAATTGCAAAGAAATAGAAAATTTATTGAACATCTCGCTTGGTAAGCTATTCCACCCCCTGTCCTACTTTTAAAGACACCATCCAAACTTATTCGTCTACTGATGTACTCCCACGCCAAACCTCCACTGACAGCTCGGAACATACCACTTATTTTGCAGGTTATAAACTTCATTTTCCTTGTCCGTATTGAAGATCTACTTATATTTTATTTTATTGTATTGTATTGAAAAGGTGGCAATTGGCAAAACTAAAAGAATTGTATCACACATACCACTTAGTCGAGCAGCTTGCCACCTTTCTCCAAAGTCTTCACAGCCTAAACTTTGCAACATTTTTGTAACGCTACTCTTTTGTCGGAAATCGCCCAGAACAAATCGAGCTGCTTTTCTTCAGATTATTTCCAGTTCCTGAATCAAGTAATCCTGGTATGGGTTTCATACACTGGAATCATACTGTAGTTGGGGTCTTACCAGAGACTTATATGCCCTCTCCTTTACATCCTTACTACAACCCCTAAACACCCTCATAACCATGTGCAGAGATCTGTACCCTTTATTTACAATTCCATTTATGTGATTACCCCAATGAAGATCTTTCCTTATATTAATACCTAGGTATTTACAATGATCCCCAAAGAGAACATTCACCCCATCAATGCAGTAATTAAAACTGAGAGGACTTTTCCTATCTGTGAAACTCACAACCTGACTTTTATCCCCGTTTATCATCATACCATTGCCTACTGTCCATCTCACAACATTATCGAGGTCATTTTGCAGTTGCTCACAATCTTGTAACTTATTTATTACTCTGTACAGAATAATATCTGCAAAAATCCTTATCTCTGATTCAGCTTCTTTACACATATCGTTGATATAAATAATAAAACATAAAGGTCCAATAATACTGCCTAGAGGAATTCCCATCTTAATTTTTACAGGGACACATAAAGCTTCACCTAGTTTAATTCTCTGAATTCCCTTTTCTAGAAACAGAGCAACCCATTCAGTCACTCTTTTGTCAAGTCCAATTGCACTCATTTTTGCCAGTAGTCTCCCATGACCTACCCTATCAAATGCCTTAGACAGTCCAACTGACCTCCTGAATCCAGGATATCTGCTATATCTTGCTGGAATCCTACAATTTGGGCTTCAGTGGAATAACCTTTCCTAAACCCAAACTGCCTTCTATTACAACAGTTATTAATTTTGCAAACATGTCTAATATAATCTGAAAGAATGCTTTCGCAAAGCTTACATACAACGCATGTCAAACTGACTGGCCTGTAATTTTCAGATTTATGTCTGTCACTCTTTCCTTTATATACAGGGGCTACTATAGCAACTCTCCATTCATTTGGTAAAGTTCCATCATGCAAACAATAATCAACCCACTGTCTTTAGTATATCCCCCAAAACCTTATCAATTCCAGCTGCTTTTCTAGTTTTCAACTTCTGTATCTTATTGTAAATGTCATTGCTGTCATAGGTAAATTTTAATACTCCTTTAGTATTAGTCACCTCCTCTATCTGGACATTATCCTTGTAACCAACTATCTTTACACACTGCTGGCTGAATACTTCTGCCTTTTGAAGATCCTCACATACACACTCCCCTTGTTCATTAATGATTCCTGGTACGTCCTTCTAGGAACCTGTTTCTGCCTTAAAGTACCTGTACATACTCTTCCATTTTTCACTAAAATTAGTATGGCGACCAATTATGCTTGCCATCATGTTATCCTTAGCTGACTCCTTCGCTAGATTCAATTTCCTAGTAAGTTCCTTCAATGTTTCCTTACTTCCACAGCCATTTCTAACTATATTTATTTCCAACCTGCACCTCCTTCTTAGTCTCTTTACTTCCCTGTTATAATATAGTGGATCTTTACCATTCCTTACCACATTTAAAGGTACAAACCTATTTTCACATTCCTCAACAATTGCTTTAAATCCATCCCAAAGTCTGTTTACATTTTTATTTACCGTTTTCCACCGATCATAGTTAAACTCCCTCATGCCTGTTTCATCAGCCATATGGTACTGCCTAACAGTCCTAATTTTAATCCCTTCTTTTCTTTCACATTTATTTTTAATTCCCACAAAAACAGTTTCATGATCATTAATACCATATATTACTTCGGTTTCTCTATAGATCTCATCTGGTTTTACCAGCACCATATCCAGAATATTCCTTCCTCTAGTTGGTTCCATCACTTTCTGAATCAGGTGCCCTTTCCATATTAACTTATTTGCCATTTGTTGGTCATGCTTCCTGTCATTCACATTCCCTTCCCAACTGATATTTGGTAAATTGAGATCACCCGCTACAATCATGTTCTTTTCCTTATCGTTTCCCACATGGCTCATTATCTTATCAAATAATTCTAAATCAGCATCTGCACTACCCTTTCCTGGTCTGTACACTCCAAAAATATCAAGTTGCCTATTATCTTTAGAGATGACCCTTACCCCTAGAATTTCGTGTTTGTCATCTTTAACTTTTTCATAGCTTACAAATTCTTCTTTCATGAGAATGAATACTCCCCCTCCTACCATTCCTATCCTATCTCTACGATACACCCTCCTGTTCCTTGAGAAAATTTCTGCATCCATTATATCATTTCTCAGCCATGATTCAAATTCTATTACAATATCTGGTAAGTATATATATATATTAAATTACTTAATTCTATTCCTTTCTTTACAATACTTCTACAGTTGAACACTAACAGTTTTATGTCATCCCTACTTGATTTCCAGTTCCCTGTTCCCTTAACACCACCCCCTAGGCCATCCCGTTTCCCTGAATGTACCTCCCTATTACCCTTCTAAACAAATTTCCTAACTTATATGTACCACTACAGTTTAAGTGAAGGCCATCTGAGCGCAGATCTCTATCTCCTACCCACCCATTAGGATCTAGAAATTTCACTCCCAGATTCCCACGCACCCACTCCATAGTCTCATTTAAATCCCCAATCACCTTCCAGTCAGTATCCCTCCTACACAGTACTCCATTGATAACAATCTCTGCTTCCTTAAACTTCACCTGTGCTGCATTTAACAGATCCCACACACCCCCAACTATGTTGGTACTTATACCTGCTTGTCTTACATTGTTAGTACCAACGTCAAACACTACCACCTTCTCCTTTCCCTCCTCCTTCTCTTCTACTTTCCTCAACATCTGCCTTAACCTAATTCCTAGTACCCTAGTACCCTTTCCTCCACACACTTTTCCGACATGTCTAACGATAGAATCCCCCATGACCAGAGCCTCAACCTTACCGACCTCATTTGATCCCCTCCCCTTCTGGTCAGTCCCATCTTTCCTGACAGCTGCAGAAGCTACTTCCTCCTCCCTTTTCTCCATTCCATGACCCTGTTCCACCTGTCTTTTCCTATCCACTACTCCACATTTCCCTTTCCTACCTCTTCCCTTTCTCCTACTTCCAAACTTCTCGGAAACAGTTCCCTGTTCCTCATCTTCCCTCGGTTGTTCTACCTGCAGTGACTCATACCGATTCCTCACCGACACTTGTCCTGAATTTTGATCCTGAATGGAGCCCTTAGCCTGCAATCTCCTACCCCTTAAAAGATTAGACATCATTAATTTAACATGACTGATGAAATCATGATCCTAGCCACCAACCCCCAGTTTTACATGACAGTTGATATTGCAATCACACAGTTTTACATAGAAACGAAACCAGAGAAAGGTAAGTTTTAAAAATTAAAAATTAAAGGTAACTAACTGAAAATAACTGAACAATTCCCAGTGCCTTGAGATTTGTTCTATCAAACATTTCCTTCTTACGTTCAAATTCTCACAAACTGTCCCCTCATGAAGCTGATTTACTATGAGCCGATTGCAGAAAGGGTGTTTAGACATTGTCTATGGTTAAACAGTGTCTAAATATGGCAGCTGCATTGCAGAGATGTTATTTATCACTTAGACACTGTCCAAAGTTGATGTTCAAGATGACATGTTTAAGCACTTCTGAGAGCACTGTTTAACCTCAAAATAGGAGCGAATCGCAGTCATCGATTGTTTACTATGGAGCATGTCAATTATCTTGATTGATAAATTTCATTTTGTTCCGTATTGATAATCATCAAATGTCATGAAAGAAAGAAAAGTTCCACCTGATCAATACTTATTTATTATAACATGTATAATAGGACCGGTTTTGACCTCTTACAAAGTCATCTTCAGCTGTATTAGAATCTTATATTATTTGCATCTTTATAACAGATTCTGAATATGACAACATTATGGTGGTTATGCTTTGTTAAGAATTTCCAATTTTACAGCTTAGCTAAAAATTATATAAACAAATTAAAATGCTCTTAATACATAATAAAATAAGACACAATATAGACATATGTCCAATTATATGTCAATTATATCGCTATGTTGAGACGATTTAGGAGAGAAATGTTAGACAGCCTGAGGTACGTCGCCACAAGATCGGAGCAATCCTTTTGAAATGAACGGGGAGACAAAATTTAAAACCAGATTTTGCTTTTCAAAGGAAACTCTAATTGATGTGCAGCATGGAAGAATTAATCAAGCATGACACAAGAGGTAGCCCATTACCTGTCACCCTGCAGATCCTTCTGACTTTATGATTCTTGGCAAACAATGACTTTTATGCTCTGAATGGTGATCCGTTAAATGTCAACGCAACGACTGTGTGCCCTAACAACAAAGAGCTACCTGCTATCAGGAATGATTTTGCTGTCCTTTCCAGGTAAATAGGCCTAATCTTCTTTCTGTGGATTGGATGCTATGATCAACTCTGTAATGTGTGAGCTCATAAAAGTGTTATCCATTTCACTGTGGAAAATAATTGTTCATATTTCTAGGGATAAATTTCCTCAAATAAAAGGTTCCATTGACTGTACTCATGTCAGAATAACTTGTCCCGATCGTCAGAGAGCTATCACGTAGACAACTGGAAGGGATTCCATTCTATTAACTGCCAAGTAAGTGCATGTAACACTGAAGCAAAGCAGCACTTATTTTTCTGTAATGGCTCTTACTTGTACTCATCCTTATGACAATACTCTTATTAAAGCTACACTTCATTATATGGCATGCACAATAGTGGACATAAATACGTTGTAACGAGTTCATGCTAACACTCATTTACAACATGTAGCAACAACAACCACTACTAATACTACTACTACTATACTTGAAACCTACTTACACTAGTTTTTATTTCACTGCAGGTGATATGTGACACTAACATGAGAATAAGTATTGTTGTTGCTCATACGACTGGCTCAACTCAAGATAGCAGAATATTTTGAAATTCTACTATCCACGACCACCTGGAAAGAGGAGATGTTAGGGGAAATCTTGTTGGAGATTCTGGCTACGCTTGTAAGAAATACTTACTCTGATTCTGAGCCCAAGGAACGCAGCTGATACTCCTTATAATCAAGCTTATGCCCTGAGCAGAAATGTAGTGGAAAGAACTTTTAGGTTTGTGGAAAAGAAGAATTACCTGTCTTGCACAGGGTTAATACCAATGTAATGGTCCGTTATTGGACTTTATAAATTTTCCAGCTAACTCATTCTTGGTTGCCTGCGTTTCGCCCTCGTGTGCTAAGTTAGGCTCGTCAGTTGGGACTTAGCACACCACCCAAGACGCAAGGCTAGTGCATACCATGGAGGCCACTGCATAGGCTATTTGAAGCCACCAGCAGTGCCAATGCACTATGAGAGCTATGTCTCATTTCCAAAAATAGATGCCTGCCTGGCCATCAAATGATGCAGAGTTGATTCCCATAGGGAACCTAAAATATTTGTCCTGAATGAGTAAATTTATAATACCAATATAATGGTCCGTTACTGGACATTATAAATCTTCCAGCTAACTCATTCTTGGTTGCCTGCGTTTCGCCCTCGTGTGCTAAGTTAGGCTCGTCAGTTGGGACTTAGCACACCACCCAAGACACAAGGCTAAAGTTCGAAAAACCCTGAAAATCATCATGGCGACTGCTGTGTTACATAACCTCGCTGTGCAGCGTGGTGAACTTGACCTGGAGGCAGACTTACCAGATGATGAAGTGCCTGTTGATCCAGTAGGAGGTGATGTGACAGGAAACATATATCGCCAGCTCATAATTGATAATTACTTCACCTGCTAGAAATCATGCTAAGATCACATCAAGTGAAATGAAAATATATCTTTTATTCACTAATTATTATATAACATGATTAACAATTAATAGATTATAACATTCCGGCAAGTCATAACAATTTTTTTTTCATTTCCTGTTCAATTAAATAAATGTCTAACATGCCTTCCTTTCTCGTAAATCCAACACACGCAACAGTCTCTTGTTGATTTCTTGCATCATTTTCACTTCATCGTCCTCTTTATCTTCACACAAGTATGCAGGATGAGTTTTCCACCTATTCAATATTTTACAAAATGTTAAGACGTATTTACATTAAAATAGTACCGGTTCCGACCTGTAAATAGGTCATCATCAGCTGTTGGTGAACCTGCTTAATAGCGACTGTACATAATAAAACATCACTAAAGGCTGATTAAACAAGAATACCTTATTCTAATATAATACTAATGTTAAGATATATACATATAGTACAATGAAGGGCTTTGGCATGCTGGAGTCCCATGAATGTCATATATTCCAAAAATTGTATAGCTGAGGTTAAAAATAGGGTATAGTTCTTAGAGAATAAAGGCTCACTGAGGTTTTGGTGTCAAGTTCAAATATCTATGCAGTATACCAGCATTATGTCCAACCGATGTATGAATATAATCAAGGTGCATTGTTGGATTGCAATTTTGCAGGGAACGCGTTCAGTACATTGAGGTTCTGTAGATTGTTTAACAGGTACTGTGTTCATTCTTAGTCTATGTTGTTGCTGATACAAGCTAGTTTTCAGAATCCTTGTTGAGGCATATCATGCTATGTATGAGATGTTGAAATTAAAGTAAGTAGGTTGATAGAGGTCCCCTCTTCATACTTGCATTTACCGAGCTCAATAGCTGCAGTCGCTTAAGTGCGGCCAGTATCCAGTATTCGGGAGATAGTAGGTTCGAACCCCACTGTCAGCAGCCCTGAAAATGGTTTTCCGTGGTTTCCCATTTTCACACCAGGCAAATGCTGGGGCTGTACCTTAATTAAGGCCACAGCCGCTTCCTTCCCACTCCTAGCCCTTTCCTGTCCCATCATCGCCGTAAGACCTATCTGTGTCGGTGCGACGTACAACAACTAGCAACAAAAAAGAAACTTGCATTTACGCTCATGTAAATACAAAAATCTGTGAAAGAAAAAGGAAGTAGGAATTGGAATAACTGATAGAGAGTGCCTGCTAAATGGTTTGTGTGCTATAGAGTGTGTGTTGCTTACGTGTGGGCTGGATATATCCTTAAGTATAGTCAGGAGTGTGCTGCATACTGATGGGTGTACATCCTGTGGCTGTCGCAGTGTTCAGATTGAGAGGTGGTGGGGAGGGGCAAGCAGCCTCTGGAGGGGGTGGGGTGGAGTGGGGTGTGTTTTTCCGGTTGTGTGTGGATTTGTGTCTGTTGAGTCTTTATAAGTATGTGTCTTTTAGAATAGGAATGGCTGTGTTGAAGACAATGTTTGTTTTATCTGCGATTTCATTTAAGCTGAGTTTGGAATTAATGCACTGGTCCATATTGATATAAAAATCTTCCATTATATTGAGCAATGGGACTGTGGGGTTCATGTTTAAAATTTCCATGTCATTCTTGAAATTAGTGAACTTGTGCTTGTGTTCCTCAACATGTTGCCCTATGGATTAAAAGCGATTATAGTTAGTGGCATTGATATGTTCGTTGTAGCGAATAGAAAAACATCTGCCGGTGCGCCCAATGTAGCTGGCTTCATAATCATTGCATTTTATGCAATATACTCCTGAGTGGCTCTATTTGTTCATTTTCATTGACAGATTTAGTGTAATGTAAAATGGAAGCATGATTATGTGTGGTTCTGTAAGCTATTCTTAGACTGTGTCTTTTGAAAATATTAGTTACGGGATGGATGTGGGTGTTGTTAAAGGTAAAAAGTTAGGTTTGTTTTTCTACTTAATTTGGATTTTGGTTGATGTTTATTTTGTGAATATAATGTTTATCATGTTTCTATTGTATTTGTTATGCTCCACTGTTTCATGAATTACATTTAATTCTTTATTTAATTCTTCCTGAGACAGGGGTATTTTGAAAACTCTGTATGTCATACTGTAGTATGCCGCCTTTTTCTGTGATTAGGGTGAGTGGAATCTACTTTTATAGTATCAGAGATTTGTGTACGTTTTCTATAAATTTTGTATGTCAAGTGGTCTTCAGTTTTAGTGATGGATAAATGAAGATAATTCAGAGCGAGACATTTCTCTCTTTATGTACAATCGCTATTAAGCAAATTCACCAACAGCTGATGATCACCTATTTACAGATCGAAACCGGTACTGTTTTAATGTAAATAATTCTAAACATTTTGTAAAATAAAGTACTGATTAGGTGGAAACTCATCCTTCATACTTGTATACTTAAATTTTATCAATATGGATAATGAAGCTAATAGATTAGAGCTCTTCATCTTCTTCGTGTCGCCTTTTCCTGGACTTGGCCTGGAAGTACAAGAAAACGAAGACCATGTTTAGAGTTGTTTAGAGTTTATACTGTTTTTTTTTTCTAAGAAAAACTGAGGTCACATTCAGTAGAAAACAGAAATTAATTCAAATTTCCAACAACTTACCTTGGAGTCTCAGGTGAAGATCTCTCCCCTGTGAATTCGATCAAGTCCTCCTTTTTCACCTCCATAACTTCGGCGTCAGGACAGTAACTTCTCTCCACCTCACACTCGCTGAGCAGGGACAGCTGAGCTTTAACACCTTCTGCAAGGATCTGCTTTTATACGGAGCCAATAAATCTTTCATCAAGCAATTTATTTACAATGCATTTCCTACATCAAGAGTAATGCTTATTTAGTAGTATCCATTATATATATGTAAGTGAGCTCTGCCTCATCATCATATGGGTTTTTGAGAGGTTCACCTGAATCACCTAACACCACCAGCACATTCTCCCATAAAGGACTTAACGGGCTTGGTGGAGGCCCACCTCCTGTGGTGTAGAAGATTGGATTTTTTTCTTTTTATCATCCAAGCTGTTTTTTGCCTGGAGCTTTAGCCTCCACCACACTTCTCTAAAAATACTCCAATACATTTTACTGCATGCCTATTTACCAGTTTTTGCCTTTATTTTGATTCAACATGATTAGTTTTCCAATACAGAACAGATTAATTCCCACTGGAATAAATAAAACCAGCATAATTAACATGCAACATACCCAATAGAGCCTTGCTGTCACATGGGGGTTTCTGAGGAAAACTACTGTTGAAAGCCTCTGTTATCTTCTGCCAGGCTACCTTTTTCTTCTCTGTTGTATCGCTGTTGCATGCCTTACATTCCACAACATCATGCAACTTAACAATTTCAGAAAATTCTATATTTTCTTCACTTGAAAAGTCTTCTGAACGTCTTGCCATTTTTACAACACACAACAGCTGATTCAAGATGGTGCCTGCATTGGTGAGATTTCAGTGGTCCCAGCTGGCAAAGAGTAGCTTTGAAGACACTCCTATATCCGTTTTGGAGCTGATACAGAAACATAAATGATGTCCTGTTAATGTCTTGCTAAACACCAGCTGAACACCATTTAAGCAACGGAACATCAAATATGACTTAGACGTTTAGTTAGACGTTGTCTAAGGTTTAAACAAAGTCACCGTTTTTACAACTGGCTCTATCTCTTTATCTGAGACATGTTCCACCCATGTGGTATTCAACAACTTCTGATAACACCATTTTTCAAAGGCTTCAACTCTGTTTTTCCCAGCACCAGTTATTATCCATGATTCACTCCCATACAGTGGCATATTCTACTCTACATGTTTTTCAATCTGATGAATCTAAGAAGGTAATTGAGAGAAGATTGGAGTTCAGGCAGAATTTAATAATGATATCTTGGATGCATAGGCAGGCAGAGGAGAATAAATTATCAAAGCCATATACGAAAAGTGAGTAAGTAGTATAAAAACTACGATAGGATAAACAAAGTGGTTCATTGTAGAAACAGAACTTTAACAATGCATATTATCCCCTCTCGCCTTCATTACAGTCATGGATGAAATCCACAAGAGTATACAACATAAAATGGGAAGCAAAAGAGATAAAGGCCTTACTCATTCCAGATAACATTGTAATATGGGTAGAAGATGAAAAGGAAGTACAATACAATACAGAATAAAATACGTGCAGAGTAGTGTACAACAGTAGTGGTGACGAGAGGCAATAGAGAAGGAAGAGAGAATACTGAAGTAAATGGAAGACCATTAAAAGTTGTGGAAAGATTCAAGTATTTGTGAAGTATACAGTACTTGCAGAAGATGAGAAAATAATATATAATAATAGCAATTTGCATTACAGCCTATGAATTACTTCCTTTTATGGATTTTAGAGACACCAAGGTGCTGGAATTTAGTCCTGCAGGATTTCCTATGTGCCAGTATATCTACCTACATGAGGTTGATGTGTATTTGCACCTTCAAATACCATCAAACTGAGCCACGTTCAAACTTGCCAAGTTGGAGTCAGAAGGCAAGTGCCTCAAAAATCTGATCCACTCAGCCCAGAGATGATGGAAAAATAAACAGAGAAATTGGAAAGAGAACTGAACAAGTTTTACCAGTGTGTGAGATTTATACTGTGGAACTGGAACATCCTAAAGAAATGCAAACAAAATTTCTGTACCCAATGTGTTACACTCCAATTTTGATATATGTGACAGCACATAGGCAGCAACAAAACTGATGAAAGCAGAATTCAAGCAATCAAGGGGAAATTCCCTACAGGCATAATTGGGAAGACATGAAGGGATAAAAACAGAAACATAGAAATTAGGGAGAAAATTGGAATTCCTAAACTGTAGGACAAGGTAGAGATCAGTAACCTGAAATGGTATTGACACATGTTGAGAATGGAAGAGGATAGAGTTCCAAAGAGAGTATTTAGAGAGAAAATAATAGGAGAAAGACAACGGGGAATGCCTCGAAAGAGGTGGATGGATACCGTGAAAGAGAGGAATAAAAGTAGAAGAAGTATTGGAGGAAGGGAGTGGTGAAGAGACAGAAAACTGAGAAGGTCCTCGATTCACAAACTCAACCCACAAGACTGGAAACAGAAAATGAACAAGATGAATCTGTTCAATGGAGGACAAAAATTTATACAACAGTGCTATCAACTCATTTCATTCAACAATGCTATCAAACTTTCTTTATTTGTCTGTGCATGTCGTGTCTAATGACAGAACCGAGGGGTGCTTACCACAGCGCCTCTTGAAAGGAGTTCCGTGTCAGACAACTGCTTTAAATGTTTAGCAGTTTTTATTATTCCCCTGGTGGTACAAAATTTTTCTATGTTGAATACCTTGAGTGGTGCCGCACCTAATCCATTTTCTTCAATAGCAGTGTTTGTTAGTCAATGATACTTTACTGTAAAAGTATACAAACTACAATTTCTCACTCATGTAATATGGGCTTCGTTCCTGTGGCCAATTGTGTTGATTCTTACTTCTTGCCAGGAAACATAGTTCTGTGTAAACATATATCTATTCAGGAAACTACGATCAAATGTATTTTGTATATATATTTTTTCTTTTGCTATCTGCTTTACGTTGCATTGACACAGATAGGTCTTATGGCAACAATGGGACAGGAAAGGCCTAGGAATGGGAAAGAAGCGGCCGTTGCCTTAATTAACGTACAGCCCCAGCTTTTGCCTGGTGTGAAAATGGGAAACCACAGAAAACCATCTTCAGGGCGGCGGACAGTGGAGTTCGAACCCACTATCTTCCAGATTCGAGCTCACAGCTGCGCCCTCCTAATCGCACGGCCAACTCGCCCTGTTTTTTTTATATTTCAAATATGGGGACACTTTGTAAGTGTGCCAAGTTTACTTGTTCTGGCCATCAATGGTTGTTCTGTTAATATACTATTGGTTTTACTTGCCCCAGCATTTGCTTAATGAGAAAATGGGAAACCAGGGAAAACGATCTTCTCGGCCAGTGGTGGCATTCGAAACATACAAACTCTCAGCAACTTGCCCCCAACCATGCAGCCAACTCACTCGGTCCTCAAGAAGTTCTTTAAGACACCGATAAAGGCAGAACTATAGAAAGGGGCACGCGAGGATTAGTAACACGAGCCACCACTAGGTGGCGCACGCGAATTGACTGTCGCACTAGCAGCGCAGAGAGGAACAACAATGCTGCCAACTGTTGGTTTCATATGGCTATACATTTTTTTCTTGCTGTGCGGACAGTATGCGCTGCAGTGATAGAAAAGAGCCTCCTGAACGGAGTGTGGCCTCGAAGGGGCCACTGTTCTCATGACAGAGATTGGCCTCGATGTGCAAAAATACTGTTCTCATGACAGAGATTGGCCTGGATGAGCAAAAATATTGTTCTCATGACAGAGATCGGCCTGGATGCGCAAAAATATGCTAAAGCTAATAAATTACCTTTATTTATCGCCATAGCTGCCTCTGTGGATCAGCGGTAGAGTGTCGGCCTCTGGATCCCAAGATAGCGGGTTCAAACCCGGCAGAGGTAGTCGGATTTTTGAAGGGCGGAAAAAAGTCCATTCGACACTCCATGTCGTAAGATGTCGGCATGTAAAAGATCTCTGGTGACACATTTGGTGTTTACCCGACAAAATTAATTAAATCTCAGCCATAGACGCCCAAGAGAGTTTCGGTTTACTCGGTCTGCCATCTAGTGGGGGCCTAGAGTAAAACGGAACATCGCAATTGACGAGCAGACAGCCAGATGGTGTCAAATTGAAATGTCTGCACACGGTAGCTGAGGTCATACGATTATTTATTTATTTTTATTTATTTATCGCCATAAGCCTCGAGATTAAAGGAGGAATTGAGAAAAGGTACACTTCAGAATTTTTTTCTTCTGCAAAGGTTGGTGACATATCTCGGCCTCATCCTAGGTGTCCATGATGTCATCCTCTTGCATACATGAACCAATCACCATTATAAGCAAGGGAGTATGGCGACTAAAGCAGTATTTTTGGTTATAAAAGTAAATGTACTTCTAGGGGCGGGTGGGTTGGTCCCTGGCAAGCATATTGAACACATCTCCATTCCACTATCACTTTCAGGTGAGAATAGAAGCATTTAAAGTAACATTTTGTGTAATAATCCTTGTGTACCCCTTTCTATTCTACCCTGATTAATATCAGGAAATATCTTACGAGAGAGAGGCAGGCTACTGTTAAGATAAAACATGAGGAATGAATACTGGCTACAGCTGTTGTGGGGTAATGATATGATACAGAAGAATCTCCATAACTACAATGATATGCTAAGAATTTAACAAATTGTGATAATCTTACAGATATCCTAAACGGAACAACTCGCAAGATTCCAAGCCCTACTACCACCTTTTTCAGTCTACAGTGTTAAAAAAAAAATCAACATTCACAGCGTCACTTGTAGATCGCACACAGAGGTAAATAACACATCAACACAGTAATTACAATTACACATAAAATCTTACAATTTCTTTCTAAAACTACCATCCTTAATTCTTCAGGTGCGTAGCACTTCAGGAAAATTATCCATACATTAAATTCAAATATCCAATTCAGTGAAACTGAAATACATCGATACCTTGATGCACAATTGTGCCAAGTCCAATTTTTTTTTTTTTTTGTCATATTGGTACTGTAGGAAACCCTGTGGGAAGCTGCTTCAAGTGCACTCAAATTCCTTGTGCAGACCTATGGCAAAAACTGCATGAATTCACAAAATTAAAAATGCCATCTCCACGAGTGCTTTGTTTGTAAGAGCACAGAAATTCCAAG
This sequence comes from Anabrus simplex, assembly GCF_040414725.1. NCBI lineage: Eukaryota > Metazoa > Arthropoda > Insecta > Orthoptera > Tettigoniidae > Anabrus > Anabrus simplex. The sequence continues at coordinate 435,766,337 of NC_090269.1, forward strand.
TCCAAGCGACTTCAATTCTTTGAGATTTCAAGTGCACATTTAATTGTGTTGTTTTCTTATTGTTATTGTTGAAGTCACTGTCAGAGTGTGTGTTTAGATCTATTTTCAAACAATTTGAACCAACGTTAGCACTAAAACCACTACAACCAATCAGGACTAATATAGACCACATCACTCGTAAACTTGAAATTCGGGAAATGAAAGATGAAGACACTAAAAGTGTAGTTGATAACCCAAAATTAGTATGTGCAAGTTTTGATCTTCAGGCCATACTTCAAATCCCTTTCGCAGGTGATTGCCAAATTTATTATAAAATGAATCTCTCTTTATAATGTCACAGTGTATGACTCATTGAAAAATGGAATTTGCTTTTTGTTGGATGAGACCAACGGAAAAAGAGGCAGTGCTGAAATTGGGAACTGACTACTTACTTACATAGCACATCTAATTCCAGAATTTGAGCATCTAATCCTGTATGCAGACACGCGTGGTGGACAGAACAGGAACCAAAACATGGTATCTGCTCTACTATACGCAATGCTGAAAATGCTGGACCTAAAATTTACGGAAAGTGGCCACAGTTACATAGAGGCTGATTCAATTCATGCCACAATTGAAAGGGTGAGAAAACATAAAAGCATTTATACCCCTCATGAGTACAAAATTGTCATGGAAATGGCCAGAAAGAAACCACACCCTTACATTGTACACCAACGGGACTACAGCAGCGTTTACGATTTAGATTCATTGACAAAAATGCGTAATACACAACATAAAAAAGATGCCAAGCACAAAAATATCAATTGGTTACACATAAAGTGGTTTCGCTTTACAAAAGGTAGCAGCTCGGTTAAGTTCAAGTATTCTGTGAAGGACGAATTCCGTGAGATGCAGGTTAATCCTAAGTTTTAGGGAGGAAGGGGGTCTGAGATTGCTCTTGGTAAACTGTCAGAGTGTAGTAAATAAACAATTAAAATATGGTACATTAATGGAATCTTATGAGACTGATGTGGTGATAGGAGTGGAATCATGGTTGAGAAGTGGTGGGTAATAGAGAAGTATTTCCAGAAGGGTACACAGTCTATCATAGAGACCGAGAAGATAAAAAGGGGGGGGGGGGTGTTTATTCTGGTGAAGGAAACTTATTGTTCACATGAATGGTTTACCGATGAACAGGATGAAATATTAGGGATAAAATTAGTTTGTGATAATATGAAGGAGGTGGGAATTATAGGAACATACAGGCCTGGAATAGAGGAAAGAGACATGGAAATATTTGAGAAAGTAATCGATTATGCTCATAAGAACAATAATAATGATATGGTAATAATTGGGGGAGATCTAAACTTGCCTGAAGTTGAATGTAATGGAGCTGCAAGTGAAGCACATGAACAGAAACTGGCAAATAAGTTAATTTGCAAGGGAGGATTCACACAAGTAGTACAAGAACCGACTCATCTCAATAACTTACTAGACATATTCTTGGTTAAACCATGGGAAATTGTTGAAAAAACTGAGGTAATTGAAGGAATAGGTGACCATAAGGCTGTAATAATGGATGTAGGGCTGGTACCAAAAAGGCTTAATAAGAGGGTCACACAAGACAAGAAATTGTACAGAAAAACTAAAGTTGATGAATTTGGGACTTACCTTAAATCACAATTCAGTTGTTGGATAAGTGAAGGGAGTAATATGGATACACTTTGGGCTAAATTTAAAGGAATCATTTGGGAAGGAGAGAAGAGATTTGTACCTGTTAAGAAGGGTAAAATGACCTCAGACCCTGTTTATTATACAAGGGAAATAAGAAAATTAAAAAGAAAATGTAGAATAGTAAACAGGAAAATCAAAGAGGGTAGGGAGAGTAGAGAAACTAGAAAACAGCTAATGAGGGAACTGAATAGAATGAAAACGGAAGCAAAAGAGAATTATATGAATGGCATACTTCAAGAGGGTAATGACCACAAAGGGAAATGGAAAAAACTGTATTCAGATATCGGGAATCAAAAAGGAAAAAGAATCCAAATTCCTACAATTGTGGGAGAAGGGGGTGAATGAACACTATTTAACAGATACTGAGAAAGCAAACCTAATTAGTAGGGAATTCAGAGATTCAGTAGATGATTGTCAGGAGTTTGAAACCAAAACAGAAGATAGAGAGGGAGAGACACAGAGGGAAACAAGAAGCTTCTCATTCACAAATGAAGATATTTTCAGAGAAATCCCACTTCTTCAGCAAGGAAAAGCAGCAGGAAGTGATCAAATTACTGGGGAGGTGTTAAAGACAATGGGGTGGTACATAGTGCGTTATTTAAAATTTCTCTTTGACTATGTCATAAATAATAATGTAATACCAAAGGAATGGAAGAAATCTATAATAATACCAATTTATAAAGGAAAGGGTGATAAAAGGAAACCAGAGAACTACAGACCAATCAGCCTGACTAGTATAGTTTGTAAAATACTGGAGAGTTTAATATCAAAGTACATCAGAGGGATATGTGATGATAAAAATTGGTTCATGAGGAGCCAGTATGGATTTAGAAAGAAATTTTCTTGTGAAGCACACCTGGTGGGATTTCAGCAGGACGTATCAGATCAATTGGATTCAGGAGGCCAGTTAGATTGCATAGCCATAGATCTTTCCAAAGCCTTTGATAGAGTGGAACATGAAATATTATTAAAGAAATTGGAGGGAATAGGATTGGACGTAAGGGTTACACGTTGGATGAAAACATTTCTAAATTCAAGGGTTCAGAAAGTCAAAGTAGGAAATAATGTATCACGGGAAGAGAAAGTTTGGAAGGGAATTGCACAGGGTAGTATAATTGCTCTGTTACTTTTCTTAATATACGTAAATGATTTAGGGAACAATATAATATCAAAAATAAGATTGTATGCAGATGACATAATTGTTTATAGGAAAATAAATAATGTTGAGGATTTTTCAAAATTACAAAGGGACCTTGAGAGTATCCAGCACTGGGTTGAAGAGAATAATATGAAGGTTAATGGAGGCAAATCAACTGTTAGAACATTTACAAACAGGAGTTTTAAAACTGAAATTGAGTATACTTTGGATGAGGTAGTTATCCCAAAAGATGGCAAGTGCAAATACTTAGGTGTGAGATTTGAAAGTAATTTGCACTGGAAGGGTCATGTGGATGACATTGTTGGGAAAGCATGCAGATCGTTACATGTCATAATGAGGCTAAATAAAGGATGCAACAATGAATTAAAAGAGAAAAGTTACTTAAGTATGGTTCGTCCATTATTGGAATATGCAAACAGTGTTTGGGATCCTCACCAAGAATACCTAATAAAAGAAATAGATCGTGTGCAGAGGAAAGCAGCAAGATTTGTAACAGGGGATTTCAGGAGAAAGAGTAGTGTATCAGAAATGTTAAAGGAACTTGGGTGGGAAACTTTAAGTACGAGAAGGGAGAAAACTAGACTTATAGGATTATATAGAGCCTATACAGGAGAAGAAGCATGGGGAGATATCCGTGAGAGGTTTCAGTTGGAAAATAATTATATTGGCAGGACTGACCACAAATATAAAATTAGAAGGAATTTTAGTAGAAGTGATTGGGATAAATTTTCATTCATTGGGAAGGGTGTGAAGGAGTGGAACAGTTTACCAGGGGTAGTGTTTGATTCTTTTCCAAAATCTGTACAGATATTCAAGAAGAGAATAAACAGCAACAGAGAAAATAAATGAAATGTTAGAGGGCATTCGACCAGTGCAGGTTAATGTAAATAAAAAATGTGTGAATAAATTAATTCCATCCTCTGGTCTAAGGAGTTTGGACAGCCAAAGTAGGGGACTGCCTGTAGGGGTGAAGTACAATGGGGACTTCGAGGGCCCTGGGACCGCTACGGTAGCTGTGAAGGCCCTTCAGGAACTCTGAAAAGTGGTGGCAAAAGGGGCTTTGGTTAAGACGCAGCAGGTTATTATGCTACTTAGGTTCCAGAATGGGTAAAAAAATAAATAAGTAAACAAATGCAATGTAAATTTTAATCTTATACCAGCTGTATAGTATCATTTGAATTAATTCCACATACTGTAAATCAGTTGACTACATTTGTAAGTAGTACATGAGATATTAAAAGTAGAATTTTGTAAACAATATAAATTTATTAAGGATGAGCTGTGTGTTTAATAGAAAAAATTGTTAGCATAAATTGTATAATATTGTATTTTGGGAAAATATTCTTCGCTTGTTAATTTAATATCTAGTGCTTGACAATAACTTATTTTAGTGTACCATTTGCCACCGAGGTAGACACCTCATTTGCAAATAAAGAGATTTTTATTTGATTTTGAGTATTAAATGGGACGGAATCACTCTTCAACCAAAATACAGACAGCTGCTACCTCTATCACTTCAAAAAGAGAAATTTGTTGACCATGTTAAAAACTGGAGTCATCCTAACTGAATATAAGGAGATTTACAACAGTTTGCCTTCGGCAAAGGGAGTTCATGACGAAGCTGTTTGGGCAGCCGTAAGAATGGATGAGGAAAATGAAGAGGATTAGAGGACAGCAAATACCCTTTGGATTGAAAATCTGTGCAAAATTCAATTTCTATTGCTGTGATGCATGAAAACAGCACCTGTATTCACCTTATGCAAAAATGGTTCCATGACAGTTGTTTCTAATGGAGGAGAAGTTTAATAATAATGCTATTTGCTTTACGTCCCACTAACTACTTTTACGGTTTTCGGATACGCCGAGGTGCCGGAATTTTGTCCCGCAGGTGTTCTTTTACGTGCCAGTAAATCTACCAACACGAGGCTGACGTATTTGAGCACTTTCAAATACCACCGGACTGAGTCAGGAGGAGTTTGATTTTGATTTTACTGAAAAAATTCAATTTAGTAATAATCCTATGTTCCATAATGTATGGATTCTTAAATTTAGATGAATAAATGTATCTTCAATTGAATTTCTGACCTGGTTTATAATTTTACAAGAAAATACAGTAGGCCTAATTTATCCTATGTCCAATCAAACTGCGTTAACAAGTGCTCAATTGTGCCATGTCCTGACATCAGCACAAATAATCACATTTAGAAAGAATGTATGCAAATTTCTATCATAAACTGATTAGATAAACACTTCTGAGAGATTATTATACCGGTACCTAAAAAGTCAGCACCACCTAAGAATAATACATAATTTGATATCGAAACACGAGTTTGAAACTTTGTTTTTGCATTTCCCACAATTTAAGAAATCTGGACTTGGCACTTCTGTGCTTTACAACACATCAGCAATTGTAACGCAGAAACTAGGATTTTTCAATATGGAAGCTAGTAGATCATTATCATCATCATTGTACAATTCCAGTTTCTCAGGTACTGTTAATGAACCTCTTCCACTTTTCCTGTCCATATACAACTATAGGTAGCGTATAAATTATCAATGCTTAAGTAAAAATAGCATTTTTAAAAAAATAGAGGTAGTTTGAAACATGTAGAAATCTGAAACTGAGAAAGATTAGCATGTTACTCCTTATATTTCTCAATTGAGATCTATAAGTTCGGCAAAAGTAAATGATTGATACTTTAACATTACCGACAATAGGTTAAAGCTTGTGGAGACAGCGTAAAATGACAGAAAAAACAATTCCTCAATCAAGAAAATAGAGAAGTAACACAAATAACCGAATAAGCTGCACGGTACTACTGGCTAATACGCATCTTATAAAACAACATACCTGTCACTTCGAAACCAAACCAGATATTGCGATGTAGCTTAATAGTAGTTACGTTATAACCTCATATCACTTAAAACAAACGCTTGAAGAAGAAAATTGTTTTCCGTCAGCCAGCAGAACAGGCTGGGTCTAGAACGTTGCCTACGCTATAATATAAGGAATGCACTCACGGAAACGGGTGGCATCCTAGTTCACCATTCAGCCGCTAGGATCGCGTTCTTGCCTCCTTCTATTCGAATGGCCGTATACGGTATATTAATAAGTAAGTTATACCCTAAATGAATATTTGCCTCAATTTGTCCTCTCGAATTCCAAATTTATCATTATGTTATGATCTTTCCTACCGCCAATATAGCTTTTCATGTCATTCCACGCTATCTCTCCAGCGACACCTCGCAACATACCACATAGTCGAGCAGCTCATCCCCTTACTCCCATTCTGTACAGAGTAATAAATAAGTTACAAGATTGTAAGCAACTGCAATGTGACCTCGATAATGTTGTGAGATGGACACCAGGCAATGGTATGATGATAAACGGGGTTAAAAGTCAGGTTGTGAGTTTCACCAATAGGAAAATTCCTCTGAGTTTTAATTGCAGCGTTGATGCGGTTAAAGTTCCTTGTGGGGATCGCTGTATGTAGCCTACCTAGGTGTTAAAATAAGGAAAGATCTTCATTGGGGTAATCACACAACTGGGATTGTAAATAAAGGGTACAGATCTCTGCACATGGTTATGAGGGTGTTTAGGGGTTGTATTAAGGATACAAGGGAGAGGGCATATAAGTCTCTGGTAAGACTCCAACTGGAGTATGGTTGCAGTATCCAGTGTATGGGACACCCACCAGGATTGCTTGATTCGAGAACTGGAGAAAATCCAAAGAAAAGCAGCTTGATTTGTTCTGGGTGATTTCCGACAAAAGAGTAGTGTTACAAAAATGTTGCAAAATTTGGGCTGGGAAGACTTGGGAGAAAAGAGACGAGCTGCTCGAATAAGTGGTATGCCTCGGTCTGTCATTCGAGAGATGGCGTGGAATGACGTTAGTAGACGAATAAGTGTGTGTGATGTTTTTAAAAGTAGGAAAGATCACAATATGAAGATAAAGTTCGAATACAAGAAAAAAAATGGGGTAAATATTCCTTTATAGGTAGGAGAGTTAGGGGTTGGAGTAATTTACCAAGGGAAATGCTCAATAAATTTCCGAATACTTTGCAATCATTTAAGAAAAGGCTAGGAAAACAAGAGATAGCGAATCCGCCACCTGGGCGACTGCCCTAAATGCAGATCAAGATTGATTGATTGATTGATTGATTGATTGATTGATTGATTGATTGATTGATTGATTGATTGATTGATTGATTGATTGATTGAAGTCATCCCAGCCCTAATTTAGCAACTTTTTTTAACGCTTCTCGTTCGTCAGAAATCATCCAGAACAAATCGTTCTATTTTCCTTTGAATATTTTCCAGTTCTCGTATCAAGTAATCCTCTGGAGGGTCGGCATACTATAATTGCGGTCTTACCAGAGACTTACACGCCCTCTCCTTTGCATCCTTATACAACCTCTAAATACTCTCATAACTATGTCAAGAATTCTGTAACCTTTCATTCTCGTTAATATGATTACTCTAATCAAGATCATTCCTTACATTAACACCTAGGTAAAGCTGAGACGGGCAAAGCGTACCCAGCGCATCGAAGAGTTCGGCCAACGTTTGATCTCCCTGGCCACTCACTTGCCTAGCGGGGGGAGATTTATGACGGCAGTGGGCTTTAGAATGGAAGTTCGCATTCCCCTTCAGAAATCCTCACAACTCTGGTGCCAATGCACCTCTTGTTAAATAGACGTCAGTCTCTTTTTTAGCTCAGACAATTCACACTTGCTTTGTTCGCTGTTTGAAAGTTTTGGATTATTTCTTTGCTTCATTAATTAATATTTGTGAAGTGTGTTGCTTTTCACTTCGCTTCATGCAGTAATGTGGAGACCGTGGGAATCACACCCGGAAATTATACAACCGGGGAGAATGACCAGTACCTCGCCCAGGTGGCCTCACCTGCTATGCTGAACAGGGACTTTGTTAGGGGATTGGAAGATTGGAAGGGATAGGCAGGGAAGAGGGAAGGAAGCGGCCGTGGCCCTAAGTTAGGTACCATCCCGGCATTTGCCTGGAGGAGAAGAGGGAAAACACGGAAAACCACTTCCAGGATGACTGAGGTGGGAATCGAACCCACCTCTACTCAGTTGACCTCCCGAGGCTGAGTGGACCCCGTTCCAGCCCTCGTACCACTTTTCAAATTTCGTGGCAGAGCCGGGAATCGAATGTGGGCCTCCGGGGGTGGCAGCTAATCACACTAACCACTACACTACAGAGGCGGACAATTATTATTATTATTATTATTATTATTATTATTATTATTATTATTATTATTATTATTATTATTATTATTATTCCAGTCCCTAGTTCGTGATTTTACTTTTCCTTTGCCGGGTGAGTTGGCCATGTGGTTAGGGGCGCGCCGCTGTGAGCTTGCATCGGGGAGATAATGGGTTCAAGCCCCACTGTCGGCAGCTCTGAAGATGGTTCTCCGTGGTTTCCCATTTTCACACCAGAGAAATGCTGGGGAAGTACCTTAATTAAGGCTACGGAAAGTTCCTTCCCACTCCTAGGCCTTTCCTAGCCCATCGTCGCCATAACACCTATCTGTGATGGTGCGACATAAAACAAATTGTAAATAATTGTTGTACTTTTCCTTTCTTTACTGAAAGCGAGACACTGATATTAGCAGCATGAAATTACGTATAATATTTTAATAGGACTACTTTGGTATCAATTTAAGTTTAGTCTTTGTCGAGTTTATTTGCCAATTCCTTCTTCCTATTTTTTCTTTCTTTCTTTCTTTCTTTCTTTCTTTCAACATCTGCGACCACCGCACGTGTTAACCACGAAACAAATTATTCTGCGATAGCGGTTTGTGCTGTGGTTCATGATCAAGTTTTTATATTTATATTTTGACTTTAGAATAAATTAAATGTTAACATGTTTAAATAATCGACGCAAAATATGACAACCTTGCTTTTGACAGCGCTCGCTTGCCTTTTAAACGACACGCGCCCCTTGTGTCCAGAGGAAAGAAACCGACCGACAACCCTCATTATCACTAGGGCCGGCAGAATGACAACCCTCATTATTACTAGGGTAGGCCAAGTTTTGAGATCAGAGGATACCGCGTGGGTATGTGTTGAGTGTCAGGACTATAGTTACAATGTTCCCCATGAGGTACTATCAAGAATGTCTGCTGTCCATCACGCTGCAGTCGCTCACAATCCTACAACTCATTTACTACCGGTATTCTCTACAGTATGACATCATCCGCAAATAGCCTTACGTGTGATTCCAGTTATTTATTCATATAATGTATGTAAGAAAACATAAAGGTCCAATAATACTGCCCTGCCTCCCCCCTATTAACTGCAGGATCAGATAACGGTTCACCTACTCCAATTCTCTGAGTTCCGCTTTCTAGAAATGTAACCGCCCATTCCACCACTCTTTTGTCTAGTTCAATAGCCCTAATTTTCGTCAGTAATCTCCCGTGATCTGCCTTATCAAAAGGCTAAATAGGTCACTCGCGATGCAGTCCATTTGACCTAATGAATCTAAAATATCTCGCTGGAATCCTGCAAGTTGAGCCTCACTTGAATAACCTTCCTTAAACCCGAACTGCCTTCTATCAAACCACTTAGTTATTTCGCGAACTTGTGTCTAATATAATCAGAAAGAATGCTTTAAGCATACATCGTCTTCGATATCACTTCCTACTTACAAAATCAGTGGCGGCCGGTCAATACGTGCTACCGGGCTCCAGCACGTAGCTTGGAACTGTAAGGAATTAATTATTATCAGTACAATTATCCTGATGCCTTTTCTTTGTTTTGAGTACGGTATGAATTTGTGTTTTGTGAAAATCAGGACGAGATCTGTCGAACACCTAGCTCTGTTCTCCCGGGGAACTCCTCTCGTGCTCATGTGAAATGAGCTCTGGCCTCTAGCCTGGAGGAAGCAATACGCAGGCGCAGCCAAGCTTGCAACACTCCCCGTAGCCGGTGGAGTATACCATCAACCGGGATCAACTTTCACTGATCCCGTCTATGGTTACTTGTCCTCCCGCAAGGGGGTAGAAGTGCTCGATGCCTCCTGCTACCCTGATGTTGAACGTGATAAGCGATTCTGCCACTAGAGAGCAGCATCGTCTGGGCTCAAATGTATAGCGCAACTGGGGGCAATCTATCGCAAACATAACGTTGTTATTAAGGTAACCAACCAATATCCATCTTCCTTTTGTGTCAAAAATAAGGAATTCGTACGTGAGTCAAAGAATCTTGGACTGACCCTAAATGTTATCCCGCATTAGAAGGTAAATTATGCTGGTAATACAGGAGGTCTCAATGATTCAGTTGGTTGGCAGCACTTTCAGTTGCTTTCTGCGGTGTTTGATCTCGCGGTTATATTGTTGGTGCGTGTTTTTCTATCACTTTGTTAGTGTTAAAGTTCATATGGAGATTTATCCAATTATTTATTCACTACAGTGTATATCAAGTGAAATTAAACTAGTGTTCTTAGTAAGGATCTATATTTCCAAGATCCTGTTTGCACTGAAGATTGAAAACAGCGTATTTAGCGTATTTCTTCGGCATGTAGGACGATTTTTTCACGAGCCGTCACTGTTCAAAATATCGTTTATCGCATCGAGGAGCATCGCAGTCACTACTACTATACGTCGTCCATACTTGAATCTTGGGAATGTTCACTTCTGTATTATGCTCGCCACATTTCATTTCTTATGTTCCAGATTAATTTCGAGCCATTAAGACCAAAATCATGGCACCTTCTCATTCTATTTCCAGTTCGTGGATTGAAATCATCCATTGGCTCTACATTATTTGTGCCGATGTCCCTGATTACTAGTGCATATTATTAGAAAATACTTCACCTTAATCTCATTCAGCTGATTTGTACATATCATAAAATGATCCACTGAATATTGATAAACAACAAGGGTAGATTACAGCCTTCTCTAATCCCTGTAACTACCATCACCTCTCACTGAAGCCTCATTATCAATCGGTGATACTAACTGTGGGATTTTGGAAATTCCACGTAACAATGATTTCCGTGTGTTGCGTTCTGTTCCCGAGTGTTTCCCATAATTAGTGTACAATCTTAGTCTTGATTCTTACAACCACCAATTCTATCCACATCACTCAATCATTCACGAGGCTAACAGGAACTATTCCCTTTTTGGAAGTTTTCTGGTAAGCATTCACATTGTCCATTCTTATATTTTTTTAAGAGCAAATTATAAATATCTAACCTGAACTTTTTATATATCCTTATCCAAATAGCGCTGATTCGTAACACGTTCAATTGCACCCTGTTTGCTGATTCAGCCAAATTTACTTCCTTTCTTCTTTCCTTCGATGAACCAGTAGCGGCGATTGATCGGGCGAGGGGGGCAGAGACAACACTATATTTTTATTCTTTTTATCCGTAAAATAAGGAATTGTGGGTATTGTTTTAAAAAGTCATTTGTACAAGCCCTATTGCCTTATTAGCTAATTCTTCCTTTATTTAATTTAATTATTAACTAAATTATTAGCGGAAATACGCACAAAGTGTTGTTCGTTGCGGCTAACGGACTTGTATAGCGCCACAGCAAGTAGTGGGGTGCTGTGAGGAAGAGTAGCAGGGGGTTTATTGTTTATGGCAAGATCATGGACACTGAGGTGTGATTCACCCGCTTGCCACGCACATTCGTCAGTCTGGCAGTCTCTTTAGTGTGTGGTCTAATATTAAAAATGAGTTTTAATTTTATAATCATGCCGCACTTTTCTTTATCGTGTGTAATTGTTGTTCCATTGGTGAGAGTTTTATTGCATTTTACTGAATCAAAATCTCAAAAAGATCCATTATTGGCCAGGCTGAGTGGCTCAGACGGTTGAGGCGCTGGCCTTCTGAAACCAACTTGACAGGTTCGATCCTGGCTAAGTCAGGTTGTATTTGGAGGTGCTCAAATACGTCAACCTCGTGTCGATAGATTTACTGACACGTAAAAGAACTCCTGCAGGACAAAATTCCGGTACCTTGGCATCTCCGAAAATCGCCAAAAGTAATGAGTGCTACGTAAAAAGAATGAAATTGTTACTAAACTATTATTACCGCACTTAAGTTACTAAAATGTCGACCTTTACCTCTGTCGAAATTCGCTCGGAGAGCATCAACAAACCACGCCTACGATATCGGCGCTCCTTGAACACACAGGAAGAGAACGTACAAACATACCACAGTACTCGTGGTGCAACTCCCCAGCTACTTTCAACCCGCAACGCAGCAGTAAGAAAAGTGGCAGCACGAGGGACAAATCACATCACAACATTGGTCTATATCATGTAATTGTTGATCAGTTTTATCAGCTTTCGCATTTAGCTTTGTTCCAAATTTGCGATTTTATAGAATCTAATGTAAAGGCAGTCCCTCCTTCTTTCATGACCCCCGCACTTTCCCCTAAACTACCATTTCATCCAGCGTGAATAAAAATTACTTTTAGCCTGGATTGTAATAACTTATTCCCAGGCTTTACATACAGATTTTGATAAAAATTCTGTTGACACATTTACTCGTGTTTCAATGTTGATATGGACTCAGCAACAAAAATCAAAATTCACTGATATCTCTATCATCATGGTCGGTACGATAAACATGTATCAGATATAAATGTAATCCTATATAACTTTTTACGTACCATTTATCGATAGGAAAACTAATAATACAGGTATTTAAGAATTGAATCTTAGGCCTTCCCCTAAACTCCATTTCACTCAGCGTCAATAAAATTACTTATAGCCTGGATTGTAGTGCCACATTCCCTGACTTTACATACCATTTTCTCGTGATGCGCGTACAGACAGACAGACAGACAGACAGACAGAGATGACAATGTGCATGTCCGTGTTACTCTGGACACGATGGATACAGAAATATCATTCTTTTTAAATTCCGAGCAGTGCACAGACATACTGTACGTAATGACACTTCTCTATGTACTTGGAGCTCACACTCTACCTATCCTCTCAATTAATCTTGTACATCATTAAGGACTTTTAAGTCCAAACTCTTGCCGGCCCCGCGGTGTAGGGGTAGCGTGCCTGCCTCTCACCCGGCCAGGTCAGGGATTTTTACCTGCATCGGAGGGCTGGTTCGAAGTCCACTCATCCTACATGATTACAGTTGAGGAGCTATCTGACGGTGAGATGGCGGCCCCGGTCTAGAAAGTCAAGAATAACGGCGGAGAGAATCCGTCGTGCTGACCACAAGACACTTCGTAATCTGCAGACCTTTGGGCTGAGCAGCGGTCATTTGGAAGGCCATGACCCCTCGGTTATTTCAACTCTTTCATTAAGTACTCTATTCCATTGTTGGATGCGCTAGCGAGTGTTTGGCTGTTCCAAGAACTCTGTACTATCTCAGTGATAAAGTGGTTAATAGTTGTAGAAATTTAGCAAATGTGTGTGTGTGTTACATTTAGTTCCACGAATATTAGTGTTTAGTGTTTCTTTGTAGTAATATGCGATTAGTGGTATTTATTTGCAACTTTCACACTGAGTACTTCCGTAGGCGTTCGCTAGATTACCGGTACACCTGTAATTTAGGACTGCGTGAAAGAAGAAATATCTCGTTCTTTTTAATATTATTATTAACATACCAGTAGGTTTGCTGATAAAATAATTACAAAGACGGGATATTAAAAAAGTCGTAACTTCGGCAGCGGTTATAGGCTATTATAGTCCATGAATACAGGGTATTTCAAATAGCAGTTCAAGAAGGTAATAACTTCCTTACATCACACGATACTGTTGTAAATTTTGTTTAAAGAAAGTATTTCAACAGAATATACAGTATTTCACTCGCGAAATAGTTAACAGTCGTATTGTTGTTGATTATTGTCGCTCTTCATATTCAAATATTGGCATTGTTGGCTACAGTCGTGTAATATATCAGGAAAATATAAATACAAATCAGTTTATTCTTGTATTGCGATCACTTGTAGTTCTGAGTAGGCAGTTAAAGTATCCGTAATTTATATTTCTCACCCTCGATCTTCCAGTATTTAAGAGCGGTTAGCTAATAATTAGGTTCCCACATCCCAAAAATTGCAATTCAAGTCCCTGGCGTAGTTTAGACAGAAATACCTTTGCGAAATTATTGTAAGCAACCTCATATTTTTTTAGCATTTAAGGACACTTTTATTATCCGTCCCGCGGAGTTGGAAAAATAATAGTAGTCCACCATCAGTAATAATCACATAAACACATTTCAGTTGAGAATTGTAGTTTGGATACGGTATATTAGATAGTATCTCGCCTGTTACATTCGTGTGTATTTTTGTGCAAACGACAGGTTTCATTTCTATTACAGTAAGTAGGATAAAGTAGTACTAATATTAATCTGTCTACGGGTTTAACTTTGTTGGTAATCCGTGAGTACCGGTAGTTCTTGCGAATATCTAACTTTAGGAGTAATTGGAATTTTCATTTCTGTTTTTGCTTAGTAATAACCTACTGTAATAAGGATACGTCAGAACGTAGTTTAAAAATTATTGTAGTGTATTATAGTAACTTATTACAAATTAGAGTGCTTATTATATCATGATGAGTAGTCTTGCGAATTTCGAACTGTAATTGTAACTTCCTTTTCTGTTTGTGCTTAGTAATAACCTGTTCTAATTAGAATACGTCTGAACGTAGTTTAAAATGATTGTAGTTTATTATAGTATCTTAGTAGAAAATAGTGTGTTTATTCTATTACTGTGAAATATTTGTGTAGTATATTATCTGTGGTATCTATAGTAACTCTCTTACTATAATTATGTTGTAGTAATTAGGGTAGACTTAACTGCAGCTTCTTCTTCTTAATCCGTCGTCTCCAAACGGAGGTAGACGATCCACACGGCCAGCTCCGAGCTGCAGCTTAGAATTGCGTAATTCTTTTGTATACTCTGTTTCCAGTAATTAGCAGCAATTTTCATCCTGTTAGGGTTTTGTAGGAATAAAACATCGTAAAACTATGTAGTATTGTAGTTTAGTAGTAGCCTATATTAATTACCTTATTGTCGTGTATTCTTTGTGAACTATCGTAGGCAATATTTCTTTCCTTTCATTATTTTTGAACAAAATAAGTTATCATATATATCATTTTCTTTTCAATATTCAGTAAAGAATGGCTAAGGTGTGCAAGTGTAGGAATTGTGGGTTTGGCCAGACATTAAGTAGAATAAGGGAGGAGTTTGAGGGAGATAATTAGGATTCTCTTACAGGACAGAAAGGAAAATAGGCCTCCCTCAAACAATGTATAGGACACAGTAGGTGTAAAAGAGGGATGGGAAGAAAAGGAGGGAATTGTAGAAGACAGGTGGTCTAATGTTCTGAGGAGAAGGATATTGCAGGCTAAAGGCTCCATTCAGGATCAGAATTCAGGAGAGATGTCTGTCAGAAATCGGTACAACTCACTCCAGGTAGAACAACAGAAGGAAGATGAGGAACAGAGAACTGTTGCTGAGATGTGTGGAAGTAGAAGGAAGGGAAAAGGTAGGAAAGAAAAATGTAGAGTAGAGGACACGGAAAGACTTGTGGAACAGGATCATGGGAAGGAGAAAAGTGAGTATGAAATAGCTTCTGCAGCTGTCAGGAAAGATAGAGCTTACCAGGAGGGGAGGGGATCAGATGAGGTGGGTAGGGTTGAGCCTCTGGTCATGTGCGATTCCATCGTTAGACATGTGGGAAAACTGTGTGGACGAATAAGTTTGAGTGGTGTTTTCAAAAGTGGGAAAGATCACAATATGAAGATAAGGTTGGAATTCAAGAGGACAAACTGGGGAAAATATTCGTTTATAGGAAGGGGAGTTAGGGATTGTAATAACTTACCAAGGGAGATTTCTTTGCAATCATTTAAGAAAAGGCTAGGAAAATAGCAGATAGGTAATCTGCCACCCGGGCGACTCCCCTAAATGCAGACCATTTGTGATTGATTGATTGATTGATTGATTGATTGATTGATTGATTGATTGATTGATTGATTGATTGATTGATTGATTGATTGATTGATTGATTGATTGATTGATTGATTGATTGATTGATTGATTGATTGATTGATTGATTGATTGATTGATTGATTGATTGATTGGATTTTAATAAAGGAAATAAATAAAATGTTCAATTTCCTTTAAAGTAAATTTTCGCTCTAAATATTAATAATAATAATAATAATAATAATAATAATGTTACTGTCATTGTTGTTTTGAGTCATCGGTTCATAGACTGATTTGATACAGCTCTACATGCCACCCTATCATTTGCTAAACTTTTCATTTCTGCTCAACTACTACATCTGACTTAATCTGCTTACCATATGAACACCTTGGTCTACCCCTACGTTCTTACCACCTACACTTTTCTCTACCGGGAGAGTTGGCCGTGCGGTTAGGGGCGCGCAGCTGTGAGGTCGCATCCGGGAAGCAGTGGGTTTGAATCCCACTGTCGGCAGGCCTAAAGATGTTCTCCGTGGTTTCCTATTTTCATACCAGGCAAATGCTGGGACTCTACCATGATTAAGGCCACGGTCGCATCCTTCCCGTTTCTGGGCCTTTTCTGTCCCATCGTCTACAGTAAATAGCCAAAATATGTCACTTCCCTTAAAAACTAGCTAAACAAGTCCTGGGTGTCGTAAGATGTGTCCTGTCTCTTCTTGTCAAATTTAGCCAAATCGATCTCTCCCCTGTTTGTTTCAGTATCTCCTCACCCACGAGTTATTTTACGTTCCGGTAAATTAGCAGACACTGGGTTGACATTTGAGCACTTTCAAATAACATGGTTCTGAGCCAGGATTGAACCTGCCATCTTGGGCTCAGTGAGCCACTCCGTCCGTTAGTAGAATGTAATGAAAAATGGAACAGCCCTCAGATCCTGGCCGAGAATCGAACCTGGTGTCTCCGGATAAGGGACATATAAGCTACACGTACACCGCGGAGCCGATCAGAGTCCAAATCTGTTAGAGAAAATGCTTCGTTCTGGAACAATCCTTCTGTCAGAAATCGGTACAACTCACTCCAGGTAGAACAACAGAAGTAAGATGAGGAACAGAGAACTGTTGCTGAGATGTGTGGAAGTAGAAGGAAGGAATTTTCTATTAATTTCACAGATGAAAGTTTACATCAATGCAAAGACAGTACTACTGCATTTTAATGATATAATTCAGCTGATCAATGATCAAAAAATCTAATGACTTTGAACAAGATGCAACTAAATTACACTACACGGTATGTGTTTCCGTAATCTTCTTATAATGTTTGTGCTTCCTGTTCTCATACATTCAATACAAAAGTAGGAAATAATTTAGGCTTGAAAGAGAACATTTTGAATAAGACACTGATATTTGAGGAAACCTGATACGGACATTTCATTCTAAGTGGTAGGAAGGATCAATGTTAACCAGGTGAAATTGTCATTGCCAAGTTTCAAGAGGTTAGCATTATAAACAAGCACAGAAGATAATTTGTTAGGAGACGTAAATGCAATTAATAGAAAATCAGAGGCAAGAACATTAAACGCCTTTTAGTTTAATATTTTCATTTGAATTATAGGGGCCTCGAAGATTCATTTCTCTTACGCTTATTTAAAGAAATCTACAGTTCTCTTAAGTTAATGTAAAAAAGTACATATTTATATTCAATTATATATATACATATTTTGGCACATTCAAACAGTATAACATAATTTCGTCCATGTACAGTTCAGCAAAACTCACACTGTAAACAAGAAGCATTTTGCTACGTAAATCCAACTAGCCAATTAGCAGCGGCTGCCACACTCCGAGAAACTGCAAACATTAGTCTAATATAGGCACACACTGCATCGTATTCACTTACTTCAACAAAGACAGTTTATTAAGTTTTAGATTTGTTACTTAGGAAATGTATTTTCAAAAGAAGTGGAGATAACAGTTTTATCTTGTGGTTTTGTGCGAGGAATTCGTCCAGGTCCTGCAGCCACTGCTTTTGCAAAATCCTGCTCATCTTCTAACGTTTTGAAGCCAAAGGATAAAGAAGGTACCAAGAGTGAAGCTGGTGAATCTTACGAAGAATACTGAGATAACTTGAGAATAAATGACTGATTCTTTGTGGCTGAGAAATTTTCAGAAAATAAATGTGGAAATTCCACTTTGAAACCGAAGTGTTCATTCAAGGAGGCTGCAAAAATCGAAGCCGAATGAGACAGTTATGGAATTCTCCTCTCTAATTCATCGGGCAAAGCCAACTTTGATAGTAGGTACTATATATGTTACGAGGTTCGATGCCTGTCGTTTGAATCTGCTTCTACATATAGATTGATTTGTATAATCTCAATTTCGGTCTTCCCTTTTACCGAATTATTATTTCCACAAACTCATCATCTGGACTTACAGTAAGAAGTTTGCATTATTACTGAATTCCCCAGGTCGAAGGTGTATTGTAGAAGTTGTTTTATTTACTTGCACACGACCACCAAATGAATACTGGAATAAGTTTGAAGAAAGTCGTAAAGCGGAATGAGTTGGCGTTGCACATAGTTTTGAGGAAGATGACTGCAAGGTACCATAACTTCTGCGTGAGTTTAATGCATCTATAAAAGCCGGCAAGAAAAGATATGGATTCTTTGGAATAATGACTTGATTTTGTCCTCTGGGTAGACATTCAGAATTTCTCCACGAATCACACGTAAGGAGCCTCTCGTTGAATATAGATCCATGGGGTCAGACAAAGGAAGTTTCCTTCCAAGCGACGATGAAATACCCGGCAACCTGTCTCCTGGTCTGCAAAATATCCTGTGGAAACAAGAATATATATTAGCAATGCATATTCTGAAATATTTCCCTTAACAAACTGCGAATACAATTTAGAATTGGATATATTATTAACATATCATAATTTTAAAACTGTTTCTAATTTGAAAAATAGCTATTCATGAAATATCTCAATGTAAGCGTTTCTGAAGTTTAAATTACTCTACACAACAGTTCATAGCGGTACCTTCTAGTTTTCCGGCACAAGAGAAATTAGTGACAGGAATTGAACTGAGAATGGGGTAGTCGTTCCCGGTGCTCCAAGAACAGACCTCCAGACATCCCATTTCCTGTGTTTCTCCTCATCACCTTCCTCTGCATCCTCTTCTTGATCGTCGAATATTCGTGATTCTATTTTATCTGTATTGAGTGGCAGAGAGCGGTAGAGTCGGGAACTCGGAATGCAAGTATAAACTGTAAGATCAAAGTCAACATAGTCAATGACCTTTGGATTGTCGAGAGTTCTTTTGCTGATGTTACTGGAAAATTCACAAAGGTTACACTAAGTTTTCTCACGTAGAATGTGGATAAGGCAGATTTTTTATTGATAACACTTCTGATATACTGCTATAGATGTAACGGAAAGATTTGACATTGGTGAAGGGTACGTGAACACTCTGCCAGGCCTCACTCTCGGACAGCCGCTAATTATAGGTTGCAATGTGGTAGTTGCCGTTGGTTTTGTTCTCTACTTGGAATGACATTTCAATATTCTGTGTCATCGTTATACTAAGTATTGTTGAGGGAAATGTGAATTTCTCCCTGGGAGATACTTTTGAATACTCTGGAACGATAGATTTAGCAGTGGTCGTTGAAATTGTTGTACATGTGAATTCTTTGTTCCTTGGATGCTCTTCGCTTTCTTTGTACTCAGTGTGGATATTGTGAATTGTTTGCTAGGTGTACTTCTGTAAAACCCTATAACGATGGGTTTATCCGGTCGTTGAAGTTCTTGGATATGAGAACCCTCTCCTTGGAATGACTTTCGGGTATCCAGTTATAGGAGGGTTGGTTGTTGTACTGAGCGCTGGTGAGGGATATGTGAATTCCTTACTGGGAGATACTTTCGGATATCCTGTAACAATAGGTTTGGCCGTTGTGGTTGAAATGGTTGGATATGTGAATTCCTTGCTTGGAGTGACTTTTGGGTATCCTGTTATAGGAGGTTTAGTTGTTGTAGTACTGGGCGCCGGTGAAGGATATGTGAATTCCTTGCTTGGAGTGACTTTTGGGTATCCTGTTATAGGAGGTTTAGTTGTTGTTGTAGTACTGGGCACTGGTGAAGGATATGTGAATTCCTTGCTTGGAGTGACTTTTGGGTATCCTGTTATAGGAGGTTTAGTTGTTGTTGTAGTACTGGGCGCTGGTGAAGGATATGTGAATTCCTTGCTTGGAGTGACTTTTGGGTATCCTGTTATAGGAGGTTTAGTTGTTGTTGTAGTACTGGGCGCTGGTGAAGGATATGTGAATTCCTTGCTTGGAGTGACTTTTGGGTATCCTGTTATAGGAGGTTTAGTTGTTGTTGTAGTACTGGGCGCTGGTGAAGGATATGTGAATTCCTTGCTTGGAGTGACTTTTGGGTATCCTGTTATAGGAGGTTTAGTTGTTGTTGTAGTACTGGGCGCTGGTGAAGGATATGTGAATTCCTTGCTTGGAGTGACTTTTGGGTATCCTGTTATAGGAGGTTTAGTTGTTGTTGTAGTACTGGGCGCTGGTGAAGGATATGTGAATTCCTTGCTTGGAGTGACTTTTGGGTATCCTGTTATAGGAGGTTTAGTTGTTGTTGTTGTTGTTGTAGTACTAGGCGCTGGTGAAGGATATGTGAATACCTTGCTTGGAGTGACTTTTGGGTATCCTGTTATAGGAGGTTTAGTTGTTGTTGTTGTTGTTGTTGTTGTTGTTGTAGTACTGGGCGCTGGTGAAGGATATGTGAATTCCTTACTGGGAGATACTTTCGGATATCCTGTAACAATAGGTTTGGCCGTTGTGGTTGAAATGGTTGGATATGTGAATTCCTTGCTTGGAGTGACTTTTGGATATCCTGTTATAGGAGGTTTAGTTGTTGTTGTTGTTGTAGTACTGGGCGCCGGTGAAGGATATGTGAATTCCTTGCTTGGAGTGACTTTTGGGTATCCTGTTATAGGAGGTTTGGTTGTTGTTGTAGAACTGGGCAACGGTGATGGATATGTGAATAGTTTACTGGGGGTAACCTTTGGATATCCAATTATAAGTGGTTTGTCACTAACGCTTAGTGCTGGGGGACGATATGTAAATTCGTTGGTGGGAGATACTTTAGGGTATCCAGTCACAAGATTGGACTGGGTGTCACTGGGAACAGAGAAGGGTATTTTGAACTCTTCACTCGAGATAAGCTTCACTTTGCGAAAATTTAGAGGATTTTTCAGATAGACTGGCGCAGAGAAACCATCTTCTTGTGGAAAACCGTTGATTCCGTAGGCAACCGGCGTCGACAGTAATATTCCTGAAAAGAGACAATGCTTGGTGTCATTTCTGAAGCCACTTACAAATAATAAATGGGAAAAGAAGTACAGGAAATTCATGTAGACGTGCAATATTTAAATTTGAAAATACAGTACAGTATATGATGTTTATTAAATATAGACATTAAGGACTATCGAGGCATATGATAAGACGTAATTTGTATTAGTTAACACAGTGTTCAACTGATTTCCATAAAGCACTGCAAGTACAAGCCACATGCATTAGTAAACCTACATGCTTGGAGGGGCAAAAACTAAATGTAGGATTGTGACCTGATTAACTCTCTTTCATAGCAGAACACACGAGCAAGTTCACTTAGCGATAATTCTAAAGCGTGCAAACCATTTTCTCGGACTACTCCCAGTTACTTGGAGTCGTTACTGCATGAGGATTACAGACTAGCTACTTGGGGTCGTTACTGCATGAGGATTACAGACTAGCTACTAGGGGTCGTTACTGCATGAGGATTACAGACTAGCTACTAGGGGTCGTTACTGCATGAGGATTACAGACTAGCTACTAGGGGTCGTTCCTGCATGAGGATTACAGACTAGCTACTAGGGGTCGTTACTGCGTGAGGATTACAGACTAGCTACTAGGGGTCGTTACTGCATGAGGATTACAGACTAGCTACTAGGGGTCGTTACTGCATGAGGATTACAGACTAGCTACTAGGGGTCGTTACTGCATGAGGATTACAGACTAGCTACTAGGGGTCGTTACTGCGTGAGGATTACAGACTAGCTACTAGGGGTCGTTACTGCATGAGGATTACAGACTAGCCACTTGGGGTCGTTACTGCGTGAGGATTACAGACCAGTTACTTGGGGTCGTTACTGCATGAGGATTAGAGACTAGCTACTAGGGGTCGTTACTGCATGAGGATTGCAGACTACCTACTTGGGGTCGTTACTGCATGAGGATTACAGACTAGCCACTTGGGGTCGTTACTGCATGAGGATTACAGTCTAGCTACTAGGGGTCGTTACTGCTTGAGGATTACAGACTAGCTACTTGGGGTCGTTACTGCTTGAGGATTACAGACCAGTTACTTGGGGTCGTTACTGCATGAGGATTACAGGCTAGCTACTTGGGGTCGTTACTGCTTGAGGATTACAGACTAGCTACTTGGGGTCGTTACTGCATGAGGATTACAGACTAGCTACTTGGGGTCGTTACTGCTTGAGGATTACAGACCAGTTACTTGGGGTCGTTACTGCATGAGGATTACAGGCTAGCTACTTGGGGTCGTTACTGCTTGAGGATTACAGACTAGCTACTTGGGGTCGTTACTGCATGAGGATTACAGACTAGTTACTTGGGGTCATTACTGCATGAGAATTACAGACCAGTTACTTGGGGTCGTTACTGCATGAGGATTACAGACTAGCTACTTGGGGTCGTTACTGCGTGAGGATTACAGACTAGCTACTTGGGGTCGTTACTGCGTGAGGATTACAGACCAGTTACTTGGGGTCGTTACTGCATGAGGATTACAGACTAGCTACTAGGGGTCGTTACTGCGTGAGGATTACAGACTAGCTACTTGGGGTCGTTACTGCGTGAGGATTACAGACCAGTTACTTGGGGTCGTTACTGCATGAGGATTACAGACTAGCTACTAGGGGTCGTTACTGCGTGAGGATTACAGACTAGCTACTAGGGGTCGTTACTGCATGAGGATTAGAGACTAGCTACTTGGGGTCGTTACTGCGTGAGGATTGCGGACCGGTTTTACGGCCGGATGTCTCTTCTGACACCAAACCTCTTGCGTCACTGGTCTAAATGGACACGAGCGTTAGTACGCAGCCCAAGTCAGAGAAATCAACCTGACGTTGCTAAAAATCCCCAGCGTGGTCCGGAGTAGAACATACAACCCTCAGAACTGAAAGCCACTAAGCTGACCATTCATCTAAGGAGCCAAACGAAGAGAAAATCTGAAATATTAAGAAAAGTGTGTTATGTTTTATCTGAACACGTACTGGTACCCCAGACCTCGTAAACAGGCCGAGTGAAGAGGGAGATAATCGACAGGCGGAATGTAGCAGTGGGCCCAACCCCCGTGAACGTCCTAAATATTCTGTATTCTTGCCAGGTAACGTGAATAGAACAGAATGTTTGGAATAAGGTCGTCCTAGAGTTGTCCTTAAGTGTAAATACAAGGAGACGCTTGAGAACAAGGGAAGGAGGCAATTAACTAAAATCCCCTATCTAGCTTCGGGAATTCTCTGGGAACGCTATCCGTTATTAACTGATAACTCACCAGTCCAGGATCGGATTGGATTCACGCATACGTCAACATTCCTCTTTTATCCTGAAGAATATGAGCAAGATCGCTTACTATTTTAGTAGCCTTGACAACAGAGCTCACCTTTTGAATGTGTCACAGCGAAGAGAGTGATTGCAAGTTTGAAGTTCGCGCTCATCGGATGTGTACTCGCGCTTTTGTGCAGTGACACTCTGATAACTGTTATGGAAAATGACTTCTTTAGCTAAGACATTTTCAATATGTGACGAGGTGGGCAGTGTGTACTGAACTAACTGCATTAACGGTTAAGTTCGCCGAAGTGAAATATAGATTATGATAATAATAATAATAATAATAATAATAATAATAATAATAATAATAATAATAATAATAATAATAATAATACCACCTGTAAGTCTTCTTCCTAGTGGTAGGCAATACTTTAAACGCCTGAGGGCGGCGAAATCTTGCAGAAATATCCTGAATATTATATTATATTATATTATATTATATTATATTATATTATATTATATTATATTATATTATATTATTATTATATTATATTATATTATATTATATTATATTATATTATATTATATTATATTATATTATATTAATACCTGATTTACCCGTGCTTCGCTACGGAATTCTACATTGTATACAGTATTCTAGGTTAGGTAGTATATACGTTGTGAGCAAGATTGTATTAAATTGCATAGCACTAAACGTTACCCTAGAAACGTGACGGGGAAGTCACCAAACGACTTTTCTCATATGAAGACTGGTTAAGGAATTTTAACTGTAAAGGTAGGCACCCTTGCCTACCATCAGTCAGAATCGGGTTTGGGAGTTTTCATTTTAATGGCAGACACTCACTCTCCACCTGCCTTTTTACATCCTCAGAAAGACTTAGTACTTTCCAGAACAGAAATGAACATAGGTCATTACAATGACGTCAGCAAGAATGGCGCGTTTAATAGCAATGCTTTCATATGAAATACTCGATCATATGAAAAACCACACATTTTCTCACTTTTAACGAACAGTCCAATGTTCCAGAGCTGGAATGACCAAGCAGCAGAGAGCCGTGATTCGTGAACACACTTCGTCTTCTTTTCGGCCGGGTGGGGGTGTCGAATAGTGGAGATTCCCAGGGCAAAAACTATGCCCTTTTACTAATCTGTTTAATAGGAGTACTCTATGAATGGGGAAATCTCATTTCACTATACAGGCACGGAAAAATCTATCTGGCTTGGAGAAAAGTATTTCCTCCAAGCCAGAGAAGAAACCCCCTCTTCACTGCTAATTTGGAACAAAACCAATGTCAAAATTAATAAAAGTTAAGAGGAAAAAGCTTTTCTTAAGAAACAGCTCTTTTCAGTGTTGAATTTTGAGTTATTTCGTGAATTGTGCTGTTATAATTTGGATTAGTCCTAAATTGTAATTCTAGACCAGGTCATACTACTACTACTACTACTACTACTAAGTGAGCCTCTGCCTTAAGTGTGCACACTGCTAATTCTAAACAGCGCGTCAGAGTAGGGATCCAATAGCTGGAATACTATGATGAACCAGTCTGTTACATACCGGCAGTATCAGAAAATATATGAACCAGAGGAATGGCATGCTAGAGAAGAAAGTTTTCTAACTCCCCAGCTATTTTCCGCCAATATTCAGTCAGGCCGTTATACTCGGCACGCAGCAGTAATTCCACCTGTCTGAGTTGAGCGGTAGTATAAGAGACAAAGAACATCACAACAAGCAATGGTCAATGTATTGTAGGCCTTCACATTTAGTTTTCTTCAGACACTGAAATACCACTCTTATCGCAGTCGGTACGGTAAAACTCAATAACACATAAATGGTCGGAATTGTATTCTCTATAACATTTGTTATGTAATACATTTCGGTAGGACCAATACCACGGGTATTTACAAATTACATTTTAAGCTCCTTCCCCTAAACTACAATTTAATCCAGGGTGAATTACATTGTTTATAACTTAGATTGTAGTGGCTCATTCCCCGACTTTACATACCGACTTTCATTCTATTCTCTTCAACCGTTTTATCGTGATGCGTATACATACATACAGACAGACAGACAGACAGACAGACAGACAGACAGACAGACAGACAGACAGACAGACAGACAGACAGACAGACAGACAGACAGACAGACAGACAGAAATTACGGAAAAGTAAAAAGTGCATTTCCTTGTTACTATGGACATGACCGATACAGAAATACCATTATATTCAAACTCTGAGCAATGTACAGACAAAACTCTTATTTTATATGTATATATATTTTTACTATGATTATTCTTAATTAGAAACAGAGACGTAAGCTTTCTTATGCAAACCCCTAAACAGCTGCAATACTGTACTAAGTCATACATTTTCCAATCAATCAATCAGTCAATCAATCAATCAATCAATCAATCAATCAATCAATCAATACTGATCTGCATTTAGGGCAGTCGCCCAGGTGGCAGATTCCCTATCTGTTGCTTTCCTAGCCTTTTCCTTTTCCAAGCCTCTAGCTGCCACTCCAAGAGCAAATGTGGTGGCATCTCTTAATAAACTAGGAAATCAAGAAGCTATCGAAAAGTTCATCATATTTCCGCAATATTTCACCACCTTCAAACGTTTAAGGTGTTGCCTACCATTGCAGAGAAGCCTTGCAGTTGGTACAATTATTATTATTATTATTATTATTATTATTATTATTATTATTATTATTATTATTATTATTATTATTATTATTATTATTATTATTATTATTATTATTATTATTATTATTATTATTATTATTATTAATTCACTTCGGTGAACTTACCCGTTCATGCAATTAATAAGTGGGAAAGAAGCGGCCGTGGCCTTACATAAGGTACAGCTCAGCATAAACCTGGTGTGAAAATGGAAACCAAGGAAAACCATATTCAGGGCTGCTGAGAGTGGGGTTCGAATCCACCATCTTCTGGACGCAAGCTCACAGTTGCGCGCCCATAACCACACGGCCAATTCACCCGGCCACAAAACTTCGTAGTCAAAACTGTATCTTAGTATCTGAAACACTAACTTTGGGCACTAGTTATCTATATATTGTGACGCCTTTAATGTTGAGAAAAGTCCGGTGTTCAAAGTCCGACTGGAATCATATGATAAACGTTTGGTGCGGCTTTTCCGGAACTGTGATCGCGCAGTGAATAATGAGTTCTCCTGTTCACAGCAGAGTGCAGCAACATCACAGGTCATTGGATCTACGCCGGGGTGACTAAATGACAACATTAAATACCAAAAGAGTGTTAAGAACATTAGTAACTCCATACTAAGTTGAATGGGAAATAGAAATTTACATAAAATAAAAGAGTTTTGAAACCATTTCCTAAAGCTGTCTGCCGCAACTATCACATGTTAAGAAAATTCTGCTGTTTCCTTGAGTTGCTGGACCTGCGGCTCTTGCCCCCGAAGAACACTCCGCTCTCACTAAACTGGAGAGATGAAGAGGACGATCCAGCCCTAAAGTGCCCAGATTTTATAGCATTTTGAGGGGAAGTTTCCAGAACTCTTTAGAGATAGGCTCGATGATGATGCTGCTGCTGCTGCTGCTGCTGCTGATGATGATGATGATGCTTGTTGTTTTAAGGGCCTAACATCGAAGGTCATCGGCCCCTAATGGAACGAGATGGACGACATGAGATATGAAGTTAAAATTTTAAAACGTATCCACTGACTTAGAGTTTTATAAAAATAAAGTGTGATGAAGAAAAATGAGGGTGAGATTAAAACTATCAGTTGATCTAATACGCAATGCCTTATTTTCTAATAAAATAAGAGGAAATGCAGGAAAACAAAGGAATAAGGGATTGCCTGGTAGTACAGATAGATATACACATAATTTACGTTAGACTTTAAAATACCACATTAAAATACGCAACACAAACTAAAATGAAGTCAATCGGATAAAAGCGCAATTGACACCAAAAACACTAGGACAAAGGACATCATCACACACGATAAAACAGACCACTATCCCTCATAAAGCGGGTGACGACGTCTGCTGACTCCTCGTCATCTCGCAAGATAAGGGAGATTGTACGCGGGAGTTTAAGACTACGGTGCAGATCGACCAGGTCCATACACTCCGTAAGGTAAGATGGTCGCCGCAGGTACACACCGGAGGGGGTTCTCCTTTCAAAAGATGCGAGTGAGTCAAAATACCGTGGCCGATCCGAAGACGACATAATACCACGGCTTCCCTTCGCGAAGCCCGAAGGGAAGTCTTCGATACCTTCGTTGTTCCTTTCATCGCTCTCAGCTTATTGGGAATAGAATGGCCTGCCACTCCATCTCCCAATGGGACATAACCAGATGTCTCAGCTGAGAGCGAATATCACTTGCAGATAGGCTCGAAGCCTGTGAACACCCCCCACTTTAATTGGCTAGAGAAAATATTCACAAAATTTCTGATTGGTTGATAGATACAGGAGATCGAGGGGGCAGAAATGTTGACAACCTTGACACAAGAACAAAACAATCTTCAAAACTAAGTTTAGCCAATAGTAAAAATCAATTTCCTCTTAAGAATTAATTAACATCTAACAGTTGCAAACCCAAGTATCTTACTAAACATTAATTCAAGTTCAATTACATAGATGGCCTTATAGAAGGCGCGCAGTTTAACTGGACGGAGAAGGTGTGCCCCCGGTACAATTATTATTATTATTATTATTATTATTATTATTATTATTAATTCCGAATTTGGCCGCCTATGGACCGCATTGAACGTAAGACTTTATCTTCTTCTTTTTCTTATTCTCTTCTCCTCCCAGAACCTCCTCATACTTTGACTTCTAATCTTTCCTTCTTTCACAGATATGACCCATTTGGGTCTACATTTCGGTGGTTTCTCGTGAAATGTTTTGATGCTGTCTTCTAAATTCTTCTCTGTTGTAAATCATATCCATTGTAAGTCCACTTTATATTGATCGCCTTTTACCTCTTCTACCCATCTTCTACCCACTTCGTCGAAGCTTTCAGTCCAGTGATGTACTTGAATATTTTCTCATCCATTCTTTCAAGATGCCCATAGAATTTTAGCCTTCGCTTTCGCATGGTGACAGTGATTTTTTCGGTGTATTTGTAGAGATCATCGTTTATTCTATTCGTCCACTCACCGTGAGCATTTTTCTGTGGTCCTAACCTTTTCGTTAAGATTCTTCTCTCCTTTTTTCGAAATCATGAAGGTCATCTTTTTTATTCATTGACAGGCTCTCTGAAGCGAAGAGACCCTCTGGCTTTATCACTGTGCTGTAGTGTCTAAGTTTCGTCTTGTAAGATATTGCTCTTTGGTTGTATCTCTTCTGGGTTAATCTGTAAGCTAATTCTAATTTTCTAATTCTTGCCCTATTCGCCTCTTTATCCAATCCGTTAGGTTCTATCCATTCCCCTAGATATTTCAATTTCTCAGTTCTTTTTACAGTCCCATGCTTCACTTCTATGTGTCTCTCCCCTTGATGTCCATATTCCACGTATTCCGTCTTCTCATATGAGACTTCAAGACCCGTTTTCCCAGCGATCTCCTGTAGAGTATTCGCATAATCTGGGCATTTTCTCGGTTGTGAGCCAAGAGGGCAAGATCGTCTGCGGAAGCCAAACACTTAATTTCTAAGTTCTGTCCTTTCCTCCCTAAATGTATTCCTCTTATTCCTTTCATTTCCAAGGCTTTTTCCTAGGTTCTAATGATTTTCCCTAGAACAATGTTAAAGAGAATTGGTGATAGGCAATTCCCTTGTCTGACTTCCATTTTTATTTCAAAAATAGTTCAGAGAATTCCCCGAAGAATTTGACTTTTGTGGAAGTTTCTGTCAGGGTTTGTTTTATTAACATTCTTGTTTTCCTGTCAATTCCGAATTTATCTAAGACGTTAAGTAGAGTCTGCCTGTCAATGGAATCATACGCTTTCTTAAAATCAACAATTATTATTACTACTACTACGGGAATTTCAAAGGTTGCTGAGGGGTAAGAAGATGCGGGCGTGAATGGGTGGTCAGAGAAAAGATGAGAGCGTGATTGAAAATTGTAAAATTAGTAATTTTATCTCTTTCCTTTCTTTGTCTTTTGACTTTAAACTTCGATAAACAGAAACAACAACTATTCGGGAGCTCGACGGCTCAGATAACAGGAATGATCAAACTTCAGGTACACAATAATTTGCTGAACGAGCTTGTAGCTCCAAAGTTACACTGTTCCAAAGAGCACCTTTTCTCCACTCGATTTACACTCCAAGAGATTGAACTCCGAAACTTACTACACAACCTAACCTCGCCAAGGCAGTTTCCTACTCTAAACGCTAGATACACCTAGAAAGCAAAGTTCACTGTCCTTTCTGCTCGACAGTCTGATCCAAAACAGACTATGAATAAGTAGAAATTAAACATAGGCTATAAGTGCCCATTCTAAATGGCCTTGGTGGTCAAAAGTTAGGCCATAAACCGAATGCTATGAGGTGAAACACTAACACTACGGCCCGAAGTTACTTGACTAGATGGAGAAAAACAATAAATTCCAAAAATAGAGATAAAACTTATCGTTTTACAAAATCATAGTCTCCCCAATACCAAGTTGAATGGGAATTAAAAGGGGGTGAACATTATTTCTTTCCTAAGTTACATCTTTCCCAGCCGGGATTTGAATAAAGTCCTTAGACTTGCTTGGAATTTTACATTTAAATGATGATACTAAACTTTAGAAATGTACATTAAGAACGAATTTTGAAACCTTCCTCTCAAGTCAGCTTTCTGGAGCTATCACATATTTAAAAGACGTCTGCTATTACCTTGAGCTGGTGGGCTGCCTCCACTACGTATGCACTCTAAATCTCGAGACTTGAGTTATGAAGAAGACAACATGGCCCAAAAGCTCCAAGTTTTATAACAGAGGAGAAAGTTCCAGAATTCTCTAGGTCGATGGTCTGTGCACACCCTCAATTTTGATTGGCTACAAAATTAATTACGAAAGTTTGAAGAAAAAGGAGGCTTTATAGTACTGACAACTTCAGCACATAAAAATATCTACAAACACTTCTGGTTAACAAACATCGAAAATATAGATTTCCTTTGAAAATTAACTGTCCGTCCTCCCACCAGAGGAGGCACATAAGCCGACAGTAGAGACATCTGAAGGTTAAGGTTCAAAACACCTTCCAATACACAGTTCAGGGTTTACATCACAGATGACCTTCTAACAGGGGCTCAGTTCAAATGCACGGAGAAGTTGTACCTCTGGTACAATTATTATTATTTGCTCTGTTTTGAACCGTTGATGACTTGATAATTCTCTTCTACTGTTATCCCTTGACACATCCTTTTAATGCGATGCGTCCCGAATCGCCTTACTTTATTGTACTGTACTGAATTACATTTGTTTTTATTAATTAATTTATGTATTTATTTACTTACTGTATTTATTTACAGTTTTTATGCATCTTTTTCACCTTCTGCGCCTTCTCAAAGACCACGCTCCAGCATGTATACACAGCAACTTTTGCAGATTCTATCTTCGGAAGATTCAGAGAAAATAAGTGCTTGTTCTGCCTTCAAATATAATGGCTGCCAGTGACTTACGTAGAATCAAGGGCGGCCGTCAGATTAACAGTCCATATTTTTCATATCGTTGTGAAAACAGATTTTTACCTGTATAAAGATTCATCTAAAATACACCTATGTCAAAAATCTGCGTCCCGTTGATTCGGCCATGTACCGCATAAATGCAGACAAATACTGCCGAATATCATGAACTGAATACGGTTCCTCGTGTCGGAGACCGAAAATTGCTTCCTACACCATGCACTTACAATGGCTCCTTGACTTGCACTACTTACATACACTAGTGTCCAAAGTTAAACATACGTTACGCGTAAGCAGGGCAACAGGAAATAGACCACAAATCGCGCGACATATGCACCTATCACCTTACGTGTACGCTCTGTATAGGAAAGGAGTGTTCCCTGCTTTGACTAGCGGCGTAACCACAAGGTAAACACAGCCAGTTCCTGCGCCCCATATTCCCTCAGTCGTGTTTGCCCTGATATAGTGTGCGGAGTGCAGCCTCTTGGTGAATGTGACAGCATAATGCTACAAGGACGCCATTTGGACCCCGTTTCTCAGGGTAGAATATTCGGCCGCCTGGAAACAGGCCAGAGACAGATCCTAGTCGCTGTATCCTTGCATGTGATACCAAGTGTCATTTTCAGGCTTTGGAGACGATTTCGAGACACAGGAGATGTTAGTCGCAGGTCGACCAAGGGTAACCACCCCACACCGATATCTGCCCTTAACTGCCCGACGAAATTGGAGTGCACCTGCAAGACAATTGTCGGCGGAGCTTGCTGCCGTCCCAGGGGTTTCCGCTTCCCAGCAAACTGTGTACCGGAGGCTCAGAACAGCAAGGATGTTTGCCCGACGTCCAGCGGTGTGCGTCCCGCTCACTCCAGGACAGAGATGGGGCCCGTTTGCTGTGGAGCCGTCAACATCGAAACTGGATCGTGAATGAATGGAGCCATGTGCTCTTCACAGATAAATCCCGCTTCAGTGTGCAGAACTATTCCCGTCGCACATTAATCTGGAGAGAACCGGCTAGCCGATACAACCACAGGAACATCGTGGAACGGGATCAGTATGTTGGTGGAGGCGTCATGGTGTGGGGCGGCATCATGTTGAATGGCCGTACGGACCTGCACATCATGACGGATGGTCCGAGGAACACCGTTAACGCTCGGAGATATAGGGATGAGGTACTGAGACCATATGTTCGACTCTTCAGAGGTGCCGTTGGTCCAGACATCCTCTTAATGGAGGATAATGCCCGATCGCACCGCGCAGCTCTGGTGGATTAATTTCTGGCTGGGGAAGACACTCATCGCGTGGATTGGCCAACAAGGTCTGTGGATATCAATCCTACATAACATGCCTGGGATGCATAGGGGAGGCGAATTGCATCCCGTCAGCCTCCTCCAAAGACCCTCAAAGACGTTTCCATTGCCCTTTCCGAGGAATGGGATAGACTACCACAAGAGCTCTTGGGCCATCTGATGGAGAGCATCCACGTCACTGCGAAGCATGTGTGGCCGTTAGGGGTAACCATACACCATATGAACAGCATATTTTGTCGTGGAAGACATTGCCAAGTTTTGTGAGTTGTTGTCAAAGGTGTACCTCAGCTATCAGAACCTATTTGTCACTGTTTTATTTGGACAAGTTGTGTGACGTATGGTGTGTGATTCAGCTTCCGTTTGTTCAGCAATCCGTCTGACATTCCTATAAGGGGGTATGGCCTCGTTTAGTGATTATGTTTAACTTTTGGACACTAGTGTACGTCGCCTAGCAATAGTGCATCTATACATATTTTCCCGGTGGCAGCGAGATGAATTGTCATAATACAACACACGTTTCCACTGGTTGTTCGAAGTGCATTTGGACCTCCTTTCATCCACCCAGGTAAAATATTTCTGATCTCTGCGTGCAGTAGATTTGTCTGGGCATCACGCTCGTATACACAGGCAGAAATACACTTCCCTTTTTTATTAGAGATCATCAAGGTGTGTGAAGCCACGCAGGCTCATTTCATATCGGACCAGGATTTATTGTGCATATAGAGAGACTCGGTAAGAGTAGAATGCGTGGTACTTTTTAAAGGGAGAAGAGAACAGATGTCAACCAAGAGAGCCGACACCGCCTACTCAATTGAACCCTCAGTTTAGCCAGGACCTTTATTAGTATGTACTGTTTGTGTTTTCTGCATGTGAATTAGGGAACCATATTTTCCTGTAGACCAGGAATGGAACCCAGGTATATTAGGATAGGTGGCTGATTCTTAACGAGTGGTTTTGATTTTACTTTGTGATCCAGTGGCTAAGATTCTTTGAGAGATTTGGATAGTATTGAAATAATGAGTGTCCGTCCAGAGTGTTATATTGTTATGTTGTGAGCCATGGTCGCTCGTGGTTGGACAGAAGAAGTGTGTACCAGCTTCAAGTCTTAGGATACCACACAAAGTAAAGTTCCTAACGCCGATGATCTGCGATGTTATTGCGTTCTATTTACGGGTCAGGTTTAAAGAAGGCGCATAACGAGATCGTTGGATCGGTAGATCAGGCTTCCAGGGTTTCAAGTCCTTACTTAGAGTGGAGCACGTTGGATAGACCGTCTGCAGTGAAGAGGCGATGGGATATGAAGAACCCGGGGAAAAAAGGGGGATGTCCACTTTTTGTCGATTGTCATATTTTTATTGGATAACGTACTAGATGCTGAGCAGTTTCGTGCTCTTTATGACACAGGGGAAGAAGGCTCATAGTTAATTGCTAGTTCAAGACTCCTTGTACAGGGTAAAAGGGGGCAAGTCCATGTGAACAATGAAGAAAGGGCGGTCACTGATTACACTCATACTTTCTTCCTTGTGCTTAGTTTCGAGGGAAACAAGTTTTCGTTATAGATCCTCTGCCGATTGTCGACAATCTCTTATGGTAGCAATGCCTCAGTTATTGCCTGGCTGTTGACAAAGTAACTGGGTTATAAACCCAGGAAGAGAAAGAAGCATGGACGTGTCAGTGATGCTTCAAAAATTTAAGTGCTCAGAGTTATGAACCTAGTGAGGAATGCAGCTGCAAAAACAAGTATTTCAGTAAGTTACATGCTTGTGACATACAGAGAATTAATGCGCTGGGTGACTGAAATACACAAAGAGGCGGGTCTGATTACAGTCCAGTGGATAACACGACGAAGGAGTAGGAAGAATTCCTACAGAATGAGGAGGAATGACGAAGATGCAAACGTTGTTCATGTTTTGGTATGTCACAAAGCCTTCTTACCCCTTCACGGAATAAAGAAAAATGACTGCAAACTATTCAACTATCTTTGAATTTTGTGCGTTAGCACCTAAGGACGGCAGAGGGAAGCAAAGAAATTGACCACAAACTTCCAGCGAACATTCATTATAGAATTTGTGAGCATATCAAGTCCTACAAAAGCCGACAAAGCCACTACTCAGCTGAGAAAACGTCCGAAGTTTACCTTCCTGATGATCTGAACATAAATAAAATGTATGAAAAGCACTGCCAGATGTTCAGTGGGAATCGAATGAGTTACGAAACCTAAAGAACTATAGTGATTTGAATACATCGCTTGACTACTCTAGGTAGGACACGTGCAGTACCTGCGACGAGTGTGAAGTAAAATTAAAAGCATTAAGTACCGAATTCAACAACCTATCAGTAGAACAGGTGGACAGGAAGGCCAAAATTGAAATGTTTAGAAGTCGAGAAGAAAGTACACCATTTAAAAGCACAGACATTTTATCAGCGAAAATGCAAATCCAAAATCCGGAGCAGGAAGTCGGAAGAAGTCGCGAGTTTAGTGATGGACAACCAGAAGATTCTTCCTTGCCGAATATCTCATCTAACATAGTGTACTACAAGCGCCAGTTGCCATTCCACTTATTCAACATTCACCGTCTCTGGGATTCTAAATCAGTTTTCTACACGTATGGAGAAGTTACAGCCAGAAACGCTGCTAACGAAGTAGTATCCTTGTTATACCACTATTATCAGGTTGAATTATCTGCTTATGTTAACCACCTTGAACTGTTTTGTGACTAGTGCAGTGGCCAAAACAAGAACTACACCTTGATAAGATATCTCCATCACATGGTGCATGAAAAGAAGAGGTTCAGGTCTGTTCGTGTCACATTCCCGATTCGAGGTCACTCCTACCTGGAACGTGACAAAAACATGGGACTAATAAACCCAAAATCACGAAATGAAATGCCTTAAGACTGGAACAACGTAATTAGGAGTGCACGATCAAACCCAACACCACTTTGAGTTAATGAAGTTGACTATTCGATGATACGAGACTGGGCCATGTTCCTAGGATCATTCTATCTGAAGAAGTGCCCGTTTCAGTGAAGGCCCATCAGGGAGTTGCGAATAGAGGAGGACCATCCACGAATGTTATTTCACATGGACACTTACAATGGTCCCTGGTATTCATGTGTGATGCCGCCCCCGCGAAGGAAGCACCCTATGAATGCACAACTCTCAGAGGGAGAATTCCTATTCCCTGACAGAGCATATAATGGTACCTAGTTTACATTGTAAGTTCATATGACCATCAGACACGACTTTGCATATTTTTTTGGTTACATTTTAGGTGATTTGCCGACAACACAAGAGAAGTGGCGATGTCTGCAGGCTTTAAAGGTTTTGTGTGGAGCTGAATCCCAGAAATTCTACGCAGAATTGCCAAGAAAGCGAGTCTTCATGAAATGAGGCATTCAAAAAGAGAACCATTGTTTATTTCTGTGAAAATCGGTGTATAGAGTAGATAATTTTATGATTTCAGAAGTAATGTTGACATGTGATTTGTTTTGCAATAATTTATGTAATACTAGGTCATGTTGTATGGGCGGCTCTTTGAGTGTTTAAGTACAGTGAGGCCCGTATATTCATTGTTGGTCTTGTCAAAGATCCCTCCCCCCTGCAGAGTGAAACGTTAACTAAGTTTTCCTACTATTATTCTTCTAATAAGCAACTATTGTCCTTCCAACGTTCCACCATAGTTCAGTATATTATAGTTCATACACAGAACAAATATGACATACTGTTCTTAACTAGCTCCTGAATTATATTGTTTTATACTTTTAAAACCATTTTCTGAGAAATTACCCAAACTGGACATCACCCCCCCCCCCCTTTTTTCCCATGGGCTCTTCATATGTTATTTCTTTTTCGGCTGTACTTCATGTTTGTTGCGATGCGTGGAGTTGCTTTTTCCCATTGAACTGGTTGTTCTTCGTGGTGGGGTTTGGACGGCAAGGTCGGGTTCTGTGTGACACGATCACACCTTAGTGTCTGCGGCTATGTTTATTTGTGTCGGGTCCTACATGTGCTCGGAAATACGCGTATATGAGTGTTACAAGGTTGGTCATACTGAGAAATAATTTGATATCTCGCGTCATTGTTGCTGCTCAAGTTAGCCAATCAGATCGCTTCAAATGGGCTCTGTGAGGCGGTAGCGGCGACCAGTGGGGGCGAGGCAAATAGTGTACAGTACCCGGGATTGAGAGATAGAGCTGCCCGGACGGGGTTTTGTACATCAAAACTGAAAACGAGCTACAAAGTGGTAAGTTTTTATGTTTTCTGAGATTTTGATTCAATACTATACAACAAAACATTCACCTAAGGAATAATAACTACACATGCATTGCAATTAAATACAAGTATGCAGTGATTGAACAATTAAAAATCATTTAGTATTTGACCACAGACTAAGAAACTAATGGAGGCTGACGAATGTTGGCAAAGAAAATACCCCTGCTACCCAACTTCACAGCACATGCAAAGTCTCCGCTACAAATCGGGTAGCCGGCGACGAACAACATTTTATGAGTATGTCCGTTAATCATTTTGTTAATAAGTAAAGAAAATAAAGGAAAGAATTAACTGATATGAAAACAGGGCTTGGGATTTTTTTAAAATAATTCTTATAATTCCTAGTTCCAGACGGCTAAAATGGGATAAAAGGTAATGTTTTCTCCACAAAGTGTGTGTGTGTGTGGGGGGGGGGGGGTTGGGGCAACTGCCTCCCTAATAACCGCTACTGTTGCGAGGCGCTGGTGCTAAATCTGCTATTCGCTTTACGTCTCACCGACACAGATAGGTCTTATGTCGACGATGGGACAAGAAAGGGCTAGGACTGGGAAGGAAGCGGCCGTGGCCTTAATTAAGGTACAGCCCGAGCATTTTCCTGGTGTGCAAATGGGAAACCACGGAAAACCATAGCCCCAGGATTTGCCTGGTGTGAAAATGGGAAACCACGGAAAACCATCTTCAGGAATGCCTACATTGGGATTCGAACCCACTATCTCCCGAATACTGCATACTGGCCGCACTTAAGCGACTACA
Source organism: Anabrus simplex (assembly GCF_040414725.1). Classification (NCBI taxonomy): domain Eukaryota; kingdom Metazoa; phylum Arthropoda; class Insecta; order Orthoptera; family Tettigoniidae; genus Anabrus; species Anabrus simplex. The sequence goes on from NC_090269.1 coordinate 435,803,708, forward strand.
GCTGTCAAATCTCGGTGTTGCTGAATCTGTACATAGGCCGGCTAGAGAGCGCTGATATCCGCGCTCAGTTCAGTTGGTGTTCTTGAGCCACGTGCAGATTTAGCGATCTGATTGGCTGATAAAATGACAACGGAGCGGTGACCAAATAGCAGCTAAGGCTGTCAGAGTGGTAAATTAAGAGTTTGAATCCTTGGAATTTTGATTGGATTTTATTAATGTTGTGCTTTCTATTTGACTGAATGTGTCTAACTTTCTTTACTGACTTCTCTCTCATAGTTGTTATGTATATTTCCACTATCTTATTTAGTTTAGTTTCGATAGATGTGATTTCTTTGCAGACCGGTACACTAATATTTTCAGAAGACATCAGTTCACAAACCAGGTAAAAATCCCTGACCTGGCCGGAAATGGAGGCAGGTAGGCTAACCAGCGTTACAGGCTGCAGTTCACCGAATATTGTTTTTTAGTCAATCTTGTTAGTTACAGTCAACCATGATACAGAACAAATGGATGTTTAGATGGTACAACATTTATCTCGAGCGGTTGAGCGCTCAACTTGGCAGGTTCGTTGCTGGCTCAGTCCGGTGGTATCTGAAGGTCAGCCTCGTGTCAGTACACAAAGAACTCCTGCGAAACAATCCGCCGCACCACGGCGTCTCCGAAAACCACCACAGAAATTAGTGGGACGTCGAACTTATAAGATTATTATTTACATCGATACAGCAACTGTGGACTACGGTTACACACATTGCATGCGTCTCTTTTTGTTCACATTGTAACCAAAATCGTATTATTATTATTATTATTATTATTATTATTATTATTATTATTATTATTATTATTATTATTAATAATATTATTATACATATATCAACATTATAGACCGTAATGCCTTTCAGCGTTCAGTCTGCAAGTCTCCGTGAATTTACTATACGTCGCCACGATCCTCTATTTGCAACTAGTGCTCTGGTCTCATTCAGTTCTATACATCTTATCTTTAAATTGTTAGAAACTGCGTCTAACCATCGTCGTCTTGGTCTCCCTCTACATCTCATACGCTCCATAACAGAGTCCATTATTCCCCTTACACTACCCAAGCCGGTTTATCCTTACATCCATGCATCCATCGAATTCATCCCTATCTCCTCATTCCGAGTACCATCTTGCCACAGTTCGCTACTTTCATGTCTGTTACTTCTAACTTGCGAATAAGACATCCTGAGTCCACCCAGCTATCGGTCCCGTAAAACAAAGTTGCTCTGAAAACAGATTCCTTGTAAGTTGTTTACCTAGACTTTTCTTAATAATTTCACAAAAAGCTAGAAATGTACGGAATACGTATCTCTCCTTGTGTTCTGCGATCCGGCGTGGCGTAGAGATCTTCTTCTTACCAACCTTAATACAGTCAGTATTTTATGTTAATTGGGTCAAGTCTTACGGCTCGATGGCCTTCCTGACGGCAACCCTTTGCGTGTTTGTGTGGTGTAATAGGACGAAAATAAACACTCAGTGTCCGTCCCACGGGAATTAACGACACGGGAATCGAACCGACGCCCTCTCAATCGAAGCTATAAGTAGAATTTACTTGCTGAGTGTTTCTGCGCTCAAGTTAACCCTCTACTGCATACTGTTGCCATTAGGCAACAAATAACTTTTCACCTGTGTAAATGGATAAATATTATAGACAGAGGTAGTTTTACGGCACACCTTCAACTGTACAGTCAATTAAACACATATCCCAGTGATGCCTTGTTTTTTTTTTTACATAACATAAGACAAAACAGCCCTACAACCAAAGGTACTCCTTCCACCCCGTTAACATCCACGCGAACCAACCACCGTTTATTTTACGTGGGCCCTCCCCATCATACTACCACAGGCTCCAGGAGTACCTCTGGCTCAACCTCAAAGACATTACCGACCTACGGTTCTGCAAGTTGTACTTGCGCCTTGCAGTACGTACCCATGGCCAGTAGGCAGTAATGTTCGGTCTTTGAATGTTAAAAGCTTAGCGTAAAATCGTAGAAAATCGTATATATATTCCAATATGGCAATCCACATCACATACGAGTGTTAAGCTATTAGGCCCAGTTAAGAATTGCTGGTATATCTAAACCACTGAGCGTATGTTGAACATTAAAGCTTGAAATTTTTTCACCAAACGGAAACGAAAAATAATTCATGCAGTAGAGGGTTAAGTACACAATCAATTATTTTGCTCTACGGTACACCGACACAGGTGGGGCAGCAAAGAGGTAGGAGTGAGATGAAAGCGGCCGTGCCTGGGGCAAGGCTGCTTACAGTGGGGTTCGAACCCCCTATCTCCCGAATACTGCGTGCCACCTCCTTTCGTGAGAAAATCATACACATACGTGTGGCGTAGTGATTAATGTGATTAGCTACCATCCCCGGAGGTCCGGGTTCGATTACCTGCTCTGGCACGAAATCGAAGACTGGAACAGGGTCCACTCAGCTCGGGAGGTCAATTTACTTCTCCTCCAGGCAAACACTGGGACGGTACCTCTTCCCTGTCTATCCCTTCCAATCTTCCCGTCCCCCACAACGCCCCTGTTTAGCAGGTGAGATCGCCTGGGGGGATGTGCTTGTTCTCCTGCCCAGTTGTATCTCACGCTTCAGGACACTGTCCTTGAGGCAGTAGAGGTTGAATTCCTCGCCGAATCTGAGGGAAAAACAAACCTTGGACGGTAAACGAATTGTGAAAGAAAGACGAATAGAGACCAATAATTACCGTTCGAATTTAATTGCCTGATCATCTCCGAACTTGTAGCCTCGATGCCTGTTAGGAATATTCTGGGAAGACAGAGGATAATTCCTCTTGCAAAGGCAAACCCAGTTTATTTTTAAAGACTCATTCATCGTCATGTGGGAGGTAATGCACAAAACAATTCCTTGCATTATCGGTGATGATTTGTGTATTTACAACGGGCACCCGACCTCAGCTCCTGTTGGTGCAATACCCTTTTAGTCCGTGCCTCAATAATTTTACAGAAGCTGTGATGTATTGACTCATTCACCTTACCACTTGTGTTACAAGGCAGCACGTAATCCAGCTTTCACTCACATGTTGTACAAATAACAAACACGTAATAATGAGCTGACCAAAAACCGCTTGGAACAGGTATTCTGTTGACCTTGCCTGTCAGGCGTGTCTAACCAGACCTCTGCTTTGTTGAGCTTCTTAATCACATGATTTATTATTACTGAATGTAAGACACGTTTTCCTGAGGAGTAGCTCAAATGGTCCATGTGTATTTATCGCCTCTACTGTGAAGAATCAATCAATGACCTGCATTTCGAACTGTCGCCCAGGTGGAAGATTCCCTACCAACTGTTTAGCTAAGTTTTTCTTAAACGGTCGAGCGAGTTGGCTGTGCGGTTAGGGGCGCTCAGCTGTGAGTTTGCATCCGGGAGATAGCGGGTGGGAACCCCATTGTCAACAGCTCTGAAGATGGTTTTCTGTGGCTTGCTATTTTCACACCGGGCAAATACTCAAGTTGTACGTTAATTAAGACCAAGGCCGTTTCCTTCCCACTCCTAGGCCATTCTTATCCCATCGTCGCCATAACACCTATTTGTGTCGGTGCGACGTACAGAATTGTAAAAAGGAAAAATAAAATTAAAGTTGTATAGTGTAATCGACATAGAACCGCCAGTAAAGGAAATCAAAGAAGAATTTGGAAAAGGAATCACGATCTAAGGAGAGGAAATCAAAACTCTGATTTTGTCAATGATATTGTTATGTTATCTGAATGGTGTCCAAAACAAAAGTAATGGAGTGAATTCGAATGAAGTGTGGTGATGCAGGAAATATTAGATTAGGAAATGTTAATACAATAGAAGAATATTGTTGATGATGGCAGAATGAAGGACGACACAAAATGCAGGGAAGACCTTTCCTAAGAGAAGAAATTTACTCAATTCGAACTTGGAGCTTGGCATTCTATGGAAGTGAAACATGGATGTTAATTAGCTCAGGCAGAAGCTTCTGAAATGTGGTGTTACAGAAGAATGTTGAAGGTGACATGGTTAGATCGAATCACGAATGAAGAGATACTGAATCGAAGTGGTGAGAGGAGACTGATTTGTGGTAATTTATCCAGAAGTAGAGATACGAAACTTCTGAAGATACCCAGCACTTGTTCAGTTAGGAGATGCCAGCGGTAGATTAGAGTAGATGTAGCACAGGATAGTGTGACATGGAGAGCTGCATTAATCCAGTCTGTGGAGTGATGATCCAAATGAGAGCCTTGAATTACTGTGCGACTCCTTCGCTGAATGTTCACTTGAGTGGCTCAGATGTTTCAGACGCTGCCAGGTTCGATCCTGGCTCATTCTGATGCTATACGTCAGCCTGGCACCTAAATGAACCACTGCGGGACTAAATTCCGGCACCTCAACGTCATCGAAAACCATAAAAATGTAGTTAGTGGGACATAAAAATTGTAGTATTATTAGTTTAGATGGCCTCGGGTTCTACTCCCGGCCAGATCAGGGATTTAAATCTTAATCGGTTAACTCCCTTGGTTCGGGGGCTGAGTGTCTGTACTGTCCCGAAGATCCCTGCAACCTACTCAACACCGCCATCCAGCACAATAAAACTGTGTCTCCTATCCACATTCGTCGGAGGATCTGTCTTACCAGGAGGCTAGAAACAGCCACACGAAATTATTTTTTTTGACTTTTCGTTTTTTCTACGATCTGCTTTACATCACAACGACACAGATAAGTCTTACGCCTAGGATGGAACAACAAAGAGCTAGGGGCAGAGAGGAAGCGACTATGGCCTTAATTAAGGCCAGGAGTGAAAATGGGAAACCAGGGAAAACCATTTTCAGGGCTGCCGACAGTGGGGTCCGAATCCACTATCTCCCGGATACGAGCTCACAACTGCGCGCCCCTAATCGCACGGCCAACTCACCCGGTGTTTGCTAGGTCTGAAGATTTCTAGCATACGACTAAGCGGGAATCTCTGAATACTTTCGTCGTGCATTTATGAGATAATCAGTATGACGTAGTTCGCTGAGGAGCTGCCTGCCCGACGCTCCGTGTGTTCGATTCCCCGTCAGGAAGTCAAACATTTAAGAAACGAGATTCCCACTTCCGGAGGTGCAGCCTACACGAGGCGGCCACCAAGTGCCTTATTCTCTGTACGAAGACAGTACGTGATGAACGAGAAGTTGCCTGAATCCTCCCAAAGAGGCGATGGCTGACTGTACATTCCACATGGGTTCGAATCCCTCCAGTGGCAGTGAGCACTCGAGCTGCTGGTGCCAGCACATCGTCACTGGTCTATCTCTAAAGTGGCATTGGTTTGAAATCCGTCCAATGCATGTCCCTGTCTTTAGAAGCCCCGTGGCTATGGTCACATTATCAACAGTCAAGTTAAACTTCGTACACACGAAGACTCTTGTGTTAGCTGCCATCCTCGGGGGCCCGTGTGCGAGTCCCGGTACTGGCAGTAATTTAAGAATGGCAGAATAGTACAAGCAGCTCTCCTGCAATGGGAGTTTACTCTACCATTATCTTGCGAAAAAGATGACATCAAGTTGTATTATCAGAGTCCAAGACAAGGCGCGCATTACAAAGTTTACTCACAGTGGGCAGAAGTAAACTCTCACTCAGAGCGCAAAAGTTGATGCTGGTAAATTCGAGGACAACTGAAATAAATAATGTACATCTTTTATTGACAGTTCCAGGCGACTTTACGTTACGTGTGTTCCCGCTAAATGTAAGACTTGAACGTCGCCAAATACACTGAAATAATCATTGCGGGATTCAGACTAAAACTGCATTTAAGCGAGTTATGGAATATATTTCTGTTTAAGTTAATTATTCCTTATGTAGATAGAGCAGGGAAATATTTGAAACTTAACAATTACTGCCCTAATATTTTAATTAGTACATAACGATAATGCAGAGTACCTTCAAAGTGTACTGAGGAATGAATTCGCGAACAATGCAACTTCTAACTGTAAACTGAACGTATATTGCACATAATTAGAATTGTGGTTCGGATATCTCGCAATGCTGTAGCTCGCGTAGCTGCGACCACAATATAAGTATAATTCCAGACTTGTTTGTATACCAGTACACAGCAAGGTGAATTATTAATATTTACTCTGAAGCCAGGAATGTGTGCCCCTCAGTCTGCACTCACCTGCGCACACGAGTATCCACGACATCGTCTCACACACTTGGCTTTCTCACGTTTAAGGATGGGTCAGCGCTAGGAACTTACTCTTTTATACACCTCAAGTTCTCCCCTCCAGCCTCCTCTTGCCTTCAATGTACCCAGCCGACATTAGTCTTCTCACCGCTGCGTTCCATGGATCAAATCCCGGTCACTCCATGTGAGATTTGTGCTGAACAAAGCGGAGGCGGGACAGGCTTTTCCCCGGCTACTCCGGTTTTCCCTGTCATCTTTCATTCCAGCAACACTCTTCAATATAATCTGTCAGTCATTAATCAGTGCCCCAGAGGAGTGCAACAGGCTTCTCCGCTAGGTGGGGCTTCAATCATGCCATTTCTGACCCTATCGAATGACTGAAAACAGGCTGTGGATATTCGTATTCAACTTGTAGTAGTTCATTAAAGATTCCACTTTATGGGGAAACATTCATATCACCAGACTGGCTTCCGGTCTTGAAACCCAACATGATTCGGGACGGCTGCAGAAACTGACGTCACTACAGTGCAGAGGAAATATAGTTCTGTATTAAACTATCCCTTCAGAGAGGCGTGGTAGTCACACAGACTGTTAACAACCTTTACACTTGAAGACGAAACCAGAAAGTATGATATTAATGTGTCCATTTTCAAGACTTAAGTGACGTCGGTTGGGAACCAGTCTACGAAAATCCAGTGTCGGGTAG